>NC_134833.1:99692840-100892840 GCF_004210375.1 Tachypleus tridentatus
TGTTTCTTGAATTTTATTCTGTCGTCTTCGATGTTCACTGGTAAACATCGTCTATTCGTGTGAAGAAATGAGTATCGAACACTGCTGTTTTGTTAAAAGTATTTTATGTTATGAGTAAAAGTCTTTAGATTTCACTGTTCTTTCTTAATGAGATAGAGATGTATTTCACTCGTTCAATGTCCCATACGACATTGATGGCCCAAACGTTCAACAACACTCTTTATCCGTGAATTGCGTAATAAGATGGATGGGCTTACATGTAATCATTCGTGCATTCTTTCTTGTCTTACTCTGATCAAAGCTTTTGAAGAATTAACGAAGGAAGACGTTTCACTGCTGTCGCTTAGCCAAATAGCAATCGATGGTTTGGAGAATTAAAAAAAAAAAAGAGTTTTTTTTTCGTTTAATGTCTTCTAAATGTTATAAAGTCGTTGTTACTGATGTTTTTCCATAATACATTTAATATGGCCTATTTTGTAAACATGTGTATTAGACTATTCGAAATTCTAATCAGTCGTATAAATCGAAATGAGAATAAAAGATTGTAAATGTTTCATTACGTGAAAAAATATAAGATCGATTTAAATCAACAAAAATAGAAAAATGTCAACTGTACGTGATGGATGTCGAAGAAGATTTCTTTGAAGACCGCCCTCGAAAAGACGTTTTTTGCCTAGGCATCGATAGAAAAATGTACGCGACGGTGAAAAGGGAGCGAAGAGTGTCAAAAGTGCCTCCGTTGAAGAGAGCTAGAAATACAAATTCTAATCGATAATCTTTACTTGGAAACTATAATGATTCCAATGAAAATTTCAAGTGGAAATTGATGGTTTGATTTAGATGTTGGTGAGAGAGCGCATGATGCTATATATAAGTAAGTTTACAGAAGAAGTCTTGGGGTGGTGGAAAATATTAGTGATCGAGAGACTTTGGAGGCATATAGAACCTATTGTGGAACATAAACACTAGAATCAGTTTAGAATTAGGTGAGCTGGTAGAGTGCCAGTCATTAACCGAAGTCTCTCTTTGATTTTATACGATCTTTATTCCGAGAAACTTCACAAATCACTTTATCTGTACGTTATTGGTAATGGCATTGATGTGTAATTTCGTCTAATTTTAAAGTGAAACGAAGTACTACTAGGTAAATTAGTAATGTAATTGAAATGACATGGTCGAGACGATATAAAGAGGTATTTTGATGTTTATGTGATTTATACTTCTTCCTGTTTCCTGCAAGGGATCCAAATAAATTTGTGATTAAAACAACGCTTGACAGTAGGTATTCGGTCCTCGGTAGTATAGTGGTGAGTATCCCGCCTGTCACGCGGGAGACCGGGGTTCGATTCCCCGCCGGGGAGTACGTGTATATTTTCATACCCTTTATTTTAGAAGAAATTCAGATGAAACAGGTGTTTCTTGAATTTTATTCTGTCGTCTTCGATGTTCACTGGTAACATCGTCTATTCGTGTGAAGAAATGAGTATCGAACACTGCTGTTTTTTTGTTAAAGTATTTTATGTTATGAGTAAAGTCTTTAGATTTCACTGTTCTTTTCTTAATGAGATAGAATGTATTTCACTCGTTCAATGTCCCATACGACATTGATGGCCCAAACGTTCAGCAACACTCTTTATCCGTGAAGTGCGTAATAAGATGGATGAGCATACATGTCATTCGTGCATTCTTTCTTGTCTTACTCTGATCAAAGCTTTTGAAGAATTAACGAAGGAAGACGTTTCACTGCTGTCGCATAGCCAAATAGCAATCGATGGTTTGGAGAATTAAAAAAAAAAAAAGAGTTTTTTTTTTTCGTTTAATGTCTTCCTAAATGTTATAAAGTCGTTGTTACTGATGTTTTCCATAATACATTTAATATGGCCTATTTTGTAAACATGTGTATTAGACTATTCGAAATTCTAATCAGTCGTATAAATCGAAATGAGAATAAAAGATTGTAAATGTTTCATTACGTGAAAAATATAAGATCGATTTAAATCAACAAAAATAGAAAAATGTCAACTGTACGTGATGGATGTCGAAGAAGATTTCTTTGAAGACCGCCCTCGAAAAGACGTTTTTTGCCTAGGCATCGATAGAAAAATGTACGCGACGGTGAAAAGGGAGCGAAGAGTGTCAAAAGTGCCTCCGTTGAAGAGAGCTAGAAATACAAATTCTAATCGATAATCTTTACTTGAAAACTATAATGATTCCAATGGAAATTTCAAGTGGAATTTGATGGTTTGATTTAGATGTTGGTGAGAGAGCGCATGATGCTATATATAAGTAAGTTTACAGAAGAAGTCTTGGGGTGGTGGAAAATATTAGTGATCGAGAGACTTTGGAGGCATATAGAACCTATTGTGGAACATAAACACTAGAATCAGTTTAGAATTAGGTGAGCTGGTAGAGTGCCAGTCATTAACCGAAGTCTCTCTTTGATTTTATACGATCTTTATTCCGAGAAACTTCACAAATCACTTTATCTGTACGTTATTGGTAATGGCATTGATGTGTAATTTCGTCTAATTTTAAAGTGAAACGAAGTACTACTAGGTAAATTAGTAATGTAATTGAAATGACATGGTCGAGACGATATAAAGAGGTATTTTTGATGTTTATGTGATTTATACTTCTTCCTGTTTCCTGCAAGGGATCCAAATAAATTTGTGATTAAAACAACGCTTGACAGTAGGTATTCGGTCCTCGGTAGTATAGTGGTGAGTATCCCCGCCTGTCACGCGGGAGACCGGGGTTCGATTCCCGCCGGGGAGTACGTGTATATTTTCATACCCTTTATTTTAGAAGAAATTCAGATGAAACGAGTGTTTCTTGAATTTTATTCTGTCGTCTTCGATGTTCACTGGTAACATCGTCTATTCGTGTGAAGAAATGAGTATCGAACACTGCTGTTTTGTTAAAGTATTTTATGTTATGAGTAAAGTCTTTAGATTTCACTGTTCTTTTCTTAATGAGATAGAATGTATTTCACTCGTTCAATGTCCCATACGACATTGATGGCCCAAACGTTCAGCAACACTCTTTATCCGTGAAGTGCGTAATAAGATGGATGAGCATACATGTCATTCGTGCATTCTTTCTTGTCTTACTCTGATCAAAGCTTTTGAAGAATTAACGAAGGAAGACGTTTCACTGCTGTCGCATAGCCAAATAGCAATCGATGGTTTGGAGAATTAAAAAAAAAAAGAGTTTTTTTTTCGTTTAATGTCTTCTAAATGTTATAAAGTCGTTGTTACTGATGTTTTCCATAATACATTTAATATGGCCTATTTTGTAAACATGTGTATTAGACTATTCGAAATTCTAATCAGTCGTATAAATCGAAATGAGAATAAAAGATTGTAAATGTTTCATTACGTGAAAAATATAAGATCGATTTAAATCAACAAAAATAGAAAAATGTCAACTGTACGTGATGGATGTCGAAGAAGATTTCTTTGAAGACCGCCCTCGAAAAGACGTTTTTGCCTAGGCATCGATAGAAAAATGTACGCGACGGTGAAAAGGGAGCGAAGAGTGTCAAAAGTGCCTCCGTTGAAGAGAGCTAGAAATACAAATTCTAATCGATAATCTTTACTTGGAAACTATAATGATTCCAATGGAAATTTCAAGTGGAAATTGATGGTTTGATTTAGATGTTGGTGAGAGAGCGCATGATGCTATATATAAGTAAGTTTACAGAAGAAGTCTTGGGGTGGTGGAAAATATTAGTGATCGAGAGACTTTGGAGGCATATAGAACCTATTGTGGAACATAAACACTAGAATCAGTTTAGAATTAGGTGAGCTGGTAGAGTGCCAGTCATTAACCGAAGTCTCTCTTTGATTTTATACGATCTTTATTCCGAGAAACTTCACAAATCACTTTATCTGTACGTTATTGGTAATGGCATTGATGTGTAATTTCGTCTAATTTTAAAGTGAAACGAAGTACTACTAGGTAAATTAGTAATGTAATTGAAATGACATGGTCGAGACGATATAAAGAGGTATTTTGATGTTTATGTGATTTATACTTCTTCCTGTTTCCTGCAAGGGATCCAAATAAATTTGTGATTAAAACAACGCTTGACAGTAGGTATTCGGTCCTCGGTAGTATAGTGGTGAGTATCCCCGCCTGTCACGCGGGAGACCGGGTTCGATTCCCCGCCGGGGAGTACGTGTATATTTTCATACCCTTTATTTTAGAAGAAATTCAGATGAAACGAGTGTTTCTTGAATTTTATTCTGTCGTCTTCGATGTTCACTGGTAACATCGTCTATTCGTGTGAAGAAATGAGTATCGAACACTGCTGTTTTTTGTTAAAGTATTTTATGTTATGAGTAAAGTCTTTAGATTTCACTGTTCTTTTCTTAATGAGATAGAATGTATTTCACTCGTTCAATGTCCCATACGACATTGATGGCCCAAACGTTCAGCAACACTCTTTATCCGTGAAGTGCGTAATAAGATGGATGAGCATACATGTCATTCGTGCATTCTTTCTTGTCTTACTCTGATCAAAGCTTTTGAAGAATTAACGAAGGAAGACGTTTCACTGCTGTCGCATAGCCAAATAGCAATCGATGGTTTGGAGAATTAAAAAAAAAAAAGAGTTTTTTTTTTTCGTTTAATGTCTTCTAAATGTTATAAAGTCGTTGTTACTGATGTTTTCCATAATACATTTAATATGGCCTATTTTGTAAACATGTGTATTAGACTATTCGAAATTCTAATCAGTCGTATAAATCGAAATGAGAATAAAAGATTGTAAATGTTTCATTACGTGAAAAATATAAGATCGATTTAAATCAACAAAATAGAAAAATGTCAACTGTACGTGATGGATGTCGAAGAAGATTTCTTTGAAGACCGCCCTCGAAAAGACGTTTTTTGCCTAGGCATCGATAGAAAAATGTACGCGACGGTGAAAAGGGAGCGAAGAGTGTCAAAAGTGCCTCCGTTGAGAGAGCTAGAAATACAAATTCTAATCGATAATCTTTACTTGGAAACTATAATGATTCAATGGAAATTTCAAGTGGAAATTGATGGTTTGATTTAGATGTTGGTGAGAGAGCGCATGATGCTATATATAAGTAAGTTTACAGAAGAAGTCTTGGGGTGGTGGAAAATATTAGTGATCGAGAGACTTTGGAGGCATATAGAACCTATTGTGGAACATAAACACTAGAATCAGTTTAGAATTAGGTGAGCTGGTAGAGTGCCAGTCATTAACCGAAGTCTCTCTTTGATTTTATACGATCTTTATTCCGAGAAACTTCACAAATCACTTTATCTGTACGTTATTGGTAATGGCATTGATGTGTAATTTCGTCTAATTTTAAAGTGAAACGAAGTACTACTAGGTAAATTAGTAATGTAATTGAAATGACATGGTCGAGACGATATAAAGAGGTATTTTGATGTTTATGTGATTTATACTTCTTCCTGTTTCCTGCAAGGGATCCAAATAAATTTGTGATTAAAACAACGCTTGACAGTAGGTATTCGGTCCTCGGTAGTATAGTGGTGAGTATCCCCGCCTGTCACGCGGGAGACCGGGGTTCGATTCCCCGCCGGGGAGTACGTGTATATTTTCATACCCTTTATTTTAGAAGAAATTCAGATGAAACGAGTGTTTCTTGAATTTTATTCTGTCGTCTTCGATGTTCACTGGTAACATCGTCTATTCGTAATGAAGAAATGAGTATCGAACACTGCTGTTTTTGTTAAAGTATTTTATGTTATGAGTAAAAGTCTTTAGATTTCACTGTTCTTTTCTTAATGAGATAGAATGTATTTCACTCGTTCAATGTCCCATACGACATTGATGGCCCAAACGTTCAGCAACACTCTTTATCCGTGAAGTGCGTAATAAGATGGATGAGCATACATGTCATTCGTGCATTCTTTCTTGTCTTACTCTGATCAAAGCTTTTGAAGAATTAACGAAGGAAGACGTTTCACTGCTGTCGCATAGCCAAATAGCAATCGATGGTTTGGAGAATTAAAAAAAAAAAGAGTTTTTTTTTTCGTTTAATGTCTTCTAAATGTTATAAAGTCGTTGTTACTGATGTTTTCCATAATACATTTAATATGGCCTATTTTGTAAACATGTGTATTAGACTATTCGAAATTCTAATCAGTCGTATAAATCGAAATGAGAATAAAAGATTGTAAATGTTTCATTACGTGAAAAAATATAAGATCGATTTAAATCAACAAAATAGAAAAATGTCAACTGTACGTGATGGATGTCGAAGAAGATTTCTTTGAAGACCGCCCTCGAAAAGACGTTTTTTGCCTAGGCATCGATAGAAAAATGTACGCGACGGTGAAAAGGGAGCGAAGAGTGTCAAAAGTGCCTCCGTTGAAGAGAGCTAGAAATACAAATTCTAATCGATAATCTTTACTTGGAAACTATAATGATTCCAATGGAAATTTCAAGTGGAAATTGATGGTTTGATTTAGATGTTGGTGAGAGAGCGCATGATGCTATATATAAGTAAGTTTACAGAAGAAGTCTTGGGGTGGTGGAAAATATTAGTGATCGAGAGACTTTGGAGGCATATAGAACCTATTGTGGAACATAAACACTAGAATCAGTTTAGAATTAGGTGAGCTGGTAGAGTGCCAGTCATTAACCGAAGTCTCTCTTTGATTTTATACGATCTTTATTCCGAGAAACTTCACAAATCACTTTATCTGTACGTTATTGGTAATGGCATTGATGTGTAATTTCGTCTAATTTTAAAGTGAAACGAAGTACTACTAGGTAAATTAGTAATGTAATTGAAATGACATGGTCGAGACGATATAAAGAGGTATTTTGATGTTTATGTGATTTATACTTCTTCCTGTTTCCTGCAAGGGATCCAAATAAATTTGTGATTAAAACAACGCTTGACAGTAGGTATTCGGTCCTCGGTAGTATAGTGGTGAGTATCCCCGCCTGTCACGCGGGAGACCGGGGTTCGATTCCCCGCCGGGGAGTACGTGTATATTTTCATACCCTTTATTTTAGAAGAAATTCAGATGAAACGAGTGTTTCTTGAATTTTATTCTGTCGTCTTCGATGTTCACTGGTAACATCGTCTATTCGTGTGAAGAAATGAGTATCGAACACTGCTGTTTTGTTAAAGTATTTTATGTTATGAGTAAAGTCTTTAGATTTCACTGTTCTTTTCTTAATGAGATAGAATGTATTTCACTCGTTCAATGTCCCATACGACATTGATGGCCCAAACGTTCAGCAACACTCTTTATCCGTGAAGTGCGTAATAAGATGGATGAGCATACATGTCATTCGTGCATTCTTTCTTGTCTTACTCTGATCAAAGCTTTTGAAGAATTAACGAAGGAAGACGTTTCACTGCTGTCGCATAGCCAAATAGCAATCGATGGTTTGGAGAATTAAAAAAAAAAAAGAGTTTTTTTTTTCGTTTAATGTCTTCTAAATGTTATAAAGTCGTTGTTACTGATGTTTTCCATAATACATTTAATATGGCCTATTTTGTAAACATGTGTATTAGACTATTCGAAATTCTAATCAGTCGTATAAATCGAAATGAGAATAAAAGATTGTAAATGTTTCATTACGTGAAAAAATATAAGATCGATTTAAATCAACAAAAATAGAAAAATGTCAACTGTACGTGATGGATGTCGAAGAAGATTTCTTTGAAGACCGCCCTCGAAAAGACGTTTTTTGCCTAGGCATCGATAGAAAAATGTACGCGACGGTGAAAAGGGAGCGAAGAGTGTCAAAAGTGCCTCCGTTGAAGAGAGCTAGAAATACAAATTCTAATCGATAATCTTTACTTGGAAACTATAATGATTCCAATGGAAATTTCAAGTGGAAATTGATGGTTTGATTTAGATGTTGGTGAGAGAGCGCATGATGCTATATATAAGTAAGTTTACAGAAGAAGTCTTGGGGTGGTGGAAAATATTAGTGATCGAGAGACTTTGGAGGCATATAGAACCTATTGTGGAACATAAACACTAGAATCAGTTTAGAATTAGGTGAGCTGGTAGAGTGCCAGTCATTAACCGAAGTCTCTCTTTGATTTTATACGATCTTTATTCCGAGAAACTTCACAAATCACTTTATCTGTACGTTATTGGTAATGGCATTGATGTGTAATTTCGTCTAATTTTAAAGTGAAACGAAGTACTACTAGGTAAATTAGTAATGTAATTGAAATGACATGGTCGAGACGATATAAAGAGGTATTTTGATGTTTATGTGATTTATACTTCTTCCTGTTTCCTGCAAGGGATCCAAATAAATTTGTGATTAAAACAACGCTTGACAGTAGGTATTCGGTCCTCGGTAGTATAGTGGTGAGTATCCCCGCCTGTCACGCGGGAGACCGGGTTCGATTCCCCGCCGGGGAGTACGTGTATATTTTCATACCCTTTATTTTAGAAGAAATTCAGATGAAACGAGTGTTTCTTGAATTTTATTCTGTCGTCTTCGATGTTCACTGGTAACATCGTCTATTCGTGTGAAGAAATGAGTATCGAACACTGCTGTTTTTTGTTAAAGTATTTTATGTTATGAGTAAAGTCTTTAGATTTCACTGTTCTTTTCTTAATGAGATAGAATGTATTTCACTCGTTCAATGTCCCATACGACATTGATGGCCCAAACGTTCAGCAACACTCTTTATCCGTGAAGTGCGTAATAAGATGGATGAGCATACATGTCATTCGTGCATTCTTTCTTGTCTTACTCTGATCAAAGCTTTTGAAGAATTAACGAAGGAAGACGTTTCACTGCTGTCGCATAGCCAAATAGCAATCGATGGTTTGGAGAATTAAAAAAAAAAAAAGAGTTTTTTTTTTCGTTTAATGTCTTCTAAATGTTATAAAGTCGTTGTTACTGATGTTTTCCATAATACATTTAATATGGCCTATTTTGTAAACATGTGTATTAGACTATTCGAAATTCTAATCAGTCGTATAAATCGAAATGAGAATAAAAGATTGTAAATGTTTCATTACGTGAAAAAATATAAGATCGATTTAAATCAACAAAAATAGAAAAATGTCAACTGTACGTGATGGATGTCGAAGAAGATTTCTTTGAAGACCGCCCTCGAAAAGACGTTTTTTGCCTAGGCATCGATAGAAAAATGTACGCGACGGTGAAAAGGGAGCGAAGAGTGTCAAAAGTGCCTCCGTTGAAGAGAGCTAGAAATACAAATTCTAATCGATAATCTTTACTTGGAAACTATAATGATTCCAATGAAAATTTCAAGTGGAAATTGATGGTTTGATTTAGATGTTGGTGAGAGAGCGCATGATGCTATATATAAGTAAGTTTACAGAAGAAGTCTTGGGGTGGTGGAAAATATTAGTGATCGAGAGACTTTGGAGGCATATAGAACCTATTGTGGAACATAAACACTAGAATCAGTTTAGAATTAGGTGAGCTGGTAGAGTGCCAGTCATTAACCGAAGTCTCTCTTTGATTTTATACGATCTTTATTCCGAGAAACTTCACAAATCACTTTATCTGTACGTTATTGGTAATGGCATTGATGTGTAATTTCGTCTAATTTTAAAGTGAAACGAAGTACTACTAGGTAAATTAGTAATGTAATTGAAATGACATGGTCGAGACGATATAAAGAGGTATTTTGATGTTTATGTGATTTATACTTCTTCCTGTTTCCTGCAAGGGATCCAAATAAATTTGTGATTAAAACAACGCTTGACAGTAGGTATTCGGTCCTCGGTAGTATAGTGGTGAGTATCCCCGCCTGTCACGCGGGAGACCGGGGTTCGATTCCCCGCCGGGGAGTACGTGTATATTTTCATACCCTTTATTTTAGAAGAAATTCAGATGAAACGAGTGTTTCTTGAATTTTATTCTGTCGTCTTCGATGTTCACTGGTAACATCGTCTATTCGTGTGAAGAAATGAGTATCGAACACTGCTGTTTTTTGTTAAAGTATTTTATGTTATGAGTAAAGTCTTTAGATTTCACTGTTCTTTTCTTAATGAGATAGAATGTATTTCACTCGTTCAATGTCCCATACGACATTGATGGCCCAAACGTTCAGCAACACTCTTTATCCGTGAAGTGCGTAATAAGATGGATGAGCATACATGTCATTCGTGCATTCTTTCTTGTCTTACTCTGATCAAAGCTTTTGAAGAATTAACGAAGGAAGACGTTTCACTGCTGTCGCATAGCCAAATAGCAATCGATGGTTTGGAGAATTAAAAAAAAAAAAGAGTTTTTTTTTTTCGTTTAATGTCTTCTTAAATGTTATAAAGTCGTTGTTACTGATGTTTTCCATAATACATTTAATATGGCCTATTTTGTAAACATGTGTATTAGACTATTCGAAATTCTAATCAGTCGTATAAATCGAAATGAGAATAAAAGATTGTAAATGTTTCATTACGTGAAAAAATATAAGATCGATTTAAATCAACAAAAATAGAAAAATGTCAACTGTACGTGATGGATGTCGAAGAAGATTTCTTTGAAGACCGCCCTCGAAAAGACGTTTTTTGCCTAGGCATCGATAGAAAAATGTACGCGACGGTGAAAAGGGAGCGAAGAGTGTCAAAAGTGCCTCCGTTGAAGAGAGCTAGAAATACAAATTCTAATCGATAATCTTTACTTGGAAACTATAATGATTCCAATGGAAATTTCAAGTGGAAATTGATGGTTTGATTTAGATGTTGGTGAGAGAGCGCATGATGCTATATATAAGTAAGTTTACAGAAGAAGTCTTGGGGTGGTGGAAAATATTAGTGATCGAGAGACTTTGGAGGCATATAGAACCTATTGTGGAACATAAACACTAGAATCAGTTTAGAATTAGGTGAGCTGGTAGAGTGCCAGTCATTAACCGAAGTCTCTCTTTGATTTTATACGATCTTTATTCCGAGAAACTTCACAAATCACTTTATCTGTACGTTATTGGTAATGGCATTGATGTGTAATTTCGTCTAATTTTAAAGTGAAACGAAGTACTACTAGGTAAATTAGTAATGTAATTGAAATGACATGGTCGAGACGATATAAAGAGGTATTTTGATGTTTATGTGATTTATACTTCTTCCTGTTTCCTGCAAGGGCAAGGGATCAAATAAATTTGTGATTAAAACAACGCTTGACAGTAGGTATTCGGTCCTCGGTAGTATAGTGGTGAGTATCCCCGCCTGTCACGCGGGAGACCGGGGTTCGATTCCCCGCCGGGGAGTACGTGTATATTTTCATACCCTTTATTTTAGAAGAAATTCAGATGAAACGAGTGTTTCTTGAATTTTATTCTGTCGTCTTCGATGTTCACTGGTAACATCGTCTATTCGTGTGAAGAAATGAGTATCGAACACTGCTGTTTTTGTTAAAGTATTTTATGTTATGAGTAAAGTCTTTAGATTTCACTGTTCTTTTCTTAATGAGATAGAATGTATTTCACTCGTTCAATGTCCCATACGACATTGATGGCCCAAACGTTCAGCAACACTCTTTATCCGTGAAGTGCGTAATAAGATGGATGAGCATACATGTCATTCGTGCATTCTTTCTTGTCTTACTCTGATCAAAGCTTTTGAAGAATTAACGAAGGAAGACGTTTCACTGCTGTCGCATAGCCAAATAGCAATCGATGGTTTGGAGAATTAAAAAAAAAAAAAGAGTTTTTTTTTTCGTTTAATGTCTTCTAAATGTTATAAAGTCGTTGTTACTGATGTTTTCCATAATACATTTAATATGGCCTATTTTGTAAACATGTGTATTAGACTATTCGAAATTCTAATCAGTCGTATAAATCGAAATGAGAATAAAAGATTGTAAATGTTTCATTACGTGAAAAAATATAAGATCGATTTAAATCAACAAAAATAGAAAAATGTCAACTGTACGTGATGGATGTCGAAGAAGATTTCTTTGAAGACCGCCCTCGAAAAGACGTTTTTTGCCTAGGCATCGATAGAAAAATGTACGCGACGGTGAAAAGGGAGCGAAGAGTGTCAAAAGTGCCTCCGTTGAAGAGAGCTAGAAATACAAATTCTAATCGATAATCTTTACTTGGAAACTATAATGATTCCAATGGAAATTTCAAGTGGAAATTGATGGTTTGATTTAGATGTTGGTGAGAGAGCGCATGATGCTATATATAAGTAAGTTTACAGAAGAAGTCTTGGGGTGGTGGAAAATATTAGTGATCGAGAGACTTTGGAGGCATATAGAACCTATTGTGGAACATAAACACTAGAATCAGTTTAGAATTAGGTGAGCTGGTAGAGTGCCAGTCATTAACCGAAGTCTCTCTTTGATTTTATACGATCTTTATTCCGAGAAACTTCACAAATCACTTTATCTGTACGTTATTGGTAATGGCATTGATGTGTAATTTCGTCTAATTTTAAAGTGAAACGAAGTACTACTAGGTAAATTAGTAATGTAATTGAAATGACATGGTCGAGACGATATAAAGAGGTATTTTGATGTTTATGTGATTTATACTTCTTCCTGTTTCCTGCAAGGGATCCAAATAAATTTGTGATTAAAACAACGCTTGACAGTAGGTATTCGGTCCTCGGTAGTATAGTGGTGAGTATCCCCGCCTGTCACGCGGGAGACCGGGTTCGATTCCCCGCCGGGGAGTACGTGTATATTTTCATACCCTTTATTTTAGAAGAAATTCAGATGAAACGAGTGTTTCTTGAATTTTATTCTGTCGTCTTCGATGTTCACTGGTAACATCGTCTATTCGTGTGAAGAAATGAGTATCGAACACTGCTGTTTTTTGTTAAAGTATTTTATGTTATGAGTAAAGTCTTTAGATTTCACTGTTCTTTTCTTAATGAGATAGAATGTATTTCACTCGTTCAATGTCCCATACGACATTGATGGCCCAAACGTTCAGCAACACTCTTTATCCGTGAAGTGCGTAATAAGATGGATGAGCATACATGTCATTCGTGCATTCTTTCTTGTCTTACTCTGATCAAAGCTTTTGAAGAATTAACGAAGGAAGACGTTTCACTGCTGTCGCATAGCCAAATAGCAATCGATGGTTTGGAGAATTAAAAAAAAAAAAGAGTTTTTTTTTTCGTTTAATGTCTTCTAAATGTTATAAAGTCGTTGTTACTGATGTTTTCCATAATACATTTAATATGGCCTATTTTGTAAACATGTGTATTAGACTATTCGAAATTCTAATCAGTCGTATAAATCGAAATGAGAATAAAAGATTGTAAATGTTTCATTACGTGAAAAAATATAAGATCGATTTAAATCAACAAAAATAGAAAAATGTCAACTGTACGTGATGGATGTCGAAGAAGATTTCTTTGAAGACCGCCCTCGAAAAGACGTTTTTTGCCTAGGCATCGATAGAAAAATGTACGCGACGGTGAAAAGGGAGCGAAGAGTGTCAAAAGTGCCTCCGTTGAAGAGAGCTAGAAATACAAATTCTAATCGATAATCTTTACTTGGAAACTATAATGATTCCAATGGAAATTTCAAGTGGAAATTGATGGTTTGATTTAGATGTTGGTGAGAGAGCGCATGATGCTATATATAAGTAAGTTTACAGAAGAAGTCTTGGGGTGGTGGAAAATATTAGTGATCGAGAGACTTTGGAGGCATATAGAACCTATTGTGGAACATAAACACTAGAATCAGTTTAGAATTAGGTGAGCTGGTAGAGTGCCAGTCATTAACCGAAGTCTCTCTTTGATTTTATACGATCTTTATTCCGAGAAACTTCACAAATCACTTTATCTGTACGTTATTGGTAATGGCATTGATGTGTAATTTCGTCTAATTTTAAAGTGAAACGAAGTTTTACTAGGTAAATTAGTAATGTAATTGAAATGACATGGTCGAGACGATATAAAGAGGTATTTTGATGTTTATGTGATTTATACTTCTTCCTGTTTCCTGCAAGGGATCCAAATAAATTTGTGATTAAAAACAACGCTTGACAGTAGGTATTCGGTCCTCGGTAGTATAGTGGTGAGTATCCCCGCCTGTCACGCGGGAGACCGGGGTTCGATTCCCCGCCGGGGAGTACGTGTATATTTTCATACCCTTTATTTTAGAAGAAATTCAGATGAAACGAGTGTTTCTTGAATTTTATTCTGTCGTCTTCGATGTTCACTGGTAACATCGTCTATTCGTGTGAAGAAATGAGTATCGAACACTGCTGTTTTTTGTTAAAGTATTTTATGTTATGAGTAAAGTCTTTAGATTTCACTGTTCTTTTCTTAATGAGATAGAATGTATTTCACTCGTTCAATGTCCCATACGACATTGATGGCCCAAACGTTCAGCAACACTCTTTATCCGTGAAGTGCGTAATAAGATGGATGAGCATACATGTCATTCGTGCATTCTTTCTTGTCTTACTCTGATCAAAGCTTTTGAAGAATTAACGAAGGAAGACGTTTCACTGCTGTCGCATAGCCAAATAGCAATCGATGGTTTGGAGAATTAAAAAAAAAAAAAAGTTGTTTTTTTTTCGTTTAATGTCTTCTAAATGTTATAAAGTCGTTGTTACTGATGTTTTCCATAATACATTTAATATGGCCTATTTTGTAAACATGTGTATTAGACTATTCGAAATTCTAATCAGTCGTATAAATCGAAATGAGAATAAAAGATTGTAAATGTTTCATTACGTGAAAAAATATAAGATCGATTTAAATCAACAAAAATAGAAAAATGTCAACTGTACGTGATGGATGTCGAAGAAGATTTCTTTGAAGACCGCCCTCGAAAAGACGTTTTTTGCCTAGGCATCGATAGAAAAATGTACGCGACGGTGAAAAGGGAGCGAAGAGTGTCAAAAGTGCCTCCGTTGAAGAGAGCTAGAAATACAAATTCTAATCGATAATCTTTACTTGGAAACTATAATGATTCCAATGGAAATTTCAAGTGGAAATTGATGGTTTGATTTAGATGTTGGTGAGAGAGCGCATGATGCTATATATAAGTAAGTTTACAGAAGAAGTCTTGGGGTGGTGGAAAATATTAGTGATCGAGAGACTTTGGAGGCATATAGAACCTATTGTGGAACATAAACACTAGAATCAGTTTAGAATTAGGTGAGCTGGTAGAGTGCCAGTCATTAACCGAAGTCTCTCTTTGATTTTATACGATCTTTATTCCGAGAAACTTCACAAATCACTTTATCTGTACGTTATTGGTAATGGCATTGATGTGTAATTTCGTCTAATTTTAAAGTGAAACGAAGTACTACTAGGTAAATTAGTAATGTAATTGAAATGACATGGTCGAGACGATATAAAGAGGTATTTTGATGTTTATGTGATTTATACTTCTTCCTGTTTCCTGCAAGGGATCCAAATAAATTTGTGATTAAAACAACGCTTGACAGTAGGTATTCGGTCCTCGGTAGTATAGTGGTGAGTATCCCCGCCTGTCACGCGGGAGACCGGGGTTCGATTCCCCGCCGGGGAGTACGTGTATATTTTCATACCCTTTATTTTAGAAGAAATTCAGATGAAACGAGTGTTTCTTGAATTTTATTCTGTCGTCTTCGATGTTCACTGGTAACATCGTCTATTCGTGTGAAGAAATGAGTATCGAACACTGCTGTTTTTGTTAAAGTATTTTATGTTATGAGTAAAGTCTTTAGATTTCACTGTTCTTTTCTTAATGAGATAGAATGTATTTCACTCGTTCAATGTCCCATACGACATTGATGGCCCAAACGTTCAGCAACACTCTTTATCCGTGAAGTGCGTAATAAGATGGATGAGCATACATGTCATTCGTGCATTCTTTCTTGTCTTACTCTGATCAAAGCTTTTGAAGAATTAACGAAGGAAGACGTTTCACTGCTGTCGCATAGCCAAATAGCAATCGATGGTTTGGAGAATTAAAAAAAAAAAAAGAGTTTTTTTTTTCGTTTAATGTCTTCTAAATGTTATAAAGTCGTTGTTACTGATGTTTTCCATAATACATTTAATATGGCCTATTTTGTAAACATGTGTATTAGACTATTCGAAATTCTAATCAGTCGTATAAATCGAAATGAGAATAAAAGATTGTAAATGTTTCATTACGTGAAAAAATATAAGATCGATTTAAATCAACAAAAATAGAAAAATGTCAACTGTACGTGATGGATGTCGAAGAAGATTTCTTTGAAGACCGCCCTCGAAAAGACGTTTTTTGCCTAGGCATCGATAGAAAAATGTACGCGACGGTGAAAAGGGAGCGAAGAGTGTCAAAAGTGCCTCCGTTGAAGAGAGCTAGAAATACAAATTCTAATCGATAATCTTTACTTGGAAACTATAATGATTCCAATGGAAATTTCAAGTGGAAATTGATGGTTTGATTTAGATGTTGGTGAGAGAGCGCATGATGCTATATATAAGTAAGTTTACAGAAGAAGTCTTGGGGTGGTGGAAAATATTAGTGATCGAGAGACTTTGGAGGCATATAGAACCTATTGTGGAACATAAACACTAGAATCAGTTTAGAATTAGGTGAGCTGGTAGAGTGCCAGTCATTAACCGAAGTCTCTCTTTGATTTTATACGATCTTTATTCCGAGAAACTTCACAAATCACTTTATCTGTACGTTATTGGTAATGGCATTGATGTGTAATTTCGTCTAATTTTAAAGTGAAACGAAGTACTACTAGGTAAATTAGTAATGTAATTGAAATGACATGGTCGAGACGATATAAAGAGGTATTTTGATGTTTATGTGATTTATACTTCTTCCTGTTTCCTGCAAGGGATCCAAATAAATTTGTGATTAAAACAACGCTTGACAGTAGGTATTCGGTCCTCGGTAGTATAGTGGTGAGTATCCCCGCCTGTCACGCGGGAGACCGGGGTTCGATTCCCCGCCGGGGAGTACGTGTATATTTTCATACCCTTTATTTTAGAAGAAATTCAGATGAAACGAGTGTTTCTTGAATTTTATTCTGTCGTCTTCGATGTTCACTGGTAACATCGTCTATTCGTGTGAAGAAATGAGTATCGAACACTGCTGTTTTTGTTAAAGTATTTTATGTTATGAGTAAAAGTCTTTAGATTTCACTGTTCTTTTCTTAATGAGATAGAATGTATTTCACTCGTTCAATGTCCCATATGACATTGATGGCCCAAACGTTCAGCAACACTCTTTATCCGTGAAGTGCGTAATAAGATGGATGAGCATACATGTCATTCGTGCATTCTTTCTTGTCTTACTCTGATCAAAGCTTTTGAAGAATTAACGAAGGAAGACGTTTCACTGCTGTCGCATAGCCAAATAGCAATCGATGGTTTGGAGAATTAAAAAAAAAAAAAAGAGTTTTTTTTTTCGTTTAATGTCTTCCTTAAATGTTATAAAGTCGTTGTTACTGATGTTTTCCATAATACATTTAATATGGCCTATTTTGTAAACATGTGTATTAGACTATTCGAAATTCTAATCAGTCGTATAAATCGAAATGAGAATAAAAGATTGTAAATGTTTCATTACGTGAAAAAATATAAGATCGATTTAAATCAACAAAAATAGAAAAATGTCAACTGTACGTGATGGATGTCGAAGAAGATTTCTTTGAAGACCGCCCTCGAAAAGACGTTTTTTGCCTAGGCATCGATAGAAAAATGTACGCGACGGTGAAAAGGGAGCGAAGAGTGTCAAAAGTGCCTCCGTTGAAGAGAGCTAGAAATACAAATTCTAATCGATAATCTTTACTTGGAAACTATAATGATTCCAATGGAAATTTCAAGTGGAAATTGATGGTTTGATTTAGATGTTGGTGAGAGAGCGCATGATGCTATATATAAGTAAGTTTACAGAAGAAGTCTTGGGGTGGTGGAAAATATTAGTGATCGAGAGACTTTGGAGGCATATAGAACCTATTGTGGAACATAAACACTAGAATCAGTTTAGAATTAGGTGAGCTGGTAGAGTGCCAGTCATTAACCGAAGTCTCTCTTTGATTTTATACGATCTTTATTCCGAGAAACTTCACAAATCACTTTATCTGTACGTTATTGGTAATGGCATTGATGTGTAATTTCGTCTAATTTTAAAGTGAAACGAAGTTTTACTAGGTAAATTAGTAATGTAATTGAAATGACATGGTCGAGACGATATAAAGAGGTATTTTGATGTTTATGTGATTTATACTTCTTCCTGTTTCCTGCAAGGGATCCAAATAAATTTGTGATTAAAACAACGCTTGACAGTAGGTATTCGGTCCTCGGTAGTATAGTGGTGAGTATCCCCGCCTGTCACGCGGGAGACCGGGGTTCGATTCCCCGCCGGGGAGTACGTGTATATTTTCATACCCTTTATTTTAGAAGAAATTCAGATGAAACGAGTGTTTCTTGAATTTTATTCTGTCGTCTTCGATGTTCACTGGTAACATCGTCTATTCGTGTGAAGAAATGAGTATCGAACACTGCTGTTTTGTTAAAGTATTTTATGTTATGAGTAAAGTCTTTAGATTTCACTGTTCTTTTCTTAATGAGATAGAATGTATTTCACTCGTTCAATGTCCCATACGACATTGATGGCCCAAACGTTCAGCAACACTCTTTATCCGTGAAGTGCGTAATAAGATGGATGAGCATACATGTCATTCGTGCATTCTTTCTTGTCTTACTCTGATCAAAGCTTTTGAAGAATTAACGAAGGAAGACGTTTCACTGCTGTCGCATAGCCAAATAGCAATCGATGGTTTGGAGAATTAAAAAAAAAAAAAAAGTTTTTTTTTTCGTTTAATGTCTTCTAAATGTTATAAAGTCGTTGTTACTGATGTTTTCCATAATACATTTAATATGGCCTATTTTGTAAACATGTGTATTAGACTATTCGAAATTCTAATCAGTCGTATAAATCGAAATGAGAATAAAAGATTGTAAATGTTTCATTACGTGAAAAAATATAAGATCGATTTAAATCAACAAAAATAGAAAAATGTCAACTGTACGTGATGGATGTCGAAGAAGATTTCTTTGAAGACCGCCCTCGAAAAGACGTTTTTGCCTAGGCATCGATAGAAAAATGTACGCGACGGTGAAAAGGGAGCGAAGAGTGTCAAAAGTGCCTCCGTTGAAGAGAGCTAGAAATACAAATTCTAATCGATAATCTTTACTTGGAAACTATAATGATTCCAATGGAAATTTCAAGTGGAAATTGATGGTTTGATTTAGATGTTGGTGAGAGAGCGCATGATGCTATATATAAGTAAGTTTACAGAAGAAGTCTTGGGGTGGTGGAAAATATTAGTGATCGAGAGACTTTGGAGGCATATAGAACCTATTGTGGAACATAAACACTAGAATCAGTTTAGAATTAGGTGAGCTGGTAGAGTGCCAGTCATTAACCGAAGTCTCTCTTTGATTTTATACGATCTTTATTCCGAGAAACTTCACAAATCACTTTATCTGTACGTTATTGGTAATGGCATTGATGTGTAATTTCGTCTAATTTTAAAGTGAAACGAAGTTTTACTAGGTAAATTAGTAATGTAATTGAAATGACATGGTCGAGACGATATAAAGAGGTATTTTGATGTTTATGTGATTTGTACTTCTTCCTGTTTTCTGCAAGGGATCCAAATAAATTTGTGATTAAAACAACGCTTGACAGTAGGTATTCGGTCCTCGGTAGTATAGTGGTGAGTATCCCCGCCTGTCACGCGGGAGACCGGGGTTCGATTCCCCGCCGGGGAGTACGTGTATATTTTCATACCCTTTATTTTAGAAGAAATTCGAATGAAACGAGTGTTTCTTGAATTTTATTCTGTCGTCTTCGATGTTCACTGGTAACATCGTCTATTCGTGTGAAGAAATGAGTATCGAACACTGCTGTTTTGTTAAAGTATTTTATGTTATGAGTAAAAGTCTTTAGATTTCACTGTTCTTTTCTTAATGAGATAGAATGTATTTCACTCGTTCAATGTCCCATACGACATTGATGGCCCAAACGTTCAGCAACACTCTTTATCCGTGAAGTGCGTAATAAGATGGATGAGCATACATGTCATTCGTGCATTCTTTCTTGTCTTACTCTGATCAAAGCTTTTGAAGAATTAACGAAGGAAGACGTTTCACTGCTGTCGCATAGCCAAATAGCAATCGATGGTTTGGAGAATTAAAAAAAAAAAAAGAGTTTTTTTTTTTCGTTTAATGTCTTCTAAATGTTATAAAGTCGTTGTTACTGATGTTTTCCATAATACATTTAATATGGCCTATTTTGTAAACATGTGTATTAGACTATTCGAAATTCTAATCAGTCGTATAAATCGAAATGAGAATAAAAGATTGTAAATGTTTCATTACGTGAAAAATATAAGATCGATTTAAATCAACAAAAATAGAAAAATGTCAACTGTACGTGATGGATGTCGAAGAAGATTTCTTTGAAGACCGCCCTCGAAAAGACGTTTTTGCCTAGGCATCGATAGAAAAATGTACGCGACGGTGAAAAGGGAGCGAAGAGTGTCAAAAGTGCCTCCGTTGAAGAGAGCTAGAAATACAAATTCTAATCGATAATCTTTACTTGGAAACTATAATGATTCCAATGGAAATTTCAAGTGGAAATTGATGGTTTGATTTAGATGTTGGTGAGAGAGCGCATGATGCTATATATAAGTAAGTTTACAGAAGAAGTCTTGGGGTGGTGGAAAATATTAGTGATCGAGAGACTTTGGAGGCATATAGAACCTATTGTGGAACATAAACACTAGAATCAGTTTAGAATTAGGTGAGCTGGTAGAGTGCCAGTCATTAACCGAAGTCTCTCTTTGATTTTATACGATCTTTATTCCGAGAAACTTCACAAATCACTTTATCTGTACGTTATTGGTAATGGCATTGATGTGTAATTTCGTCTAATTTTAAAGTGAAACGAAGTTTACTACTAGGTAAATTAGTAATGTAATTGAAATGACATGGTCGAGACGATATAAAGAGGTATTTTGATGTTTATGTGATTTATACTTCTTCCTGTTTTCTGCAAGGGATCCAAATAAATTTGTGATTAAAAACAACGCTTGACAGTAGGTATTCGGTCCTCGGTAGTATAGTGGTGAGTATCCCCGCCTGTCACGCGGGAGACCGGGGTTCGATTCCCCGCCGGGGAGTACGTGTATATTTTCATACCCTTTATTTTAGAAGAAATTCAGAATGAAACGAGTGTTTCTTGAATTTTATTCTGTCGTCTTCGATGTTCACTGGTAACATCGTCTATTCGTGTGAAGAAATGAGTATCGAACACTGCTGTTTTTGTTAAAGTATTTTATGTTATGAGTAAAGTCTTTAGATTTCACTGTTCTTTTCTTAATGAGATAGAATGTATTTCACTCGTTCAATGTCCCATACGACATTGATGGCCCAAACGTTCAGCAACACTCTTTATCCGTGAAGTGCGTAATAAGATGGATGAGCATACATGTCATTCGTGCATTCTTTCTTGTCTTACTCTGATCAAAGCTTTTGAAGAATTAACGAAGGAAGACGTTTCACTGCTGTCGCATAGCCAAATAGCAATCGATGGTTTGGAGAATTAAAAAAAAAAAAAGAGTTTTTTTTTTCGTTTAATGTCTTCTAAATGTTATAAAGTCGTTGTTACTGATGTTTTCCATAATACATTTAATATGGCCTATTTTGTAAACATGTGTATTAGACTATTCGAAATTCTAATCAGTCGTATAAATCGAAATGAGAATAAAAGATTGTAAATGTTTCATTACGTGAAAAAATATAAGATCGATTTAAATCAACAAAAATAGAAAAATGTCAACTGTACGTGATGGATGTCGAAGAAGATTTCTTTGAAGACCGCCCTCGAAAAGACGTTTTTTGCCTAGGCATCGATAGAAAAATGTACGCGACGGTGAAAAGGGAGCGAAGAGTGTCAAAAGTGCCTCCGTTGAAGAGAGCTAGAAATACAAATTCTAATCGATAATCTTTACTTGGAAACTATAATGATTCCAATGGAAATTTCAAGTGGAAATTGATGGTTTGATTTAGATGTTGGTGAGAGAGCGCATGATGCTATATATAAGTAAGTTTACAGAAGAAGTCTTGGGGTGGTGGAAAATATTAGTGATCGAGAGACTTTGGAGGCATATAGAACCTATTGTGGAACATAAACACTAGAATCAGTTTAGAATTAGGTGAGCTGGTAGAGTGCCAGTCATTAACCGAAGTCTCTCTTTGATTTTATACGATCTTTATTCCGAGAAACTTCACAAATCACTTTATCTGTACGTTATTGGTAATGGCATTGATGTGTAATTTCGTCTAATTTTAAAGTGAAACGAAGTACTACTAGGTAAATTAGTAATGTAATTGAAATGACATGGTCGAGACGATATAAAGAGGTATTTTGATGTTTATGTGATTTATACTTCTTCCTGTTTCCTGCAAGGGATCCAAATAAATTTGTGATTAAAACAACGCTTGACAGTAGGTATTCGGTCCTCGGTAGTATAGTGGTGAGTATCCCCGCCTGTCACGCGGGAAACCGGGGTTCGATTCCCCGCCGGGGAGTACGTGTATATTTTCATACCCTTTATTTTAGAAGAAATTCAGAATGAAACGAGTGTTTCTTGAATTTTATTCTGTCGTCTTCGATGTTCACTGGTAACATCGTCTATTCGTGTGAAGAAATGAGTATCGAAACTGCTTTTTTTGTTAAAGTATTTTATGTTATGAGTAAAAGTCTTTAGATTTCACTGTTCTTTTCTTAATGAGATAGAATGTATTTCACTCGTTCAATGTCCCATACGACATTGATGGCCCAAACGTTCAGCAACACTCTTTATCCGTGAAGTGCGTAATAAGATGGATGAGCATACATGTCATTCGTGCATTCTTTCTTGTCTTACTCTGATCAAAGCTTTTGAAGAATTAACGAAGGAAGACGTTTCACTGCTGTCGCATAGCCAAATAGCAATCGATGGTTTGAGAATTAAAAAAAAAAAGATTTTTTTTCGTTTAATGTCTTCCTAAATGTTATAAAGTCGTTGTTACTGATGTTTTTCCATAATACATTTAATATGGCCTATTTTGTAAACATGTGTATTAGACTATTCGAAATTCTAATCATTCGTATAAATCGAAATGAGAATAAAAGATTGTAAATGTTTCATTACGTGAAAATATATAAGATCGATTTAAATCAACAAAAATAGAAAAATGTCAACTGTACGTGATGGATGTCGAAGAAGATTTCTTTGAAGACCGCCCTCGAAAAGACGTTTTTTGCCTAGGCATCGATAGAAAAATGTACGCGACGGTGAAAAGGGAGCGAAGAGTGTCAAAAGTGCCTCCGTTGAAGAGAGCTAGAAATACAAATTCTAATCGATAATCTTTACTTGGAAACTATAATGATTCCAATGGAAATTTCAAGTGGAAATTGTGGTTTGATTTAGATGTTGGTCAGAGAGCGCATGATGCTAAATTTAAATAAGTTTGTAGAAATATTTATTGAGCTCCTACTATTTCATTTAAAGTGTTTTAATAAGAAGAAACGTATTTCACTGGTTTAATGTCCCTCACAACATTGGTGGTCCTAACGTTCTGCAACACTTTTTTTTTCTCTGATGTAAATCGTGTATATGACGAGCTACACGTTATTTGGTGGATCTTTCTTTTGTTGGTTTGTAAAAACTCTGGTTTAAATAGCGAAGGTGGACCTTTGAGCTTGTCTTTTACCAACTAATAGTGGAATTTGCCGCTCATTTAAATGACCACAGTATTTAAAATGCTAGCATCTTTGATATTACACGGATTTGAACCTGCAACCATCATATTCCTAGTTGAGTGCGATATCCACTTGTCTATGACCAACTAATCCCAACATGAATTAATTTTTGTGGCATTAAAACATCTACTATTTTGAAGACAACTGCTATGCAAGATGATTTGAGGGACAAATCAATTATTAAAATTTTTCGATTACGCCAGTTATGGTGCGATAAGGAAAACAGGTGTGTACAAGTAGTGTGGTTATGTAGTTGATAACCTTGTTGTATACAGATGCGTTTGTTTTTGGTTCGTTGGGTGTTTGAATTGTATTTTGAAGGTGTTTTCTGAGAGCTTCTTGTTTTGTGTATATTTGTTTGGTTATGGTTTATCGCATTGTTGTAAGTACATGTTTATTTTTAGTGTTTTTTGTACATTCTCTATGTAATACAGTTACTTCTGAATTCCACAAAAGCTACTCTAGAATTCTTTATGCTAGTCGTTCTAAGTTTTGATGTGATAGGCTACGTGAAATTAAGTTATCAAAAACACCAATCACCCATTCGCGAGATGCTCTAATGGAAAAGTGGGATTTGTCACTCTTACAACACACGACGACGGAGTAGGGAGTGCTTTTTTCCCTGGTGGTGACGGAAGACACGCCCAAAACTGGCATGCACCACTAGGCAAAGCTTGGTTATCAAACTACAACAAAGCGTATTTCCCATACATTCCGTTCCACCTCGACTCTAACTGGCATGTAATTTCTAAGTTCACATATTCAAAATAGTTTTAATATAATGGACTTAAACCTCCGTTTTGCAGTTAATTTTATTCAACCATACAATTCATACAAAATTTTAAGATCCTAATATAATATAGATTTTCATTTAACTTCAAATTTCACAAATAATTTGAGAAATACAATTATAATCAAAGCGTTGTTATTCATTAGTTCATTTATTAGTGTAACTTCTATTGTCAATTGAGTCGTTGTGGAGAACATTTGTTTTCTGCAGCAATCAGATTTTTCTACGCCAATAGCACGTGTAGTGAACAAAACACTATCTTGAAGTTACAAAATAAAGCATTGAATACCTGAATTGTTGCTAAAATTCCTACAATGTGACATTTCCAAAACACGTATCATTAACCCTAATAAACAGCTTTTCTCTGTTTTAGACATTTGACATTAGTTATCTTATTATTGTGGGATGCCACTCTAGGAATATTGTCTGAATTAACAAAGTGGTACTGCTTTTTGTTTCTATCCTTGAACTGTGCAGCTGTGAACGCTTTGTTCTTTATCCAAGCAATCAAACACTCACTCACAGTAAACCAGAAGTCGCTCCTTCATGTTAGACTTAAAATTTCTTATCAACAAAGTTTCTTTTCTTTAGTCACTTGTATTTCCCTTGGTGTCCAAATTAATTTTAATTCCATGCATTACATTTTTGTCTTACACGTATTTAAAACTTTATTGATGAATATCACAAATACACAGATTTGTAGTATCTAAATTCTATATATTTATCAACTTATTGTATCTTACAAAGTCCTAATTTGGGAATGTACCAGTGATCTTATTTGATGGCGACGTAACAGAACTTTTTAAGCCATCATGTGAGACAATCTACGTTATCAATAAAATTTGCGCCCATCCATAAAGAGCACTGATCTTTAATCGCAGTCTGTTCAAACAAAGTATAAGCAACACTTTACTTAAGATGCTTGATCAGTGAGATCTTACTACAACCTTTTCACAAACTTCTTGTTTTTGAGTCTATTATATAGTCTTGATCAAAAGAACTTGAAATGCATTTTAAAGGTCCAAACTTTCTGTGCTGTGTGAAAAGATCTTGGAAAGTTTGTATAGTCAAGGATCAATCTTTTCTTGTGTTTATCAACCTTGTTCACCCACCTTCATGTCATATTTTTATATCTGCATTGTTGTGTCCAAACATAGAAGACATTAAGATCCACATCTGTGCTAGTCACATGATAATGTTGCGACAGTTCCTTCAGTGCCTTCTGATGTACACTTGAGAAATAATGGCACATAATGTGAATGTTGTAACAATAAATAAAAGCAATACACTGCATGTGGTACACTGTATCTTATTCAGCAAAACTGCCTTTATTTAAGGAGACTGCATAGAACATGGGTAAAAATATAAACCATTATTTGACAAATCTTTGTGTGTCCACTTACAACATAAGGGAAGGGGGATTGACAGGCTCTTAGGGCCTCTAAGTGATATGTGTGCATTAAATGGATATATCAGGATAATCGATCAAGAAGTGATCAAAAATAAAAAGTACTTATTCACCATTAAATCTAAAATTTACAATTTCCCATTATTTAAAAAAATGTTTGCATTACAATAGTATTAAATATGTATTATGGTTGAGATACAGCAACCATTAGCAAATAGTATTAATTTACCCAAACAAACCCAATAATACTATTCGTGAAAACAGGTACTGCAGTAATTTCTAAATTTAGAAAATTATTTCTAATTAAAAGATATTGTAGGAAAACAAAAAAGTTCAAGATTTTCCATGTGAAAGAGTTAAACTGTCAATGTTACTGCACACTTGAAAGCAATAACTTCAACAGTGTTCTGTCTACTAGTACATCATGAGTGGCTGCTCATTAGAACTGAAGACAGTAGCTGCAAATTGATTCAAAGGTACAAAAAATATCTACTAAACCAATTCTTAAGTCTAAGACCTGTGTTCTACCTAAAGAAAAACTATTATTTTCACATTCTATATTAAATTATACCTTGAATAAAACTATATTCTACAGATTTCTCTATTAAATTACATTTAGCACAGTTTTATGTTTGAGTATTTTGTTTGTGTAAAGTTTCTATGGTTTACACATTTTGCTGTTTAATCCAATATGATGTTAAAAATATTAATGTACCAGTTGACAGCCAACCACAATTGAACAAATACACTTCTGCCAAATGATGGTTTAAATTGCAGATTTTTATTAAAACTGATAAATCATCCTGTTAATGAGTTCTTCTATTTTTATTTCATAGCTTGTGGTTTACTGCAGACAATGAAGTTCCTAATTATTTCTTCAACGAGTCCCACTTGAATGTTTTATCCAAACTGCGAACTTTTCCAGCCCTCACTACACCATTTTACAAAAACAATCTTTATCATTTGTAAACTTCAATGAATTTTTCAGGGAAAAAATTCCACACCATAAACACAATAATTTACAAGATCAAGAAATATATTTACTAGATTAAAAATTGCAATATTGAAACTTTAAGTATCTCTCAACTTTCCAACCCACAATCTACAAACGAAGCAAACTAATGTTTTTCAACTGATGCCCAATTGGAAAAAGTGAGTTACTGTTTGAACACACTTCTGTAGACTCATAGTGTTCCTATACAGTAAAACCAGTAAAAATTTAAAAAAAAAAAAGACAGAATCACACGGGACTGAGTAAAATTTCCAGCTTAGACAGTGAACATGCATTTCCTTAATTATATATAATTTTTGAGCAGAATGTTATACTTGCTTGGCTCAAGGGAAGTAACACATTTGTGAATAAAATTATACTGTGTATGCTATATTTATTAGAATAAGAACAAAAATAGACATCCAAAATACACATAACTACACAAAATCTTTATCAAATTCATTTGAAGAAAGCGTCCAATTTCAACTGTTTCGTTTTTTTTCTAATGGGCGTTCTCATGCAGTATAAAAAAGAACATCAATTCTATAGCTTTTTTATGAAGTTCATTTTTGCATACAATTTGATAGTGTTAATATAACTTAACACTTGTAATGAAGTAGGAATTTCTATTTACTCACTATCTTTTCCATTTTTTTCATCTTCTGAATTTTTCAGTGTTACCATCTTACAATTCTATTGTAGATTTTAAATCAGTTTCATCAGTTTCTATTAAAACATTCTTCTTTGACAGATTGGTTTAATAGAAACTGACTTGAAGACGAAAGGCAGAAGACTTTCAAAACGTTGTCCTCTACACTTGTCTCCACAACAGGCAGTTGCCATCCATTCTATAAAGTTTCATCATTAAACATTCTTGTCAACTTTCACAAAACTTTCTGCATTAACAGAATCACCTGCATCAATTTCAGAGTCTGGATTTCACTAAAATCGTCATAACAAACAACTTCTCCACAATGTCCACCATTATCAAGAATAAATCCAGTTTCAAAAGCACTTTATTATGCATTCATCTCTTACACATTTAACTGAATGACTCAAAAATGCAATCGCATCTAACATGTCAATTTTCATGGTCATTGCAGATGCTCTCTTACAGTAGTCCATGTTTGAAATAATATGCTGAAGCATCAGTTTTCTGTATTTCTATTTCATACAATGTATTCCATTATCTAGTGGCTGTAGAACTGATGTTGTACATGGAGGTAGAAAGACTAAAAGAACATTTGGAAGTTGAACTTTTGGGTGACAAGTTGCATTACCTAGGAAAAGTAGAATATTCCTATTTTTTTGTTCCATTCTTTTGTCTAATTTGTTCAAAAATTCTTCGAACATAGCACTTATCATCCATACTTTATTATTTGCTTTCCAATCTACAGGAGTTAATTCTTCCTTAAATTTTTGAAACAGCAGAAATCTTCACTTTTTCCTATTACTCATGGTTTCTCTAGTTTTCCCATCAGCAAATGTGACCAATGTGGAATAATGACGGCAGAAAAAAAGAACAGAATATATTTAACCAATGCTTACTGTAACAAAATGTCCAAGAATTTATTAATATTTAAAGAAATTTTTATTTAAATAAATTAATATTTAATCAAAAACATTTTTCCGCCTTACTCAGCTTCTAATCCTACTTGTTAATAGATGAGGTAGGTGAAAGATAGTTTTTCATCCTCATTATGCAGGTTCCACCATGTAGAGGGCCTTTTATAAGAGAAATCTTAAGATAATGTTACAAAATTTTGATATTTCCCACTTGGTACAGGTTTCTGCCCTATGCAGTTTCCAGCTTAGACACGTTTTATTGTATTTTCTATTTTATTTCTTCAAAAACGTCTCATGATTATCATTTCTTAAATAATAAGTTAAACGTTAACATTTTACTGTGTGTTGTTTAAAATCTACCCCCACGCTTAATGACCCACAGTTTAGGAATGGCTGACAGAGAATTTCATGATTATACAGGACTTATAATAATGATAGTTTTCACTTACAAAAGTTCAGTTTTGAGAGAATTACTTTCTTAGAGTAAGAAGATTAATATGAACAATAAGTATCACACACAAACCCCATTAAAGTCTTCCTCAGATTAATGAAGCTCATAAAAAACCCTGAGACATAAAATTTATTATTTAATGGAAAATTATCATCCCTGTATATGTGTGGTTCATTAATTTCATTAAAGTTTCCATGGCAACCAATATCTTTATTTTGTCATCATGGCCATACATTTTTCATAACTAGTACTTATTATAATTCAGTTATTGGCCAGGTCAGTAAGCAGGTTGCTCCCGTTTCATATCCTGGACTCCACGTTGTGAAGCCATCAGGTAGTCAGTAAACTCCTGATAAGGGGATTTAGTCAAAACATTCTCTTTCCATAGGTCAGGGGTCAAGTAGCTGTAGGTCCGTTGTATAGCAATGAATGTGGCCTTAGCTTTGTAGAAAAGAAATGGTATCATAACCAATTATTTTCAATCCAATAAAAAATAAAGATTTATACTGCCAATGTGAAATATTCATACAGTTAGTGTAAACAATGAACACTCCAAAGTAACCAAATATTTTACTTCTAGAAATGTATATTCATTGATAACATGTAATCTCACAAAAACATGTTTAGGTAATTGGCATGTAGTTGCTTTTAAGTTATTTTTCTCAAGCACACAGATTAACAGACTACTGTTGACCATATTTAAGATTGTACATAATTTAAGATATTAGAAATTTATAATTGTGAGTAAAAAATAACTTCACAAATTTAAAAGAAACTGCTGTGCAGATAGAATTAACACAAAATATCATATGTGACTGTCATTTTGATTCACTAAAATTGTAAATACTCTATGTAGGCATCATGACAAAATTGATTTGTAGCTTAAGAATATAATATAGAAAATATTTCCAGTCTTGTATGTTTAGAATCCCTAGTTGTAGGATTGAAAATAATATTACCTTTGATTCAACTTGTTTCTGCACTTTTGTTGATAATCCCTATTCCCCTTTTTAAGCTAACAATTTTTAATTATCTTTCGAGTTTTAGGTACATTTATGGAGAATAAATTTTAATCTACATTTGTGAATATGCATTTAGTTGCATGTCATATTTTTCAACAGTTTACTGCTGCATTTGCTTTTTCTCCATTCAATCACCACACTGAACTTACTGAAAATAAATAACAAATGTTGTTCTCGGAGGTAGTAAAAAAAAAAAACTTCCTTACCTTAGAAATAATGTCTTTGGAGTTCATGATTTCATCGCACAAGGTATTCATTTAATTTTTAAGGACTTTGAGATTTTCGGTTCATTGAAATACAATGCTTATGCATGCTACAAAAAACTGGGTTACGTATGATATGTAAACGTCAAAATGTACCAACTATGTCAAATGCAGGGTATTTGCATATTATCTAATAAAAACTGTTTACTACTATCAATTTCAAATGCTTTTATGAGGTACTAAAATTATCACCCTATTACATGAACTCATTATACAATATACGAGACCTTTACTGAAGGTGTGTGTGTGTGTGTGTGTGCATGTGCAAAAGCCTTAATACATCAAACTGTCAAAACTTTTTATATATATATTAGTAACCATCAAGGTCCCAGAAACACAAAATACCATCATCTCAAATTTTGATACTGTACCACAATCAAACACTGCAAATTTTATTTTTATATTAAACAAAATCCATAAATATTCTGAAAAGTTTAATACACAGAGGAAATATTTGAAGACTTACCAAAATTTCCTAGCGTAGCTGTAGAACCTCGAGCTGTAGTGTAACAGTCTTCTATACCCGCCATTGTTAAAAGTTTCTTGGGAACAGGAGCAGACACAATTCCTGTTCCTCGTGGTGCTGGAATTAACCTTACTAAAACACTTCCACACTTGCCTGTTACCTGTATACAACAAAAACTCATGTACATCAGCCTGTGTGTGTGTGTGTGTGTGTGTGTGTGTGTGTATCTATCCACCTATAGACAAACACAAAGGTATCACCACAATATACTCGATGTAACTCAACAAAACAAAATATATGCAATTACTCAACATGAGCCAATAATTATAGTACCAAAGGCCAAAATACACAAAATCTGGTAGTTTAACAAACAATCTTTATAAAGTAACAAAAAGAACTTAAATAATTTCAGATGCCCATTTATGATGAAAAATACTATACCTTTCATTAACTCGGGCATCCACCCAGCCTCTAGCCACAAAATTATCCAAGAAAGGAATTATACTGTGAATTTTAATAATATGTAGACATGCTTACAAAATTTTACAGATTACTGGAACACATTAGAAGGCTTTCATAAACAAAAAACCAGGTTTATAAATTAAGATTTTCTTTAACCAAATATTTTTTAAAATGCTGACTATTCAACGTACAAAGTAAATTTCATTTTAAGATTAAGAAAAACTTTTATGGATCTGAAAATTTTAAAATTTCATGTGAAATCTCTGTAATTTCCATATAATTAGCAAACAATTTTTGTAAGAAATAAAACTATATTTTATCTGTTCTTTTTATTATTGAATGAATATCTTCACACATTCAGTAGATTTGACCATTCTTATAATCATGACAAAAATTAGGATGTAAATATAAAATTATTTTTTGTTTCTAGAATGACTACAAATTACAACTTGAAAACAAACATTTAAACTAAATTGCTTAAGTTATAATGCATTATATATACACTGCTGGCCAAAATCTTAAGGCCAATGAACATAAAGAAAAATATGCATTTTGCATTGTTAGACACAACCACTTATTTGAGTAGAGCTTCAAAACATGAAAATAAGAAAAGGGAAAATAAAAATAAAACTTTTTTTTAGCATTTAACATGGAAAATGTGAACACTATGAAATGAGCATAAATACTAGCTGGTCAAATGTTTAAGACCATACCAAAACAAAGCATTAACTGTTAAACACGTAACGAAATTTAGTCATTTGTGTTCAAGCATTAGCGTTGTCAACATCTCCTGTGTCACACATTGGGTAAAAACATGGCAAAAGCTAAAAAGTTGACAGAGTTTGAAGGTGGCAGAAATGTTGAGCTGCAAAAGCAAGGTCTCTCTCAAAGTATCATTGCTGGTGAGATTGGGCATACTAAAACTGCTGTTGCAAATTTCTTAAAAGATCCTGAAGGATACAGAACGAGAATTTCAAGTGGTCGGCCCAAGAAAATTTTGCTGGCGTTGAGCAGGAGGATTCTACAGGTTGTCCAGCAAGACACCAGGCAATCATTGAAACAGATTAAGGCCCTTACGAATGCAGAATGAAGCTCAAAAACAATAAGACGGCATCTACGAAAGAAAGGCTTTAAAAACCATAAACGTCTTCAAAGGCCACGCCTCCTTCCACACTACCACACAGCTCGGTTAAACTTTGCTGAGAAGCACCAAACATGAGACTAGAAAAGTGGAAGAAGATTTTGTTCTCTGATGAGAAAAAATTTAATCTGGATGATCCAGATGGTTTCCAACATTACTGGCACAATAAGGATATCCCACTAGAGACATTTTCTACATGACACAGTGGAGAAGGTTCCATCATGATCTCGGGTGCTTTCTCCTTCCATGAAACAATGGAGCTTCAGGTTATACAGGGGCATCAAACAGCAGCTGGCTACACTGGCATGTTGAATAGAGCATCTTTATTGACTGAAGGCCCTCGCTTGTGTGGAAATGACTGGATCTTTCAGCAGGACAATGCTGCAATCCACAATGCCACAGAAAAAAGGGCATTTTCATGGTAAATAGTGTGATTCTTTTGGACCATTCAGCATGTTTGCTCAAACTGAACCCCACTGAAAATGTCTGGGGTGGATGGCAAGGGAAGTCTATAGAAATGGACATCAATTCTAAACAGTGCATGATCTTCCTGAAGCCATCTTCACCATTTGGAATAACATTCCAGCCAGCCTTCTGCAAACATTTATATTGACCATGTCAAAGCAAATGTTTGCAGTTATTCACAATGACGGCCATACAACTCACTACTGAGACCTCTTGTTGGGCATTTCCTACCCTGTTTAGGACTTCTTTTTGGTATGGTCTTAAGCTTTTGATCAGCTAAAATTTAGGCTAGTTTCATAGTGTTCACATTTTCCCTATTAAACACTAAAAAAGTTTAAGCTCCTCAGATTAAACATTTATGTTTGGGCTATAATCCGTAATCATTCTGGAAAAAAACATTTCCTAATTTTTTTGTTTATGATGGTTACAAGGTTGGTCAAGTCAAAGACAACACAGAGAATACAAAATAACAAAATATATAATTTTACTGAAAACAAACATTTGAAATGTATTCAGGAAGTTTTAGAGTTTACATGAATAATACTTGAAAATTCTGGGATGAAGTTTTATTTGATAATAACATGAAATCACTTTGTACTGAGACTAGTAACAAAACCAATACTATTTTCACAAACAAATCATTAGCAAAAATATTTTATTTTTTGTATACAAAATACATGTAATCTTTGCTAAAAGTCTACCAAATATTGTGAAAATACTCTTGCTTTATCAATAGTTATTGTACAAATACTTAACATGTGCAAATGTGTAGGTGAAATTGTGTATATTATACCAAGCCCATCACAAAAGGATTAATCTGTATAAGATACGAAGTGCCCAATAAGTAATTCCAAATACTGTCTTACCAATTTTAGAAGTTACTTTTTGTTGTACATATTATAAATTTGTTTAAATCATTTTCAACTTTATAGAATACTTTATAAAATTATTTAAAATATATATAATTAAGGTTTTTTCATCAAAATCATTAACCCCTTCATTACAGGTTGGGTGGAATCTACCAAGCTTCCAACTATAAAGGTATCCACGAGAGTAATTATAGTATGATTTTTGACAATGTAAGCATATGTTTACAAAATTCTACAGATTATTGTAAACAATACAAGGCTTTCATACACATATTAGGTTCTTAAATTACATATTAAGATATTTTAATTATAGATATTCTCATAACACTTTTTCCTTCAGAATGATGACTGCACAACATGGAGTAGTAATTTACATTTTAAGATTAAAATACTTATGGTTCAGAAAATTTAAGTTTCACATCTGAAATCTTTATAATCTCCAAATAAACTGTGCTGTATTCAACATACTACGTGACTAATTAAAATCTACATTTAGATGTGTTCTTTCAATATATTCTTTTAAATTAAAAAATTAACTCATATATAATAAAGTTTGAATTATAACCTAAAATTTGATTCCAAACTTACTGACAATTTCATAAAATAGTAGTTCAATAAAATTTTGAATGCAAGTCAACAAACACAATGATGTAGCCTTTTACCTGTGACCCATCACAAAAGGGTTAATGTAGTTTTATCACCTTTCCTATAAATACAAGACCTGCTACTGTGTGGATGTCTTTAGAACCATTGAAGAGCAAGAAATGGGAGCTATACTAATAATTTTGTTTGGCCTTAGTATAGTAACACCTTAACATCTTCATATTTATGTCCAAACAACCTATTTGTGGCTAGAATGCTAACTTCAGGGACAGTTTTGCTGTCTCCTACATCGATGTCTCGTATTCTGTTCTATTCTGCAAACACCCACATATGATAAAGATATGGGACATTGTGAGCTTGAGCACCCACATTAGCTCCATTTCATTTTCTTCTTAAGTATTAGGGACTAGCAAAGTTGACACTAAACTGGACTGATGGTACCTCTAAAAACCAGGAAACATTATATTGGGTTGAGGAATAATTCGTGAGCATTTTTTTTCAAGTTAAAAAAAAATATTCATAAATGAAACGCTTTCACAAAATATTTCATGTCATTTGGTAGATATTTTTTGCTCTAATAGATGGTGTGTTTGATTTTCATATGTCTTTAATTTTTGCTTTCATTTTCAGCTCATTAAATGGAATGTCAAGTGGACAAAATTTAGCTTTTTCGAAACCATCTGCTTTTCGCATTTAATTTCTTGCAATCTCATTTAAAACAATGCATACTATATACCTAGGTATTACATGAAATAAAGTATCATAATAAATGTTTTGGGTGTAATGTGTTCATACATTGAAGTATTGTATAGTCTTGCATGTAATGCTTGAATGAAATTATTTAAAAACGCTCACGAATTATTCCTCAACCTAATATAATGACACATTTTATTAATTGAACCCCAGTGTTGAACGTTTGGCTGCAACGTTTTTTTTCTCTTTCATAAAATTACACACACAAGTTTAAGTAACAAATGACAGGACTGCTTCATACATCACATTTTGAACAATGAAATTTAATTGCGATATCCTACAACACCAGTTTATTGAATATAAAGAAATATTTAAATATTTAAATGTAAAAAATTGCAAATTTTACTTTTCTATTATAATCTCATAGACTAATGTTTTAAAAATAAATTCAAAAACATGAAATTATAGTTCAAGGAAAAAAGCATTACAAGTTGGTTATATTTCTCACCTTACAAGGTACAGTGTGGGGTTTTCCAATCTTGTTCCCCCAGTAGCCTCGCCGAACAGGAATAATGGAGAGCTTAGCAAGGATGATTGCTCCTCGAATGGCTGTTGCTACTTCTTTAGAACACTTTACTCCAAGCCCTACATGTCCATTGTGGTCTCCAATGGCAACAAATGCCTGTATAAATCAAATATTTAATAATTAAAACCAAATTCATAACAGTGAAACAATTTCTATACTTCCATAGATCAAAAAAAATTAAAATTTGAAGTTCTACACTACTGCCACACAATGTTCCCTTTAAGATGAACATGTGAATGACTGAAATAATCTGGCAGGTTCCATGAATCAAAAAGAAAAGGCTGCTCACAAGTTATTTACCTGGCAATAGCCTTGTATGGAAAACTAAAGCCTACAATTTGAACAATATCATTCCAAATATAAGATAGGAGTACAGAAGCCAACACCCCAAAATAGGAAGCAGTGCCAAGAAGAGTTTGTAGCCTGCCCAGTGCAAAGAAAAATTAGAGGAAATACTGCTGCCACATCCTAATGATATAAAGAAACCAATTCGCCAATGGAAATTTTAAGTAAAAACTACACAAGTTGTTCTTAATACTTGCCTTGAACCTGGTTCTTTGACCAGCTCTAGTCTGTTTTTGAACAGGTGTAATTTTAAGGACTTCATCTTTTAGTGCTGAGCCAAGGTAAAATTCTATAATTTCTGATTCCTGCAAAAAATATCAGATGTTTCAATAATCAGTGCTGAAACACACAACTTCATAAAACTAACAAAAAAAAAAAAAGTGTACACTTTGAGCTGAACAATTAATTAAATGTGATAGTCAATAACATTCAACTGTTTATTTCCATATGAGAGACAGCTGGAATAATAAAAAACAATAATAGAAAACACTAATTTTCATTAAAATTAACAACCTTTAATTAATGACAAGTCATAACAGCAATATTCTGATGAACTGGACAATTAGAATTACTGAAAGTACTAATTTTGGTTAGTAGATTATTTTCATAACATTAACTGATTTAATTGCAATTTTGACTACTAACTTTGTATATATGATGCTTAATCAACTCTTTTAGCACAGGACGTCTCTGGAACTGACCATACAATCATTGCATGCATGTTAGTTTTCATGCTATAATTTTTAAATTATTAAGCATATGTTAATCAAATTTGGCAAATTATCAGCAAATGTCACAATGTTTCCATATGCAAAATATCAATGGTTTTTATTCAATATTAAGGTTTTTAAGCAATGTTTTTCTCATGTCATTTTTTTCTTTTTGCATGTTGCTTATCTAATATGTCAAGTGATTTTCATTTTAAGATTAAAAATACTTTTATGCATCAGAAAATTTTCAAAATTTATATGTGAAATCTTTATAATGTCTAGATAGGTATAATAAGTGTAAAGAAACATTTATATTTTATCTGTTTTCTTCACTTACAAATCTCCGTACAGTTTTAGTAAAATTGATCAATCTAATAACTACCATAAAAAATTTGGAAATAAAAATTATGCTTTTTTTGTTGTATAATGACAACAGATTATGACTTGAAAACATATTTAGACTACACAGCTTAAATCTCAATATTATACGTAAGTGGTAAATGAAGTAAACAATTCTCTCTTCTATCTATGACCTTCGTACTCGGTATCTGCTTGGCTGAGGTTGCTAACCTTTTAAAATTTCACATAGAGGTTATGAAACGAAATTATTTGGGATGTTGAATATACAATTTTTAAATATACTAAAAAAATCATAAATTACTATATCAATAGCATAGAATTCCATTATAATTTATCAAGCTTAGAAACTATGCCATAGTTCGGTAAAAAAATAAAATTTCAAGCAAACAAAAAGCAACCTACCTCTCTTAAATCTTGGTTCAAATAAACAAGGTGAACTTCAACAAATTAAAAATGCTGACAAAACTAATAGATGAACATTCCAAGTTGTAGATTGATTATTCACATATTTCTTGAAATAAGTGAATATAAAAAACAATTTCCAAAAAATGGAAAGAGGTTAATGGATCCAGTTTCATTCAGTACATGAGCATATCGCAGCAAAAATGAAAGGTACGATGTTCTTATTTCATATTCTAGTTTGTCAATATTGGTAATTTACGTTCGTAATTCATACTCAGAACTTAATATTTTAACATCACAAAAATCTAATTTGAACTAGTGCTGCATTCATCATACCACAAAAATCAACATTTAAATATTTTTTTAATATTTACTTTAAACTAATATATTTAATAATACATAATACTAAAAGTTGAATTATAATCTACAATTTTATACCAATCTTACTGACATAAATTCATGAAATATTAATTCAATAAAATTTTTAATGCAAGTCAACAAGCATGATAAAATGGTCTTTGACCAATGACCCATTAATGCTCAAAGGTAATTTATTTTATTGATTACCTATTCAGTTTTATTAAATACACACAGATCGTATCAAACAGCCAACACATTCCTATTAATTTCCCTCTCAAACAGTTGTGCTTACAATGGAAAGTATCTTCAGAAACAACATATCTCAGGATGGCTGGCATAGGTATTAGCACTTATTAATAAAGCAGAGAACGTTTTGACCTTCTTAGGTCAATCTTCTGAAGACAACCTAAGAAGATCAAAATGTTGTTCTCCACTTTATTAATAAGTGTTAATACCCATACCAGTCATCTCGAGATATATTTTTTACTTCAAGTGGGATTCTCATCATCATAAATATTTTGAGAGATGATTTAACTAATGTAAAAATGGATAGTGTGTGGATTCTAATGTGGATATTATGTTGTTTAATATTTGCTACTTTGCACCTAATCACAAAAGAAAGGTACCTCAACTTTTACTACAAACAGATTATTGAGTGGATGACCAAAATAATCCATAAGTGTGATTATAATAAAGATTATTTTCTTCTGACTGATAGGTTAATGCCATAGTTGTTCATTGTGTGTTCAACAACTAAGCTATGTATGTATGTTCATAAAAGCTGCACACAATGCATTAATGTATACAGTATTGACGTGTATCAAACAAACAGCTTAACAGAACATATTCAAAGTAATCTTGCTACTAGTCTTAATAAAACAATTTTCAAAACTTTTCATCACTACAGCAAACTAGGGGAAAGGTACTTTAGCCACTCAGGGAAACCTTTTGCTTGTGACAATATAACAAGCTAATAACAGAAATGCAATTAAAAACTCATTAAAACTGCAAAGAGGTTAGAAACTGTTACTTGTGCAGTAACAAACAATTTCAATCACTTAAATCATTTGGAAGAATTATGAATCAATCACATGCTGCAAAAACAGTATATGGCAATCACAATTAACAAAATATTGTTAAATACCAATGACTGAACAAAAACATACATTTTGCTTGAAGAACTTATGATATTAGATGATACACAGAACTAAGCATAAATTTCTACTTAAGAATTCTTAGTTCATATAATAGAGAAATTACAAAGGCTTATAAAGGATTGAATAATTTATAGACACAGTAGCAAATTAATAACACAACAAGAAATTTTTGTTTTAATTGCATAAATTACCATAGTTCAGTCAATAATTCAGTAAACTTCCATGTAAGCCCTATTGGTAGTGCACAGAACATCAAGGCAGTGGATGATTTTGTTCCTAACACTAAGAAGCATGTCTTGCGTGATGGATAAATGTCTCTTAAATCCGGTGTCTTAATTCTGTTATGTTATTAACCTTCTTTGCATACACTATGTCCTTTATGTAGCCCATAAAACAAAATCCAGAGGCATGATATCCAAGGGATGAGGTGGCCATGGAATAGGTTTACCTCGCTCAATCCAATGTGATGGGAACTTTTTATTGAGGAACCTGCACACATTTAATCCCCAGTGTAGCAGTACCCCATTCTGCTGAAAGAACACATGGGGCTGAATATCCTCAAGCTTAGGTGCAGCATACACTTCAAGCATGTTTAGGTAATTTTTAGCTTTCACAGTGTTCTCATGGAAGAAAAACAGTCCAATCACATTAAACAGTTATCTTAGAACTGTCACGAAATAAAGAAAAACTTTGTCATTAATTACTGCAAACCGTTTTAAGATAGCTCCCATAATAAATAATTTATAAAGACCTAAAATGGGACAAATAATTTATTGATACTCTGTATTTCACCGATTACTTATTTACTGAATTTGACACAAAGTTACAAGAGAAATACCTGCACTAGTTGCCCCTAATTTTGAATTGCCAGACTATAAAAGTAACTATTCAATACCATTCATTGCTAACTCTTTGGCTGCCCTTTAGACTTTACCAATGAACAGTGGGATTGATTATTACATATAATACACCCACAGCCGAAAAGGCAAGAATGTGTAATTCTATAACCTACAAACTGCGAGTTGAGTGACCTACACACTAGGCAACATTCAAATTTTGTAAGGATGCTGGTTTATTACAGCACTGATGAAATAATAATCAGTGATGTCGAGAAACCCACTTGTTGAGAAATTTATATGCAAAAACGGCTCGTTTGGGTTGAGAAAATATTTTACATAGAAGAGCGAACAACGTTTTGACCTTCTTCGGTCATCGTCAGGTTCACAAAGAAAGAGGTAACTGACCGGAAGCTGACCACATGTTTGAAAGGGGTTGTGTAACTGTGTGTCGAAATGTAGAGGGCAGTATTAGATGTTTGAATATATAATTTTATTTATTTATTATATTAATATAGGTATAAAGGCGTTCCTTTATATTGGTTTATTTTGGGTTTAAGTTGTTGTATAAGTAAGGCTTCTTTGATTTTGCATTTGTTTATGTTTGTTTCTTTATTTAGTATTTGAGTGTTTTCTATGGTTATGTTGTGTTTATTTGACTTGCAGTGTTAGCGTGTGAAGGTGACTTTTATGTTCTTTGAATCTGGTTTCCATTTTTCTACTTGTTTCTCAATATAAAAGTCGTGGCAGTTATCACATTGTATTTTATAAATAATGTTGGTGTGGTGTTTGTCAGTGTAGTTTTTACATAGTATAGACCTCAGTTTTGTGCGGGTTTTGAATAAATTTGGTATTAACTGGAATGTCATATTTTGTTACTAATTTTGCCAAATGTTGGTTATTTGTTTGCTGATGTCAGGAATATATGGTATACAGCAGTATATGGTTTTGTGGTTTTTGATTCGTGAGCTGTATTTACTGTAGTTGGTTGATTTTGCTTTCTGTCTAGGTGTGTCGCATTATAATGTTTTCTACGGTTTGTGGAGGAAACTTATTGATGTTGATGAAGTATTGTTTTATTTTGTCTAATTCATCGTTAATTTTATCTGGTGAGCATAGTTTTATGGCTGTGTTTATTTGGTTTCTTAGTATGTTGAGTTTTTGTTTTGTTTCATGAGCTGAGTCCCAAGGAATGTATAGTCCAGTATGGGTGATTTTTCGGTGGATTTCTGTTTTGAATTGTGTGTCAGTTCTTGTAATTTTGAGGTTAAGAAATGATATTTGATTGCTTTCTTCCTGTTCACATGTGAAGTTAATGTTGGGATGTATAGAGTTAATGTGATTGAAAAATTAAGTATGTGTTCTGTAGATTTGAATCCATAACCGTGTCATCTACATATCTGTACCAGTATAGTGGTGGATGTAATGCTGTGTTAATTGCTTGTGTTTCAACTTGTGTCATAAAAATATTGGCTAGAACTGGTGATACTGGGTTGCCCATGCTTAGGCCATTTGTTTGTATATAGTTTTGGTTGTTGAACATGAAGTTTGTCTTTATCGTGGTGAATTCTATGAGGGTTGCTAACTGGTTACTGGGAATTTCTATAGTTGGGTTAGGGTCTTGGATATAGAGTTCTAAGGCTATCTTGCAGGCTTCAGTGGTTGGAACTTCTGTAAAGAGAGATATAACATCGAAACTGGCCATTAAGGCTTTATGATTAAGTTGATTTAGATTAGACTTGAAATTAAAGAGTCTTTGATGAATGAGCTGGCTGATGTTACATATTTGGAGAATGCCCATGCTATGTATTTACCAAGATTGTAATTAAGCGATTCATATGTGGACATTATTGGTCGTAATGGACAATCTGGTTTATGAGGTTTGGGGATGCATTATATTTGCGGTGTCGCGTGAGTCGGTTTTCGTAGGTAGGAATAAAGTGTTTGTGAAATTGTGTTGGCTTTTTTCATTTGTAGTAGTAATTTGTTCAGTTGTGTCTCGTGTGTCTTTGTTGGATTTGTGTTTATTTGTTTAAATTTGTTAGGTGTCTGATAGGATGTTATTCATTTTTGGATGTATTCATTAGTGTTCATTATGACTATAAGCGTTACCTTTATCTGCTTTTAGAATTTTTATTTTTTTGTCTTGTTTTAGGTTTTTAATGGAATTAATGTCTCTTTTTGTAAGGTTGTTTTTTAGTTTTCTGTTTTGTGAAATTATGTTGATGGTTTTGTGAGAAAATTCTTTGAGAAGAAAAACATGAAAACAACCAAACACAACCAACAGAAAGAAGACAACTTAGATAATTTTATTGACATCCAACAGCTAAACTTCCCAGGTAAAATTACAAATTTATATTTTCCAGAAACACCTAAAACAACATCTTAAACGATTTTTTCAAAGAATTTTCTCACAAAACCATCAACATAATTTCACAAAACAGAAAACTAAAAACAACCTTACAAAAGAGACATTAATTCCATTAAAACCTAAAACAAGACAAAACATAAAAATTCTAAAAGCAGATAAAGGTAGCGCTATAGTCATAATGAACACGAATGAATACATCCAAAAATGAATAACATCCTATCAGACACAAACAAATTTAAACAAATAAACACAAATCCAACAAAGATACACAAGACACAACTGAACAAATTACTACTACAAATGAAAAAAGCCAACACAATTTCACAAACACTTTATTCCTACCTACGTAAAACCGACTCACGCACACCGCAAATATACGGCATCCCCAAACCTCATAAACCAGATTGTCCATTACGACCAATAATGTCCACATATGAATCGTTTAATTACAATCTTGGTAAATACATAGCATGGGCATTCTCCAAATATGTAACATCAGCCAGCTCATTCATCAAAGACTCTTTTAATTTCAAGTCTAATCTAAATCAACTTAATCATAAAGCCTTAATGGCCAGTTTCGATGTTATATCCCTCTTTACAGAAGTTCCAACCACTGAAGCCTGCAAGATAGCCTTAGAACTCTATATCCAAGACCCTAACCCAAATATAGAAATTCCCAGTAACCAGTTAGCAACCCTCATAGAATTCACCACGATAAAGACAAACTTCATGTTCAACAACCAAAACTATATACAAACAAATGGCCTAAGCATGGGCAACCCAGTATCACCAGTTCTTGCCAATATTTTTATGACACAAGTTGAAACACAAGCAATTAACACAGCATTACATCCACCACTATACTGGTACAGATATGTAGATGACACGGTTTTGGGATTCAAATCTACAGAACACATACTTAATTTTTTCAATCACATTAACTCTATACATCCCAACATTAACTTCACATGTGAACAGGAAGAAAGCAATCAAATATCATTTCTTAACCTCAAAATTACAAGAACTGACACACAATTCAAAACAGAAATCCACCGAAAAATCACCCATACTGGACTATACATTCCTTGGGACTCAGCACATGAAACAAAACAAAAACTCAACATACTAAGAAACCAAATAAACACAGCCATAAAACTATGCTCACCAGATAAAATTAGCGATGAATTAGACAAAATAAAACAATACTTCATCAACATCAATAAGTTTCCTCCACAAACCGTAGAAAACATTATACGCACACACCTAGACAGAAAGCAAAATCAACCAACTACAGTAAATACAGCTCACGAATCAAAACCACAAAACCATATACTGCTGTATACCATATATTCCTGACATCAGCAAACAAATAACCAACATTTGGCAAAATTAGTAACAAAATATGACATTCCAGTTAATACCAAATTTATTCAAAACCCGCACAAAACTGAGGTCTATACTATGTAAAACTACACTGACAAACACCAAACCAACATTATTTATAAAATACAATGTGATAACTGCCACGACTTCTATATTGAGAAACAAGTAGAAAATGGAAACCAGATTCAAAGAACATAAAAGTCACCTTCACACGTTTTCGAACACTGCAAGTCAAATAAACACAACATAACCATAGAAAACACTCAAATACTAAATAAAGAAACAAACATAAACAAACGCAAAATCAAAGAAGCCTTACTTATACAACAACTTAAACCCAAAATAAACCAATATAAAGGAACGCCTTTATACCTATATTAATATAATAAATAAATAAAATTATATATTCAAACATCTAATACCGCCCTCTACATTTCGACACACAGTTACACAACCCCTTTCAAACATGTGGTCAGCTTCCGGTCAGTTACCTCTTTCTTTGTGAACCTGACGATGACCGAAGAAGGTCGAAACGTTGTTCGCTCTTCTATGTAAAATATTTTCTCAACCCAAACGAGCCGTTTTTGCATATAAATTATTACAGCACTGTTACTGTAGTGTTACATTATATTACTTGTATTATCGACGTTGGTTTTAGCTTTATTTACTATTACAGTATTAGGACTAATAGTTATACTTATAAGACATAATACTATTATAACTATAATACAGATGTGCTTTGAAGGTAATTAAAGTACATTTTATACGGTGGTGGTGTGATGTATTAACTAAATATGAAATTTTAGTCTACAGGCCCTTCTTACTTTGATAGGCAAAGAAAACAAGTAAATCTCTTCTAAAGATTTGATTTTTCCATCTTTTACTAGTCTTCCTAGCTTTGTTACAGGAACCCATTCTTTAGAAATTTCTTTTGCTCGTCCACGACCCCTACCACGGCCACGTCTTCGTCCCCTTCCACGACCTCGACCACCAGACCCGAAGCCTCCACGAAAACCTTCTCTACCACTGGCTGGAGCATTGTCCGCCATTCTGTTAATTATATTTAAAGTGAGAACGAACTAATTCTTGTCAAAAGTGAAAAACAATATTGTATACAAAATATTATACATTATAGTAAGAATTATATAAAAAATACTCTATACCACACTCATTAAACACAGATTAATTGCGATTCATTTATAAGCATGTAACAACATATCACCTACTTGTCATAAACTCTTACGAAAAAAAATTATGACGTAAATGTTGAATTAAAGAGCCCTCTATTGGATGTTACTCCGATAAGATCCTGAGACGTTCTCCATATTATTGATTATATTCACAACACATGTAATTTAGAACCAAAATAATAATGCTATATTGCACGCTTTTCGAGAAAATATCACTAAATCCTAATATTAACAACGATTTTCGTAAATACCTTAACTTTTCGTGATTTTAGTTATATTTTCTCCTAAAATGTGTTGTGAGCCTGCTGTGGTTTCATAGATTTTCTTATTCCAATAAGCCTATAAAATGATTAAAGTTTCTATGCAATAATCGAACGTAAAAATGAAACTCAACATAAACTAGTTTCACAAGTCGACATTGCCTTGAATTTCAGTACTGCTTCACTTGGACGTGGCATGCTTTTAATAAGTTTGTGCAGATAATCCTGCGCGAATGATTGCCAACCTTCGTTGAGTACTTCAAAAAGTTCAACTTCCGTGTTTGGTTTGCAATCTTTCGTTAATTAGTGGAATTCAGCCGATAAATTTTCAATCGGACTGATATATGATTGACCTGGTCGTTCTATAACAGGAGTCACCAAACTACGGCCCTCGAAGTCATTTTGTTCGGCCCGCCAGCAGCTAGCCGCTTGGAAATAAAAAGTGACATTTCATCAAATGTCCGACTATCATAACAAAATAAATCACACCGATGGTCGCTTTAAGCTGGCAAACACAAGACGTTATGATAAAAAGAAACAAGACTGTAACGCGCATTTTTAACCAATAGGAAAATTCTTCTTTCGTTCTTGCTGCCCGTTTATTCATATCGAGTCACGTATTTATAAAAGCATTAGGATTTAGAAAACAAGTACAGACTTAACCCTTGTCCTATCGACTCGTCTTGTAAATTTAGCGGTCAAGGGTTACCGCTTCAACAAGCTCATTTCTCTTAGTAGTCGAGTTATGCGCTTTTCGTAACTCGTTCTTAGGCAAGTGTCGTGCCAAACGTACGTTTCAATATATTTTGTTCGTGCGTTCTTGGACCAGTACAATACTTTTCTCACAGCGTTCTGTATTTTCATTTTCAGATCCTGTTTTTTTTATCACCCATCGTTATGGCTGCTTTTAAAAGAAGAAAAGTGGACTCTCAGTGTCGTGCTTTCAATGAAGAATGGGAAGAAAAGTACTTCTTTGCGGAAACCAAAAAGCTACTTGTGTGATATGCACCGAAAGTGTTGCCGTTTTGAAAGAGTACAATCTTCGGCGTCACTATGAAACAAAACATCTATCAATATATTTGAAATTTTCAGAAAGTTCCGTTCTGAGAAATTTGAATCCATGAAACGTGTTTTTGAATCTCAAAAGAATCTCTTCACGAGAAAGTTTACTGAAAATGAATCTGTCACTCGTACAAGTTACAAAATAGTGCATAGGATGGCAGAGCAAAGAAAACCTTTCACTGACGGCAACTTCATCAAAGAGTGTGTGATGGAAGCAGCAAATGAGCTGCGACATGAAAAAGCCAATTTTTTTTAAAGTATCAGCCTTTCAGCAACTTCAGTTGTACGGAGAGCAGAAGAACTTGGAGAGAACATTGCATTACAGCTACGCCAAAATGCTAGAAACTTCCTATGGTATTCTCTGGCACTGGATGAGTCTACTGATCTCTCGAGTACGTCACAACTTCTCGTGTTCATTCGTGGAGTTAATTTGGACTTTCAAATCACGGAAGAGTTGGCATCAGTTTGCAGCATGCACGGAAGAGCAACTGGAGAAGACATTTTCATGGAAGTGCATAAAACTTTGCAAGACTATAACTTCAGTAAAATCAGTTTTGGGGTGTAACAGTTGATGGATGAAAAACATGGCTGGAGTAAAGAAGGGTCTGGTGGGGCTGATCAGGAAACAGTTGAAAGATCTTCAACTCCCAAGCGCTCTGTTCATACACTGCATCATACATCAGCAAGTACTCTGTGGAAAAGACTTAGATACGAGGTCTGTTCAAAAAATACAAGAACTGTTTGAATTGCGCAGTTGGTTCCAGGGGAATCCGCTTGGTGTCGCTAGGTTTGCACAGATCAGCTGATTACGACGCCATTTCTCGATTGCAGATATCTTCATTTGTGTATTAGCTACGCGGTTTTAAGTGAAGTGCGATTTTTTCGTTTGGCGGATTTCAGAATGAATGACCTGAAGGAGCAACGACTTGCTGTGAAATTTGTGTTAAACTTGGAAAATCTGCGACTGAAACTTTTGCTATGCTTAACACGGCTTACGGTGATGTTGCTAGGAAGCGTACAACATGTTTCAAGTGGCATGAACGTTTTAAGGATGGTCGACAGTCCATTGAAGATGATGAGCGTCCTGGACGTCCTTCCACGTCAACTGACGACTCACACGTCGACAAAATCAACACCCTGGTGCGAGCAAATCAACGCCTGACTGTCAGGGAGCTTGCTGAAGAGTGTGGGATATCAGTTGGATCTTGTTACGAGATTTTGACCGAAAAATTGAAGATGCACCGCGTTGCTGCGAAATTTGTGCCTCAGAACTCGTGAGTTTTTGGCCAAACACTCGATCACTGTTCTTCCCCACCCCCCCTACTCACCTGACCTTGCTCCTTGCGATTTTTTCTTGTTCCCCAAACTCAAAAGACTCTTGAAAGGAAAAAGATTTGAGACGATTCTCGAGATTAAGGCAAATGCGACGAAGGAGCTGGAGGACATTACAAAAGCAGCGTACCAGGACTGTTTCAACAAGTGGAAACACCGTTGGGATAAGTGTGTGCGTTGGGGAGGAGAGTACTTTGAAGGGGTCCCAGACCTGTAACTTCTAAATGAAGTACATTTTGTTTTATGACGTCAGTCCACGTATTTTTTTTAACAGCCCTCGTATTTCTTGCGTACAGAAACCAGTCATGTCTGCAGTGAACTTCATTCGGGGTCATCCACTTAATCATTGCCAGTCCAAGGCGTTTCTTGAAGAAATTGATTCGGATTTCTGTGACTTGCCTTATCACACGGCGATGAGGTGGCTCAGCTGTGGTAAAGTCTTGTCTCGTTTTTTATAAGCTGAGGAGAAAAATAGATATTTCTTATCGAGAAAGAAAGAGCCGATCCATTTCTGTCGGATCCAACCTGGTTGTCATTTTTGGTTGACATCACATCCCACATGAATGAATTGAACTTGAAACTTCGGAAGAAGAGAACCTTGTCTGTGATCTCAATAGAATCATTAAAGAATTTCGGAGAAAGCTGTCATTGTTTAAGCACATTTGGAAGGAGGAAACCTCTCTCATTTTCAGTGTTTCAATGAGTTTCCTGCTGGAATTACAGAAGATGTCAACCTGGAGTTTCAGAAAAAGATTATCAGTAATAATAAGCATTTTAGAGAGATTTTTGGATCTCGACAGAATCGAAAGTGACATTCTCCTTTTCAGAATCCATTTGATTATGTCATTGATGACGTGCCAGTGGAACTTTAGCAGAAGGTCATCGATTTACAAGGAAATGACTTGTTGAAAGCAAAACACAGAGAGGGGCAACTTACTGAATTTTACAGCTGCATACCTGAAGATGATTTCCAAAGCTGAAGCAGTTCCCATCTGGTATGGCATCAATGTTCAGAATAACTTATGTCTGAACAAGCATTTTCAAAAATGAAGTATGTGAAGTCGGTACATCGATCAAGGTTGACTGATGAACATTTGAAAGCAATTCTGATGATTGGATGCAGTAATTCAAAACCGAACATTAAAGATATTTTGAAAGCCCAACGCCAATTTCATAAATCTAACTTTTTTGCGGTTTAGTGAAATTCAGATATGTACTCACTACGTGCAATGTGACAATTGTTTTTGCTAATGTCACCTTTTTTTATAACCTTTTGGTAAATAAAAATGTTGGTTATATTTCTATTTGTTTTTTTATTATGTATGTGTATTGCATGCTACTCCCACGTGGCTAATGTGGCATCCTAAACTTAATGTTAAATCTTTTACAGAGATCCTTCGTTTTAGCTTATGAGTATTGAACATAATGATCATGCGGCCCGCGTTTCTCATTCCCCAAGTAATCTGGCCCCCTGTGAAAAAAGTTTGGTGACCCTGTTTTATCACATCAATTCTCTTATTTCTAAAATATCTTTTAATGACTCCACAGTTGCAGATAAACTTCTTTGATAACACTATGTAACAAAATTTTTACTTTTTCTCATTCCTGGGCAGAAAGTGTTATTTCCCAATTGCTTATGCCTAAAGTAAATGGAAAAAGACCTATTTTACTCTTCAAACTTTGCTTTTGTGACCTAAGAGCGTATAACGAAAACATGATATTCGGGGGCTGATACAAGAAAGTGATTTACATTGCAGTCGCAAATTTCGAAAAACTACTCACTTCTAAACATTAATGTTCATTTTTGTATAACTTTGGTATAAATACAAGTAAATCTTGATTCATATGCTGGTTTATTCAGTCTTTATGTAAATTTGCCCGTTTTTTCATAGAAGATAGGTTAATTTTTAAATTTCATTATCAAGGTCACAAAATCAAAAAGTTTGAAGGGAATAATGGCCATTTTCTGTACTTTTACAACATAAGCAATTAAAAAAGTAACACGTACTATTCAGGAACAAAATTTGTGTTACATAGTGTAATTTTGAAGGCAAATTGGAATAAAATATAAGAAACTACAGCAGACACACAACATTTTTCATGAGAAAATGTAACTAAAATAAAAAAAAAAGTTCAGGTATTTACGAAATTCAGAGTTAAAATTAGGATTTAAGATCGTATTTGAACAGATATTGTTGAGTGTGTTCAAAACATATAGCTTTACATATTTTTGTTATGGAATAAAATATATAACAAATTAACAACATTCTCAGGGGGATACTTTTTGTCCGTCCCCTTTATATAAAATATATTTTAATATAATAGGTAGTGAATAAATATTGTGATTTTACTGTATTAAAAAACTGAAAAACTCAATGATAATAACGCGGCTTTCGCAACGTCTATTACTTGTTTTTTGACGATAAATTTCAATATTTATTTGTTTATTTTCTCACAAAAAAATCACCTGGTGGGACAGCGGTAAGTCTATCGCATTCCAAAGCAAAAATCAGCTGTTGTATTACCCGCCTTTGACCCAGATGTAGCTTTGATATAAAATACACACACTTATTACAACGCGAATTTAAGTGAATAAAGAGGCGTAGCAGCCAAATCTGTTCATGAATTTCCTACAGCACATTTCTTTTGGTGAATACACAGTCATCAATGCTACTTGAAAGACCGAAGCAAATAAATAAATAGTCTCGTATAATTAATATATATCAAAATCAAACAAATGTTTCAATACGTTAATACAGATTTAATGGCATCATTCAGTTACTGGATTGAAAGGTTTTATTAACTAGAAAATAGTGATGATATACCTCTAAAAAATTCATTAATTCATCGTGAAAAACAAAGTAGGGTGTGCGTGTTTCATTATAGCAAAACCGCAGCGGGTTACTTGTTGTGTCCACCGAATGGAATAGAACCCCTGATTTTAGCGTTATAAATCCTAAGACGTACCGCTGTACCAGCAGGGGACCTCAAATGTAGATAAAGAAAAATTACGTCAAATGGATTTTATACTTATTTCTACAATTAAAATTTGCATTTCAATGTACATTTGAACAAGTAATTACACATAAGATTAGTTTACTACAACTTCAAATACCAGTTTATAAAGAAAAGCAATGCAATGTATTATTTTTCCCGCCTCTCAGTGGCATAGCGGTAAGTCTGCGGACTTACAACGATAAAAACAGTTTCAATACCTGTGGTAGGTAGAAAATAGTATAAATGTATCTCAAGACGTCTGGTATGGGTATTAAAACTGTATTAAAATAAAGTAGAGAAGAAAGTTTCGACTCTCTAAGGTCATCACGAAGATCATAGTATAGCCCATTCTGTGGCATTGTACTTTAAAACAAAAATTCCTTTACACAGGGCCCGACATGGCCAGGTGCTAAAAGCACTCGACTCGTAATCTGAAGGTCGCGGGTTCGAATCCCCGTCACACCAAACATTCTCGCCCTATCAGCCGTGGGGCGTTATAATGTGACGCTCAATCCCACTATTCGTTGGTAAAAGAGTAACCCGAGAGTTGGTGGCGGGTGGTGATGACTAGCTGCCTTCCCTCTAGTCTTACACTGCTAAATTAGGGACGGCTAGCGCAGATCGCCCTCGAGTAGCTTTGCGTGAAATTCAAAACAAAGCAAAACCTTTATATGTAAACTAGCTGTGGAGAAAAAGATAATGCCGACTTGCATGTCATTTACTAATTTATATCAGACAGGAAATATATATTTGAATTTTACAATGAAATAATAAACATTTGATAACATTTAAATTCATGCGCTCCACAAAGAACAGTACCAAAATTAAGTTTAAAACACACCAGTTAAAGGTTTCCATAAGTATTAAAACTCAAACAATGAACACCTAAAACATTTTTCTTTAATACCAACCTTCAACAATCCAGTTAGGTCCCCGATAAAATATAACTAAGTTATAATTTCGTGTTGTGATATACAAAAAAGGATAAACTTATATTAAACCACTTTAACAACCAAAATCGTATCTTAACATTTGTACGTACAACTATTAATGTTAATCGTGTTTCGCCCACTACCATATTTCGCCTGGAGAGTTTTGGTATTAGATGAAAGTTATTGATAAGATTGGATATAGATAAAATGTTCAGATTCCGGGATAGTTCTCTTTTGTTGCAGTTCGTCACACTGACACAAAAACATCCCAGTTTTATGATAAGTGTAAGATATTTAAAATAAATTAGGAAGTAAGAAATGGAGATCAAAAGGTTAGGAAACAAGGTAGGAATACAGGCAGAATAACATTTCAACACTTGGTAATTTTAACACAGTGCTCCCACTCCTACTTCTCTTTCAAAAGTTAGCTAATCGTCCCTAATTTAGCAGTATAAGACTAACAGTGCGAATGACCGTACATTACGACGCTCCCACGGTTGAAAGGGCGAGCATGAAATTAAAGAATGTATGTCTATCACCAAAAATTTAGTTTAAATTATTTCAAAACCAATACCAATGTTAATATATTTGGGAATAGTTCAGAATAGTTTAATAAGTGTAAAGTAAATTAAAGCTAAATTATTTTAAATTTGTAATAATTATTCTGAAATAAGGGGCAAGGGCTGGGCTGTCTTGGTTTTGAAATCTGGTCACCTTAGAAAAAGAAAATATGGTGTGATTTAAATATTATTATACGTTATTATTTATTCTTAACAATAAGTGCTTATTAATCTATATAATTTTAAAAAGTGATATACTAGTTAACATTACATAATGAAACAAAAACGATTGTCAGTTGAGAAATGTACTGTTAGGCAATGTTCTTACATTAATCATAAATAGCTTAATATTGTTTAAAAAATATATAATTTAGCTTTAATATCGAGATTCATTTGTTTAAACTTGCAACATACACGAACTTTGGGATTTTATGTTGGAAAAACAATATCTTATGATATTTTGATTAATATCGTAATTATTAAAATTGGACACATTTATGTTTATATAACTAAAACTGCACTTTGTAAAAGTGAACCTCCTGCTGGTACAGCTGTATGTCTACAGATTTACAATGCTAGAATCAGGGGTTCGATTACCCTCGGTGGTTCAGCAGATAGTCCGATATGGCTTTGCTATAAGAAACACATATATACAATAACAAATGTAATTTTCACCATTCAAAATTTAACGTTTATTACTATATACATACTGCATCTGTATGAGTGCAGAAATGTATGGTATTTCAAAAAGAAAGAATTAATAAAACTTGTGTGTTATGTAAACAGTTAATTTTTTGCATACTATGGAAAGTAAGCATTATTTCATGTACATTGTTTTTTATGAATAACACTTTTCATGTATCACCGACTCTAACAGAAGTATATGGAAGAGAAATGTAAAACATTAACTACCACACAAATAACCTCTTCGTAAATTCTGTTATCACAAAACTTTACTACTAGTCGAATGTTTTTAATATATAGGAAGATATTGTTTTCCTATTTAACTACCTTAATTCTGTTGAGCACAACACACATTTCAGTTATGTTTATGAGCCAAAAATATTTTCTTACAGTGAAATAATATTTCCAATAGGCAGTTACGTCCTCTCACATAATTTCTCTCATTCAGTGTTGACCTCTGTACTTCATAATTTCAGGTAAATAATCATGCAACAACATAACTTTCCATAAATAAGAGCATGACACACTCTCCTTATGCAGGTTACTTCCTCTATAATATTTAGCCTAAACTTCATTCGAGATTAAGCATAAAAGAATCATCAGAAATGGAGAGAAAGGTGGGAATTGCAAAAAGGAAGTAAGTACCCATTGAAAATATAGTTTCAGTGTATGAACATATCTTCCAATATGGTATCTTACCTTCTCTCACATAATAGTTAGAATAACACAATGAAATAATGGAGGTTCCAGTGCAAAAGTTTTATTGATGAGCACTCTTTCGAAAATATCCAAAGAATCCCCGTGGGAGACTGCATCACTTCTGTACCAGATATAATCTTTGCCTATTGTGGTAGTAAATGTTGCATGATTGAATGGAAATTAGTTGGAGCAAATTCAATAATGTATGCGAGTTGTTTTGTCCAGTCTAACATGCAACACAAGCCCCTAGGAACTGACATCAAGGAGATGGTGAAATGGATGATTCCTAAACAAATATATTAATGGTAGGGGAAAATAAACAGTTGTGTGCTACAGTGTATAATGGTTTGGGTATCAATACTGTGCCTGGCATGTCAACTCCAGTCCAAAACCAGGTAGCGTTGGGTACTTATCATCTAGTCTACAGTAGGAGAAAGATCCCTACGGTTAACACCTCCAGCCTAAAAAATTGAAAAGGCACAGGTGCACAATTTCTTAACCAATATCAGTTACTCAAGAATCTAACATCCATACAACAGTAGGAATGAAAGTGCTTGTGTGGAGGTTAACTGAAATTCAAAACCAACTGGACTTATGATTCCTGGTCCAGCTTCATGCAACCCATAAATGGTATTCCAGCCAACTATAGTACCTGTCAGTAAGTTAGCTTCCTGCAATACCAAACACCTAAGCCTCAAGCTTGATGGATATGTCAAAAGTACTCTAACCAACCAGTACATTGTGTCCATAATAGAAGACTCACAGCCAGTACATGCATGCAGACAAATGTTGACTGGTCCAGCAACAATCCAAAATTTATTGTTCAGGAACCAATAACCAGGTGATAATAGGAAAACGGGTCCCTAAAAGAATGGTGAATTGTACTATGGTGAATTTAATCCACTTTCTGATTCTACATTACCAGAATACCACTGCCCTAATCTCTACTGAACAGAATTGAGCATGTTTAAAAAGAAGCATCCATCATCCAAGTAGCTAGAAACTGGTAATTGATAAGGACTTCTGTACTCAAGTTGAAAAAGAAGGTACATGATGGGGAGTCTATGCAATGAGTGACCACAGTAATCCTATTTTGAAAAGAAGACTGCCCCAGATTTACTCAGTTGAAGGAATGGCAGGGATAAGTAGCTACCCCTTCTACTTTACATGATAGCACATGTATTAGTATGTTCTGATACAGGCATAACTCTGAAGCAATATACTGCAAAGTTAACCTACTAGCATTCTTGTGGACTACTCCATCTCATCAGTGTGTTGTTGGTTGTGGTTTTGAATTACGCACAAAGCTAATCAATGGGCTATCTGTGCTCTGCCCACCCCGGTATCGAAACCCAAGTTTTTAGTGTTATAAGTCCACAAACATACCACTGAGCCACTGGGGGACCTCATCAATATGCATTATAGGCTTGGAGAGAAATTGGTAGGTCCAGCCCCTGGGGTTTCTCTGCTGGGATATGCTAGGCAACCATTCACCTAGTCCCCTCCTTGCTACATCAGCCTCCAGGCATCAACCCATCACAGGTGGTATACTAGGAATACTGCAGACAGTGTACATATATATTCTCTTTATGTGATAAAATTTGACTATATACTGAGCAGAAACCACAACTTATAAGACAAGATCATGTAGAAGAAAAAAAAAAAGTAAACTTACTGATTCACAGTTGAACCATCACATGAAGTGTGGCATAGGTAGAATGCAGCATCCAGATGAGAATGAAATAACATAATATAGATGTACATGGTAAATGTAGTCCACATGCCAAACTGGATGATCTCCTTCAGAGGGCAATGTAAATAAGCTACCAAGAAAGAGGTAAGATGTCACATCTGATGAGAGAATCAGGAAATAAAAATGCATATGCCAGCCAAATAAGTTGGCAAATCCAAGTAATGAGGGAGGAAGGTGAAAGTTCTCACTGAGAGGATGGGTTTCATAGAATGAATAACCTGGAAAAAGAACAATGAAAGGAAGCAATATAACAAAATAGAGCACAATTATGGCATAAAAGTCTCTCTTGATCTGCACACGAGTATAAACAGAAAAGTGAAGAGAGGGAACAGTGTAAAAAAGGAGTTCCCTTCACAAGTCACAGATGTCTTGAGAAGGAAGCTACAATCCAGATAAAAGAGAATATTGGTGTGGCAGTAAAAGAGCATATGAAATGTCAGAGTAAAAGATATCCAACAACCACAGGCTAAGAGGAGTAGAAAATAGGTTGTAGGGAATAAATGGTAGACAAAACAAATGGCTAAGGTTGCAAAGAGAGGACAAGTAAAAGTGTGGAGAACAACATTAATATCTCAATCTGGCCATTTATATGGGGGCGAAGACATCCTAATCTGAAAGGAATATAACAAAAGGAAAAGGTGCAAGAGAAAGCACTTTGGTTGGTTGGTTTGGTATTTAGTTGCTTTGTGCCATAAAATATGGCACTTTGCACTATGTGGTATAATGGAAGGTGTTGGGCAAGGCTGTTTGATACCCTGTTATGGCTGATACTAAAGAGTTATGCTTAAACAACCGAGTAAAATTCTGTGACATGAGGTATGGTTGGTTTGGAAGAAAGGTTGTTTTGAATTAAGCACAAAGCTATACAATGGGCTATCTGTGCTCCACCCACCACAGGTTTTGAAACACAGTTTTAGCACTGTAAGTCTGCAGACATAATGCTGAGCCACTGGGAAGTTTGGAAGGAAGGAAACTATGATTCAGTGATCTGTAGCAAAAGGTCTGCTCCTTGTCTGATAAAACATCAAACTGAATAAAAATAAGTAGGAAGAAGGTGAGAGATGGACAATGGAATCCCTGGCAAGGTTCCACTAATCTTAAGCATTTATTGAATAATGTGCATGCAAGTATAACCTAAAAGTATAAGAGCTTCTATGGAAGTCCATGTCCTCAAAACAGAATTAACCTCACATGCAGTGAGTATAGTAGAGGTAAGAACTTTGGTAAATAAAGACTCCATTAACCAGAGAGTGTTGGGTATCACTTAAGTAATAGTAAAACATACTCTCAAATGGACAAGGTAGGTGAAAAATGCTTCTCCACTTTAATGACCAAATCTACATGCATTGTTTCTCCAAGAAGCAACTATCTGTGATGAAGCCAGTTGGCCATATAATGATAAAATGCAAGTCTTGGACATGGAGTGGTCAAGCAAAAGCCCTGAATACTCAACAAAGCACACAATGTACTGTGAAGAACCAAACATCAATACATGAAACAGGTAAACCTGACCAATGTTGAATATGAACACAGGAATCATCTAGAAAGTACAGTAACAGGGACATAAAGGAATGTATACCAGACATCTACCTTGGTTAGTAACAGACCTGGAATGAAATATTATCACAGAGTTAGAAAAACTCCATGGTGAAACAGGGAAGGTATACAAAACAGTTGAGCTATCATCAGACATCCAACCCCAGATTTGTTGGGAACCACAAACAGCCACAAACGATTGACTTAGTGGTTCGATAGTGTCCTTGAGGAGAAGAATATGGGCCACTTTAGAGAGATGCTGGCAAGTCATGGGATTCCAATGGAGAGAAGAAAAAATAGGATCTGTTGACAATTGAGAAAAAGAGAGGAAGTGAAGAAAGGGGTTCTTGGACAGCACTTGAAAAAAAACAAGATTCAGAAGTGAACTCCTACCACATATGACTAAATTCAACCAGCCAGGCATTTGCCCTGCCAGACCTCACTGGATATTTACTGGTATCGTTGGCACCATGTGCTTCTGTGGTAGGAAATACATGACTGACTGTTGAATTCCTGGGGAGAGAAAGAGAGAGAGGAACAGGTAAAGGTGGAGAAGGTATGGGAAGAGATAGTGAGAGCAACTGTTGAAAGCTAAGACTACCAATAAACTAGTAAAGAAACAAAGGATTGATGTTGTGCAGACTCCATTCACAACTCCACCAACATCTCTAAAAATATATTTCTTTAAGAATAATGCCCTCCTAAGGTCATACAGGTAGCTTAAGGGTAGGCACACCTCAGACAAAAAAGCTTCCCTACCCAGGAAATCCCAGTAGCAAAAGATCCATACTTGCAGAGAAAGAGCTGAATAGAAACATTTCAATGAGGAAAGTATGAGGCTCTGAGTACCTTCAAGAAACAAGACACTTCAGGGGATCATAGGAAAACTTCAGCTAGGAGGTACACAGTAGTCAAGTATTTAAGAACAGAGATCAGTGTGAACTGGAATCTGAAAACAATTGTACTTGGAAGAACCTAACCTGAAAATCAAAATTAGCCACTCACAATTGCATCATAGATTATAGGTGTGGTGAGCCTAGAAAAGGAAAAATCTGCTCGGTGACAAGCCACAACCAAAAATATGAAGATCTAGGGGATCAAGGCATGCTGCACCTTGCATGTGCACCTGGAACTGGTCAGAATGAATCTTGTATAAAAGGGAAGAAGCAGGATTTCACAAGAGAGGGAACACACAACAAAAGGTAACATATCAGTGCATTTATAACCAAAAAGGCTGAGGGAGGCCTGGTAACTTCAACAAGTGACAGAGAAGAATGCACAGCATAGAATGAGAGAGAAAAAGGTTCAGTAAATCTTAATCATCAAAATCAAACTCCTGTGTAAAGGAATATCTTGTCCAGGTTCAAAAGAAGCTGGTCATATCACGTAGTGTTGAAGCTCCATATAAATGAAGGTTGAGACCTCCTCAGCCGGAACTGTAGAATTGAAGAAAAAAACGGCAAATAAAAATGTAGTATAAATCATAAAAGTGGCATGTGCAACTCAAAATTAAGAATTTAGATTAAACTGTGGTCACTTTATGAATAACAAAGAATAAAGAAAAACAAACAGTTAACTTTCACTTCAATCTGAAAGTGAAATGCTTAATGATTTAAAAACAATTACATTAAGAAACAAAGGAAAAAAAATTAAACTAAAGAGTAAGTTGAAAAATGAGCAAAACTATGTAATGTCCAAACACAAAAGGTCCTCAACAAGAAGTGAAAATTAGGAAGAATCATACAGAAAGAGTAACCTGCATCAGGAGTGTCTGTTTTGCTCCTATTGGTCAAGGGTTGTCATATGATTATTTATATGTGAAGATGCAGTGAAACCACATTGAACATGGGAAAGATGGAAGTTTTAAACTAGTGGTGAGCAAAACATTTGTGCATATAGAGGACAGAATTGAAGAGAAGCTATTATGTAACAAGATAAATTACCATACTGGAACCACACTAGGAACCTGTTATGATAAGCAAATGACTGCAATATTAAAAAACAAAACTGAAATTTGTTTTCAGTACTTTTGCTACACCCTACTCATATTCATTCTTTACTTCCTTTCTAATTTACATTAATATTTTACATGGTGTGTCACATGTATTTATATATCTAGCTTTGATTGATATTTTACTTGGTGTGGCACGTGTATTTATACATTTCATAAAAACTTTTCTTTGTAAAAATATGGATTTTATAACCAAATTACATTTTTGAAAAATGCATATGAATTAACTTTTAAAGTATACTGAACAAAATTATTAATATCTGTTTAAACATTTACAATACTAAATATACATTCTTTGTTTGCACAGTCAATATTATAAGAATTCAAACTTCATTTATATAAAGGCAAAGAATAATCTCATTTTTTGTCAGAGATTTCTTCCATCTAAACAGTATTAAGATACAAAATCTGGTACTCTCCACAGCTGAAGTGACCTATCATAAAATGAACAGGACCCAACAGTTATGCTTTTTTGTTCCAATTCTGTCAGTCTGTAATCGGCCTCATTGACAGCAGTAGTACTCTCTTTGTAACACCAATCAACTCCATAGGCCAGTGATTTGTGTTTAGTGTAGTGCCAAACAGGTTTTAGACAACCATCACCTAGACAGAAGTGAAAAAAGCTTTTTACATCACCTTACCATTAATTGGTCAAACAGTAATGGTACATGTAAACCTCTACAACTCAGAATTAATTATATGATATTGGTTGGTTACAATGCCCCAAAAAATAACTAAAAAAAAACAAAAACTTTTCTTCTCACCAACCTCTAATTATTCTTATACATTTAGCAATGTCCTATTGTTAAATCTATTTTGTAATACACAAACAAACAGCTGAAAGATTACAACTTACCAAGTGGTTGGTAAAAATATAAAATATTTATTCATAGTTGCTAATTTAAATTTTTGAATACAAAAAAGTTTACAAACATTTACTCCTAACAATAATGTTCAAAAATTAATTCAAAATGATAAATAATTTTTGCCTATATCAATCAAAATCAATCATTTTGATGATTTTAAAAAAAGTACAAATTTTGGTTTGAACTTAACCAAGTTTTTCATGATAGCAAACACTGAGTCTAGTGAAGAGCCCATCAATTTGATAATTAACATTGACCATTAGTGGTTAATGGTGAATTCTACTGTAAAATAATTATTCACTTAGTTCTTACTTGGAGAAATCATTGATATGTGTTTCAAGATAATTCTTCTTTCATCCTCTTTGCTATCATGTACAAATTTATTTCTGTGTAAAGGTCACCAGCAGTAAAAGATAAATAGTAGTTAAACTGAATTAGATACAGTTTTGTAATATGTCAATATTTTTGTTTAATCAATTTCATTAATAGAGGTAACATTACCTTTTTATTTATAACTGTTAAAGTTTCAAAGTTCAATTGATGATAATGCTTAATACGACATCAAAAACTATAAAGGACTCAAAATTTTGGTAGAAATTTAAGTGACTTCTATATATACCAACACAGAAAGAAATTTGGAAAGACGGGAAGAAATGACATGAAACAATACGGATAAAAAATTATGGCTTTTTTTTTAATAAATAAATCCAAAAATATATGAAAATTGTGTTATAATAACTATTTGATGAATAGTTACTCAAAGAAATGCCCAAAGGTGTACAGTTTTGTACTGTTCCATTTCTTTAAACAGAGAAGAAACTCATGTAATAAAAAAATTTAAATACAAAATTATAATAAAAACAAAACTATCACATGGTTTAAACATCCTATCCATGATGGATTTTACTTTTGTAACTTCATCTAAGCCTCAAAGATGTTATAATTGGAGACTTCTTGACATGTGTGAGCTTTATTTGAATTATATTTTCAACATCTTACACGCCCCTATTCAATATGAAACCCATGTGGGGCCCATACATCATTATAAATTAACAGGGTGAAGCTTTTTCACTTTCCTGTAATGACACAGCAGTGTTATTAATGTAAAGAAGAGAATTTAACCCAGTGTTCAACCTTTCACACATGGTCTCTGAACATGTGTATTTCTTTTAGCACTTACAGCTTAGTGTCTGAGAATCTTTTTCATACCTTGTTCTCCTGATCCTATAGCATCAAGAACATAAAATCCATTGTGCATTGCTGCAGCCAATAGCAAATGTTCTTTCTCAGGTTGCCACTTTAACCTCCATACTCCTCCTCCTATTTTATTTTCTGTTAACGACTGCTTCATATGTCTTGTGTCCCAAAGAACGACATGCTCGTCATAACTTCAGTAAAAGACAAACATAAACACTAATACTAACAAGATTTTATTTACCTACAAATAAAGTAAGAAGTTATGACATTATTTATCTCTCAAACCATTCAAAATTAAGCCAAATTTTTGTATAGTTATTCTAAATCTTTTGCTACATATAGATTAAAATTGGTTTAAAAAATAGCATGAATTCTGCCAGTTACATAATGCTACATAGGTTTAATATATCACTTTGGTTGATTTAGTGTTTTATGGCACAAAGCAGCAAGGCTATCTGCTCTAAATGTCGGTAAAAAGGTAAAAGAAATTCAGTAAAATTCATAAAAGGAAATTAAGGTAAAACAAAACAAAGTTAAAAAAAAAAGCATAAAACAAATGTTTACATCTAGTCTACAATGTCAAAACTACAGTAATTCATGTTGTAAAGGACTTTCTGAGGCATGACAGTAATAATCATAACTCACCAGGAAGACTAACACGTAAGTACAAAAACCATCATCAGTCACCTGAAGTTGGCCTTTCCAATACTGGTTTCCGAATTCCTCAATGTTACAGTCAGTTTCTAATTTCAAATTGAGCTAGATGAACTGTGATTTTTAAAAGAGAGCCACATGAAAAGGTGTAATGTATAAATCAAAAAACTTAAATGGCATTAAAAAGATTAATGGCTTTTAAAAAACTAAACACACTACCAAGGAGGACAGCGTCACTATCACCAATAACACTAACTAACGTTATGGAGAAACCTTGGGAGAGAACATGCTTAAAATGGTGCTATGGTTGTGAATCATGATGATGACAAGATAGTAAAATATGGCTTATTGTGATCTGAGTGTTACACAAACTACACACTGGTGCATCAGTTCCAAATAAAAGAAAATGATGAGTTGAAAAATTGTAACCAATGCGTAGTATAGTTATAAAAACTTCCTCTTTCCAATCCTTACGGGAACAAGATGGCCAATATAGGGTTTTATTTGAAAAAGCTTGTTTTCATGTTGCTCACTCCAAGTTGGAGCCGAGCCTTGAATACAGGACCATAGTCCACGTATGGAACAGGCACAGCAGTGATAGTGCCAGAGCAGAAAGACTTAGCTGCAGTGTCGGCAAGCTCGTTCCTGTGAATACCAACGTGGCCCAGTACCCAAACAAACTGGATAGAAGTAGATGTTAAAGAGAAATGGCCTAGTTGGTTTTCAATATTAGCGAGAACAGGGTGTGAACCAACATGAAGTGATTCCAGGGCCAGTAGAGAACTAAACGAGTCAGAATAAATCATGCAGTTCGAGTACTGCTTAGCTTCTATGTGATCTAGGGTAAGAGAAATGGCATACAATTCAGCAGCGAACACAGAAGCTGTAGAGAGGATTCTGCGTGCAAGCACAGAACCACAACAAACCATGGCAAAGCCCACAGTCACCTGATTTTGAACCATTTGTATAAATAGGAATGAAAAGATGGTTTGAAAAATGTTCAGCAAATAGCAAACAGTATTTCCAATTGCGAGTGTCTACTTTTCTCAGATGACTTAAAGATAGATCAGAATTGGGGACTAAGAAGCCATGGTGGGATGGGCTGACCAGTAGATACAGCAATATTATCAAAGGACAGACCAACTTCATCTAACTACACCTAAATACAAAGACCAAAAGGAGCAAAGGCAGACCGTCTGGTCTGAAAAAGCATGGCCCATCGAGGAAGGAAAACACAACCACAGGTGGGACCCTTTGATAAAAAACGAAATTTCTAAGCATATAGTAAAGACAGTTGCAAATGGCAGAGGTGCAAAGAAGGTTCATGAGACTATGTATAAGCTCTGAACTGGGGAAGTGTGGAAAGCCCCAGTGCAGAGCCAAAGTCCTTGGTGATGAATAGGGTCTAGCATCTTTAAGGCCGATGGTCTGGCAGAGCCATAGACCAGTTTTGAACGAATAAGAGCACAATATATCTTTAGCATAGAACGTCGATCCACTCCCCAAGTGGTGGCAGAGAGGACACAGAGGATGTTCAGTGTTCTTGTACATTTGACCTGAAGCTGCTTGAAGTGTGGTATAAAGGTTAGCTTACGGTCAAAGATAAGCCCTAAGAACTTAGTCTCAGAGACCACAGACAGCACAACTTCACCAATACAGAGTTCAGGATCAGGGTGAATACCTCATTGTCAACAAAAGTGCATGCAAACATCTTTAGAGAGAGAGAAGGTAAAGCCGTTTACTGTGGTCCACTTCAGTAAACAATTGAGAGAATTCTGTAGCTGCTGCTCAATATACCTCATGTTCAACAACTGACATGAGATGTGAAAGTCGTCGACATAGAGCCCGTTTGCAACAGTGAGAAGGAGATGTTCAGTGATAGCATTAATCTTCATACTGAAAAGTGTGACACTCAAAACACAGCCCTAAGGAGCTCCAAGTTCCCTTCTCAATGTCAAAGAATATTGATACAAGATGTTGTCATTTCAGGAAGGCTTCTCTGATTGACTTTTCAAGTCAAATAAGGTGGTCCATGGTGGAGCACTGTCATTGGAACCCACACTGTGTGGGTGAGAGGAGGTTGTTTGATTCGAGGAACCAAACAAAACGAGCATTAACCATCCTCTCTAAGGTCTTACAGAGACAGTTCGTCAAAGCAATTGGACGGTAGTTTGAAGGAATCTTGGGATCCTTCCCAGGCTTGGAAAAAAGGCAGGACAATAACCTGGTGCCAGGCATCAGGAAAAACATTCTCCTGCCAGATCCAGTTAATAAAAACCAGAAGAATAGAAAGAGAAGCAGGAGATAGATGGTGCAGCATCTCATAGTGTATATCATCAGGTCTAACTGATGTACTGCCAGACCGATGAAGGGCTAGTTTGAGTTCCACCAGTATAAAGGGACAATCAGCTCGAAAGGAAAGAGGTGATTGCTCTGTCTGAGTCTTGATGGCCAAGAAAGTCGACAAAGAGGCAGAAGCGCTAGATACCTGGCAAAAGCTTTCACCCAGAGTATCAGCAATGCTCTGGGTATCAGTTACTTCCTGGGCATCAGAGAGCAAGATCGAGTGGGAAACAGAGAGATATATTGCCCACTGACCTTTCAAATCTTGTCCCAAATGACTTTAGAACTGGTGGTAGAAGATATGCTGGTTATGAACTTAATCCAAGATTCCTTCTGGATCTGATATCTTACCCATCGAGCATGGGTCTGCTGGAAAGCGATGTGGTTTGAGAGTGTGGAATATCTACGGATGTATCCTAGGCTCGTTTTTGAGCCTTCCGTGCCATGTGGCATGCAGGATTCCACCATGGACGAGGATATAGTGGAAAACGTGTCAAGGTTTTAGAAATACATTGAGCAGCTGCTTGTATAATGCCGTCAGTTACTGCTGCCACACAGTCGTCTATTGATGGCTTAAAAACAATGGCAGGATCAAGTTCTGTGAGAGCAGTGAAAGATGGCTGATCCAGCTTCCACTGGGGCACACGGGTCAGGTGGCATTGACCATGGCCAGTCTCTCTCAAGATTATAAGAAAATGATCACTGCCTCATGGATTATTGCCAACCCTCCATGAAAAATGGGAAAATAATGAAGGGGAGCAAACTGAGGGATCAATAACAGTAAAGGACTGACTAGGCGCATTGAAATAAGTAGAAGAACCAGTATTGAAAAGAGAAAGGTTGTGATCCGAGGGCATACCCTCCTATCAATTCCAGCACTTACCCAGAGAGAATGATGTCCATTAAAGTCCCCCAGGATGAAAAAGGGAGATGGCAACTGTTCAATGAGAGCATCAAGGACTGATTGATCATATGTTTCTCTAGGAGGCAGATAGAGAGAACAAACAGTGATGGAATAACCCAAGGAAACAGATGGCTATGGTCTACAAGGGTGTGTCGAGTGGCAAAGACAGGGTGTGCACATGCTGATCAACCAACAGTGCTACCCCTCCATGCACTCATTCATCACACAGCCTGTCATTTCTGTATAAAGAAAACTGCTGAAAGGTGACTGTATCAGCAGGTTTCAGAAATGTTTCCTGTAAGGAGAAACAAACAGGATGGTAGGAAGCAATCAGTGTTTTGATGTCATCCAGATTAGAACGTAAACCTTGACAGTTCCATTGTATCAGGGTGGCCATTTTCATTTACACGTAGGCGAATTGGGCAAAGAACCCTTCTGTTTACGACCACTTCTTTTTCCTTACTTAAGGGAGGTTTATCGACTTCTATGGATCCTGCCCTGGATCAATTGGGCAGGTCTTTGCTGTTGGAAGGGAATTCCAGACACTGAAGACATGAACAAATGATTGTTTTGCATCTTGGGGTGAGAGAGGAAGATCGATCCGAGGAAATGCCAGTATCTGGAACTAAAGGATGTGGAACTTGGGGTTTGGTGGAATGTATATAAGGGACAGAGATAGGTGTGGATGTTGATTCATCAACTTCTTTAACCATGGAGGTCAAAAGACTTTTCATTTGTTTGGAGAACGATTCTTTAGGAGGCACAGAGAGATCTGTCTGCACTCCCACAGTAACTGTGGAATGAAGTGCAGCATCATACGTCCAAAATGAGGTGATGAACGGCAATTTTTGAGCCTCAAGATAGGTAATATTATGAATCGCTTTCAAGCGATACACCTCTTTTTCTTCCAACCATTTAGGGCAAGAACAAAAGTCGGATGGGTGAGAGCCATTGAAATTGATACAATGAGGATCCGTTTCACACTGATGAATTCAAAGTAGTAAAGGTTTGTCTGAAAGTGAGTGCAATATAAGAAAATGAGGCATGTATCAGAATCTTCAAGATGTGGTTATTTACCTATAGACTGTTTTTTCACAATTTTACTAAGATTTTTAATTGGTGTATCAATAATAAATCAATGGAAATTTCGGTGCCCACTGACCCCACCCACCATGGAGTCCTACGAGGGGACACACTACAATGTAAAACAAGGATACTGCAGCAACACCAGGGTTTTTGAGCACTATACCCAAACACCAGCATCAGATTTAATGCCCACAACATGTGTTGAGAACATCCAACACTGGAACTTGGTTGACGCTAGCCTGAGTGGAACAGCCAACTGACCCAGGGGGGCCACCTCAATGTTGCCCGTCTACAGGAATTCAAGGCCAAAGTGGTGTTGGACCCCTCAACCACCAGGATCCTCTCCTCCCTTTCACGAGTTGCCATGCACGGCATACATGTGGGTGGATGTTTAGATCACAGAGGAAGTAAACTGAAAGAACAGAACCTTCCCTGGGAGGTCCCCTCACCATGTACAGGAATCCACACCATGGGGATGTCACTATGTAAAACAAATTTTATCTGTTATATTGTGACAAAAAACAAAATTTCTAAATGAACATATCTGGTGTATTGTATTTGAAACATGGACTGCTACAATAAATCATGCTTGAAAATGTAGAACATCACAATTTATGGACTATTATTGTTAATTTATATCCACATTAATCTGTCAGAAATATGTTTGCAAGTCTTTAAAAATGAAAATGTTTGTGTTGTGGGTTTTTTTTTTATGTCATGACTTTTTTACAGTTAAATTTGAAATTTAATTAAATAACTATTATTAATGTCATTAAATAGGCATAAAACACAGTTTGTTAGTTAAGTTTGTGCATTATCTAAAGTTTAATTTTTTGACTTCAGAAATATTTTAAAAATTCTCAGTCTTCCTTTTCTGTCATGTGATGCATCTGAGCTCTAATTTTTCTACTTCAGTATCTTCTAATATCAAAAATAGCCTACTGCAGTTTCCATCCAGTCAGGAACAAAGTATACATAATTATGAGTGAGAATCAAATATTTGAATCTTCCACCTTCTTAATTAATTGAAATATCAATATATTTCTTAAACCCATGGGAGAAGCACTTTCCCTATCTATCCAACTTCCAAACTTATTTGCTAATTAGCTTTACAAAAAGAGGTTTTAATTACTAAATTTGGAATTATATTAACAAATCTTTATGTACAGTTTCACAGGTTTCTTAGTAAGTCGACTGAACCAAGCACCTTAAAAATGGTTAAAAAACAAAACAAATTCGAAAATTTAGTTAAAATCAATCTAATAACAATTTTCTTGCATGTTTTTGTGCTCTCTCTGCTACTGAAAAGGTTGAGAACCAATGCTCTAAGATAAGTTTATACATGTGTTTGTGTCTATATATCTTGATTTATGAAACACATTACAGACTTGATACAGTTAAACCATACACATACATGACTAGTTGCTGAATTCAATAAAAGTGAAAACAACTGAAAGCAGTATATTTACATAAATGTTATAAACACACACAAACACACGCACATATATACACTGCTGGCCAGAATCTTAAGGCCAATAAACATAAAGAAAAAATATGCATTTTGTGCTGTTAGACTCAACCACTTATTTGAGTAGAGCTTCGAAAGATGAAAATAAGAAAAGGAAAAATAAACTTTTTTAGCATTTAATAGGGAAAATGTGAACATTATGAAATTAGCCTAAATACTAGCTGGTCAAAAATTTAAGACCATACTGAAATGAAGTGTTAATCGGTAAGTAAATACATAACAAAATTTAGTCATTTGTGTTCAAGCATTAGCGTTGTCAACATCTCTCACTGACATCTCCTGCATTACATTGGGTAAAAACATGGCAAAGGCTAAAAAGTTATCAGTTTGAAGTTGGCAGAATTGTCAAGCTGCAAAAGCAAGGACTCTCTCAACGTGCCATTGCTGGTGAGATTGGGCAGAGTAAAACTTCTGTTGCAAATTTCTTAAAAGACCCTGAGGGGTACTGAATGAGAATTTCAAGTGGTCGGCCCAAGACAATTTCGCAGATGTTGAGCAAGAGGATTTGACGGGTCAACCGGCAAGACACCAGCCGATCATCGATCCAGATTAAGGCCCTTACAGATGCAGAATGCAGCTCAAGAACAATAAGATGTCATCTATGAGAAAAGCTTTATAAACCGTAAACATCTTCAAAGGTCACGCTTCCTTCATCACCATAAAACAGCTCGGTTAAACTTTGTGGAGAAGCACCAAATATGGGACGAAGAAAAGTGGAAAAAGGGTTTGTTCTCTGATGAGAAAATATTTAACCTGGATGGTACAGATGGCTTCCAACATTACTGGCATGATAAGGATATCCCACCAGAGACATTTTCTACACAACAGAGTGGAGGAGGTTCCATCATGATCTGGCGTGTTTTTTCTTTCCATGGACGGAAGGCCCTTGCTTGTGTGGAAATGACTGGATCTTTCAGCAGGACAATGCTGCAATCCACAATGCCACAGGAAAAAGGACATTTTCATGGTGAATAACATGATTCTTTTGGATCATCCAGAGTGTTTGCCAGAAATAAACCCCAATGAAAATGTTTGGGGGTGGATGGCAAGAGAAGTCTGTAGAAATGGATGTCAATTCCAAACAGTGCACAATCTTCCTGAAGCCATCTTCACCATTTGGAATAACGTTCCAGCCAACCTTCTGCAAAAGCTTATATCGACCATGCCAAAGCAAATGTTTACAGTTATTCACAATGATAGCCATGCAACTCACTACTGAGACCTCTTGCTGGGCATTTCCTACCCTGTTTAGGACTTTTTTTTGGTATGGTCTTAAACTTTTGACCAGCTAGTATTTAGGCTAATTTCATTGTGTTCACATTTTCCCTATTAAATGCTAAAAAAGTTTTTTATTTTTATTTTCTCTTTTCTTATTTTCATCTTTCAAAGCTCTACTCAAATAAGTGGTTGAGTCTAACAATGCAAAATGCATATTTTTTCTTTATGTTCATTGACCTTAAGATTTTGGCCAGCAGTGTATATATGTATATAAATAAAATGTAATTATTTTATTTACTTTTAAATCACTACTCTAAATTCCTATACTATAAATCAATCAGTTTTTGTTTTTCTTATCAAGTCATTTTGAAACCACAAATATATAAATGATTGTTACCAATTTTAATTTTAAAAAGTTTTCATCTATCTTGAATTTAAAATTAAGCCAATAAGGCAATACAAAGTGCATTTTCACACGTCTGACAAGCATTCTTACTGTTAAATGTTTTGGCTATAATTACAATAATATTTACAATGTGTCTATATGTAACTTTACATAAAATATTCTCTCGCAATTCTATATCTTATTTAAAGCACTTCATATGATGACGAAGCTTACCTTCCTGAGGCTAACATGTACTCTTTCTTCTTGCTTTTGTGGATACTGGTTACTCCCATGGAATGTCTATCACCAAAATAATGTTGAACAGAAAATGATCAATAAGTATTTGAACACTTCACAAGTTTTTGTAAATTTGCATTATTTATTTTATTTTAAATGAATGTTAAACAATATCTAACAGCTTTCTTTTATAAAGAAATTTTATAAACTTCAACACGTTTTTATGTAGCATTCCTTTCTAAATTAATAAATGTTTGTGTAAATATTTTTGTGACGTTCTTAATATAATATACAAGTTTATATACACATCAGCACATTTTAAGTATTCATAACATACCTTTTGATGTAGTGTGTATCTTCAAAAAATTTGGTCAACTTTTAGTAAAGATTGCAAATTTTTTTAACACAAAAAATCATTTTTTTAATGAAGTGAAAATATTCAGCCTGTTTTGTTAATAGTTCTAGTGCAAAGTGATTTTTTAATTTTATGATTAAAAAATTATTCTTCATCCTCAAATTTTCAAATATTATTTATGTAATCTCTAAAACCTCCTAAATTCAAACATTTGTTTTTGGTAAGATTTTATGTATGTTATTTTCTTTACCATAACTATGTGGGGTCTGTCAATTTGACCAATCTCTTAAATGCCATAAAAAAAAAAATACATACAAGTCGATTTTTCCATTCTAGAACTTTTGACCAGCTAGTATTTAGGCTAATTTCATAGTGTTCACATTTTCCCTATTAAATGCTAAAATTTTTTTTTTATTTATTTTCCCATTTCTTTCCATCTTTCTAAGCTCTACTCAAATAATTGGTTGAGTCTAACAATGCAAAATGTATATTTTTTCTTTATGTTCATTGGCCTTAAGATTTTGGCAAGCAGTGTATAATTAAAGCTTCTGTAATTAAAAAAATGTGTAGGAAAATATATGTTTTAGTGCTTTGATACATGGTATAACAGAAACTTACTTTTTACAAGCAAAAACTGGATGAATAGTTGACATCCTAATATCCCAACTTTTCAGCAAACAGTCATCTCCTCCTGAGAATGAAAAACAAAACAAAACTGGTGGTTAAATTTAAAAAAAAAAGTACCTTTCAATGAACTTGCATAATCTGTACAACTTACAAAATGTTAAAGAAATTATCTTGGGATATGTATTGATAGATAATATTACAGAATATAATAAAAGTACTATTTTTTACACTAGCTAAGACATAAATTGAACATTATCTAGCTCTCTCATATTACATACTGATTGCAGTCTTCAAAAGAAACCATAAAGCTATAAAGTGGTAAAAATATATTGTCCATTTTGTTTCAAATTTCAGCAACAGAAAGTCACAAGAGTACCAAAAGGATTAATATAAATTTTAAATAAAACTTATTTTTATTACCTGGTAAAATAATATTTAAGAACAGTGTATTGAAAAGAATTTGATGTATTTCTTTTAATTTTTTTGTGGCCAAAGAATAGGAATTAAAACATTTCATTTTAAAAATAAATGAGCTGTCTGTTAACTACAATAATCTATTTATCTACGTTTTTAAAATAGTTTTTTAATATAGTCACCAACTATGTTTTATAAACAAGTTTAGTATAGAGAAAGAAAAAATAAAACATAACTGAAGATTTACTAATGACTGAAAAAAATCAGTTTATAAAATTAAAAAACAAGTTCTGGACACCATCAAACTGGTTTATGTGATTTAATTAATATAATTAAATTTTGGTCATTCATAAAGTCAAATGATGAAGTATAATAATGTTCAGCCAACCACATTTATAATATGGGCATTTTCTTATAATACAGTTTACCAGTTATATCAAAAAATATTTTTAATGCTTTGGTGTTTACTGAGAAAAGCTTCAGTACTTGCCAAGAGTATTTAGATAATGTTTATAACTGACTAAATGACTGGAGTTTTCTTTTAAAATTTTAACTTAAAAGAGGGTTTATTATTTTCCATTTGTACAATTCTGTGTTTACAAATTTATCCACAATACTACCTTTGGCCTCTTCATAAGACAGAAGGTCATCTGATAAAAATGGTATAGATAAAAGTTACAAGGTTGATATTCACTTTGAAACACTGAGCTATTAGGAGAGACTTCAACATTTGTCTTATTACTTTTTCCTGGAATGTACAAAAAATACGGTGACATGATTCAATTGTCTAAAGTTGTTGGAATTTGGATAATCCACTTCTTTAATGTCACTATGACTTGTAAACTCTTAAGGTTTGTGAATTCCATACGAGAGACACTAAAAGTATTCATATTTTATACCATCGGCAAAGGCACGAGTCCTTCCTGATTTGAACAAGCCACTGTTGGATTTTGCCAGTGGCAGCAAAAATCCTTCTTTTTTTTCTTTCTTTTTTTATATATATATATATATATAAAGGATTTCTAGAATTCTACCTATATAATCATAAAACATTGTCTACACATAATGGATACTGCACTGACATCAGTGTCTATCTGAGGTAGTGCAAATTTCTTTCAAAACTAAGTCAAGTCTATAGCAAAAACTGTAAGTGCATTAATAAAGACACATGATAGTAAATTCTTTCTGTACATTTTAATGAGATTCTTTTGGATGAAATTATACTTAATAGATGAATAAAACATTTTGACCATGGTAAAAAAAGGAAACTTACATTAGGTTTTATACTGTTTCAGTATATTTAATGAAATAAAAGTTAAAGGCAGCTTTCTAAGTAAAACTTCAGGCACCAACTTTTCCACACTCTTCCCTTATAATATTAAACTTCTTTGACAAGTCAACACTGAAAAAAACTTGTACTGTTCAAGTATGAATTCCTTTTATAAGCTGAGTTGCCAAAGTATGATTATCATTAAATATACTTGTAATGATAATTAGTGTTAAAATTAAAAGACAAATATTAATGTCTTATAAAAGTATCATTAATGCAAAACTTGTGTTGTTTAAAGGGCTAGAAAAGTATAACAAAAATTCCTAAAAACTTTGTTTTCAAACACTGATATTCCTCATTCTTATTTTGTTTGCTCTCACAAAGTAGCATCTAAGATATGTGAAATTACTCTAAACTTAAAGTAATAAATATCTATCTCTTCCTATACTAAATCAAGCAAAAACACAAAATAAAACAACATGGTTTCATAAAGTTAGTTTTTGTTTTGAATATTTTAATTAATTATTAATTTGAATAATACAGACACTAGCCAAGGAATTATCAATATTTTCTGAATAAACAATCTGTCCACAAAAAGAGGTCAGAACTTTACAGAATCAGTCAGAAATATCTTGACAGAAATACCTATAATTTCAAAACAATAATAAACATTTTTACAAATTTGATACTTGACTTGGTTTGTTGGAGCAATCAATTAATTTAAATCATAAATAACATTTTAATTTAGGTAATGTTAGATGTTTGTGTCATTAAATGTTGTAGTTATCTATCAGAATTTTTATTTTTATGTCAAGTCCTACTCTTTTATGGTGTTTATAAGAAAAAATTACAAATTAAAGGAAAACAATTAAAAATATTACCAAAATCATATGGGTATGTATTATTTTGCAAAAAGAAACAAACAAAACAAGTCCAGAAAGTATCTTGAAAAAAAACAAAACAAAAATATATATCTACATAAATGCCACTTATGTACAAGAAAATAAAGATAAAAGCTTGAATAAATTACTATTTTTAAGATTTCTAATAAAATCTATTGACTTCTGTCACAATGCTGCCTTCTATATTAAAAAAAACAACATTTTGCATGCCATAAGCCTCAAACTCCAATGTTCAGTGTGGTTCAACTGTGTCTTGCATATAAATCATCATCCAACCACCCTCCACCAATAGGAGTGAAACCCCCTCACCATGTGATTCCCTCTATTCAGTTTACTAAACTATCACTCTGAGGTTAAGAAAAAAAGAAAGCACCAGTTTTCGGTGTAGAGGAAAGGTGACAAGTGTGACAGGAGGAGGTAACTACTTTTCAGAAATCCATTGGTAGAACAGGAAAATAACTTCCAATACAGTATATCACCTCCATTCATTTGTATAGCTAGAATAAGTGGACGGACCAGTGTGAGGGATAGAAATAAGTATCCTTCAAATCATCCAAAGAACACCCATGAAGTGTGATCCATATTGAGAGAGGATCACATATAGAAAACTGTACTATTTCTGTAACAGGCATATTCTGTACCCAGTGTTGAAATAGATGTCTCGTCTATGGTTAGAAAGTGGGAAGAGCACAATCAAGAATGAAGAGAGAATCGGTTGGGTTGGACTCTAAATCACAGTATACCAGAAGCTCTATTCCATAGAAGAAAGACTACAGAAGAACCATCTACTGACAGGAATGTGGGAAAAGCTAAAATGAATGTGCTCCAAGATGTAATGTAGCTGGGGCACAACAGACAATACATGGACTGCCCACCCCAAAACTAAGAAGTATCAGGAGGATCCACACTGTCTTCACCTCAAATTAAGTAGAATGGAAGGATACACTGTGCAAACTGATTATGAAACAACCATATGTGCTCAAATACACAACCAACTATGAATGATGATAGAAAGAGATGTGCCAATGAAGAAGGCCACACCAGGTTCAAACTCAAATCAAGACTGGCACCCTCTGTGCAACATCAGCCTCAACCAGTGAAAATATCCTGAGGTGGAGTGCAAGAGGAAAAGCTGTCACCCAGATCAACATTATCCTATGGATAGGACTGAACAGAAGCCAAAGCACAATGCCATCATCCAAGTCCCACCTCATGGAAGTGAATGACCTCTAGAAATATAATGCAAACTTAACCCTCTGAATAGAACTACACAGAAACTAGGTATAAAATTAACCTTTGGGACCCACCACACAGAGGTGGAGATCCTGAGGCATAATTGAGTGAGGAAGAGGTAACACAACTAACACATGTGAGGACTTATGCTAGTTGGTCCAGTTCTAATCAAAAACCACTCACAGGGAACTGAGATCCAGGTGATGGTTGGATGATGAAAGGAATGTAATGCAATATGTCAGATCTATTCTAAAGCAACATCATCTTCTGAATAGGACCACACAAAGGCTGAAGCACAATAGCAACCTTCAGATCACATTGAATCCATGAAATATAAGCAACCTCATCCTCCAGACAGAACCTAGACATAACATCAATCTCTGGGAATCATTGCACAGAGATGGTGTACATTATCTACACCAGCAGAACATAACTACTCTACTCTCTCTTGAATGAAAACAAACACATTCTGAGGGACTTCTCCATGGTCTGTCACCCAAGTGGCCCAGAACTGACAAGTAGCAAGGACTCCCTATGAGAAGAACAATAGAAAGAAAATGCAGTAGAAAGTCTAGAGAGACACCAACACTGGATACAGTGCAATGGATGACCACATAAACCATGTTTTAAAAAGCAGATCACCCCAGATTTATTCAACCAAAAGAGCAACAGGGATGGACAGCTATCCCCTTCTGTTTTACCTATGCAAGTCCACGGGTTAGTACAGGTATATTAATGAAGTAAATATATCAAAAAGAAATATCAACTAGCAATTCTGTAGAACACCCCAACTCAACAGTGTGCATTATTGACCATGAGTATATATCATGGCTGTACAGTGTGGATTTGAAATATGGGAAGTGTACCTGTACAGGCAGCACTTGCCACTAAACAGGATCTAAATCCTTCATCAGACATGCCTTTGGTGGGGAAATGTATGTACAGAAAGAAAGATAAAAGATAACTTACCCATGCACAGCCACACCAAAAGTTGGAAAGACAGCAACAATTAAAAGGCAGTACTCTGACATGGAAGAAACAACTACACCAAGCCATATGCATGACTGAAAAGTTTCCTCCAAGGGACAACAAAAGTGAGACTCCAGGAAAGAAGAAAAGGTGCTTAATTGCAAAGTCCACACATGAATCCAAAGACTGCAAAAAGAAACTTGTGGAGAAAAAAAGCCACTCAGAAGTCACAATGATAACTGGAAGATAGATGAACCAAAAGGAGCAATGGCAGACCATCTGGTCTGAAAAATCACGGCCCACCAAGGAAGGAAAACAACCCCAGGTGGGATACTTTGGTAATGATCAAAGTTTCAAAGCATACAGTGAAGACAGTTGCAAATGGCAGAGGTGCAAAGAAGGTACATGAGACTGTGTATAAGCTCTGAACTTGGGAAGTGCAGAAAGTCCCTGTGCAGTGCTGAAGTCCCTGATGGGTCCAGCATCTTCTAGGTGATAAGATAAGGTTGGAAAATGGACATGGGATAAATATATAAGACTATCAGGGACAGCCACATACATGAACAAAATTGACTCCAACTGCTGAGAGTCAAGAAATGGTTGATCAGCTGACAGATAAAGCATAATGATAAGAAGTTCATGGAGAACAAGACATGCTCACACAAGCTCTAAAATGAGAAATGAAATAATCAACACAAACCATAATGTCAAATGAAGGAAAGAAAATAAGGAATGCTAATTTCAAGAGAAAGCATTTTCAGAAAGAAGAGTTAAACCTAATAGAGTTCATAAAAGATGCACAAGAAGAAATAGCATAGGTAGGAAGAAACCAAAAAAAAAAACTGTCAAAATCCTCCTTATCAGACAAAGCAGGAGGAATTCCAATCATTATGATATCACGATCAATCTCATGATAACTGAAAATTCCTTAGATAAAATCCCGAGACCTGAAGCCAGTAGTGGCACTCAAAGTAGCAGTAATAATTATAAAGTTGTAAAACACAAACTCTAGAATTCTTCTTAAATTGTGAAGATGTCAAATATCAGGAGAAAAACAAGGTTGGTGCTGCAAACTTCTAGAGAATAACAAACTCTAGCAAATGAATAAATCAAGTAAATCACTACTTTAAAACAAAAATGAATGTGTGAAAACAGCACAATGAAAAAACATCTGCTCTCAATCTTTACCCAACAAGTGATAGTTTGAAAGAATTGAACAAAGGGAGTCACATACATGAAGAGAATGTTTTGCACTCCTACTGGTAAAGGGTTGTCTCATGTTGATTTACATGCGAGACAAACTAAAATATTTTTGCATATAGAGGGAAGCACTGAATGAAAATGACTCTGCTGGTGAATGGAGGTAATGTATTGGGTTGAGGAATAATTCGGGAGCATTTTTTCAAGTTAAAAAAATATATTCATAAATGAAACGCTTTCACAAAATATTTCATGTCATTTGGTAGATACTTTTTTGCTCTAATAGATGGTGTGTTTGATTTTCATATGTCTTTAATTTTTGCTTTCATTTTCAGCTCATTAAATGGAATGTCAAGTGGGCAAAATCTAGCTTTTTCGACACCATCTGCTTTTCGCATTTAATTTCTTGCAATTTCGTTTAAAACAATGCATACTATATACCTAGGTATTACATGAAATAAAGTATCATAATAAATGTTTTGGGTGTAATGTGTTCATGCATTGAAGTATTGTATAGTCTTGCATGTAATGGTTGAATGAAATTATTTAAAAACGCTCACGAATTATTCCTCAACCTAATACCATGTCGGAAATAAAACTACTTGTATTTTTAACAAACAATTGGTTTTTCTACAAAATTTGTTACAGACTACAATTAGTTTTAGTTTTTAGCTCTGATGACATTCAATTTTATAAAACATTTTAAAAAACAAAAATATTTATCATCATTTTTTTTTTTTACATGGTAAGCTTTTCAAGTTCCATGTTAAATCTCTATCATTATGTTATTAAAATTGACATTTCATATTAATCAAAATATAACAAACCTGAAAAAACAACACTGGGATCAAAATAGTTGGCTGCAGCAATCCAACACTCAAAACTGTGGGCACTGCATTGATGAAGAATATCTAAATTTGTTTCTGTAAGTTGTATTACAGTCACCTGTCCATTTGAATCACTTACTACCACCTTTGGATCAAGGCTAACATAAAAAGACATTAATAAAACTTAGAGAGCACACAATGTATTCGGTCTAAAAAAAATAACAAGAAATCACTTTTTTTTTTCAAACATTTTCAGGGGCTGAATAATGATGAAACCATTATGAAACATACACATTTCTAGACAATTTATCTTTCTCTAAGCAACAAAATTATACATCTCTCTTTCATACCAAATGTTTAGTAGATAAATACAAACATAACAATAAGAACCATGATGACAGTAGGCCATTGACATTACCCATTCACAAATCAAAATTATGAAAAAAACTTAACAGGCACAATATAAATTACAATGTTTATATTTATATTTAAAAAAGAAATACAAATCAAACTCCAGAAAAAATAAAGATTTTATTCAACCCTGACATTTCAGCTTATACCTTTCTCAACAGTTACAGCTTCATATACACATAGGAACTGATAACTGAATTAAAAGCTGCTTTAACAGCAACAATATTGTGTTTTTGATGCACATTAAAAAATATTCAAATGATTAAGTGACAAAAAATCAGAAGATATGAAACAAAAATAATAATTATAAACAAACAGTATATATCATATTAAGGAAGCAGTTCACAAGTTTAAAATATCTGAAAATGAAATAATTCTTATTCTATTGAAGAATAAGTATGGATGTGGTTTTCAAAACCTATCCTACCATTTAAGTTTCCAAGAACATCATTCTACCACTCAAAAAAACTTCACATACACAATTTACTTAATCTCTTAAAAGTGTTTTTTAATGCTTGAATCAAGTTTCCTCTAATTTTTATTATAAAGAAAAAAACCTTAAAACCTTTTTCAGTTCATATTTTGTAAATTAGATGTCGCACTAGCAGTTCATATGTACTTTTATACCAACACGTTGATATCAGTTTCAATGATCAAAACTTGCCACAGCAGTCTGTATTAAGCCAAGAAAGACTTTATTTAATGCTTTCTGCAGATATTACTTTATACACACACACAATATACAGAAAATTAATACTTCAATAGTTAAGTAAAATAAAAATCAAAAGAAAGGACTACAATAAAAACATCAATTCATTTAAATAAACAAAAAATTAATTTAAAGATGCCCATAAATTAAAAAGATCTCCAAGATACAGGCTATAATGTGGGGTATAAAGGAAGCCATGGGTTTTTTGAAGTAACTGTGGAAGTAGGACCCACATTAAGGTGAAAATACACCATCTCTCTTCATGTGAGACTGCCAAATGGAGAATTTCATTAAAATAAAATAATAAAAAGAAATTATGAATGCTCAAGCCCACAACACTGAACATCTGTATCATCCTTCATTTCCTGTAGACATTTGTTGGAAGGTGACACATATGTCAATACAACAACACTTCATAATAAGTTTTTTCAGCTGAAAGGTTTTGTCTTAGTGATATTAAGTTTGGTTGATTAACTGACACTATCATAAAAATCAATTTAAAAGGGTTTGGAGGAGTTATAAAAAAAATCAGCTGAATTTACATAATACATTCATCAAAAAAGTGATGTGTAAAAAGGTTCTAATTTAATATACATATTGATTACTAACATTTTCCATGAGGCATCTGAACAAATTATTGATATGAAGAGAAAGACAGAATTATGATAAATTAGCAACAGAAACATACTTTAGGTAACTGTAATATGATCTTACAAACTTCAACAGGTGCACAACACTGTGAGAAAAAGTAACTAAAATAAAAAATTCAGGTATTTATGTAAGTCAGTCATAAAATTAGGATTAGAAATCATATTTAAACAGATCTCATCAAATGCATGTTAAAAACAAAGTTTTACACATGCTTTTCTATCTAATGAAATGTATAAGAAATTAACCACTTTTTTCTTAGGGGTCACTTTTCTGGTTCATCCCCTGTATATATGACTTAACTCAGTTATTTAAATTTGTTAGAGAACGATAGACTTGTCAAAAGGTCTGCTTAAATGGTAGAATGATGAGATTATAAATGAGAACTTGATTATTAGAAGTTAACTGAGCTTTAGAAGCCTTGATCCAAACTGTTCCTTTAGCAGAATTACTTCTCTTTCAAGTTATAAACTTAAGGAATAATTATTCTGATGATGTGATGTATACTATTGTTTGAACTTATCTTACACATTTTTTGGATAGGTATGTAGCTAGGAAGGACTTTATTTTGGGACAGAGTTTTGGTTTTGTTTAGTAAGTAGAAGGATGATCTAAAATGGCAAACTGGCTTTCCATTACCTTACTTATTGCGTGAAGATTTCAAGAACTCTTACACATCAGGTTGCCCTTATCAAACAACAACTAAACACCTTACTAAAACACAAAAATAACGAATTTGTTAGCTGAAATTTACCTTCTAACAAACTCTGATAGCATATCAACTTTCCATATTCTAAAATATCACAGAAGAAATCACAATCTCTTATTAACACCAGCAATGAAGCTAATAACCTGTAATTTCCCATGTCATTCATTTTCCCCACCTTTCTAAAAACTGTCACCATGTAAGCTATTTTTACTTTCCAGTTGGAAATCTAGAGATTCCATATAATACAACTTTACAAAGATCAAAGTCACTACCATTCCAAATATTCAACCAACAGAACCTGAAATATAGTGACTGAACTGTAACACAACAAACATTTGCAACCTTACTTCAGAATGATTAATTTTGATCCACTTGAAAAATTATATTTACAAAAAAAAATACCCATATACATCCAAGTACAAAGTAAAACACAGAAATCCTATCATTATAAATTATAACATTTCTACTTATATACGTATGCATTGTTTGGAGATAAAAAAAAAGCATCTTTCCAGTGTAGGAATAATTGTTCACATGCTCACACATGTATGGAATAAATACAGTCAATAGCTGATACCATATTTTCATACAATATTTTCTTTGCAAATCAGATTCTATTGTTTTAAGAATAAAGAAAGTTATTAGCAACTTGGACAACAGAAAAGTATATGTTAGATGACAAGAAAACTCCACAAAGATTCGGTGCCATCCCATGTCTGAAACTAAGGAAAAAAAGGCATTCATATAATACAGTCATGCCAGGTGTCCAAAGGGAGTGCGTTTGTTTCACCTCAATAAACGTTTAGTTTTTGAATCATAAATGTATTTTAATAAGCTAATTGGCATTTCTAAAACTGCAAGAAAAATAACACAAATGTTACATACAGTAAAAAACAACTGCAAAGGAGGTTCAATCCCAAGTTTGTAGTAATAAACATATGGAATATAAAGAAAAATAAATACATACACACACTATACACTCTGCATTATTAACACACTAATAATGTATAAATAATTACCTGGGCTGTTTCCAGTTGAACCAGTCCAGTGAAAGAGCTAAATTACTAGAATTTTCATCTAGTTTTTTTTTCGAAAACTCCTCTAGTAGCAAGTTTGGAGAATCATCTGCATTTTTTAAGTTATAAAGAACAAGCTGACCATCTGCTGATGCCACACCCACAAGACAATATTTATGAATCATATGAGGACACCATTTAACATCAAGAACTCCAAAAGTCTGAAGTTTATACTGGAGAAAACAGGTATCATCTTGAGTCAGTTGAAATAATTGTAGACATCCTACCCTAGTCTGTGAATTGAAGCCTGCACTCTCAGTTACTGACTTGTCCTGTATATAAACAACAATGTGAATGTAATAAATATCATACTTGAATTTAAACACTATTTCTGGATAGCCAAGCACGGTCTACTTATTTGGTATCTGACATAGTAACAGCTATATATTACAGCCTTCATATGTTTTGGAGCAAGATTATTAAAGACGTACGCTTCCAGAAATAATTTTACATAATCATTGAGTGGAAAACAACATAATCTGCATGAAAAAAAAACAACAAAAAACTTCTAAATGATATTAATGGAACACACTTCACATTGCATTTACATGTATATTTGCCTGGATGTATATTAATATTTAAATGCAGGTCTATAGTACAACCACACTTACAAAGTAATGAAGATGCATGTGTTTAAAACAGTAAGGAGCTTGAACTGTCTTGAACTGCATCTCTCTAAACTACAGAAGTAAACAAGTAATAAAGAGCAAAAAAAATATTACCTATGAAGTTTACTGTTGTTGTGGAGATTTCTATATTAGAGACACTTGAAGAACCACAGCCTAGCCAAAGAAAAGTTGAAATACCAATTAACCACAAAGCCACTACACTTTTAAAAGTCTTCCCTAGTTACATAACAATACTGATAGGTTTGAGAACTTTAATGGACTGCAAATGCCTCTTGAAACAAAAGAAAATGACATTTCAGCTTCTATACTGAGACCTCAACAGAGAATGATTTCCACATCAGCAACCAAAACAACCCTCAACAAACTTGATATAATGACAACACGATCATGCTGACAACCTCTGCCAATCCGCACAGCTACATTAACGTTTATACCGCATCAGCAGCAACCTGAAGAGAAGGTGGCCCCAGTATAGAAACTGAAACATTAGTTTCTTTTCTTTCAACAAGCAGTTTCAGTGCATTAAATTTCTGAAACCTACTATGTATACTCTATCTAAAATTCCACTGGAAAAACTGCATTAATTTTCATACTCTCAGTTAAGGTCAAGGACAAATCCTCAGTACTAAAAACAATGAAAATAAAGCCAAGTGTTCTTCAATGACATCCCTCAACACACACTCAATGATTACTAAGGTTTTCAATTCACTAAAATTGAGAGATTTACACTCAATAAAAACATATTAACAAACAAGGGAAACCACAAACTTGAGTTCAAAGACTGTGCTTCCACTCTAATAATATCACTACCATGATGATAACATCATAAACTAAACCTAAACAAAAAGAGATATCCCAAAACATCCAAGCTACAGCTATCAGAGAACAAGATGTATACAACTAGAGCACAATTTCTACAGAAGCTTATCAAAAAAACCAAACTATCATCTACTCCTATACCATAGTCAACTGCAGTTCATATAAACTTCAAATTCAGAAAATTTATTTTGTTCACAACTGTTGTAACAATTTGTAAAATTCTGAAAATGATGTCTATGTAGAAACAATTTATGCAAAAATATTTTAGTAAAGAGTATTTTGTGATTCTTAAAATGTATATCAAATTACTTTACATTACTTAAAAACTTTTGTCTGGAAATAAAATAATTCTACAACCTGTAAGAGTTATCCAATTTTAACAAAATTTAAAATATGCAGGATTCAGACTACTAAATCTGGTATCAGCTTGATGAATGCTATCAGTAAAGAAGTGGTAGTGCTGTGAACTTAGATTTTTATCAAAGCTTATGTGTATATAATGATTGGAGAGAAATTATCATACTTAAATATATGTTGTTATTTTGTGAAGAATTGCTTGCCTCAATGGATAAATAACCTGTTGTAGTTTACTTATGTATTTCACAATAACAAAGTTATAGTTAGGAATTTTTCCTACCCTTTACCAATGTTACAACACATTATTAAGCTTATTTTACCTTTATAAAATGTGTATATGTGTATCTTTTAAGTTGTTCAGTTTAAAAACACACATGCACAAAAATTTATAACCCACTCATAAATGTTCTACCTTTGCTCTTTAATACAAATTATATTACATAGCTAAATTTTATATCTTAGAATTTCATATCTGTATTAAAGAAAGCACAGGTAGGAAACAAAATATTCTTCATTCATTTAGATTCAAAGATTTCTCTACTACAAAAAGAAAATGCAGTAAGTTATCCCAAATGAAAATATTTTTGTTTATTTCATAGACATTACAGATGAGTAATTAATCAATTACTCATAAGCATCAATTACATCACACTTAACTGTAATTTCAATTAAGCTTATAAATGTCATGGAAAAATTAACTAATCAAAATTAGTTTCCAGTTAATCAAAATATTATGATTCCTTATTGTTATTTATGATTAATTCAAGGTTGTTCAGCTTAACTGTTCAGTTTCATATCTCACAAATGTAATTAACCAAAATCAGTGTTTCCAATCATTCCAACCGACCAATTAAATCTTATGAGAAAATAATCAATTAGTTTAATGTTACTGATTAATGAGTCCAATGATTAACTATTAAATTCTACTAATCACTCAGCTCTAATGAATATTCTTTTCAAATTAAACAAATTATAAACAACTTTATTCTAGTTTATATTTTCAGTTATTTACTAGTTACTCCGAGTTGAACAAAAATGATAATGTGTATTAATATGATCTAAACTAACAAGCAAACTAACCTCTTCTAGCTGATACATTCCACATAACAGAAGATTTTGATAAGGGTTTACAGGACACCATTCAACACTGTCTGCATAGTAACCAACATCTGTTTCCCATATCGTTATTGGAAATGATGAAGGATCACATGTTTGTGCCATTGTTGATATTAATACTATTAGAAAAAAAACAATGGTATATATGAAAAAAAACAAAAGTTACACAATATTTTTTTACACTATGATTTGTTAAAAATTCTGGAGTTTAATGTGATAGTACAAAAAGAAAAAAATACTTAAAACATTGTCATTATGAAAAATATTTGATTCATCAGTAACTGAAATTTTCTTTTTGTGATGTATTCATACAGTTAGTTATTAGGCATTTTAACCAAAACTTTTCAAAGCTACATTGTATCTCCTTTCAAAATAAAGCAGCCATTTTAACTATACTTAATATAAAAAAGTAAATCCAGCCTCAGAACAACTTATTACCAATATGCATATGTAACATACCCATCCTGAAAAATAAATTACAAATAAACTTACTCTATTTTTCAAATAAAGTATTCATTTCCCTTTTCAACTATTATAAAGTGCTGTCCCCTATTACTAATTCCAATGTTAGTCCTAGTTAGAAAAAAAAAGTCTTAACTAAAGCCTAGTTTGATTTTTTCCAGTTCTTAAACAAACTTGCATAACTTTCAGACCACTTTCTACCTCATTGATTTAATTCCAATTTTCAGTTTCACATAAAATGTTTTCAATTTAGTTTTATTAAAAAAGAATGCTCTTAAAAATAACTTAAAAGTAAGATATCTAGAGTTAAAAACTTTGTGCAATTTTAGATAAATAATAACTAGTATGATAAATAAAGTTCATAATATTAAAAAAGCAGAATAAATATATATTTCAACTCCTGGCTGTGAATGGTGATGCATGTTGTAACCAACAGAAATCCTCCACCACAAATAAAATAATAATGGAAGCCACAATGAGGCTCAAAAATGGAAAAGTGTCTTGTCCTGAAAAACTAATGTAGATCCAAAAGTAGCTGCAAACAACCCATTCTACTCTTCACCAAAATTCAGAACCTAGAAAAAATATCATCAAAATGGAGCAAAAACATAATAATCAAGATCTCCAAGAAAGGCACTCTTAAGAGACTGCAACAACTAGCATGGCATTTGTTGATAGATTGTTAAGGCAGAGTATTCATGATGAAACTTTGAAGAATGGACAGCAACTGCCTGTTGTGGAAACACAAGTGTAGATGATGATTTTGAATTTATTTCCAACAAGAATTAACCGTACAATGAATCATGACAAAAAGAATGCAGTGTAAATTATGAAAAAATTGTTACACATGTATAGAAAGTGAAAAAGGGAATAATTACACACACACACATACACACAAAGCAAGGGATAAAAGGTAATAATTAAACATACATACAAAGTGAAAAAAATGGCATATACAAAGCAAAAACAAAGTAATTCAATATATATAAAGCAAAAGAAAATAATTAAAAATATACAAAGCAAAAAATTAAATAAATACAAGGCAAAAAATTATTAGATATATACAAAGCAAAAAATAATTAAGGATATAAAAAAGTTACATATATACAAAACAAAAAAATTAAATATACAAGGCAAAAATAATTAAATACATACAAGGCAAAGAAATTATTAAATATAAGTAAAGCAAGAAAATAATTATGGACATAAATGTATACAAAAATTAAGAAAAATAAAGAAAATACATATATACATACAAGAACCGAGAGTGGAGATAGGAAAGCTCAGAACCCATGCTCGACCCAACCACCCACCAACAAACAAAGCAAACATCCGGCCACCACTAATGGAAAACGTCCCTGGAACTCAGCTGCTGAAAGTTTGCCTCGAGACAGAGTAACAGCTTATACCTGGCCTTACCCAGTATCTTAAAGTATGACACTGGTGCCTGCTCGAAAACAAATTGGTTTGAACAAGCCAGATGACGTACTTAAAGACAGTGTATACTGGAAAGAAAAGGCTAAGTGACTGAGAACAGGGACCAGCACGTGGTATAAGATGCTTTCAGCCAAGAGTGGCTGGACCCAGAAAAGGCAAGCCACCCTATCCCAGATCTACGCTGATGTTGGACAGAGGACCAACCTGTGCATGACAAAGTCTACCCTAGTGTGGCACTAAGGACACAACTCAGTTGCACAAGAGTTCTACTGATATGCACACTCCCTCACCAGAAGGAGGTTATGCACAGTGTGCCACTTGAAAGCCTGGAGATAGTTATTTAAGAAAAATAAAAAAATTGGGAAACTTCTTTGGAACATGAATCTACTGAGATTTATTCTTAAACAGAAAGACACAAAAAAAGGTATGGTAATAAACTGTTATGACCTCATTATGGTCATATTTCATTTAAAAAAATTGTGGTATGCAACAGTTGATGACAATAGTTATTTAAAAAATGCACAAAATTATGCTGATTTAGGGCTGATAAACCATGGAAGAAAAGTCAAATATGAGAAAATATAAGTGAATAAACAAAATATTTATTTACACTATACATTTGTAAAAGTTACCCAGTAACTGACTTCTGATATCAAGGATGGAAACACTAGAGCCAAAAAACCAAGTAAAACAAAAGATTTATTTTCTTAAATACTAACTTTTACACTTAAATAAGCTTTGTAAGCAAAAAAAAAATAGAAATAACTAATATAACTCCTTCAAACATAATGCCAATAAGACAACAGGGATGGAATTTACATCGTCCATACATAATAGCATAGGCACAGCATAGATAAACGTTAACAGACAAAAATAGAATAAACTCAGTTAAGATTGAATGGTTATACACTGCTGGCAAAAATCTTAAGGCTAATGAACATAAAGAAAAAATATGCTTTTGCGTTGTTAGACTCAACCACTTATTTGAATAGAGCTTCAAAAGATGAAAATAAAAATAAAAAGCTTTTTTAGCATTTAATAGGGAAAATGTGAACACTATGAAATTAGCCTAAATACAAGCTGGTTAAAAGTTTAAGACCATACTGAAACAAAGCATTAATTGGTAAACACGTAACAAAATTTAGTCATTTGCATTCAAGTATTAGCATTGTCAACATCTCTTACTGACATCTCCTGTGTTACATTGGGTAAAAACATGGCAAAGGCTAAAAAGTTGACAAGGTTTGAACATAGGAGAATTATCGAGCTGCAAAAGCAAGGTCTCTCTCAACGTGCCATTGCTGGCGAGACTGGGCACAGTAAAACAGCTGTAGTAAATTTCTTAAAAGACCATGAGGGATATGGAACGAGAATTTCAAGTGGTCGGCCCAAGAAAATTTCACCGGCATTGAGAAGAGGATTCGATAGGTTGTCCAGCAAGATACCAGCTGAACATCGAACCAGATTAAGGCCCTTACAGATGCAGGATGCAGCTCAAGAACAATAAGACGGCATCAATGGGAGAAAAGCTTTAAAAACTGTAAACATCTTCAAAGGTCACACCTCCTTCCACACCATGAAACAGCTCAGTTAAACTTTGTCGAGAATCACCAAACATGAGATGTAGAAAAATGGAAGATGGTTTTGTTCTCTGATGAGAAAAAATTTAATCTGGATGGTCCAGATGGCTTCCAACCTTACTGGCACAATAAGAATATCCCACTGGAGACATTTTCTACATGACACAGTGGAAGAGGTTCCATCATGGTTTGGGGTGCTTTTTCCTTTCATGGAACAATGGAGCTTTAGCTTATACTGGGGCGTCAAACAGCAGCTGTTTGGCATGTTGGAGAGAGCATCCTTATTGACAGAAGGCCCTCACTCGTGTGGAAATGACTGGATCTTTCAGCAGGGCAATACTGCAATACACAATGCCTGCAGGACAAAGGACTTTTTCATGGCAAATAACTTGATTCTTTTGGACCATCCAGCGTGTTCACCTGAACTGAACCCCACTGAAAATGTTTGGAGGTGGATGGCAAGGGAAGTCTATAGAAATTCCAAACAGTGCATGATCTTCCTGAAGCCATCTTCACCATTTGAAATAACATTCCAGCCAGCCTTCTGTGCAACCACTTACACTGACCATGCCAAAGCGAATGTTTGCAGTTATTTGCAATGTTGGCCATGCAACTCACTAGTGAGACCTCTTGCTGGGCAGTTCCTACCCTGTTTAGGACTTTTTTTTGGTATGGTCTTAAACTTTTGACCAGCTAGTATTTAGGCTAATTTCATAGTGTTCACATTTTCCCTATTAAATGCTAAAAACGTTTTTTTTTTTTATTTTCCCTTTTTTTATTATTTTCATCTTTTGAATCTCTACTCAAATAAGTGGTTGAGTCTAACAATGCAAAATGCATATTTTTTCTTTATGTTCATTGGCCCTAAGATTTTGGCCAGCAGTGTATATATATTGCTATATGTTAATTTCTTGCCTATGCTATAATATAGAGGTGATGCAAGTGCCATCCCTACTATTTTGTTCCCATTGTGTTTTCAAGAATTGACATTTGCCATTCCTACACTTACTTTTTTTGAAAATGTTTTTCTTCACTTCTTTGCTTATTTTTTAAAGCAGTGTTTCAATACACATAAGAAGGAATTCTAAGCTATTCCACAAAGCAGTTTTTTAACAGGTTACCTTTCAAGATGTTCAAACAGAAAAGCATACATGTTAGCTTGATACTAAAGAGAAACAAGAAGGATTAACAATGTAGAAGGATTAGCACACATTTATGATTTTCAGACATCCAGTAATACCACAGTGACTGGAAATTTATCAACTACATTACTTCCCCTGCACATTAAAACTACTTTTCAAGTTCTATCTCACTGAATAAGATTGGCAAGATGCTCTGAATAAAAGAAACATTCTGAACAGAATCAACTCTTTTACAGATTTTAGTATCATCAGCTAGTTTGATGATAATCTCAAGAACACTATCCAAGTTATTTGTATACACATGGCAACACATGCCTCAAAACAGCTCCTAATATTTATATTTTTCAAATTGAAAAAGTACTTTTAAGCAAATTTTCTAATCGCACCTGAAAATGTTTCTGTAATTCCATAAATTAAGAATCTAAATTAACAATAAACATTTTTGAAAAACTTATTCAAAGCTCTCTGAAAGTCATGAATCTCAACAATCCTTTGTCAGATCTGATAAATTGTTAGTTTTAATTTTCAGATATTTCTCCATCTTTTTTTTTTTTTTTTCAAAATCTATGATAAAAAGAAAAATCTTCCTTATATGTTTAAGTTCAGACAATAAACAAACAAGGCTTACTTACAAACGAAAACGTTTCCTATTTCGCTTTCCTTACATTTATATTTAGCATATAACCCTAATAATCCAGCTTTTTCAAGCTAATTGAAAACTTTCTAAACACCCTACATTACCTTAAGCCATGCACTGACAAAAGGGTCATTCCATGCCCATGCACCTAGGGCTTCCCAGTTATATCATATATTTCCTTCAAATAATTTAAGCAAAAACTACATTATGATTTATTTAGCCATGCAAGATCCTAAAGCTGTATTGCATTGCGAAATAAATCAAAAGGTAGTTTTTGCTTAATATTTTTAAAGAAAATCTATGCTATGAACTTGGAAAAGTTCTTTTTTTCTGGATGATTTGACATGGAATGACCCAAAAATAAGTTCAAAACTGATTTCTTGAACGTGACAGTTTTAATACTGTCATAGAATTAGAAAAGAAAAAGTGTCAAACGGTTTAAATACTAATTATCAATATCAGCCCACATTACAATTTCTATATTTAAACTTTATTTTTACACTAACCCATTACGTTAGGCAAATATAAACTTTTATCTCTTAATTTTACTTTTTTTTTTCTAAATCACAAACGACCCTTTACGTCAAGAACAGATTTTTAACGAAGCAATCCTTCAGATATATATATATATATATATATATATATATTCAGCATAATACAAACTAATAACAGAATGATAATACACCCTCTCATGGTGCACATATAGTATCGGGTTAAACACGAATAACTTAATAATATATGCACTATAAGTTACACGTTAATATGCAGGAAGCAGGTGAGAAACCTTTACTTGTATATAAAGATTTCTAAATTAAAAAATACTAACAAAATCCTATAGACAAGGAACCATTTGGTCTTTTAAGGCTGTCCTACACCCACCCTTAAGAAATGTAAAACTTAAATACAATCTTTACATTTCAGCAGTGGCGCAACTAGCCTTCATGGCACCCAATTGTGCCACGGCGTCTTTATTCATTTTATTGAACACTCCATGGAAAGATTTCTATAAAGAAGAAGAAAAATATATTTCAAACTAAGAAAATAGAATCTAATACATTATAACGATTTCTAGGCCCGGCATGGCCAAGCGTGTTAAGGCGTGCGACTCGTAATCTGAGGGTTGCGGGTTCGCATCCCGTCGCGCCAAACATGCTCCCCCTTTCAGCCGTGGGGGCGTTGTGATGTGACAGTCCATCCCACTATTCGTTGGTAAAAGAGTAGCCCAAGAGTTGGCGGTGGGTGGTGATGACTAGCTGCCTTCCCTCTAGTCTTACACTGCTAAATTAGGGACGGCTAGCACAGATAACCCTCGATTAGTTTGTGCGAAATTAAAAAGAATAATAACAATTTCTAAGCCTCGCCTCTTCTCTTAATTACAGTTAACTCATCACGTCTAGTCAAGCTCATAGAAAGTTCAATGGTCCCATTCTTTGAGGCTGGAGAGGTACGTTTTTGACCACTGAATATGATCGTCGAACAGAACGGTACAATAAATTTGTTACACCTACATAAATATGTAAATTTTTCGAAGTTTCTATTTTGTTTCAGTTCATTTTTAATGAATAGCGCTGCTGAAGTAAAAAATACAGTTCCTCTTTAATTGTGTATGAAATCAGAATCACTCACTTGAGCTACTGAAGGTGTTTTCTTGCGAAAAAAAATTGTTGTTGCTCTATTCGGATTCCTTGGTAGATAGTTGTCTTTTCTGTTGAAAGACTAGGTAATGGTTTAGGGTTTCCCTGCCACAGTGGCAACTGAGAATGGCCTAAAGTCATATGGGTGAGACATGGGACATCAGCAGCCTAGCTTTGTTTATGTATAGTTTATTTTGGTAATTAAAAGCCGTACTCTCTTCTACTTACATTTCCAAAGATTTGAGCAAACGTAAACTGTAAGAAATTTCAGTACAATATTTTAATTTTGAAGAGTTTATGTTTGAATAACAGTGTAATGATCATTTTTAACTGTTGACATTCAGATTTATTTTGTTCAACTTGCAAAAGGGCTTACACTGAATTAGTGAGAAAGAGAACTAATAAAATTTATCTGACATTTTATCCAAGTACACACATAAACATAGCAAACACCTGCCAATGTTTTGTTTTGTATTGTGACTATTTTTATTGTAAAAATGATTTCGAATGCATTTTTCTGCAGCCTCTTCCTTAGAGACCACCTCAGTCAAAGTCAAAGAGAAGCAATGCTATATTACGTAATAAAGTATTTGTTAGATCTTCAATTTTGAAAGCCCTGTAAATTTACTCGAAGATAAATCAGTGAAAAAATACCACAGAGGGAGTAAAGTGGAGAAAATTTGATGCAATGGCCATGAATACTTTTATTCTGAATATTTGTTATTGTTTAGTGGGTATGTGACTGTACGTTTTGAGTCGCTAGAGTGTCGAGGCTCTCAACATGTGAAAATGGCATTTTATGCTAGTTGGATAAAGCACAAGTTGGAGGAAGAATCAGATATTAAGATAAGAAGCTCACAGGAAGGGTCATTCTTTCTAGGACATTTCCTCTCCAGAACATCAGGAGTTCATTGATGCTTTGAAGTTCACTGATTGCTATATTTTTGCTGTCACGAACTTGGGAAAAAAGACAACCAGTGTTTGGAGTACCCAAAGTGAATAAACACCTTTCCTGAAGGAGGAAAATGCAAGGTGCCATTGATAGATGACATCCACTAACAGAAAATGTTGTTCCAGCAGTCAAGACAGTGGGGCTGAAAAGAGTAACTTATTGGGCAGTAGAGAGCCACGTCACGAAGGTTGGCACAATATCAAGCTAATGGAAACGTGTGATGTGCTAAAAGCAAAGTCCACCAACAGTAGTTGTTTTACCACAATGAAGAGACAATAGGAATTTACTTGTGAAAATGGTGATCTTTGGAGTAGTAAAAAGCTTCTCCATGATTTGAACCATACTACTGAGGCAATTATGGATCATCGAGGAAATTAAGATTGTGCAAGGTCAATGAGTAATCTACTTCCCGTAATTCACTACTCTGCAACCATGTCGTCAGGAATTAACAAGAGTAAGACTCCGAGCATACAAGACTGTTCAACTGAGTGCAAACAATAAGTTTATAGTGGATAGGCTTATGCCAAAATTGCATATAACTGTGGTAAAGACAAAGTAAATATGTTCCCAGATGTTTAAGTGTGACCAAAGAGTATTTTGATTGGTTGTTGAATCATTTTAAATATGTTACTTCCTGGAATGTATAGACTCAAGAGCAGGTGATGTCATGCCTTGATCAAATTAAGCAGCTAACAGAATCACAGCTTCAGAACTGAAGCATAGTTGTGAAAAAGCTACATCAACATTCTGACCTGGTGGAAAATTGAGTCATATATTACAATGAATTTAAAACTCAAAGAATACGGCACCCTAGGACTTTGGATGTCGGCTCGGCATGGCTAGATAGTCAAGGCGCTCCAATCACAATATGAGGGTTCGAATATCTGTCACACTAAACATGGTCGCTCTATCAGCCGTGGGGGCGTTATAATTAAATGGTCAAACCCACTATTCGTTGGTAAAAGAGTAGCCCAAGAGGTGGTGATGACCAGCTGCCTTCCCCCATGCCTTATTATTATTATGCCTCTCGATTCCATGAAGGAACATAGGGCCGCAATCGCTTGCGGATTCATTAACAGGCTGGTTTTTTAAGTGAGTAGATTGTTAGCCTACCGCACAACCCCCAACCAAGAGGAGAAACCTTAGCCGTCCCTAATTTTGCAGTGTAAGACTAGAGGGAAGGCAGCTAGTCATCACCACCCACCGCCAACTCTTGGGCTACTCTTTTATCAATGAATAGTGGGATTTGACCGTAACATTATAACGCCCCCACGGCTGAAAGGGCGAGCATGTTTAACGCGACTGGGATGCGAACCCGCGACCCTGGAATTACGAGTCGCACGCCTAACGCGCTCGGCCATGCTGGGCACCCCCCATGCCTTACATTCTTAAATTATGGACGGCTAGTTCAGATAGCCCGCGTGTAGCTTTGCACGAAATTCAAAACAAAACAAACTTTGATGTCGTTATTGACGATATGTAATGATGACATAAGAAGCATACTTTGCAGTGGAATCCGCTGATCATAAGAACAGCCACTTGACAATGAAGCTTGGTTTGGTTTGTTTTGAATTTCGCGCAAAGCTACTCGAGGGCTATCTGCGCTAGCCGTCATTAATTTAGCAGTGTGAGACTAGAGGGAAGGCAGCTAGTCATCACCAACCACCGCCAACTCTTGGGCTACTCTTTTACTAACGAATAGTGGGATTGACAGTAAAATTATAACGCCCCTACGGCTGAAAGGGTGAGTATATTTGATATGACGGGGATTCGAACCCGCATCCCTCGGATCACGAGTTGAGTGCCTTAAGCACCTGGCCATACCAGGCCAACTGAAGCTCAAATTTTCTCAAAAATACGCAAGTGGCGCTGTGAAGTAACAATACTCACTTAAGGTAGCGAGAAAAATATAAGTTTCGAGTAACGTGACGTAAAAAAATAGTAAAGCCTAGGCAACAATGTATTTGTAAACACAATTGCGAAATGTATCACAACTACTGTATGTGAAATAATTACATTTAACTCTCATGTTATGAAATGTAAAATAAATATTAAATCACCAAATAAACTGAATAATAGCACACTAAACAATTGTGTATATTTAACAATATGCCATTATAAATATAGATGAAGTGTATTTGGTTAAACAAGCGTCACACGGGCTTCTCTGGAGGTCTAGAAAAAAAAAAAATTAAGATAAAGTGAATGTTAAAAAACAGAATTAATACGTTCTTCCTAAAGGCCATGGTCATCTTCAGTAGTCATTGTCAGAAAGAAAAGGACAGCATGAATAGCTTTTGTGTTGAGTTCCACGGGGTGATTGCTGTGATATGCATTGATGATTTTATATTGCTATGGGCAGATGAATGCCTGACTATATTAAAGGTGACCTGAATTACTGATACTGGCAAATGAAGCTGAACATAAATTGCAGACATAAAACTGCTTTTAGCACTTTAAATGGTTTGTACAAGATTTCTGTTGTAGCATTTAGCCTTTGTAATTCTCCAAATACTTTTGACAAGCTGATGTGCATCCAAGCATTTGTTAAAACTAGTATAGTCAGTAACAAGCGTGAGATGTATTGTTCCACTGTTTTTAAACACTGGGTCATGGTGCATAACCTGTGTTGCAAAGTCTCTAATATAACAGGTTATTTAGAGTTTGAATATCACAACTAAAATAGAGCACCATGTCGTAACTTATATTTGTACAAACATTCACTTATGCTCTGCTGGCTGCATTCAAGTTCAGGTTTTCAGCACTCGTGTGAATATCATACAGTTCTTACAGCCAGTTTAAACAGGGTAAATTTCAGCAGAAAATTGTTGGACATCCTTTGTGGAAGATAGCTCTCATAGTTAGTCCATTCCCAGTACTGAACAAATTCATTGACATACTCATTATTATTATCAACAACTTCACAAATTAGACAAGGCTTATCCATTGACTGATATTTTGATACAATTCGTACCTTATATGTTGGGAGCACAAAACTGCCCAGTTTGGAGCACCAGACGAAATCTATAAAGATCAAGGAGCTAATTTTAGCAGCCACATCTTTCAAATGTATAAAGTGCTGATGGTCTTGAAGATATTTACTTTGCTTTATCAACCCAGTCTAATGGTTTAGTACTGTGCAAAAGTGTTAGGACAAAGTCAAAAATTAGATTTCAAGCTACTTTCAAAGAACAATGGAAGGTAAATCACAGTTGAAAAGTCAAAATTTTATTAATCTTCATATTTAGTGCAATGGAAACTTAGGGAAAGTGCTTGAGTTCAAGAAACATTTAATGTTTTACTTCCACCTTTTGCTTCAATAATTGTAGACAGTCTGTCAGGCATTGTTGCAACATATTTCATCAAAGTATCCTTTGGGATTTTACTACAGATTTCTATAATGCACTCCCATAAAATTTATTTGGAAGTACTGATTGATTGATTGTTTGGAATTAAGCACAAAGCTATACAATGGGCTGTGCTCTGTCTACCACAGGGTATTAAACCCTGTTTCCAACATTGTGAGTCCACAGACATACCACTGTGGGCACTCTTTGGAAGTAACTTTCAATTTGTCAAGTATTTTATCAATCCTAGATCTGCTTAATTGGGTTGAGATCAGGACTCTGTAAGAGTCAATGCATCATTTTAACTAATTCCAGCAATTGAAACAAATGGTCATTTTACAATATTTTCAACATGGCGGCCGGGTGTAGGCTCGCTGGACCCGCTAATTTCCTTTAATAGTCATTTTCTCACACAGACGGTGTCATTAGCTGTGTTTTGCAGTACGGTCGATTTATTTTTGGGATATGCGACGAAATTTTAAGGAATATTACGTCGTTCGAAATTGAGTTAGAAAGGCAAGGAGACCAGTCAAAAAACAACTTCTTACCAACTCAATGAAGAAAAACCGGTATCAATGGGGTCTGAAATACAAGAACTGGACGCAAGAAAAATGGAGGAAGGTGTTATTCAGTGACGAGACTCATTTCTTCGTACAGGGTCAAAGAAGTCTGAATGTTCGCAGATCTCCAGGTGAGAAACTTCGAGAATCTCACATCAATAAGTTCGTAAAACATCCCTTGAAAAGACGTTTGGAGCTTTTTCAGCTACTATGGCGTCGGAGGCTTACATATCGTAGAAGGTATGATGCGAGGACCACAGTATATCGAAGTTTTGCAAAAAAAGTCGTTCCAGAATTGAAAAAGAGATTTCCAGATGGATCTGGCATTTTTCAGCAAGATCTGGTTCCGTGCCACACATCGAAACTTGTGAAGAATTTTATGACTACAACGCAAATAAAGGTGCTGGACTGGCCTGGAAACTCTCCGCACTTAAATACTATTGAAAATCTTTGGTCGATTTGTAAAGAAAGACTTCGGGGAAATGACTGTACTACAAAAGATAAGCTAATTGAAGCTATAATTGAGGTGTGGTACCGCAATCCAAAAATTAGTAAAGATTGCAGTCAATTCGTGGACTCGATGCCAAAGCGGATTAATGATCTTCTGAAAAGTAAAGGCGGTCATATGATGTATTAATTTGAAATTTTTGGATTCTCAAAAAGAAAACGCAAAAAATTGAAAAAAAATCGTAATTTTCCCTCTTGTTTCAATTATTTTGCACAAGAGTGTAGATAATACACTGCATGGAGTGCCATGAAAGTTATTTTAGACCCTAAATTTGTTCAGTATGTTCTTTCAACCAGAACCTTTATGACATGCCCTTGATACAAGTATGTGGGAATTCTAACGAATGATAAGTATTCTCACTGTGGCTCATTCAGTTGTCAATAGGGATCAGTGAAGTATTACCAAAGTGTTGAAATTTACATTCTGTAGTGGCATGTAAAAATTAGCCCTATAAAATGGAAAGAATACTAAATGTTTTCGTATTCTAACATTTTTGTACTGTATTGTATATATCTGATGTGAAGAGGATTCGAACCTGCAACCCTAAGTTTACAAGTCGAGTGCTTAACCACCTGGCCAACACAAAGTGACTTAGAGTGTTTCTTCGTGTTGTAATCAATAGTGTTTGAATGTGGTATGTAAAACAAGCTGTTTCATTTTCTTATAATTTAGAATGATTAAAATTTCTTGTTCATCACAATTTCCTACACTTACACACGTTCTGTGCAATGTGCTGTATATATAACTGCAGCTAACAAGCACTGGAATGCGATGAAATTACCTATGAGCTAGTTACATAATTTTAAGAATCATTTCCTAATTTTGGTACTTCTGGATTTTTCCCATGGGAGGTAGCACGGGTGAATTCTTCAAACTTTTACTATTGTGTATAAGATTAGGAATACTTGAAAAATACATCTTACATATTTTTATAAATGGAATGATCAAGTGACATCGGTGAAAGATGATTGTTTGTTTTTGAATTTCGCACAAAGCTACTCGAGGGCTATCTGTGCTAGCCCTCTCTAATTTAGCAGTGTAAGACTAGAGGGAAGGCAGCTAGTCATCACCACCTACCGCCAACTCTTGGGCTACTCTTTTATCAATGAATAGTGGGATTTGACCGTCACATTATAACGCCCCCACGGCTGAAAGGGCGAGCATGTTTGGCGCGACCAGGATGCGAACCCGCAACCCTAAGATTACAAGATGCACGCCTTAACACGCTTGGCCATGCCGGGCCAAGAGTGAAAGATGAATCATATGAGTTTTTCTTATTTGAAATGCATATTGTTGTTGAGTGCTATCTTGGTTACCCTGAATAGATCTCTAAACTATTAAAGAGAATTGTTATCAATTTCGTATGGTGCATCCATTGACTGAATTGCATTTCTTTCAAACTACTAAATAAATAGTATTTGTGTTTAAACTGTGAACATCTAAGAGAGAAAAACTATACTTTTAGAATTAAAAAAGGTCAAATGGACATTTGGGGCTATGCATAGCTGAATCACTTTGCATCTCTTCATTCAGAAAATGGATTATGACACTGAGTAAAGCAGATCCCTCCACAGGAAAACTTGAACTGCTTCCTTCAATATTTTATGCACATAATTGAATGTAATGGATGAATTCAGATATAAACAATGCATTTTTTGACGTTGAACCAGAATTGATCTGCTCTTGATTTGACCAAACATGTGTAAGAGAAGTAGCTTGGTGAATGAAACACAGTTGTAGAGTAGTTTCACCAATACTTTGGCCCAAGGGAAAATCTGAACTGTTCAAGAAAAAGAGCTTAAAGTTACTTAGAATAAAATCAATGAGAGCTTGTATACTTTTGTGAAAAATTTGTATCACATACACAGTAAGATATATTCTATGTTGCAGCTGCAGATCACAAGGATATAATCATATGCAAGTTCATCAAAAGTATCCTAAACAAAATGGTGATATATGATCTGGATATTAGAGATATAAATACAGATGATGCTTCTGTTGTGACTAGGTTTTATTTGGTAACTTCAAGTCGGTTTCAGAAGAGAAAGCAACCAACTACAGTTCCTGCAATAATTCCACCTTGGGCAATTGTGGAGGTATTTTCACTTTTTGTACTGTCGAAAACTCAGACCCAACCCAGTACTCTAATGCTGCATCTCCCATTACCTTGATGCAGCCACACTGAGTGGATAGGGCTCCCATGAAGTTTGTGACAGAGCAACAGTATCAATAACCATTATTTCTAGACAAAAAAGAGAAAAGAAAACAGAGAGAGAGAGAGAAAAGAAAGAAAAGGAGAGCTTGCTTCAGTTGTAGGTTGGTGGTACATTTCAAATATAATTTCTATATATTTTTCCTAGCAAAGTGAGGAAGGAAGTCCAACTAAACAACTGGTTCAGAATTAATATTTGCAACCCATTATTGCTGCTATTCCTGCTTCGTAAAATTAAGGGTGTGTGATTGGGTATGGTCACCAATCTGTTGTCACAGTAATAAGCTTGTGTTCAAAGGCATGGGGACCAGCTCATCTCATACAGATTTGGTTGGGGTTTGTCATGTACTTATGAAGAAACACAAATGCAAAGACACATTCCTAGTTTATACAGAAACCACCACCTCAAATAATAAAATTTCATTTCATTTTGACTAATAAAATAAGTTTTAGAAATATAATTAGTAGTAAGACATGGCAAATACTGAAGTATGTAATCATAAAATTATTTAGACAAATCACTGACAGATGAATGTCTGTATTTACTGGAATGCACCCATTAATTTAGCTCAATAGACCCGGCTTCTGTATATTGGCAAGTTGAGCCCAAATACAAGAGAACTAAGACTGCTTTCAGCCTTTCAGATTATTTGTTGAAGTTCCTTATCATAACATTAAGCTTATGCAAAACTCATGTTAATTTTAATTGGCTGATGGAGCTTACATTGAAATAGGTACAATGAAGGTTTGTTTCATGTAGATGGCATTTGTTTACCTGTTTCTTTCTACTGCTGAAAACCTGGATATAGTTCTTCAATAGGTAAGGAAGATATGCTTAAAACTGAAACCAGAAAATTGTTCAGTTATGCTTCCAAATATGCAATTCTTTGATTACATGGTGAGAGGAGCTGTAATGTTAACCAATTCTGCAAAGACCACAATGGCCACAGACTGTTCCTAACCTGTGATTGATTGAATAAGATATCCAGTTTCCTAGGCTGTGTATTACACATTTTTTGCACTGCTTTCTGAAATGTATATTAGATGGGCTGAAGCCTATGGACATTCATTTCAGTCACAAAATCATGCTTCAGTTGAGGTCCCATTGTTGAAATACCTGAGACAAGATACTGGAGGAGTATAATTCCAACCACTGGATACAATGGAAAACATTATTGTGTAAGCTAATCATAGATTAATGGATTCTGGATCTAAATACTGTATTTTAAGATTAACTGTTTGCATGGGTAGTAGTTCTTAAGCATTATGAATACTTGTAAATTTAGAAATTCATCAACTGTGTAAAATACCCTTGTTAAAATTGCTGTTTAACTCTGATAAATCCATAAAGTGTAACTTGATATTGTGCAACAGTGTTGTAGGTATAATGTTCATTACTGGAGAGATCAACAACACAGAAAAACAGATGGATATTGTCTTAATAATGATGATTCCATTAAGGGTCAGAGTAAAACTGAGAAACTAAAAATTATAAATGAGATAGTAACACTAGCTTTACATTGATTCTTTCATTTAACACAGGCAACCAATAATAATAGCAGTTCCTTCTGCTAGTGGTGGTGAAGTATTGTCAGGAACATCTGTACCAAAAAAAGTCTACTATTGTCTAACAAATTCACAAAATGTGACACTAATATTTAACCTGTTGTGTTGTATCTGCTGTTATAAAATTTTCAGTTCCATTAAGCAACCTGTAAATATTGAGCAATTCCCTTTGAAGTTGCAGTGCTTTAGATTTACAGGCCAATGAATAAAATAACAAAAGAAACAGGATATGATAAAAAACTTGGTTTTATCAATAGAATTAAATTCTATAACATTAGTTGTAGTAAGAGAATGTTTTTATATTTCAAAATTTATTTCCTTTTTCTTCCTAAAATCCTTTTTATAGATCTTAAATAGCAAAAATATACTTGATTCATTTTATGTGCAAAAGTTGTTTTTCAAATACAAAGTTAAAACTTTTTATTTCAGAAGTTCATTATTTCTACAGTATACTGAAACTCTACCACTGTCAAACTCACCCATTAAAGGACCTTTCATAACACCTGTTGTAGACACATATGAGGCTTGTGTTACTAGGCTTCATCTTACAGATCTAATAAAAAACATATCATAAAGATGTTTTATTATTCAGCACAAAGCTACACAAAGGGCTATTTGTCCTCTGCCAACCATGGGTAACAAAACCTGGTTTCTTGTGGTATAAATCTGCAGACATACTTCTGTGTCACTGGGGGGCAAATCAAAGACTAGATATCAAAGTTTATAATGTCATGGCCAACCTCAGGTCTCATAAGAAGAAAAACCAGAGAAAGAGAGTATCCCAATGGTTAGCAGTGAATGATGTCGACTCACAGCATTCCCTCTAGTCTGTCACTTCTAAATTGGCCAGTGCAGATAGCCTTCAAGCAACTTTGCACATAATTTAAAGAACAAACCAACATAATTCACATTTATTGTATTAATTATTGTAGCCATATGTCGTCAAGACACACTCCAATTTCAGGTTGATAGGGTAGGCAATTTTTTTAATAATTATTTCGCTACTGTTAAACATAGTTTTATGATTAAGCTGGGTTAAAAAAAAACAAGTTTTGTGCATATTAATTTACACAGCTTGCACTTTTTTTATACCTCTTCAATGAAGAAAAGAGTAATGGCTGACAAATATGCATATTTTTTGTATTCCTGTAATAGGAATAAAATGTGGAATTTAAATTTATTTCTGTTTTAAGCTTTGAGAAACTGGAAACTAACAGAATTTGTAAACTCAGCTTCACCAGAAAATATATATGGACCTTTTAGTAGCAGATTATTGAAATGTCAGTAAAGTGTTTTTGAAATATGAAGATGTTATTTTCTGTATCAAATATAAAAAGCTTTGAGGTTAAAAGCCAATATTGCATTAATAAATATCTCCTTTACTTCAAGTTATTAGGTAAATTATCAAGAAAAACATTTTATCAATTTCAAAATCACTGTCAAAGTATGACCAACAGAATATATATAACAAGTAGGTTTTTTTGGTCTATAATTTTTGAACACTCAATTGCTTCAATGTGTTTGTTGATCTTTTTTTTTTGTTCTAGGACATACATGTTCAACTTGCAATTTTAGTTTTTCTTTTGTGTAAGTACGTATACCTTTTACAGACACTTCTATTTTATACTATTAACAATTAATTATTTAACACACACACACACACACACATATATATATATATATATATATATATATATATTCATTCTAATCCACAAGGAAGTAGAAGTTTTACATTAATGGACTGATGAGGATGAGGTAATTGTGGTCACTTCAGGTGAATGTGTCAAAATCAAAGTGAAAGGAGTAAGAGTAACTCACACAAAACTTTAGCACCTGATTTTGTAAATCTTGTCTCATACAAGTTTCACTTGTATTTGCTTTGTTTCCATTATAAAGATATCCCAAAGTTTGTCTGTTTAATAAAATTGAAATAAACAGCATGGTAAAATATTAACTTTTATCAATTAATCAATCAATACTTCCAAATAAATTTTATGGGAGTGTATCAGAGACATCTGGAGTAAAATCCCAAAAGTCACTTTGATTAAAAATGTCGCAGCAATGCCTGAAAGACTGTCTGCAGTTATTAAATCAAATGAAGGACACACAAAATATTAACTGTTTGCTGAACTCAAGCACCTTCACTGAAATTCTGTTGTCTTAAATATAAAGTTAATAAAATGATGTTTCAACTGTGATTTACCTTCCATTGTTCTTTGAAAGTAGCATGAAATCTAATTTCTGACTTTATCCTAACACTTTTGCAAGTAATGTACTTCCCATTTTCTACAGTGATGGATTATGTTTGGACAGAGTTTAGGACTATTTGTTAATGATTACATGAAATAACACATTATCCAGATGATCTGCAGATATTTGAATTAAGTAATTAATTTATAATGTTTAAAAGATATATTTTCACTGTCTTATTCTGTATTATTGTACTGTCACTTTCATTCTTAAGTGGCCTATGCTTAGTTGGAGATATAACTTATAAGCCATTTCATGAAAATGTTAATTACCTCACTCAACTGTTAAAAGCACCTTGAAAAAGAGTTTTGTGTAACAGTGTTCAGGCCAAACATCTTAAATATTTCTATGTAATTTGATAATTCCTAACTTCATCATAATGTTTCATTTTAACATTTCAGATGAGTAATTTTCTGTTAAAGTATCTAAATTTCTGTGTCCAGTGAAAATGACCTTCCACACACATCTTATCTGACATCTTCATCAACCAGTAACTTGAATAAGGTTTAGGAATAAAAGCCTACTTTCATGAGCCTCAGTTTCACTATGATGAAATTTATTTTTGTATTAGACTCTCTTTCCCATGTGAGAATATAACCTGTGTAAAGACTTAGTTTAAACTTCATAACTAATCTACATATGCTATACTAATGTTACATATTACTCCTGAAACCACTATATACAATTGAACAACATGCTACATATTGGTCCTTCTGGATAAAAGATTAAAACATACAATGACCACATGACTGCATATACATCTGTTCTTTTTCTGATGAAATGTTGTCCTCTTTCATACAGATAACTGGTATCTTCATTCTGTTTTAACAAAGGCTTTTTTGTAATAATTCCAAAGCAAAGATTTGAACTAATTTTTTACTTAAATTCCACAGGACTTTTCCCAGCATCGTATTTGAATCTTACCAAGCTTGACATCATAATGGTGTGGCATTACATAAATAATACCATGCCTGAAGTGGTCCTGATAAATTCTTTCTTGAAAGGTTTTTATATAGTAGAAAGAGTCCCAAAATTTAGATGCTATTTATGCCCATGTTAATAACTCAACCAGGAGTAGGCAATAAATATAGGAAGTACTATAATAGAAAAAATGGAATTGGTTTCTTGTAGCTCATGATATACAGAGAAATTGAGCATCACTGACTGACTGACCAACCAAAACTTCTTTTTATATAAATTGATTCTTGTAAGAAAATCTAAGAGACAAGTATGAAAAATTGTGCATGATATATTTTTGAATCTTTTTAAAATTCTTCACAGAAATATCATTTATAAAAAAATTTAAGAAAAGAATTTTAAAGTTTTATAATAAACTAATTTGTTTAGCATTTTATTAATTAAAAATCTCAGTCTGAAAGAAGTTAGACTTCCTGAACTTAGAGAAATTTGTTATTTGAATTATAAAAGTGCACTTCTTCCAGCTTTACACTGAACAGAATGTTTTTATTTTCTCAGTTTATTCATATGAAATAACTACAAAAAAAGTAACATAACTCAATCTGAACTACACTCATTTTCTATTTCAGTAGCATTTCCATAGAAGCTGGAATTCTCAGCTAAGAGGATTATATTTTCTCACACCCTGTATATAAAGAGAATAATAGTAACTTTTATATTAAACAAGGATTAACAAAAAATAGTTTTTTGAATGTATATCAGAAAATTAATTAATGTATCACTCAAAACTTTCATCTATGTTTTTGAACTACAATAAATCTGCTAAGTACACTGAAAGCTGAAATATGTATTTCATTTTTTTTTCTTTTGTACGACTTAATCCATAACCTTTATCACTTTGGGATATCAAATCAATCATCGTAAAGTAAAACTTAGTGGTTTCTCACAGTAGAGATATAACCTACTCATACAATACTTTACAAATATACTTTGTATTTCTAGAATTGGTTTGATTTCTTTCAAATTTAGCATAAAACTACATAAGGACTATCTGTACTAGCCATCTCCAACTTAGCAGTGGTAAACTAGAGAGAAGGTAGCTAGCCAGTAAACACCATCTATATTATAGCACCCCCCCTCAGCTGAAAGGGCAAGCATGTTGAGTATGATGGTATAAATATTACATGATTTGAAAAAAATCATTACTATTGAGGATTGGTGAAGTGTGAAACCCTTGAGATCATAAGCAAGTATTCCACACTTCTTTTAATTCACAATTTTTATTTTCTTCACAATGTGACACAACCTTTTCTTTTTTGAATACTTCCTTCACCTTAGGAAAACACTCTTTGTTTTGTGATGACCTTTTGAAATGGGTATCATTTTTCATTATTGTTGAAATAATGCTGCTATTAGGGATAGCAATATCCAATGAACAAAACATGAGTCACTACCTTAAGTTGCATTTTTAAAATAAATCTTCAAAAAAATAACATAAAAATGTATTTAATAATGTGTAATATTTCTAGGAAAACATGATCTCATTTCAGAATGCAAACTTCAAGAGATGTTTTTCATTAACTTCCTTTTTTCCCAACTAGTGCCTGAGAAACTTTTTTTAAAAAATGAGTTTAACACAATCTGATTTTACACTAAATGAAAAAAATATCAGGTATCATTTTTTGAAGTAATGATAATAACTGCAGGGATAGTTCCCCTATAACCTATCCTTGTGATCAGAACATTACTACCTAGATTGAAAATAATTGTGCACTTCATTACAAAAAAAGTGCATCTTTCTTTTTATGATAATTATGTTAATGGTATGTACCTAACATCACACAAATTTAAAGAAAACAATTTTAATTGGTATTTTAATATCCTGTCAGCATTATAAATTTCTAAGTTAAAATAATTTTGGCTCACAACTATATATATATAGACACACATATATGCATACATAAGATGACAGCTATTGTTCTGCTATTCACTACTACTGTATTTAAAATTGATGTACAAAACACTGGAATTTCAAAACAAAACTGAAACTGAAGAACTTAAATTTATGTTTCATTTTAATATATCTTATTAATTATTTTAGATAAATAAAAACATTTATGTAGCTTTGCAACATAGATAACACACAAGGCCAAACATTTATCACAAATTAAATGAATTTTAAAATAATTCAAATTATTAATGATAAAGTTATCTTTACAATAATGTTTTATTGTAATTCAAAGAATTGTACTGATATCTTAATGTACACACTATATAGGGCAACTCAAGTGAACCAAACTAAGAATGTTTGGTTCAGGCTGAATAAACCCAAAAACATTGCACAAATTACTATATTTTTCACTTATTAAAAAAACACACTTTTCTCAGTTGCTCTTTTCAGAAAACAGTTCGAAACTTACACTTCAAATATTATTTGACAAGTATTTAATCACCTTCATTTTTGTTTTATACTAATCTTTTTGGAACTGAATTTTTTAACTTGAATGATTTTATTTTCTAGATTTTTTGTGGCCTTGAGGGTAGCTGAATCTACTAAACACAGTTTCTTTTATTAAAAAAAAAAAAGTACAAATCAGCGTAATGTAACATTTTTCTTTTACTTATTAGGATAAAACTGTAAAAATTGTTAACCAAACTGGCATTATTATGATAAATTGTAATAAGTGTGTATGGCACTTACCCATGGTTACTCATATACATCTTCCTTATCAGCTACATATCGAATAATATCATTAGGCCTCAGCAGTCGCTCTGCATCTGAATCTGGAATTTCAAAACCTGAAGAACATCAGAGATATCTTTTATTTATATAAACTCATTCAAATTGTTTCACATGCAGCCTAATAACACTAGAATCTTCGTTAAAAATAAAGTATTAAATGTAACAAAAATACCACAGATACAAGTATGACTGACAGACAGGTAACTCAACTCATGACTCGATCAAATATATTTATGTTTTTGTTCTTTATATAGTACTTTAAATTAAAATATATATTGAAATCATTCTTAAATTTTAATGCAATTCTTCTAAGCAGTTATTCCTATTGTTTTTTTTTCAAAACAGTGTTATATACTACTACTGAACTGTCTTCACTATTATGTATCATAATTATAATGAGGATGTTAAGATTTGTACTGGGAAGTTAATCATAATTTCTAGATACAACTGTTATTTCAACACATACACAAAATATAAGATTAAATAAAATCAAATAAGTATTGCTAATGTATATTTCCAGTTCATTTACAGGTTTCACATCATGTAGTTATCCTGGTATTTCAATGTTAAGTTTTACTCATGTCCAAAACTGATAGACATTTTAAAGTTCTAACATAACATAAATGTAAAAAGCCTCACTTGAGAAAATTAACTAATTAAAATTGAATGCTCATAGCATAAAATAAACTAGAATCTATTAACCTTGAAACACTATTAGAAAATACTTATAAATTTCCAAGGCAGAGTTTTATCATTTGCAAGTGTAACTTGGACATAACTTAAGATAGTATATCCTCTTGCTCACTAACATGATTTCATGTTACAACTGTGCATCAACAAAAGTATACATTAGTGTTATCTTTAGCAAAGTGCCAGATTCACTGTTGAGCTTCATATTATAAACATCTCTCATAACTGTAAATTATGTCTGAATAAAGAAACAGTGAATGAAATAATGACAGGGAAAGCAAATGACTAAAAAACATTATGCAAAATTCAAGAATTATTTGAAGGTATTACAGTTGTCCTGCTTTGAGATTCTTAAGCTCTACTCTGTTTATGAAGATTAGATTTGCATTTTCACAGTACAAAGTTAAAAACTGACTAAATGTGTACTTTTTAACTTATATGAGTAATGAAATAAAAAGTATAGTCATTGCTGTTTTACTATCTATTATATATTTAACTTTTCTGTAATATTAGTACAAAACAAAAGTATAGCATTACCAAACTCATCCTCCATTGCCATGATAACCTCCACATGGTCTAAACTATCCAGACCCATGTCACTCATAAAATGAGAGTCTACAGTCAACTGAAAAAACAAAACAGTAAATACACAATGCCACAATGTCTAAAGTTTTGCACATGTCAACTTAAAACAAAATCTCATATCAAAGACGATATCTGTGTGAAGCAAAATATGCTAAAAGATTAAGAGAAATAATATTAAGTGTATACATGGTTTACTCTCAATAAATGTACATTTTTATTGACAACTATCATGTGTTTAATATTTAAAGCTTTTTAAAATCCTACCTACCATAAAGTATTATTCACATAATTGATATCAACTCTTTAAATGTTTAGAGATGAAAAAAATTCTTGTTGTGCCAGGTTTACTTTTAGATACAATTAAAAAACAAGACGTTTCAATATTTCAGTACTCATCTGCTGCCACTCAATGTAACAATTACATCAGACTTCTACTGTCAATAGTTACAGCGCTTCAATGTTTCACTGAAAAAAAAGGCCTGCTTTGACCAATTGTAAAGGTGTTTTGTTACACCAGCATTATGTACGGCTCCATACAGCAAGGATCACATCCTCCTTATTCTCTAGACTTTGCCCCATTTGATTACCATCCATTCTGAAGTTTGCAGAAATATCTTGATGGAAAAGAGCTTGGAACACAGGAAGATATCAAAATTACCCTCTCTACATTCTTTTCCTCCAAACCCCAAGAATTTTATAGAAGTGGCATTCAGAAGCTTGTGAATCATTGGCAGGAAGTATTGATAATAATGGAACATAAATTATTGATTAAATAACATTAAAAGCATTTGAAATCCTTTCTCTTTTTCTGAACCTAAAATCAGACATTATTTAAGGGATGACCTGATATAGATGAAAAGTTAAGATTTAAAAAAAAATTGTAACTTAATATCCTTACCTTTTCAGCATCTATTTTGTCATATAATTTTAAAACTAAAAGAACTCGATCACGAATCATTTCCAGAGTCAAAGGAGGTTTCTCGCTGAAGCTTCGAACACTAGCCAGTGGCTAAAAAAAAAGAGAAAAAGTTTACCAACACACTTTACATATACCTTTTATACTTTTTAGAGTTACAGCTATTTTTATCCTGTAAAAGATGTTTGACTAACAAATAGAGCTAAACTGGGTTTTAAAAAGAAGCCTTTGATGTTAAAAAAAATGTTTTCATTGTTGAGCAACCACTGACTCCAAGATACTCCCAGTAATAGAGAATGATCCTGTAAATCCGGTTTCACCAAAAACGTCAACTCTCAATGTAACAAATACCTGTTACCCACCCCTCTTACTACATTAAGATTTTGTTTGTATCATCAAACATACTGTTTGATAAACTTTTAGTATCCAACCTGATAAAAACAGATTCACTGAAGTAAAAAAAATAAAAAAAATCCATGAAAATATTACAGATAAAAAAATGTTTAATTACATTACAAATTATAACACACAGTAAATTTGCAGCAGTGTAACAGTGTAAGTTAATACTATAGGTCTGTTTCCTTTTTACATTTTTTTAGCATTCAAGTGAATTTCAAACAGGTATTTACCTCTGAAGTACTGAAAATCTTTCCTTGTTGAGTTTATTCTCATAATGCCAACAGCCATGTGACTCAAAGTTCTGAAAGTCCTTGATGCAATGCGAATTTGTATGCCATATATCTAGAATTTTCCAATTTGTCACCTTCTATCTAGAGATCTTACCCAAGGTCTGTTTTCTCACTCTAATTTACACTTCTAAATTGCAGTTGTGAAAAACCACATATACAATTGTGAAAGAGGTGTGTGAGAATGTACATAAGAAGTACATACCTGTTTTAAATTCACTTTCATCCTACAAATGCAAAATTCAAAGTAAGTAGGCTTACCTCTGAAAATAATATTAAGCTAAATACCTACACTGAAAAACAGGTAAGAAATGGAGAGAGTTAAAGTTAAACAAATATAGATTACAAAGCAGAAATGTAACAACCTAAGCTACATTCTATTTGACCAACTACAGGGTGTTCAGAAAGTCACTGTGCAGTTTTGAAAGCAGCGATAACAGCATTCATTCAGTCTATTTCAAGCAAGCAACTGATAACAGTGCTTAGAAACAAAACAAGAAGGATCCAAGCCTGTATTGATGCCAACGGGGGTCAGTTTCAACATTGTTTATAATTGTCATTCATATTTACCTCCTGTATTCTATATTGAAACATGTCTGTTAATAAATATATAAGTGCACAGTGACTTTCCGAACACCCTGTAGAATTTAAAACCAGACATATATGAAGAACTGGAGAATTAATGAAGCAGACCAACATTATATACAAACTGGACAAAAAGACAAAACAAAATGAAAACATTATTCTTAGCAGGGTATCTCTGCCCTAGACACCATTTAATTCACACACAAAAATTAATCATTTAAGGCAATAATATATTTTCTATTGGAGCCAACAACAGATAGGCTGTTCTCAGGGTAGGACACTACAACTTAAGGGCAATGCAATGAAAACATCAAAATATAAAAATAAAAACAGATGTTCTCAGGCTAGTTGGAGCTATGAGAGGTATTAATAAAAGGTATAGACTCAAATACCTTTTAATTCCACATAAGAATGTACACACAGATGTGAGATGTTTGGTAAAATAAACATATCTAAGAAAAATAAAAAACAAGCAACAAATGAAATCATGAAGTTGAAGAGACAGCAATATGTTGTAAATATAATTGTGCAAATGTATTTCAATTTGTCTACATAATAGTCCTCTAATAGGTATCAAAACCAGGAAGCTAAATACACTACAATATTATGAAAATATAGCATAAACCTCACCTAATTTTAGCATCTGTAGTTAAATCAAGATATATATCAAATGGATCATCAACACATGCTAATCAACTGGAGAGGATGGAAAAAGATCCATGGAGTGATATTAATTGTAAAGTATAAACAACCTATTTCAAGCTTCTTTGAAATATTCCATCTGTATAATACAGCAATGGCCAACACTGACTGGGTATAAACAAAATGTTTTTTTTAAACAAGAAACTTGGTCAAGTAGAAAAGGTATTACACATGATAAAAAACAATGGTTATCTTCTCTCATAGCTAATCATTGGTAGGAAGGTTCTTTCATGATATATACACACGCATATGAAGAACCTTCACACAGATTATAAAAGAGGAGTATGAGAAGCATCAAGGGCATAAATATCACATCTCCTACCTGAAATGAATAACAGAATATGTTTTCAGGGACAAATGCTATTTCATGTCTTTCAAGGTTCAAAATGAGGAGAAGCTAGACATTGTAAAACAAAAACTAAATCCAATTTACAATACTGTCTAGAGACTTCATCACAAAGTAAGATCCCAAAAAAAGGGGAACAAACAAAAGAGAAAGTTGTTGTTCTGAATTAAGCACAAAGATACACAATGGTCTATCTGTATTCTACCCATCGTGAGTATCGAAACCCAGTTTTTAGTGTTGCAAGCCACAGATATAATGCTGTGTCACTGGAAGGCTGAGACAGAAAGAGGGAAGTGGCATCAGTGGCAAGTTAATGTTGCACAGATAAAAGCTCTGTAGCCTGCGACAGAATTAGTAGATAATCCACAATTATGGAAAAAAAAGACCCCAAGAAAATGAAGCCAACTGTTGAGGATTTGTAGAAAAAGACATAAAACAGAATTTTTAACATATCAACTCCTGAATATAACCCAGTAAAACTGGTAGATGCCTACTAACAAAGCAAGAATGTAATAAGGTTCAATCTACTTGAGAAGAGAATCCTTCTTCTCCAGTAGAGAGTCATATGACAGGCAGTAGTGACTCTGTAGACACTGAACACTGACATGGATGATGGATGTTCAAGACTTGAATAGATGTCTCCAAAGAGGAAGCAGAATGGGACTGAGACAGACAATGCAGTGAGAGAAACCATGGTTGAGTTTGCCAGTATAGAGTAATGAGGAGAACTCCTTAATTTGTTACATTGATCTTGACCAGTATCTGAGGAAGAAGAAAAGAAGATTTGGCTTTAAGCATCCAATGCTAGAAAAGAAGGGTTTGGAACAAGAGACCAGTAAAAGTGAAAGAAGATGGTTGTCCACCACTACAAAGATATCATAAGGTAATGAACTGGCCATTTGTACTACCTATAAAAAAACTAAAAAATATGAACATTTAATAAAGATGCTGAAAATTGTCCCCAATGCAAGAAAAGCAATTTTGGCAATAATAAGGACACAGAACAGTACTACCATAATACTCAAAGTCTTGCTATGCCACAGGATCCAGCTGAAGTGTTCCTTGAACTGTATTGGACTAAAATCCCAGATGTAAAAAACTACTATGTTAATACTGACTTATTGAATGTAGAGCTATGGATAAGCCACTAAAGAAAAATATTCATCTAGGTGGTCAAATAAGCTTGTGTAGAAGACTAGATAGATACAATGGTCACAAAAAATTAAATATCCATGTAGAAGTCAATGTCAAATGAATGGAGAAAAGCTCCAACAAAACTATAAAAATCAGTCAATGATAAGGGAATGGCAGTGGAGTGATAAATTACCTCCCACTGAAATAAAGAAAGTATGGAATAGCAGATAAATAAGAATATAAAGTTAAATATTTCACATATCAATTCCTATCATCCAACAACCATAACATCAAAACTTTCATAGCAACCTCACATTCTAACTGAAAATAATGTCTCCATGAAAATATGATTTGAGACAGATCCCAAAACTACCGATTTTCACAGAACCTCAAAGAAATAGGAAAAAAAAAACTAAGAGAAGTGAATTAAACAATTTAGTTTGATTCATTTTGATAGAAGTTTAAGATTTCTTGGTTCAGAATATTTGAGCTATAAGGTCTGAAGAAAAAAATTTTAAGATTAATTAGGATTTATTCTGCCCAAAAATAAAACCAGGATCCAACATACAAACTAATGATTCAAGATAGCCCTCTCCTGAATAAAAAAAAAAAAAGATCTGGAGCATAAAACAATAAAACTGATCACAAAATTCCACCTTGCCTATATTTACTCACTGACGACTTATTAGGTCCAAAATGAATGAGTAGTAGCAAATGACAACACACAAGTGTAGGAGACTAAATAGAAGAATGAAAATTAGCTGTATATCTTCTCAAAAGAAACCTTGAGTGCATGGTTGTTGACAGCATGAGAGTAATTCAACAAGGATTTTAGTATTTCTGTGATTAATCTACCTGATTTGTAGTCAAACTGAAAATAACAAAACTACTACAAGAAATGGATAAAATATAATATGATATCTAATTACAGTTATGCAAAAATCCTGCATTTTGATATTTTTCTAAGTCTGCCCTTATATGGTATGCAGTAACACAATGCATTTTCTACCTACTAGAATAAATATAACTTGTTTTTGTTTGTTGTAGATATGTTCAGTTTTTACATAACATGGTCCACAATGTTTCTGAGTTAATTCATCCTTTGCCATCCCTTGGAGTCATCCAGTATGACCCATGGAGAAGTTTTTGTAACAGATGAGATAATTTTTTCTAAAAATATAGCAGAGAATTCTTAAATTGCATGACATTTTTCTTTAATCTTGAAGTTAATATTGCAAATGCCAGGAAAATAAAAAAATATTGTTTTTAATACCAAAAAGCATGACAAGGGATTCTGAGTTTTATGCAGATGAAAATTCCAAAATAATATATATCTGTAAAGAACAGAAATGTAATTCTTTAGAAATGGAATCATATAAAAATTAACCAGAGATCAGGAGACTGCCTAGGACCCTAATAAAAACTAATTAAAAAATTATTTTTACCTGAAAATGTATTTCAAATAGATACTCATATACATCTACTTAAAGGACTTGCATTTCACTAGCCTTGAGCTAACACCTACCTACTTGTTGAGAGGAACAGAAATGGCATCAACAAGGGGCATGCATAACAGAGAGCAAACCCAGTGAATATTCCAAGGGTAGGGACACCATTTTGTGTGTGATATCTGGTTCAGCCAAGAGAGATGCTCTGTCAACAAATTCAGAACTCTCACTACATAAGGGATAACCACCATGGTACTGACATGGTCAAGCCACCAAGACAAATCCCAAAAAAGAGGAGAGGAGAAATGCACCATTGAGGACAATAATCCCAAGAAATATTCCATTAATACCACAATGTATCAGAAGAGGCACATTTGTATACAGCCTAAGAGAATAATTGTTCCACTGAAATCAGAGTCTTCATAAGTAAATGAACCTCCTGCATAATGTATAAATGACAAGTGTAAATCTTGGTGACAAGATACTCTATTGTTCACAAGTGAAGGGTAATTTCAAATGAGATGAGAACTGAAGAACATGTCCAGATGTACAAATATTAGGTAGGCATGAGAAGAGACTTGGAATACTTGACTATCCAGTCCAGTTGAGCAGTCAACCAAAGAATAATGATGGTGTGAGAGATCTCCTCTAAAGAAGGGGCAAGAAGAAGCCAATTACCAATGTAATAATGGAACTTCAGTCCCAATCCATGAATATGGTGGGCAAATACCCTCATGAATCAACTGATGATGCAGTGGAGCAGGCACAATGCCTAAGAGATGAGTATGGAACTAAATGACTTGATTCTGTTAGACAAAACAGAGAAAAATGTCTGGCAATGGAGACCTTACAATATAAGCACAAACATGAAGAGGAAGGGCCCTGACATCATAAGGTGAGAGGATGAGAAGAAAAAGAATGGGAAGAAAAGGCATAGATTTAGCAGGCATAGGATCACAAGGACAAGGCTGAAAAACATGATAAACCAAAAACAACAATGACTGATGCCTGGATACCATGACACAGGTATTCAAAGCATCAGAAACACCACCAAAGATCTCTGAAGAAAAACAGAAATTTGACAAGGATCACAGAAATAAGGTTGAGGTACAGGAACATTAGTTAGGATGGCATCCAGACTCAACAAGTCCCAACAACAGAGGAGACAAGTAACAAGATATAGAACAGAAAACATAGTACAGCTGCAGCATTGAAAAGAAGAGAACAAACCACTCCATAAAACCCTTCAGAAGCATGATGATGTTTCTCAGAAATAAGGTGAAGAGATGAGAGCAAATGTAGGAGGGTGGTACAAAAAGAGAAAGTTAAGGTGTCTGCCCTACAAACAGGTAAAACAGATTACAAAGACTGGAAAGCAAATAACAGAAATGAAGAATGAATGTAGACCAGGACAAAAATGTAAGGTAAATGGAGAGGACAAAGCATGTGAGTAGGATGTGCAGTTGCTCAAAAAATGAATCCTAATGTAAAGAGAATGAGGAAAGACAAAGTAACTTTGAGTTTCGATTTTGTGTCATAAAGAACAAGAGAAATCAAATAAAACTGGAGAAAGATAAAAAAAAGAGCATATCTGCAAATTCATGTCAAGAAAGAGATTACAGTGGTGAAGATTTTCTTCTCTTAAGAAAGCTATATTCAGAGCAAACCCTGATGAGGAAAACATTTGATCAATACCATCGTTATACTGATCATGTCAAAGTAAGAAGAAACATCAGCCACATCAAGGGAAAGAGGATGCCCTGTATGCATGCATAAGAGAACCCATAATTCATTGAACAATGGTTGTCACATCTTCCACAAATAATGATCTTCCAGTAGCCACAGGTTCCATGTTAATAAAATCATTACCTTCACAGAATGAAGATGTTAATACCACTTCAGAATTCACAAGTAAGCAAAAAATTTTCTTTTCTTGCTCTTTAGTAAAGAAAGAAACAGTTAAACTGGAATAAAATTCAAGTTCCATAAACTCTACCCTTATAAAATTTATCACATTATGAATCCTTTGTCTTTATTATCTTTCACTACCAAAAATACTGAGTATTTCAGCCAAGTTTCCTTCCTACAGTATTTTGAAGGAATAAGATTACTCAAAATATACAAGTCTTTCTTAGCCTTAACAATATTTTTTTAATTTTACTTGTGAACATTACAACTGACAAGTTCACTAAATTGTTCTAATAAATTTTAATTTCTTGTAAATAGTAGGAACTTATGAAGAAAATTAGCTTTCTTAAAATGAGGAACAAAACTTCAAATTCTTGATAAGGCATGTAATTGTTTTATAAATAAAACTAAATTGGCTGGCATTATGTATTTTAACTTTTCTAAGATTTCAGTTGGGTTTTATACTAAATATCTGTTTGTTGCATATTTATTGAATTAGTAAAAACTTTACTTTCTTTTGAGGAATTTTCTGTTTATTTATGTCAGTACTTTTGAATACTTTAAGACATTAAACATTTATAATTTACTGATATATATTTGTAAATTCAGTGCTAGTACTATGAAAAGCTCAACTTAAGGATATTTCTCTTATTTAGAAAAGTACTATCATGAGGAAGAATGAACTTAATTATTTAAAAGTTTAAAACGAAAAGTATATGTTTTACACTTGAGATTAACATGTGAAAAGTTTGCTGCTTTTGTGAGGTGCACTGTTATTGCAGAAAATCCGTAGTTTAGTATGATTTAAAAAAGCAACATGAATTTCAATCAGCTGTTTAGAATGTTTACAAGAAGAACTATGTTGGTCTTACAGAAATGATGTCTGTAAGGATTTGATGTTATTTTAACCTTGTGTATACATAAAACACCAATAGATATATCTAAACATACCTTCCTTTTAATGTTCAATATTTTTTGTAGTAATACTGATAGTCTCAATCAGATACATAAAAAAAAAAAGTTGGTATTATGGCAAATTCTGGCCATTAAACTATATTGCTTTAAATTATATTAGTAGTAGTCCTTTACTATAATGCTATATTAACGTAATTTGTAAAAAGTTAATTTAAACTTGTTAAAAATGTCACAATCCAATTTCTTCGTACCGGGAAAACCAGGTCTGTTCGACATAGTATCGAGTTTTCTGCAAGAATACTGTGTTTCCACTTTTTTCCATATAAATTATTCGACTGAGAAAATGCAACACTAGAAATTCTTGGAGCAAAAACTCTTACGTTAAAGAACATTGAATGATTCTTTAACCCTATCCGAATAATTCTAGATGCATTATTCAATGCCATCTCTAGCGTTGATGCCCTTGCCAATACTTGGTAGAAATTTGAAGATAAAATAGGGAGCGCTCTCTGCTCCATAAACGCAAAATATTAACAATATATTGATATCTTTTTGTTGTTTGTAATGATTTTTAACAACTTGTCTGTTTTACCATACAATTTTACTTTTGCTAGTAATTTTGAACCTAATCAACCAATGGAAAAAGTGCTAGAAAAAAATGTGTTGTTTACACAGAATATTAGAAAACGTATTTATAGAAGCGTAGATTAATAGTAAAATGAATATTTTTCCTCTGCCAAATCATTAGTTGCTCTTTTAACAGAGATTCTCTTTCTTTAATTTAAGGTTGCTCTCGCTTATGACAATTGTTTCAAATTTCCGAAAGCTTTTGATAAGTTGCATAAAATAAAGAAGTTTTCTGATACTTTAGGTTTTAAAAGTATAAGTGGAAACAGTCAATGTCCCCCAGTGGCTCAGCGGTATGTCTGCGGACTTCCAGCGCTGAAAAGCGGCTTTCGATACCCGTGGTGGGCAGAGCACATATAGCCAATTGTGTAGCTTTGTGCTTAATTAAAAAAACAAAACAGAAACATCCAAAAAGTGAATTGCATACGTACCCCTGGTGGGCACAACATAAATAGTCCAATGTGAATCTTCTTGCTGAACAACAAACAAGTTTTCCGAGTATAAAAAGTAAGGTTATTGAAAATAGAAATATTTCAGATAAATAATAATGGACTTTTATTTTAGAACTTTGTTATTATTTATCAATATTGTCTAAGTTTTTGAACATTACTAAAATCATAAACAAAAAAGACAGTGAGAATAATGTTTTTAGTTTGTTTCTTGATTTGGATGATCTGTTTAAATTCAATGAGTTTTGTTTATTTTTGAATATCGCTTAAAGCTACACGAGGGCTATTTGCGCTAGCTGTCACTAATTTAGCAGTGTAAGACTAGAGGGAAGGCAGCTAGTCATCATCACCCACCGCCAACTCTTGGGCTACTCTTTTATCAACAAATAGTGGGATGGACCATCACATTATAACGCTAACACGGCTGAAAGGGCGAATATGTTTGGTGCGACGACGATTTGAGCCCGCGACTCTCAGATTACAAGTCAAAACCTTAACCTACCTGGCCATGCTGGGCAAATTCAATGAGAGACACAAAATTTGGAAAATGTGTTAAAACGTTGGTATCCTTTGATAACAGTATTTTATTTCTTACAATTAAGTGTAATAACCGCTCTACTACTAGAGGCTCTGAAAAAACTTATTGCAAAATTTGGCGTCAATATCTTACTCAGTACGATAGATCAAACAGAAAAGTCAGTTCATGGAATTATACTTTGTCATTATATTCAACTGGTAAAAATAAAAACATATTGCAGAAAGGAAGCTCTATTCAATTCATTGCTGTGATCGGAAGCCAAAGCGCAGTGTTTTTGCTTTGATTATTTGAATTTCGTGGAAAACTAAATAATGGATATCTGCGCTAGCCGTCCCTCATTTAGCAGTATAAGACTAGAGGGAAGGCAGCTAGTCATCACTACCCACCGCCAACTCTTAAGGTACTATTTTACCAACGAATAGTGGGATTTACCGAATATTATAACGCCTCCATGGCTGAAAGGGCAAGCATGTATGATATGATGGAGATTCGAACTCGCGACCCACAGTAGAGCGCCTCAACCACCTGGCCATGCCAGGCCTGCTTTGATTACGTTAATAAATGTTGATATTTAGTTAACATCAGGCGTCTAATCTATTTATTTTATTAGATTTAATCCAGTCTTTTATTAGTCAAACTAATATTTACTCCAAAATCTTGTTTTCCAATAATCCATTATAAGGCAGACGTGTCTAATACTCGTTTGGAAATAAGTTTCACTTGAAATATTCATCACAATACGCCTGTAGCATCACTGGCATGTCAACTAGGCATTGTCCAAGAATTTTAAAAAAAAAGAAGATGGTTTAGTGTACATGACTATTCTGGACTGTAAGTGATAGAAAGCATATTTTGGTCTCAAAGCTTAAAGGGAGAATATAAGAAGACTTATACCATTTCTTGAAGAGTTTTAAGCAGGCAACTGCCTGGAATAGCTGGAATCAGGAGTAGCCAATGCAACACCTGATCCTGAGCTTTAGTGATCCATACCTAGCTGCATTTAGGATCAAGAAAAGGAGCCACAAAATGGCTGAAACATAGTTATATTGGAGTTGTTTCACGAACTTTACCATATGGAAGTTTACTGATTGATTAGGCTGAGTATAAAGCTTCAAAAAGAACCAAAACCGAAAATATGGCCACTTATGAGAATTATCTTCACCAACTATATAGGATGATCTACTCAGCAATGACAGACTGAATGATCGTCTTAGTAGACATCTTCATAAAGCCATAAAATGCTATCTGAATGTGAGGCACGCCCTAACTTTGATAGGGGTAGTTTCTTTTACGAAATCGTATGAAGTAGTACTTTAAGCATGTTGTTAGAGAATAAAAGCCATCAGCAGCAGCTGTATTGTCTACAACTCAGAAAAATTAACAACATACACAGGTAGCCAATGCAGATTATGTTTCCATCTGGAAGTCATACAAAACAGGAAGAGCAAAGTGTTTGCTTTGCTTATGGTCTGGTGTGGTATTGTTAGATAAAATACAATATTTGGCTGATCAATAAAGGTAGCAAAGCTATTGGTTCCAGCCAATGGCTCAGCAGATGCCAATACTTTGCCAACCAGCGAATAAAGCAAACATATTGGTAAGTTAGCTTAGTAAATCCAGAACAATCAACAGCAAATGGTGAGTGATGTTGCAAATAGTGTGGAAAACTGATGGGCCCCAAATCATATTTAGCCACTGGCTTGGAGATCACAACAGACTGCTTGTACAAAATAATTTAATTATTAGCCATGATCTCTTTAGGCTTGATATGTATCTATAGGAATACAAAAGTGAAAGCGTGAGTTCCCGATTGACACAAGAGTAGCCAAAACATTAGTGGATCTAATGATAAATAAAGTTCTCGAAATGAAGACATTCCTCCCTCCTGTCGGTGGATACTGACTTCATTCTGGCAAATTACTCTATACTAGACATCAGAGTAGGAGTAACTCTCTGACACATGCTGTAAAATGCCACTCACAGAATGCAGGCAATTATTTTAAACGTTATAGCTGGTATCAGCTTCCACAGGATGAATGCGCTGCAGTAATAATTCATTATTCCCACCTGTACAATGAATGAGCTGATGTTGGTTAGATTAAGCCCATGGGCTGTGAATTGCATCACTGCGTGTAGTGGAGGGAATAACAACACCTCCATATATTATGAATGATGTCCCATGGCTTAATCCAAAAAGAGTCTAGTGTATTGGTGCTATGCAGTATGGTTACATAGTTAACCTGAAGATGATCTAAGAAGGTCGAAACGTTGTACTGTACTTTATTACCCATACCAGCCGTCTTTAGAATACGTGGTTGTAGAAGCTATGCATGACATTAGCTGATTATTGTCTACAAAGCAGGCAGCATTAGCTTATATAGTTATAAGTGTAAAAAGAGATGAAGGCTCAGTGTTGTGTTGAAACTATGGACAATTGACCATCCAACTGTATGTTGAAATGGTTATAAATGTAATAAGCTAATTCGAAGTAACTGACGCTAGCAGTAACGCTAGAGGTGAATCTGTTATGCCAAACTAGAAAGCAGGTGCATGGCTACAAATAGAACTGGTTGAGGATTCTGCAAACAGTCTAAATTCAATGCATCAAAAGTAGCATACTGTTTAGTTGGTTGAAAATACTGATGTATTTCAATGACCAGGTGGCTGATTAGTTTAAACATCAATGACTTATCACAGCCTAGCTACGGATGATAAATATCTGATAAAACAACCACCATAATAGTTTCTCTAGAACACTGAAATACAGTGGATGTTGAAAGATGGGATCATAAAGTTGTTATAGAGTGTCTTACCATCTTCAGTATTACTTTTCAAGAAGTTGAATAGTATACTAAAGGTCTGTCTTGATTTTAGATGGGTGAATGTGATAACTCGTGTTGATTGTTTCCCTTCGACAGATGAATGTCTAGAAGGTTCCCGTTAGTTTAAAACGTTGGATCTGGTATCTGCATAGTGGTAGGTTGAACTGAAAACAGACTTAAGACTGCTTTTGACGCAAGTCATGGCTTATATGAATTCCAAATCTGTGCAATTAGCCTGCCACTTTGTAAAAGCTGATGAAGAGTGTTCTGAAAGGGTTGCAATGGAAGAGACGCTTATTTCAATGATATTTGGTTGAATATCCAAGTTTGTGTTTGAGAACCTAAATACAGTATTCCAGGAGATAAATAAAACAGGCTTAAAACTGAAACAGAGAAGTGTACACTTATGTTTCTCAACTTATTGTAGGTCTATGGGCCCGATTAAGACAGTGACTGTATGATCTTGGTCTCAACATGTCACTAAGGCAAGATGTGCATAGTCTATTTGGTTTTGCATAGTACTATCAGAGCTTTCTGGCTAAGCTTTCCAATACAGTAGTGTACTTGTCTGCTCTTACAAAACCTGAGACACATTTAAAATGGAGTATGGAATGTGACCAAACATTCCAATCCCTAAAGTTTGCTTTAGAGGATGCTACAGTTCTAGCCTATTCAAACAAGACAGAAGATTTCTTTTGGAAACCAACACCCAAGATGATGGAATTAGGGCAATGTTATCACAGTTGCAGAATAAAGTAGCACTTGTAATTATGTAGACTAATAGCTCATGAATACAAATTATGTATGATGAAGAAAGAACTGCTCACTGTTATGATCTTTATAAAGTACTATCATCATTACTGTGGTTCTTAAAAATCTCGAAGAGATGATGGATACTGATTGTTTGTTTGTTTTTGAATTTCGCACAAAGCTACTCGAGGGCTATCTGTGCTAGCCGTCCCTAATTTAGCATTTCTAGTAAGACTAGAGGGAAGGCAGCTAGTCATCACCACCCACCGCCAACTCTTTTACCAACGAATAGTGGGATTGACCGTCACATTATAACGCCCCCACGGCTGAAAGGGCGAGCATGTTTGGCGCGATGGGGATGTGAACCCGCGATCCTCAGATTACGAATCGCACGCCTTAACGCGCTTGGCCATACTGGGCCGATGGATGCTGACAAATTACAGTAAAAATATGCTTTTGTCATTATGCATTACTCAATTCCACAGGAAAAAAATGTAAATTGACTTTCTCATTGCATACTAAGATGATGTCTATTCATGTGATGTTCTTATCCTGAATACCATGGGAGGGTTGAGACCTTAGTAATTTCTGCAATAACAATACCGAAACGTAAAAAAAGCTATTGAATGGATGCCATAATTAACACTTTAGGAGTTCCAAAAGGAGAAAATAAAGGCACTTGAACTGGTGTAGATACTGCAACAAGGAAAATTCTAATCAGCAATAAGAGAGAAAAGCAGTATAGATACACATTGCCTGTGGCACGGGTATGATTAGCTATGAGTACAAGAAGATGTGCTTCGACATCTAACTTGCCAAGTATGTGCACAGGCCTGCTGAAATATAATGCAGTTTAAAAGTGAAGGATCCTTAGGAAAGGTATGCCAAGCCCGTTTTTGAGCTTTCCTTGCTATGTGGCAGGCAGAATTCCATCAAGGACGAGGATACTGTGGGAAACGTATCAAGGTTTAGGAATACACTGAGCAGCTGCCTGGACAATAGTCAGTCACTGTTGTCATGCAGTTGTCTATCAATGATTTACAGACGAGAGTAGGTTCAACTTCTGAGAGAGCAGTAAAAGAGGGCTAGTTGGCCTAGTCCAACTTCCATCAAGGCATGCAAGCTGGGTAGCATCAACCACGGCCAGTCTCTCTCAAAATGATCACTATCCCGTGGGCTACTGTTAACCATCCAAGAAAAGTGAAGGGGAGCAGACAGAAAGATCAATAGCAGTAAATGTCTGACAAGATGCATGAAAATAAGTATAAGAACCAGTAATGAAAAGAGATATGTTCTATGGAACAACTCCTCCTTTCCATATCAACACCACCACAGATGGGATTATGTCCATTAAGATCTCCTAGGATTAAAAAGGAAAATGCTAACTGCTCAATGATGGCATTAAGATCTGACTGATCATAGGTCTATTCAGGAGCCTGATAGAAAGAACAAATAGTGATGGTATGACCCAAGAAAGCACAGATGGCAACAACCTCCAATGGTGTAACAGGTGGCAAAGACAAGGTGGGCACATGCTGATTAACCAGCAGTGCTACCTCACCATGCACTTGCCCATCACACCTGTCATTTCTGTACAAAGAAAACTGCCAAAAGGTGACTGTATTAGCAGGTTTAAGAAACGCTTCCTGTAAGGAGATACACAAAGGATGGTAAGAATCAATCAAATTCTTAATGGCATCTATACTGGAACAAAAATCCCAACAGTTCCACTGGATAAGAGTGCCCATTTTTATTTACATGAAGAAGAATGTGGTGGGGAGCCCTTCTGTTTTTGATCATGTTTTTTTCTTTATTGGTCAAAGATCTATCAACCTCCATATAACCTGCCACGGGTCAAGTAAGCAGATCTTTGTCTGTGGACAAAGATTAAAGTGACTGAGGGTGCAAATGAATGGTCGTTTTATTTTTTTGGGTTGCAGGAAAGAATGGATCCAAAGCCAAAGGAAGTGGAACTGGGCAGTCACTGGAAGGAGTGGCAGGCACACAGATGGAAGTAGACGTAGATTCGTCAGTTCTTTATATCATGGAGGATAAAAGATGCTTTAGATGTTTTGTAACTGACTCTGCTGCAGTTTACACTCCTACTGTGGCAGTAGAATGAAGTGCAGTAGCATACGTCCTAGATGTAGTTGGGGACAATAATTTTTAGCTTCTTGGTAAGAACTATTGTTTATAGTCTTCAAGTGTTGCACCTGTTTCTCCTCTACCAACTTAGGGCAAGAAACAGAGTAAGATGGGTGTGGACCACTACAGTTAACATTATGTTGTGGTTCTTTAAAATGTGCTCATTGTGATGGCAAAAACCACGATGCTTACAAGAGACCGAACAATTGAGACTGGAAAATCTGAAGGGGTTAGGAATGTAAGGCCATACATTACAGTTCAGATAACCTGCTTCGACTGTAGCAGATGCACATGGTGATGTAAACGTCAATATCAGAACATTAGTAAGCACCATAATTCCATCTATGCAAGTTGAGATTCAGTGCACCAAAGATACGTCTTAGCTGAATAAACCAAAAAGGATCTCCAACTCAGGAATGTTCTTTAAATTCTTCTCAACCATAGCTCCTGTGGAAAAATTCAAAGTTGTATGGGGAGTAACCTCGATGGGTATATCACCAAATGGCCTTCAATTTCAAGAGGAGTTTGGTTTGTTGTGGTGAAAATGTTTCCACCAAAATTTCTTCAGACACAACTTCTTTACTGACTTAGTAGAGCCAGCAAGCCCCTCTAATTCCTTTTTAATAAGAAAAGGAAAACACCTACTCTAAGGATATCTTGGATAAGGAATGAATGATTAGAAACTGAAGTACAGAATCTGACTACAATGTTGACTGTACAACAGAGTCTTCCATGTTTGGTCATTTTCTGATAATGTTTTTTCCAATTTTTCTTTTTTATTTATTTCATCATAAATAGAGTTATCCATAATAAAGATGCTACATTTCAGTGCCCACTGACCCCACCCACTATGAAGCCCTATGAGGAGATGCACCACAATGTCAAACAAAGACACTGCAGCAATGCCAGGGTTTCGCAAGCACTACACCCAAACACCAGTGTCAGAAACAATGTCCACAACACCCATTGAGAACGTTCAACTCTGATACTTGGTTGACCCTAGTCCAAGTGGGCCAGCTGACTGACCTTGGGGGGACCACCCCAAGGCCTTCTGTCTACAGAAATTCATGGCCAAAGTAGTGTGTTAGGGTTAGACCCCTTAACCACCAGAATCCTCTTCTACCTTTTATGGGTCACCAAACATGTAGGTGGATGTTTAGATCCCAGAGGAGGTAAACTGAAAGTACAGAACCACATACAGGAATCTACGTCAAGGGGCCCTACTCAATTTAAAAGAATAACATGACAATACATACATCAGTGATTATTCTTACTGTACATTGAAAAGGAGTTTAACTTCACACAAGACACAAAAAAAGAAATTTGGAAGCTACAAGATTAGCTTGTCAAGCTATTTTTAATTACTACTGTATTATGTAATATTAGAAAATTATTCAAGCAAGTCAACAACTACCTACATTCTAATTTCAAGAAGTTAACTAATTGCAGAATATATGTATGAATATACTTTAAATTTACCTCATTATAAAACTGATTGAAAATATAATTTATTTCAGTTATAAAGGGTACATTCTAGTAGCTTTAACAAATCTAGCCATTGCATCTATATGTTTTATATACTCAGACAGATCTGTAAGACTAACACAAAACAAACTAGTTCTTCCAGCACACCAAGCATTGATGATGCAATATAAGCTATTGTGAATGGAAAATAGACGTTCATGAATCATTATAATAGTACAAAATTGATCTGTATGAATAGTAAACATTACTAGATACACATATACAATAATAATGTTTTTATAAAATTGTCACCAAAAGTCCTTTTACTTTTTTTACATAAAAACGTACTTGTATTATAAAGTTCTTATAGAGGTTTACTAACTTTATTTTCCACTTTCTTAACATTTCAACTAAACATGTTACACTTCACTAAGCTTTATATTATTGTTACTTCACCTTTTGCATCTTCTAAACATTACTAGTAATATAATATGATGCTCACATAACTTCATACACATTTTACACTTAAAGACCAATGTGATGATAACTTATTTGTTCTGAAGAAAAGCAATGCCCAATTTTGCAATTTGGTGAAAAATGTTATTAAAGTAGTGTGATTGAGCTTTAAAAGTCACCTACAATGCCTAAATATTTTTATGATATAGAATGATGCGTGTCAATAAATTTAAAAATACTTTGATATTTAAGTACTTTTCTTTTGGAATTAAAACTATCAATGCTTTGTCAGACAATTTTTCAGAGAAATATTCAGTGACTATTTAGAATGCATTTTCAGTTTCATCTACCCAAGAACTTATTTTTCAGATTATGCAAAATTTAAGAAATTAAAAAAAAATGCAATTCATATAATTTACAAAAACAGCGTGTCAACTGATATTCAACTTTGAGCTTGTTGTCTTTCTTGTTTGTTAGTTCATGTGGTTATTTAAAATCCCAATCTATTTATCAGTGCCACTAGATGAAGCATTTGACAATTTAACCCTGACCTTTTAGCTGTATTGTATTTTCATTGCATTTTTGTAGTGGCATAGGAGTAGGACCTAATTTGTTTTTCAGTTTGTTGAACTATGCTATATCAGTGCATAAGTGAAAATTACTTTGCAGCAATGTTAAATGCTTAATCAGATGAAATAATGAGATGTGGCCTAATAGTAAGTAATTAAATTCAAACTCGAGCAGCAACTATGTATTTCTTATTACAAGTCTGTTAAATTACTCAATTGTAGATTTTAAATCATATAAAAATAACATGTCAAGATATTTGTCTACCCTAAGAAAAAAAAAAAAAAGATCAAGTGTAATTTTCACAATTTTTAAGCCTAAAAAGCCAGATTACATTTTACAATGTATTTACTGTATTGCGTTTAACACATGCTTTAGGATGCATAGTTCAGCTCACCTCATAAAATCTCAGTGAATGTTCTTCCAGGCATTGATTTATTTATATCCAGCAATATTAGATCTAAAATATTAAGTTTACAGTTCTTTTTCTAATATGTTAGAGATTAAGGTTAGGTAAAAAAAGTAATCTATATCCAAGCAAAATTTTAGTTTATTTTTTAACTACAAAATACAATAATAATTATAAAATACTGAATATACAATAAAATAAGTAACACTACTCAATATCATTAAAACACAAAACATTTTTGTTGTTTTCACATCGAAAATTAACTATTTCATTTCGCATAGTTTCTTGTATAAAAGAAAGGATGCAAAAGCATCTCGTGCTGCATACTGGATATGTTCTTGGGATAAAGGCCACATATGCCAAAAACTTTTTCTTACATTTGTCTCTTTTGGTAAACGTCTCTGTAAAATGAGTTGTGTAAGACCTTCCAAGCTCCATTTTCGTCCTGGCTTGTCCAAAACTTTGCAGGCTAGTTCAGAAAGGTCTATACAACTTGATTTAATAATCTTATGAACAGGAAATTTAAAGTCTTTTTCTATTTTCCATAAATCTCCTGCAATATTAAGTCCTACTTTTATAATTGTGGACTTTTCTAACAAAAATCTTAGAGCTTTTGGAAAACCTGTCATTGACGCAAGATGGAAAAGGTGACAATCATTTTCTGATGAGCATACCTGAATGAGGGAAATTTTGTTCTGCTGTCCTACTTGGTAATTAACTGACCATTCTACGTCAAACCCAACAACCAATGATCCATGTTTCTCACTTACTGCGATTAAATCTTCGCAAATTCTTGATGCATCCCCAATGTTAGTATGACAGTGTATATTCCCGTTAAAATTCAAATAAGGAAAATCATCTGATAGTACATTATCCAACAAAACCAATACTTTTCCTGCTTCACTTGAACTTGAAGAAATCGGAACGTTAGGCTTGTTTCCATGATTAACGTCACGCAAGGCAGTTTGAACACTTTCAGTTGTGCTTTTATCTGAATATTCACATTCAAAGTTCTGTACATTATTTAAAGAAACTAACCACTTTGGTATGGCACGTCTTCTCAAAGATTCTAGTTTTTTTTCAGCCATCTTGCGTTATTAATTTCCTCTTCTTAGTGCATCGAACAAAATAATTTACCTTTTGCCCGAATAACACATTCGTTATATTCCGCTTCGTTACATTAACGTCAGTAGCGGGCACTAAATCTCTCTCTTGATATCTGGGTATATATGTGTATACCCAGGAGAGTCAGGTACACTTGACCTTTTCCACCTTCCTTTTCTTTGTTTGTGTGAACTGTTTAGCATATTAATAATTACTACATAAGGGCCAAAATAACCCACACTTACTCAGTCTCCTATCAAGGCAATGTGCATGTATCTTTCACCAACAGTACATTAATGTCTAGCTCATAGATGGCCTGCTTTTATTTTAGTACTTAATTATTGTTATTATTATATTTATTTATTTATTATTTTATTTTTCAATTGTTTAATAATTTTTTTTAATGATATATAATACATAAGTTAATCTGACAGAGGCGCATAGGACTATCTTCATCATGTACGCAGTACCTGTCGAGTTCGCATAGTTCAATTTTCTCCAATTTTTATTAAAATATTTTATTGTACAATTTGTTTTGTTTGTTTGTTTTGGAATTTCACACAAAGCTACTCGAGGGCTATCTGAGCTCGCCGTCCCTAATTTAGCAGTGTAAGACTAGAGGGAAGGCAGCTAGTCATCACCACCCACCGCCAATTCTTGGGCTACTCTTTTACTAACGAATAGTGGGATTGACCGTCACATTATACGCCCCCACGGCTGGGAGGGCGAGCATGTTTAGCGCGACGCGGGCACGAACCTGCGACCCTCGGATTATGAGTCACACGCCTTACGCGCTTGGCCATGCCGGGCCTTATTGTACAATGTAGGAGTCTATCTGCTATTGTTGGTGTATTTGAATATTTGAGCATAAACTTTGAAGAGGTGATTCTAGGTACTTTATATGCTGTCGTAAGTAGTGTATTTTATAATGACTGTAATTTGGTTTTCAATTGTTCTTTGCTTACATTAATGCATGCTGGAGCTGCATAGTCTATTACAGGTATTATATATGTTTTGTATATTTTTAGGATGTTTTCAGGTGTTGCTCCACTGTTTTTACCAATTAGACTTTTAGCATAGATTGTTCTTCGCCAGATTTTAGCTTTTACATTATTTACATAGTTTGTCCATGTAAGTTTAAAATCACACGTTAATCCTAGAAATTTTGCAGATGTAGTAATCTGGAGAAGAGTTCCATTCATGTAAATCTGTGATTATGCTTTTTGGTGTTTTGTTGACTTTGTAAATATCACTAGTTGGGTTTTACGTGTTTATTTTGATTCTATATTTTTGACAGTATTCATATATTCTGTTTAATTGCGGTTGTATATTTGTGACTGCTACTGCTGGCGTTGGGGCACTTTTCCAGATTGCTACATCATCAGCGAACTGTGACGAGTATCCATGATTTGGATCTTTAAGTGCATATTGTTCACATACATGATGAAAAGAATAGGGCTAACCACCCTCCTTGAGGAACATTGGCTTTGAAGTGAAGAACTCCGAGAATGTTTCCTCTACATTGTCTGTTTCCGAAAAGTTAGAGAGCCAGCGAATAATTCCACGCGATAGTCCTATTTCGTTCTTACGGAACCGGAGATCATTATGTCATACAGTGTCAAATGCCTTATCAAGGTATCGCTAAATCTTTCTCTCTCTCTCTAGGTGTTTGGGTATATATATTTGTATACCCAGGAGGGACCGGTACACTAGATCTCTTCCTCCTTCCATTACTTAGTTGGAATGGCCTGATTAATTCATTTAGAATAAATACAAAATGGCTGATGTAATAGCACAACTTTAAATCTGGTCTTTTTCAGGGCAATGTCCATTTATATTATTCTTTCATTTTAATAAGTCTAGAACGTAGGTGGTCTGTTTTATTTTCACACTATTTTATTATTATTATTTTGAATTTGATTTTATCTTAAAGATCTGATGTACAAGTTTAACGGGGAGAGGTGTTTAGGTCTCTCTTCATCATATATGCAATATCTGTCTAGTTCGTTTAACAACTCATTTTTCGCCAATTTTTATCAAAATATTTTATTGTACTATGTAGAAGTGTATCTGGTATTGTTTATATATTTGAGTAATTGTGCATGAACTTTGAAGAAGTGGTTTTAGGTACTCTGTATGCTGATGTAATTAGTCATTCGAGTTACAGTTAACTTTTGATTAGCGCTCCTAAACTTACGCCCTCCAGTTACTATGTATATATTTATTGAACATGTGCTTATATATTATAAAGATATATTATATATATATATATATATTATATATCTTATATATTATAGGACAGGGACTGTCCTATATGCCCAACAGTAGAATATACTTTTGGGATGCTAGTAAGATTAACCAATTACACGTAAAATTTTTGATGCGATGTTTACTAACCATTTAAATAGTAAACAAGCCTGCGGCACTCAATGACGTTGAACTGTAACAATCTTATTTTTACAATGCACTTTGCACCTATGGCAAATGAAGATATAAAACCTTTAAAAGGTCAGTCTTTACTGGCTGTTGATTTTATAACTGGATGAGACAGAAGCAAATATTGCAAAAAGTAACCCCACAAAATACCCGAAGGCGGGTATCAAGCTGTTAGTGCATAATTTCATTACTGTTCTAAACACAATGAAGCTAAGCTGAAAGAGCTTCAACCTTAAACTCAATTGATGCTGCTTCCAACCATATAACCGCTGTTTAAGGGTTAAAGAAAAAGTCCACATTGTAACCGGTGTTCGCCAGTCGAGAAAACCCTTTCGGTAAAGAGGTGTTAAAAATATTCAGACTTCTTCCCCAATGAATGTGTTCTCTGTAAAAAGTCGTCGAGGAAAGTGGTTAAAGAAATATTGTGAAACTACACTGCTGTTGAATACATGTATTTTGAGTGATCTACTTATGTAGCACAGTAGTGAGAAAAATTCCCTTTTATAAAAGCCTGACTGCAGCTACCAGTCCAGAGTATCTTTTATCTAATTACGTTAAAAAAAAGGAAAAACTGAACCAGTCAGAAAAACAATAACGAAAACGGGTTGAGGTCAAAAGCAACATGGATTTCTTCATGTTTTGTTATTGCTGAAAAACACAAAAGTGCAACTTGGAATAAATGCTGTTCCATAATCATACTATAGCTGATACATATGACCAGACAATGATAAAAACAAAAGCAGCTTTTCTTGATGACGATCTGGGATACAAAAGCAGCTTTTCTTCACGTTTTGGAGACAGGAATGTATTTCACTTCCATTGAGATACAAGTTATATGGATCATCAACGGAATAGCAATGGTACATGCTCTCATACATATCTCTCCCATTTTAATGGTTTAGTATTTCTTTTCCTTAGAAAGTTTATCTTTCTTGCTAGTACTCAAGGACTGACTTTGTAAGAGACACCTGTCCTAGCATCAGCATAAAAAATGCATTGTAAGCCTTCTGCAAAAACAGTGGAAAACAAGTAATCAAGTGTTAACATCATCAGTGACACTCAAATAATGTTGGGTAATTAGTGGTATTTGCTAATCAATTACATTTGCTTAGTTGATCATTGGTATTCCTTAAGGGATGATATGAACAGCAAAATACTAACAAAAACAAAGTTGGTTGTAGTTGATTTTCCTCTAGTAAGCAGTTTCAAGTTAGTGGCTATGACAGACAGCTTTAGCAGCATTGCCAAAACAAAGATGAAGTTAGAAAGTTTGGTAACAATGGGAGTCACACACCTGAGACCCTCAAATCATGAGCCTCCCCTTGTTGATTCATCAAAGATGTGCAACTTTGAAGTACAAAAAAAAAACAACCACCAGCATATAAAGCTAAATTTGGACACAGTTTGACAACTTGGTAGATTTTTGTTTAACAACAAATAAACATAAACGCAATACTTCAATTACTTAAATAGTTGTGATCAAGAAGAAATTGATGCAATTTTGGTTACATACTAGTGCAGTAAGAGACTGTAACTCATTGTCTGAACTTTATACAACCACATTCTCACCAACATTCACAGATGCATTTGCTTTAGGCTAGTTTCTATGAATGAAATAAACCAACAGTAAACAGAGAATGATTCCTCTGATTCCTACTGTAAATGTTGTAAGGTCTGCCAGAGTAGATACATTAATGCTTGCACTGCATTACAGGTAATAATACTGTTTACCAACTACTAAAAAAAAAGGCCTTCATGATGATGAAAGAGATCCCATCAGACTGTTAAGTAATACATGCTTCTGGAGAGGCTTTTAACTCAATGTGGAACAGTTGCCACTTATCAAGGAATTTGTCTGTTATAATAAGCATGATGTAAACATTCATAGGTACAATATTCTTTGTCAGCATTTTAAGAATGGTACTGCACTTCCCACAAATGAGGAGGATTTATTATTGCAATTGAAGAACACAACTTATTAAACAGCAATTTATGACTGGAGCCTTCTTCCACACATCCATGTTCTGCCACCTACTAGCCTAGAATGGAAGGTGGAAATTGGGTAAATAAGTCATTCACTGCATGAAAACAAAGCTTGCACAAAAAGAAATTTTGCAAACAGTTCACTTTGGATATAGTAAATCAAAGTGTAACAGTAAATTTTCCATGAACATACCATGTGATTCCATAAACTGTACGTACCCAAACAGAATAAAATAAGTCAGAGAGAAAGTGATAAAGATTAGTACTGTCTGATATGAGAAACATTTTTAATGCTTGAAAAGTAAAAGTTATGAAAATATAAAAAAATGCTTTTGGTTACCTTTGTACACAAGAAAAAAAATGTGTATTTAATATGGCAAATGTGATTTCTAAGCCGTTTTGAAATTTTGCAATAGCCTGTACTACTCACCACCAAAAATAAATAAGATTAATTTGAAAGAAAATTTTTAAACATTGTAACTAAAGAAAACATAAAATTTTCTTCATTCAAGCTTTAATAGGCTCTGCTACTACAAAAAGATAAACTATACAGTATTAATAATGGGATAATAAACAAAAACTCATAATTTTCCTGAATAATGTGTGAATTTCAGTGTTAACACCTTGCAATTAACAAGACAGCAAAATTTACAAAATAATTATATCATTCCGCATAATTAAGCATCCCACTGAACCAATATGTTGTTAAAAATCCCTTACTATACAATTTGATATCAGTTTTAAAGGGTTCTACCACATACAACTTCAGTAAATATCAGGGCAACTGTTCACAAAATTATTAGATCTCAAAAACATATGAACAACTTTGATTATATAACATATTTTTGACAAGATTCTCTTTTCTTTTTTACATCAACACAAAAAATATTATATACTTACAATAACACATAATCACCATTACAACACAAATATCAATTCTCCACTAGAATAAAATACAACAGAATAGAGAAATATCTTGAATTTTTATTTTGTTTTAGGCTTTCCTCAATTTTGTCTTATTATTATTATTACAATTTTTTTAAAGACAGTATTGTCAACCCTTGCATACATTGTTAATAGAAAACTTCATTTCATATTAATTAAATCATTAGAAAAACAGATATGTTCTAATCAGGAAAGTTTCCAAACTTTATAACTTACTTTTACACATTCTTAAAGCTAATACTCTTCAATAATTTTTTATAAAGCTAAATTTGCTGGAAAGTAATAAAAAATAATAAGTATTCTTTATTTTTATACATACCCATATATGATAAAACAGCATATATTTGCCAATCTTCTATTAGTCAAATAATAACTGGTATATACAAACACAAGAGAGAAAGGAATACAATTTTAATATAGAAAAACATATCAATTATGTGTTACTTTAATCATACACTAAAAATATTATAAAAATACTAAAAAATAAATCCAGGGTATTTCAAGTTTGTTATCAAATATAATACATTTGCATTATATAAACTGTAAGAATAAATTTGTGTCTCTCTGAAATAACCATAAGAAAATAAACAATTGTAAGAAATAAACTTGAAACTTGGTGAAAAGTAATAGCTTTTAATTTGTTCATGTTTCTAGCCTGATAAATCTTTAATCAGGAGGTTATTATAACTATACTAATAATACATATTTAACATGTAGTAATTCCTGTGAAACAAAGTATATTTTACTTTCAGGAGTGTAACAGTAACAATTTGATTCTCTAACATGTCAATAAAATAAAAACATTCAAAATTTGCTGGGAATAGAATTCTACATGAAAAACAAAAAGTTTAAAATTTTTTGAGTAGCAAATGTTTAGGTAGCCTTTATAAGAAAAGAGGAAGTGTATTTAATATTTACTTCTATTAATACGTACTTAATCTCCTACATAAACACACTTCAAGAAATACCATGTAACTCACTAAATCATTTTGTGCACTTCCTTAACACAAACGTTCTCTAACTGCATAGTTGTAAACAATAAAAAACTGAACATTGTAAAAGCACATAACTTGGGAAGTAGTTGTGGGTGAGTCTTCAAATCAAGGAAATAAAAATGTCAGTAGACAGCCTAGATTACAGGAATGTTTTACCTGTATTCTATAACATTAAAAAGAACACATTTTACAATATTCAATGCATACTTTATAATATATAGAGCTCGTAAAAAATATGATTAATGCAAAATAAAAAAAGGAGAGAAGAGCACAAAAAAGAACATCTTGAGCAAAAATACAGGTGAATGATCAGAAAAACCTTATTAAATTAGAATCAACTTTGCATCACATTTACTTTCTTACAAAGGTACTGCCTCTTTAGAGTAACACCAGAAAAGTAACAAAGCTGATACCAGTGATTTTGCATCTCAATATGGTGACCAATAAAAATTATATTACACAAAAGTGTGTAAAAAACTCAAACCCAGTAACAGTTTGGCTACTTTAATGCTGAGGCTACATAAATAGATATCCATGGCCTGATAGAGATTTTCAGAAGAAATATATGAAATCAGCAATCAGTATATGAATTATTATATTAGTAGGTAGCATATGAAAAGATAATTCATAACAATTTTCTGAATCTAATGCTGTAAAAAGAATGATCAACAAATTTTCAATTTGGGAAAAATACAAGTTCACAGAGAAATAAGTTAGTAACAGTGTAAATTTCATCTTAAACTGTTCAAGCAATCAACTCAGTATTACCAATTCATCAACAAGTAATACTGGGGTAAAAAGTCCAGCAAAACTTAAGTTATGTTAACAATTTTCACAGTAGCATTAAAATATTAGTCTGTGTGATCTTTCTATAAACATACAATAGTTTTATTATAAATATATTATGAAAACCAAGAGTGAAAATTTGTTGTCTAATGTTTATTTCTAACACCAGTATGACTATTAACAATTAAACAAAAACCTATCACACAAAACATCTACAATTCTATTCAACAAGAAACTTAACTTTAGAATTCCTACCATACATAGCAATGCACTTATTGTGAGCCTCACAGACTGATTTGCTGAATGTAACATTCTTGTCACCTTAATTTTAACAAAAAAGCAAATGACAGTGAATATCCAACAACATTTATAACTATAGCATCTGACCTGCAAGAAAAAGTTGGTTTTAATCACAACCAATTCTAAGTTTTTCTCTTCTTTATGAAATCTATAGTTATAAGTGATTTTGTACTTTTAATTACTACGAACTGTATAACTGAAGTTTACACAACTTTACAAAATCTTTTCCTTTCCCCTTGCAGAATAAATCATTCTAATTAATTATGTTTTGGGTACTAAAATATTCTAGATATTAAGTACTGCAAACTCTTTAAGCTGACAAAGAATTATTATCAGTTTTGTAACTTACAATATGGAAGTGAAAAGGTCACAAACTGAAAAGACTAATTCTCAGAAAGCTGATACACTGCAGAGTTTTAATACATGCTTCACAAAATGTACAAAAAGATTTTACACCTTCTCAAATCATGAAAGTATCTAATAGAAACCTAATTCAGCCTCATGAAATTGCATTTATAAAAATCAGCTTCATATTTTTAAGTATGTTTCTAAAATGATCATTAAATATTTTGAAGCAAATGACTTTATAATATTTATTATGCCAAACTTCAAACTTTCATGTATGCAGTGAAAGTGCTTCTAGTTTATTTCTAATAGAAAAGACTATTGAAAAGAACTACAGGATTTGAAAAAATGTATTCCAGTATAAACCATTCATTTAGTTGGACTACTTAACAGATAACATTTCCAGCATGACCCCAAGTTCAGAAAAAAAAAAGGCTGATAGACAAAAGGTTGGATTCCAGATACAGAACATGTTTCTGAAAACAAATCTATGATAATTAATAACTATTGGAGAGCTATTATGATGATTCTATGGATTAGTGTTATTTTAAATGGAAATGTTAAGACCCCATAATTTATTTTCCCTCATGTAAAGGGCAATCTTATTGAAGTTTACAAAATTATCAAGAGGATCAAAAACGTTAAAGCCTCCAATTTCTTTATGTTATATTCCGAAGATAACAGGAGAAGATAACTCAAGTTTAAGATGTGTAAAGACAGACTAAGTTTCAGTTAAGACAATTTCACTTTCCTAATAAGGAGACTGACTTAAGGAATGCACTGTAATTGGCAGTAGTGGAGAGTAGCACCTTAAAGGGGTTTAAGTTAGAGAACTGATGATTTCCTGAAAAACAAAGGGTGGATTTAAAATTTTTCATTTACCAAAAAGTGGTGTGAAATGATATCCAACAAGGACCAAATGGTTTCTCAATGTCCATAGGTTATTTTTTGAGCAAATAAGGTGCTCTATATGTGAGTTTTGATTGAAAATATGGAAATTTGTTTGTTCAATTACAAGCTGAATATGAATCTGATTAAACAGCCAATATTTGTCAGTTACGGAACGTGTTTTTCAATACAATGATAGTAAATCAAATACCAACCTAATATCAGGCAACAATCTTGAGTGACCAACTGCTTCAAATTTGATCATTATTTCTGAAAACAAACCTGAGTGATAAAAATACTTTGTTTGCTCCTAAAAACAAAATACTTCTAAATGCAACCCTTGTTGAGCAACAAACTGTAAAAACCAGATGTGAGTATTATTTTTAAATGTGTGCCTAGCTGATCAATAGGTTATATGGTGAGAATGTGAGAATCATGCGAGAAAAAATAAAAATTTACTGTCACATTTGATGCACAACTGCAACAACTGGCTGTTGATAATTATAAATCTCTACTATATTAGTCAAGAAATTCTCACCTAATATGTTGTAGGAATCAAGCAACTTTGAATCATAATTGCTGTATGTTACGTACTTTATTAAACAGATTCTCACTGAAGAAAATAACCTTAATTGACTTACATATAATTAGATGTATGACCTTAAATACTTTTTAATTAAAAAAATGTAAGAAAGTTATCCAAATTAAATATGATTATCATATTAAAAGCATTTTTTCCCAACTAACATATGGAGAAGTATAAAAAAAATGCTTTGAAACACTTATCGTTAATATGTATGAAATATGTCTTTTTACTATATATGCCAACTTTAAAACTGTTCATATATACGAGGTTTACAGACTGAAACTATCTCCATAATATCAACTGATAATATATTCTTATAACAGTCATGAAATTACAGCAATAACTTTTAGTAAAAGTTACTTACTATCCTACAATAAAAATATATATTTTGATTTGTAGGTAGACAAGTATAACAAAGAAATTTAAAACTTCTTACAACCAACTATACAGTGTAGATAGAACGTAATATTGTAATACAATTCAAACTCCTCCAAGTAAAAAATACCATATGCTTTTCTAGTGACACATAATTTCCAAGACCTTCTGAGTTCAATACAATTCATGATAAATGTTGCAAAATAATGTAAATTTAATTCACTGTCTCAATAAATAAAAGTAGAAAAGACAAATCTCTTTTTTTGACAGAAAATGTGGGTGTGTATATAGTTTAAATATACAACATTTGAACTTATGATTCTCTTGTACAAGCTAATTCAATATTACAATACATTTTGTATATGTTAATCAAGGTAAGTGTGTGTGTGTGTGTGTGTGTGTGTGATTATAAACAGATATTTAACACAATTAAGCAAAAACTGATAAGAGAGAGTCTTTCTTTTCATTTGACCTAATTGCAAAACTTTATATTTTTAGCTGAGTATTATTAAGATTGAAAAGGTTGTAAAAGCTGACACCTAATATAGTTTTGTAGATTTCAAAAAGTGCTAAATATCTTAGCTGTTTAAAACTATAATGTATTTCTCTTCCATGTTGGGAACACAGTTTTACAAGGCAAACAAAGAATTCTCTTCTCCAGCTCTATCCATGGTTCTTTTTCCTGATGAGTTAGTGGAGGTTGTTGCCTGAGTATCTCCAGCTGTTGTCACCACTGGCAACTGTTCAGCTTTAGCTGCTCTCTCTGCCAAGAAACGGTCGAATTCTGTCAAAAAATAACAAATACTGTATTAAGAAAGTTTTAAGTTACTCTAAAAAGAAGAAAGTGAGAAGCAAAATGTATAATAAATGCTCTTATTTCCTAGCAAATAATGGATTGTAATTGAACTGATGAATGAAAATGGTAACATTTTTATATGAAGACTATGTAACCTATACATAGTACATGCATAAGTAGTAAGGGTGTGTGTATCTTGTTATAGTAATTGACACATGTATCTAAATACTGATGCCATGATGCACAAGTTTTACCAATGGTTTGTTACAAAGTCTGACAAACTTGTCTGTAATTTATTATCTATATTACTAACATTATCTTATTTAAGTACTTCACACTTCACATTGCTTTTTCAAATTCTCAGTTTGATCAACTAAGTGGCAGCTAGCACAAGAAGTAAAATAAAAAATTTAATATCCATCTATCTATTTTGTTATTGTTAATTTGCTATGTTACTTTGCAACATGTAGTACTCAATACTCATTTTCCTTTATTGAATCATTCTGATTTCTTTTTATACAAAAGACTTATAATGTTTAATGAAAGCTTGCCAAATTTTATGAGGATACATAAATTATATTGTATCTGATATGTTGATACAATTGTATTACAACCTCATGATATAATATTCATACTGCTGTATCACCAACCTATAGTAAATAATAAGTTAAATTCTAACTGAACTGCTGAGAGATGATATTTTGTGAAGGTATGCGACATGATAAACTCAAATAAGGTAGTGAGACAAAATATCTTTTCTTTATATACTATCTTTAACAGAATAACAGAATATGCAATCAGAACCCGTAAGAAATGTTTTAAAAACTTAGAATGCAGAAAAAAAGTGACACTACAATCTATATATCTTCCAATCATGTTGCTTATTCTTGTTGAAAAGCCTTGGATATATTTTTTTAAAGTTTTGTGCAAAGCTAGGCTATCTGCACTAGCCATCCCTAATTTAGCAGTGTAAGACTAGAGGGAAGGCAGCTAGTTATCACCACCCCCCAAGAACTCTTGGGATAATCTTTTACCAACAAAAAGTGGGATTGACCATCACATTATAAAGCCCCCATGGCTGAAAGAGGGAACATGTTTGGTGTGATGGGAATATTAACCAATGACCATCAGATTACAAGTCAAGTGCCTTAACCACCTGGCCATGCTGGGCCTACCTTGGATATATGGCAAGCAAACCATCATGTATTCAACTTTACACATTCCTTTTAACTTTGTACATGATGACATTTTTAATTTATTTATATGTTTTATGTATAATCTGTCAATGGTATCAGGATCACAGCCTCTGTCTCTCTTTTAAATAAAAGAACTCTGAATTTAAGCTCTAAATATAAATGTAGAGAAGATTAATAATTTTTATGTCCACAGATAACACAATCTGTTATGTAGTAGAACAGCCACAGGAAATAGTTTTCTATAAACAACATTGAGAAAAAAATCCATTATCTTGTTTAATTGTCATACTTACAGAACTGTTGAATAGAAAAACAAACCACTGTTGCCACATCCACTTGTACAATCCTCTCTTTCAGGATTTGTTAACAATTCTCTCTTACATTTAATACATGTCTACAATGAACAGAAAGCCAAGGTATTCATCTATTAAATGGTGTATTATAATATGTTTTCTGTACAAAGAATTCTCGATGTTTCTTTCGGTACAAACTTCATAACCAAGGGAAACATACTGAATAGCTTGAGTGAATTTGTAACAGCTCCTGCACATATTATGATTCTATGTTCTTTGGTGCATTATTTAATTAAATATAAATTATTTAGTGCATTACTAACATTTGTGTGAAAATAGTTGGGTTAAGCATCATCTGCAGTCAACAGAAAAAAATAAAATGAAATAAAAGCCCAGGTTAGTACTTTATTTCTTGTTTTTCATGGGCTTTCTCTATTTATCATTATAAAAGTGACTAAAATATAAAAATAGGAAACTCTTTCAGTTAGTTAAGGTTAAATTATGTAAAATAAATAGTTATATAATAAAAATATTTCAAAAGGTATGCATGCAAACAATCTGTTGTACCTCATGGTTAATATAACTTAATAGTATAATGTGAACCTCACATTCCTCAAGCATTAGAAGTTTATAGCTATTTAGGATAAACATGTAGTTTCATGTTAGAAACTGAAGTAATTCTCATTTGAAAAAGTGTAATTTGTACTTAGTTCAATATTTTTCTTGGTTACAAGGTCAATCAGATTGACCAACCTTGTACAAAGTTAGGGTAAAGAAAAAAATGTCTGAAATGTACTTACGAGGTTTTACAGATTATGCAAGTGAAATAAGAGTTTTGAGATAAAGGAAAGTATTTTTAATCTTAACACAAAAAACACTAACTTGAACTAGTAAAAAAAAAAACTCAATATATTCATGAACAAATCTTTTTTAATTTATTAAAAATACTTCAACAAAATATGATTTTCACATGTAAAAGGTTTTAATGTTTACTAAAAGTGCCAAATTTTGTGAATATATGCATACTATATTAACAATTTGTAGAATCAAAATATAACAACTTTAAAAAAGTTTGTTTGTTTTGAATTTTGCGTAAAGCTACTCGAGGGCTATCTGCACTAGCTGTTCCTAATTTAGCAGTGTAAGATTAGAAGGTAGCTAGTTATCACCACCCACTGCCAACTCTTGGGCTACTCTTTTACCAATGAATATTGGGATTAACCGTCACATTATAATGCCCCAGCTGCTGGAAGGGTGAGCATGTTTGGTGTGACCAGGATTCGAACCCACGACCCTTGGATTATGAGTTGAATGCCTTAACCCACTTGGCCATGCCAAGCCCTTTAAAAAAGTACAAAGTGGTTGTGTGGTCAGTCAATTCAATTGAGCTCATGAAGAGAATGCTAATAAACACTGGTCTCCCTTACCTGTAACAGGGAATCTGTGATTTAACAGCTTAATAAAAATTACTTCTCTTTAGTGAAACTTACCTGAATGGTTGGTTCTCTTTATATGTGAACTGATGATAGAAGATCCTTTTACATGCAACAGAATACACTCACCTGAACTGGTAATAGTAGGTTGGACCCCTTTGTCTGCAGCAGGCTACAGTATAACAAAAAAAAAGAATAATTAACATGTGTTAAACTGCCTTGTATTAAAAAAGCATTTATGTTTAAAAGTACAATTCTGTTTTAAATATTTCTACTTCAAATGTGTATAGAAAATGTTTATTTTACTTTATTTTTTGTACTGGAAACAGTCTTGAATTGTACCAAAATAATAAAAGCATATAAAAGTATCACGAGATCTAAATTGTGTTAGCACAGAAAAACAAATACTAAATTTTATCTTAACTAATCTAATGGACAACATGTTAAATGTAATTTCATTTATATGAAATACACTCCTAAGAACATCTAATGTGGTTATATTTTATAATTCATATCATGTATCAAACATCCAAAGCAATTGCCACAAATAATCAACAAGAGCAGAAAAAGTCTCCTAATGTTGAATAAATTTTATTTCCAAACTTGCAGAAAAGTGTTAACTTGAATGAAACATATACAATGGTCCTTCGTTTAACAAGCACTTTCCTTAACAAGATTTCATTTGACGTTTTATCTTCTGCAAGATTTTTCAATTCATTTGACAACAAAAATTCCTTTTAACCGTTCACTTCACATTGCTGGTATCATGAAAATTTCCATACTCACTGCCCAACTATTCACACTATGGAAATTTCTACACTTTCTTCTTAGCCAATCACAGTGGCCTGGGAATATTTTACCATAAAACCCTTTTCTGTATCTCTGGTGTATGCTGTATTTGTGTGTATTACTGATAAAGAGAAAAGTAATACTACATATAATACATACAATTGGCTTTAAACCACACTAACTGGCTAACTGATGACAGTCTTAAAACAAAGATGCTTATTAAATCAATAGACCAAAAGAATTGAGTATGCATATGCTTTGCCTTTATTGTTACAACATATTAATGGATTTTACTTAAATGTGTATATAGTTATGTGCAGTATTCAATGCTGACAGCATAAATGAACTGTTGCACTCATAGGAGCCAATAAGTCTCACAGACAAGGTTCTTTGATTTTTTTTGTGATTTACCATAATAAAGTGTGTTAAACCCTAAACAAAGAGAACTTGGAAAGCCAATACAATCCAGAAAAAACATGAATTTATTAAGAAGCACAAAAAAGATGTTGGAAAAAATGTTTTTTGTGCTAAATATAGGCTTCCTTCCTTGATTGTTATACTTGCTAAAATTGAAGGCAGTGAAGGTGAGTAATAAATTAATCAGGATGTTCAAATGCAAGTCATTGATAGTTGAAGTGGAGAAACTTTTATTAATCTGAATCAAAGAGAAGCAAATAAAAGGTGATTCCACAAGTTCTGAATTTATTTATGAAAAGGCCCAAGAAATGTATGAACATTTGAAGATAAACATGCCTGGGTTGTTCAGACACTGAAATTGATGAAATTAAGACAAGTAAGGACTGGCTTAATAAATTTAAAATAACAACTGAAATTTTAAGTGTAGTAAGGCATGATGAAGCTACAAGCACTGACAAAGTAGCAGCTGATAAATGTAAAATTGAATTTCATAAGCTGATGGACAAAGAGTTATCTTCTATAGGAAGTTTTAACATTGATGAAATGGAGCTTTTTTTAAGAAGAAAATGCCTTAAATAAATTATATTACTAAAGATAAAGTTGCTTTACCAAGTACATAAGCCCATGAAGGACTGGTTGATTTTGTCATTTGACAGTAATACCTCTGGAGACTTCAAATTGAAGCCAATGCTTGTGTACCATTCAGAGAATTCTAGGGTGTTCAAGCAATAAAAGATATCCAGAGGGCAACTTGGGATTTATTGGAAGTTAAACCACAGAGCATGGGTGACTAGGGAGCTGTTTAGTGAATGGGCATCAGAAGTCTTTTGCTATTCTGTGGTGTGGCAAAGTACCTAATAGCAAATAAATTTCCTCTGAAAGCTCTGATACTCATAAACAATGATCTTGGCCATGACTCTGAACTTGCTAGTTCTTTGAAGGCCAAATATGAATGCATTAAAGTGATGTTTTTGCCTCCCAACACAACCCCAATCTTGCAACCCATGGACTAAAATAAGATCTGCAGCTTTAAGAAACTGTACAAAGAAAATGTTTAGGAGATGTTACCAAGCAGTTTTAACTGATTCTAATTTGGAAGACCAAGTACAACATCTTGGAAGCTGTAAGACTGATTATGGCAGAATTTCAAGATGTTTCAATTTGCTGTATGAATTCAGGATGGAGATCATTGTAGCAAGAGGCAGTCCATAATATTGAGAGTTTTCAAGATGAGGAGGCAACAGGAAATGTGGACAAAGAGATTGTTTCAATAGGTCATTCAAATGTACTTGTAATAGCAATGGAGGAGTTGAAGAAATGATGCAGTCCCATGAGCAGGAACTTTCTCCTCAAGATCTGCAGCAGTTGAGAGAGATGACTAAAGAAGCCAGTGTAAAGGAAAAAAAAAAGAAGGATGATTACATCTACATTCAACATAAAAGACATTAAATATCACTGGGAAAAGTTCAGGCAGCTGGCTGCAAGACATCCTAACATTGAAAGAACTGAACTTGTGTTGTGAGATGGAGGACAAGGTGGTATCATACTTCAAGAATCAGCTTGTGAGTAGAAGAAAGAGAGTCACTCTGCAAAGTTTAGACAGATTTTTTTTTCATTAAAAGGCAGTAAAAAGTCTCCATCACCCAAAATACTAGTAATGTCATCTGGTACGAGTGCTTCTGGGAGATTAGAGATTCCAAATGTCATAATGGAAGATGATTCCTCTTCTGAGAAACACTGATTCTTTTTCATCCATCAATACCTTTCTAAATCTACAAGCAAAATTTTTCACACTTTTAAGTTAGTGTATTATTTATTACACTAAAAGTAGTTTTTAGTTATTTATGTTTATAATTTTGCCTCAATTGTACCCACACACTGAATTTATTAAATTAGTTTATAATACCTGTATTTTAAGTCACACATACTGGAATTTTAAATTTAATGCATTTTTCACTTAACAAATTTTTTTAGGAACCAATTAAGCTCATTAACTGAGGGACCATTGTATTCAATTTTAAGTCTGAGAAATGTAGAAACAATCAACTTCCATTTTGAAAGTACATCCTCTTTCTATTGATTCCCAATAAAATAAGTTATTGCTATTCTTTATTCACTTTCTCTATGATGACCAACTTACCAGAATACAAGTCGATAATATTACAACTAAAATATTAAAATTTAGAATATATCTCATTAAAGAAATAATAAAGACGAGAAAAAATAAAACAAAATCATTACTACAGTCATTTGATAATTTATCACATTAATAAAATAGCAGCTTACTTTATCTTCTAACCATCTTTCCATTTCATCAAAATCTTGTTCTCTATGTAACTGAAAACAATACATTTAGGTTATTATGTGTATTTACTACCTTACTTACTCAATATAAATATTTTTTAAATCTTTCACAAGTGTGAGTACATGTAGCTCATCAAAACAATATCAGTTAAGGAAGTAGACAAGTTTATTTTCCCTATTTTTTTAGAAGATTCATTTAAAGTAACACGTGTCTTCTTGTGTAAAGGATTTCTGTAAAGTTAAACATACTATGAAAGTAGATGACAATCTTTTCCACTAAATGGTCAGGAATTAACATTATAATACATAATAATTTATTTTTCCATTGAAATGTTCAAAATTGACATAGACAGTGTATACCTTCAGAAAGATAACATTGTAGGAATTTATATTTCATAATGATTTCTCAGCTATCTCAAGATCAAGTCCTACATCCACTGAGTAATGTTTGTTTTTTATTTACTAGTAATAATTTACCTTAAATGTAACAATTAATTTTACCAGCTCATCACTGCCTTATTGAAATGGGGATAAAAAGAAAGATGCAGGCAGTACTTGTCTAGTTGTCCAAGAGAAATCAGACAAGGAAGCACTTGTGGAGAAGCAGCACAAAAGCTCTGATGACCAGTCAAGTCACCAATAATGAACTCCTGATCTTAGCTGAGAAACCAGCAGTTAAAATTATCACTTGATTGTAAAATCAATGACTAAAAGAAAGTGGTATTCCTCGCTTTCTGAACTATCAGGTGCTGTTTCACTATGCACTACATAGTGTGATTACTACTGGGTCATTATGAGGTTAGGATGCTTTGATTATTGCAAGATTAACTGGACCAAAAGGGTACTGAAGCTCTGATTTTCTGAGCTATAGAGCAGAGTTACACAATGAGATATGAGACAGTAGATGCTTAATTACTACACAAAGGGGCTGTTAATAAGTATGATACCTAGAACATCAGAATTTGTAGGGTTGAAGATGATTGCTGGGAACTTTAAAACTTGGTTGAATGAGCATTGTGGCCCTTACTTTCCAAGTTATGGAATGAGTTGTTATAGTAAAATGTTCACTATACTGAGAAAATTGCTCTCCCTGTCTTGCTATGTGATATCACAATTTATGAGGAATAGACCTCAATACTCATGAGATTTCTCCAATACAATTAATTGTGTATACTTCACTTCTCCATGTACTTTGAAAAAGAGTTATTTTTTTAGCAACTAATATTATTTAAATTGTTATAAATCTAATTTGAGCAGTGATTTTTCCGTATTGCCAGCCAACTATGACAGCAAATGTATTTTAATACAAAATACTGTATTTAGCCTACAGTGGTCTAAGTGCGTATTGAATATATACAGTACTGACAGCAAAAATATTAATAATGGCTCAAAAGTCTTAGGTCAAGTGAATTCTGCTGGTAACTATCTATTTTATGATGCTAAGAAAATGTGCTTACAGATGACTCATAGATAACAGCATATTAAGGTATCACAGCTATTAAGACAGTTACCAAATCTAACATATTAATTTCTATGGTTTTCTTTTAGCAGTACAGATGTTGTAAACCACTACCAAAATTAGCTATTAAACAGTTAATTTTTAATTGTTGTTAATCACCATTACCTAAAGATGCCCAATTTCTATGAGCTTAAATGTCACAGTTCTAATTACTTAAAAAACAGAAATGGTGTTGCATTTAATTAGATCCTCACCAATTAACAACCACCAGAAAACATAGTTTTATTCTCATTATTATACTGTATCAATCTTACTAAACATAGTAATATTATACCAATACAATCTAAAACAATAAAACAGATTTAAGTATTAAAAAAAGTTAACTTTCTATTTGTTATTTTCAAGTATATATTACAATCAGTGAAAAAAGTTGAGTAACTATTTAATCAAAGATCTCTTATGGCATAAATAATTTGTTAAGATTTTGGATAAAATTTTTGGTAATTGGTAGGTTAAGAAACAAAACCATGATATCAGAAGAATAACAAATATTTTGTTATTTGTCATTATTATGTAATACTGAAAATGCTGTTTTACTGATGTACATGCAAGGACAACAGTTCACTATTCAAACATTACACTAGAGAACTTGGTATAATCTTACCTTTTGAATCATATCTTCTTCCTATTCACAGGGAAGAATTAAACAGAAAACAGATTTTAGATATACATGCACAAGCACTAGATTGTTTGTTCAAGTACTTACTACTTCTGTCCTTCAAGAGCTTTGGGTGCAGTGTACTACAACAAACAAACAATGTGAAGTTGAAAATGTAATTTTGATCTTTTCTTTATGGAAACTTGTAATGGTCCAATTTAACCCTTTCCAGACCAAGGTAGAGTCACTGCCTCAACTGATTTTTTCCTTCTCAGTGTAGAAGACAATTTTTCTACACTGAAAATGCATTTCCAATAGATAATTACATCTCTCACACAATAGCTTTACTCGATTATTAGTGCTCTCTGTATATGCAATATTTGCTTGTCACTAGCCTTGAAACTCCCACCTATCTTCACACTGTACAGATGCACTGTAAGATGCACATAGACATGCAACAACCCTCCACCAACAGCAATGTGACACATACTCCAATGTAGAACCCAATCTTCACTTCAAGATTAGGCATGAAAGACATACTGAAAGTGGGAAGAGATGGTGGGAAATGTTAGCAGTAGCATGTATCTATTGGAGATATGTTTCCACTGTAGGAAAATTATAACTTCTGATGAGATAACTTACCTCCTCTCATAAAATAGCTAGAATCCCATGCTGATCTGGTGGAAAGATGGGTTTAAAATGGGCACCCTTCAAAAGGCACCCAAAAAAATTGAGAGGAGAATACATGTAGGAGACCTCATCAAATCTGAACCAAGTATACTCTTTGCCCATTGTGACGATAATTGTGACTAAACTCAAATGGATGCACCAATTGGTAAAAAGATGGCAAGAGTACATTGGACCGTAATAAGTAGGTCAACTCCAGTCCAAAACTTAGTGATGCCAGGAATGGAACATCTGGTCCACAAAAGAGGTGGACTCCTACCATATTCAGCTCATGCCCAGGAACCAGAAGGAGAAAAACTTCCACTCCAAGAACCTAGCCAGCATATGCACAAAACTTGAACACAACCAACACCAGCCACCTGGGAATTTGAGATCCAAGCAACAGCAGGTAGGTAAAAAGCAATGTGGAAGTTCAACTCCATTTCAAACCATGTGGCATTGGGATTGGATCATCCAGTCTGATGTAGGAGGAAGGTCCCAGCCCAACCACATTTATGAGGATTTATTTTGGCTGTCCAGATCCAACCAACACCATCACATCTTGCAATCAACATCCAAACAGAGACAGGAAAGAGGGTTTCTAGTGAGAGGGGTGAATTGCATTGTGGTCCACAGAAGGAGGATAATCACACCAACCACTACTCTTAACTGAGTAGAACAATTACGCTAAGGAGGAAATCTCTGTGGTTTACCACCCCAGCAGCTAGAAGCTGGTAAGTGGCAAGGATACCAGTAGTTCAATTAAAGTGTACCTAGACAGGAAACACCACAGAGCAGAATCTAACAAAAAAACCAAAAAAGAGGTCACTGTAAAGATACAAAGAGATAATTAATGAAAACCTACCCAATTACATATGAACTGAGAAGTGCAAGATATCAACAGGAAGCAAATTATATCCATTTGAAGAGAACACAAGAATATGATGAAGGTACTGGAAAATGAAAGTGTGAGGAGTGATCCATATATCTGCATAGAAGATCTTCAAAGAATGACGAAAACAAACAGCCAAGGACATCGCAATGGCACATTCAGTGAGAGGAAACATGGGGAATAAAAAGGAATGTAGAAGGAAACCTTGTATATCACATACAGGGGCATAGCCAAAAATGGGGGATGGGGGTGGGTAGTTTGAGTGCTTGATGCAAGTGCCACAGGTGTGAAAGCCATGCTAGGGAGGTCTGGGGGCATGCCCTCCTGGGAAATTTTTTAAATAAATACATAAAAGAAAAGCCTGAATTATGCATTCTGAGACCACCTTTTTGGCAAATTTCAGAATTGCACACTGAGGTGTTTGTCTTATTTTTTTAATCATAAATAAATATATAGACCTATATATATAATATATAACTTAAAGTTATCAGGCCCAGAAAAGTAGGCCTAGTCCTATCATCAACATATAAAATATAGAGTCACTCAGGAGAGTCCAAAATATATGTATAGTGTCTTTTACCTGTATTCAAATATCATAGACAGTGTATGTTCAGATTCCCTGGATTTCAAGAATTAACTTCACAAATAAACAGTGGGTGGCACCATGGCACAAACCTAGAACCATTGGCACCATCTGTAGTGAATGATTCACTACAGCATAACAAATTACATCAGCTAATATTGAGAAACACTTTGCAGCATTAACCCTGTTGAAGCAACAGATATTTCAGGCATTGAACAGTTTCCACTGTGTGTTAGATATCTGCATGCTAATGACATCTGTTGCAATGAGAGAAGATTTTTTACAATTTATACCTGTTTATGATGTGACAGGCAGAAACTTGGCTGATGTTATCATAACAAATCTGACAAAATATGATATTGGCATGGCTAACCTGCGAGGACAAGGGTACAACGATGCTGCCTCTATGAGTGGGAAATTCAATGGTGTCCAGAGACACTTAACTGATAAATTCCCACTTCCACCCTATGTACATTGCCCATTCCTTAAACTTGGCAATTTCTGATGCTTGTAAAGAAGTTCCTGTGCAAAATTGCATGGGAGTAATTTCTAGCATTGAAAACTTTCTCAATATACCCAAACGATAGCACGTTTTGGCTCTTTTGGTGGAGAATAAAGCACCTGAATCGAAAAAAAAAAGTTTGAAAGATCTCTGTGAAAGAAACACTGTGGGTTGAGAGGCATGACTCAGTCATCGTCTTTCTAGAATTAATCCATGCAGTTACAGATGCACTTGAGACCATATCAGGTTGGCAAGACAGAGATTCTGCCACGCAAGCCAATTAATTGTTGTGTTCTATAACACAGCCAGAATTCATCGACACTCCACATACCATTGCTAAATTGTTTTCCTTTAGTGTGCAACTTACTGCAGCAACAGAACATTGATTTAGGTGTTGCAAAGCATCACGTAGAAATAGTGGAAGATTTGATCCATTCACTCAGAAATAATACTGTGAATGAATTTAACAACATTTTCTGTGAGGCTAAAAGACAGATGTACCATGCTAACCCACAAACCATTAGCCCTGAGTAGTACTTTCATATTGTTGTATTTGTACCATTTGTTGATCACTTTCTTTCACAAATATGTGACAGTCTGTCCAGTCACAAAACTCTCCTTACAAACTTCATGTGTCTACTACCATTAAGATCTACCACAGAACGATCAGAATCTACATCCCAACAATGTGACCAAACTAAAGAGTTGGTCAATATATACAAGGCTGACATTGACAGCACTCTACTAGCTGCAGTAGGTGAACTTAGGGTTTGGTACAAATCACTTGCAAACAACAGACCAAACAATGTCATAGATGCATATGCAATGTGCAATGCATAAATGTTCCCAGTCATTTCTAGACTGTTGAAAGTATTTGCCACACTGCCTGTGTCAACAAGCTCAGTGGACCATTCGTTTTCAACTCTCAGAAGACTCAAAACGTATTTGAGAAATACCACCACTGAAGATCAACTGAATGGCCTGGCCTCATTATACATTCTCTGTGATATTAAAGTTGAACCAAACTGTATTGTAGATGTAGGGCAAGAACGAACAGGCGTTTAAGCCTTTCATTAATATTTGATTGTATTTCTCTAGTTCTGACAAAACTTGCTGAATTAAAAGAGTGTTAAATCAGAAATTTGCATTTGACCATTTGTTGTGTGTGAAATTATCTGCCACGCAATCACGGATCTTTATGAAACTTTCCAGGTGGCAACTGAACTTGTCTAAGAAGTTTGGGTCCATAGGTTGGGTTTAATCCCCCTGGCTACGCCCCTGATCACATAAGACCAGAGTGTTCAGACGGGACACAGAAAGCAATCCTCATATGAATGGGAGTACAGATGTGAAATAGAAGGCAGTGAAATAAGAGTGAAGAAGTAATTATCCTTAGAATCAGCAGAGGTCTTGGGAGGGAAGGAAACGATCAGGATGAAGGATGACATAAGTGTGGTAGTAGAGAATACGAGAGACACTGATAGGGGACACATCTAATAAGTGACATCCATAGGCTAATGAGAAAAGGAAAAAGGTCTTCAAGGGAGGGTGATTGAGGGAACAAGAAGATAAAGGCTCAAATAATGGAGGGAGAGTAAAGGTAAGTAAGACAACATTAAGATTCCAATCCAGCAAGAGTATGGGTTGGGAAGGACAAAGGAATGAAATAATAGGGAGAGAAGTGGAGAAGAAAAGACATGGGAAAAATGAAAGGTAGAGAGCAAGGCTGCTATACAACTTACAGTGGTTAAAGAGTCAGATAAAGAAATTCCAAAGATGAGGGACAGGAAGGGAAGAAGTCATGACAGAGACCAACAGCAAAAAATATGCCATTTAAATTGGTAAAGAAGAATTGAAGAAGGGTGTAACAAAAGGAAAATAAAAGATACTACACATGTGGAAAGCTACGCATAAACCTGGAATGTTGGAAGGGATGGAAGGAACACGGATGAGTGAGGCCAATGAGGTAAGGAAGTGGGAGAGAGCAGAAGCAAAGGTGGTGACAACTAGAAAGGCTAAAGTAACAGGAACCAGAGTTGACCAGGCTAACACAATGACATGAGAAGAACTCAACATTGAATGGTTTGGGTAGTGGATGAGACCTGGGGAAGGAGAAGATTGGGCAAATAAGCACAAATGTAAAGGTCTCTCTAATCCTCACTGAAGGTATCAACTGCAAAAGCCAAAGGATGTGGAACTGGGGACCAGAAAAGTGAGAGTTTGGTATTCAAGTGGACAGAGAAAGCATTCATTTGTAACACACCCAGTTAAGAGTACAGCCACCATAAGACCTGTGGATTGAGGACCACTTCATGGGGAAAATTTTGTAAGGACAAGACAAATGATCCATGAAAAGATTGAAAGTATGTGAGATATGACAAGCCAGCTAGTGACTCTCATGGCTATTAGCCTAGAACAGAATATTCAGTGTGTGAAAACAAACATCATGAATGAGTGCCCCCTTGCCAAGTGATGCATAAGTCAATAGTCAAGTTGTCAGAATGGATCATGACAAAATCACACCTCAGAATCAGAAGGAAATGCACATATAGAGGGTATTAGTAATCAAGAAAAGCTGTTATGTAAGAGTAGGTAAGTTATTGCATCAGAAATACTTCCATCTTTACGGCACAAAGTTACTAAAGGCTATATTCTGCTGTCTCTAATTTTAAGTTGCCAACTACAGGGAAAATAACTGGCTAACAGCACTAACTGCCAACTCTTGGCACATTATAATGCTGCTAGGGCCATAAAAGCAAGGATGCTAGGTGCTATATGTCAATCCCATGACTCACAAATTACAAGTTATGCAACCCAACCCAACCACCAGGCTATGCCAAGCATCTAAATATTTAACCCAATTGCACGTAACTTTGTACAAATTTACTATTAAAAATAGCATCCAGTTCTGATTTAAAAACAAACAAACTATAATTTAATGTACTTTTCATACTATACTTTACTACAACATGAACTTTCCAAAACTTGTTAAAACATTTTCTGAAAGAACATAAGCATTTAAATATTTCTTATGTTGCTCACAAAGTTCCATTTTATATATTGAATCAATTTCAATCTAACTGACATCTACTGACCTAATTATTTTAATACTTTGCTGATTCTAGTAATCACTGCTATAAACCATGAGAAGTATGGTGAAAACTGACAAGAGATTTATAGATATCCTATGATCTTACATGTCAATGGCTAGATTAGGTAACAGTATTTTAGCTAATAATATTCTTAGTTGAGATTAATTTATATCTTATTAACCCTCTTGTCACATGGCATAAAAAAATAGTTAAAACATAAACTTTTAATATTATACAAGTTTTAAGTTCCTAACTTTATAAGGAGATATTTAACAAAATTTTCAATCTCTCCTAGTATAAGAACCATGGCATTTGTTCTCCAGTTCCATTCCCTTCTCTAATTTACTGTCCTCTCTGAAGTAGCTAATCTAATGTAAGTTACTCAATATAATATAGTTATAAAAGTATTATTCAGACAAAGCATAATTTTTACAGCCTCTTTTTTTTGTTCAGACAGCCTTAAATCAGAAAATTAGATTCACTTGCCACATCTCCTCTTTCACAAACTGCTAGTAGTTCATCCTAATGTTTAATACTATATTATTTATAACTGAAAGAAAGCAAAAGTTTTATTCTATTAAATGACATATTATATTACATTGTTTTCTGTGTAGAGAATTGTCTATTTGATTTCCAGTTCAAATGTTATTCTCATGGGAAATGCAGCAACAAACTCAGCTGAATTTTTAATGGCACTTACTGCATAGTTGGAAAATTAGAAACATTATGATTGGTGTAGAAAAATGTTTTATTTTTATGTGTTGTTATTCTGTGTTTTTGTACGCATTACTTAATTAAATAAAAAAATTAGTGCATTAGTACCATTATTATGAAAATGTTGGGTTAAAAAGACTCATGTAAGTCTTGTTTTTCATGTTTATTATTTATTTGATATTATAAAAGTAACTGAAGAACAAAAATTAGATTCTTACTGATTTAGGTAAGGTTAGATTAGATAAAATAAATTTAAAAAATTCTCATGAGGTATGCTTGTGAGTAACCTGTGCATTACTTAACTCAGTAATAATGAAATACATGTGTGGTAAGATCATTAATTATAAATGATTCAGAGGGCAGTAAGATAATAAAAATTGAGTAGAAATAGATTTATACTGTAATAAACATTAATTCATTCAGGAAAAGCTAATGTAGTTTCCTGTTACAACTTTAAGTCATTCTAGAAAAAAAAAGTTTGTTGGTTGACTGTTTGGCATTTATTAGTGCAGCAGCATTTGCCCAGGATGAAGAAGGGAACAAAAGGTTTTGAGCATCTGGATAAGAAATGTTATTAATGATTTTTAAATGCTGTACTTCTTTCTCCTCCACCCACCTAAGGTAAGAACATAGCTTCTTGACAGACTGTGGAGAGTCAGCAAGTCCCTCTAATTCCTTCTGAATAAACAAGAGACATTTGCCCTAAGGTTTTATAAAACAAAGAATGGAGCATGAGAAAATGAAATACTGATGTAGAACAACATGAAGACTGCTGTTTAGAGTTGTTCTAATATGGTTGTTTACCAATAATTAGCTGTTTTTTTAATGATTTTATTTTTTTCAGGATTTGGGGATCTACAATGAAAGTAAAAAGATTGAATGCCCACTGACCCCACCTACCACATAGTCCTACAATGGGATGCACTACAATGACAAACAAGGACACTGCAGCAACACCAGGGTTTTGAAATCTCTATACACAAACACCAGCATCAGACACGATATCCAAAATGCTCACTGAGAACTCCAAACACTGGTACTTGGTTTACCATAGCCCAACAGAAATAGCCAAATGACAATGGGGACCAATCATCTACAGGAATTCAAAGCCAAAGTGATGTGTTGTGGTTGGATTCCTCAACCACCAGGATCCTCTCTACCCCATCATGGATTGTCACTCATGGCAAACAGATGGGTGGATGTTCAGATCCCAGAGGAGGTAACCTGAAAATACAGAACATTCCCTGAAAGGTGCCCTCACCATACACAGGAATCCACCTCAAGGAAGGGGGGAAGGATAATTTACATTTATTTCATATCTTCTTTTACTGTGGTTGCAAAATCAGTCAGTTTGACCAACCTCACACAAGGTAAGGGTAAAGAAAAATGAGATTAAAATATAAAGTTTTAGAGATTATACAAGTGAAATTTTCAAATGAAGAAAAGTGTTTTTAATCTTAACATGAGAATCATATTACACTGTAGTAGTTAACACTTTGATTCCATAAACTCATGGACAAATGTTTTTCCACAGAAAACATACTGAAAGCTTGCAAAATTTCATGAAGATATTTAGATGTTATAGTATGAAAACTCTGAAGTTGAATTTAGGGTTATGTATTTTCTTCAAATGACCAAGCCCACAGAGTTAAAACAATTTATTTTCAATAAGTAAAAGTTCATTTAGTTATTTATTTTGTCTGAATACAATAAACATAGCAACAATGTCCAATAAATAAGAATCTCAGTTTTGCTCATGCCATTAGAATATTTTACCATTCTTCACTCATATTCTCTAAACCTAACTAGACTAACCAGATGTCTTATTATACATGAAAATATCCACAGGCTTCAAACAAATATGTAACATTCAAACATTTTCAAGAGTGAAAAGAAAATGTTAAGAAAACAGCACAAACGTTTTCAATGTGTAGTTTATTCTTAAGTCTTCTTGACTTCCCACTAAATTTAAATGTTCTTCTTTGCAAATCATATATCTAAATCACTTTTCTACAAAACCAGAAATTTACTTCTCATACTAATTTAATCATTCTACATTAACATAAACACTAAATAGCCTGCTCTATTAAACGTTTTTTTAAGCTTCCTCTGTAGCTATTTTGCATTACTGTTTTTTTTTTATATCATATTCTATGAGGCTTTGAAAGGGTGCAAATAAGATGCTGTACTAATAAAACCATATGAAAATAAGGTAAATCATGTGAGAAACAAACCCTTGAAAATGATTTTATCAAAAGACAATAGTATGTTGGAAAACATATGCCTATCCTTTTGGGATGGGCAGAAAAATTCTAAAAAAATCAGCAAGTTCACTGTTTATAGGCAACTCCTCAGAACTGTGCAGAAATGCAAAACTTTAAATTTTAAAAAGTTTTCTTTGGAAATTACACTAAATAAATGTTATACAATATTTGTTAGTAGCTAAGCACAAATAGCTTTCTCCATGGGTATCAGGTATCTAATCCCAGATTTTAATTGTAATTCTGCAGATATACTGCTGTGCCATTGGAGAGGCTTTTTAGGTCTCCAGCAGGGCTATAAAATGATAAAATATCAACATAATCTATTTTTTGCATAATATATTTTTGAAATGCAGTTAGAATTATCCTTACCTAAATTTTCAAATTTGATATGCAGGCATGTACTCTCCACCTGAAAGGTGGTCACTGATCTGAATAGGGTTAAACTATAATATTGCAACTTACTAACAGACTTCAAGCAATATCTCACATTGTTTTATATAATATTTATATACTGTTTCATGTTTATTAACACATCACAACAAAAATTTTAAGCAATGTAAATAACACCAAGTCACATGATTAAAGAACATTAAACAACATAAAAACAAAACACATTTACCATTAATGATTTCAATAATTATCTAGGATATATGACATACAGAAAACAACACTGACTCTTAAAAATACTGTAACAGTTGAAACATTACATATGCATAAAATGTAAATGGACCATACTTAACACTCACTGCAACAAAACATGCCACAAAATAGAAAATAAGCAATTTCACAAAGAGCAACACACAACTTGGTCAGATTATTACAAGTTTTTAGGATATAATGTTTGAACCATTAATTTAGATAATTAATTTTATTTAAGTGAATGCACAATAGATGACTTCAACAATTCACTGAAAAATTGTTTTTGAAAAATAAAGTCAAAAGAACTAATATTTTCTTTTGTTATTTTGTGTACTCTTATTTTTCCCATTTTCACTGTAATATCAGCTTATCTGTCATGTGCGCTTTGGATAAAATTCAATTTTAATTTTATATTTCTCATTTTCATGTTTTTAAACTCCACATTCCACCTAGTACTGTAGCTAATCATTTTTCAGTCTTTACAATTATATTCCATCAAAATGTACTGAAGAATAAGAAAGTCATTATTAGAATCTAAAGCTACAAATAAATGAAATTAAAAGAATCAGAAATAACAGAAAAACCTCATGCATACCTCATGAGAAGTGGCCTTAGCAGATGTAAGCGAGCCAAGACTCACACTAATCTGATTCTGATTTGTGTTATCCTCACATACGCTGCCACTGAAATAAAACAAATAAAGCACAAGTGAAACTTCAAGATTTGCACATCTCATTCACATAAAATGGCTGTCTTAAGCTGCTTTTACACTTAAAGTAAAGGTTTTAGTTGTGAAAGTATACAAAACCAATGTTAAACAATTAAAAGGTTAATTATGTTGTTTTTATAACAAAACATTACTATCCATGTTCTTTTTTTCTCTCCAAAAACATGTAATAAAATAATAAAACACACAAGCACTTAGATCTAATGTGTGTTCCCAATATGTAACTCATCAATGCATTCAGGACCTTAAGTAACAAGCTGATCAGTTAATTTAGCTTTATTAACATAAGCACCTGTTACAAGTTTTATAAATCTTTTAATCAAATTCTCATCCACCAAAACAATAAAAAAAATTCTATTTTTGAAAAATAAGGAATTAAAATAGATATCAATAACAACAAAATTGCAGAACTTTAAAAACTTACACAATAGAATATGAAGAAAATGTGAAAAAATTAAAAGCATTGGATTTCATTATTGTTGATTGTATTTAAATGACCATGCTCTGAAAGGACTTCATGTAAACACCATTTTTATAAATAACAATGTTTTGAGACAACATGGGGCATCATTTTCCATCTTGCTGTTCCATCCTTTAAACTAAATTAATATAATTTTTTAAAAACCCTTTGAGCCAGCCCTTATCATTAATATACTTAAGTTTTTTCTTAAACTCACTTAAAGTTATTGCCTTTACAATATCCAAAGACCAACCATCTGTTAGAAAAATGATACTATCTTAGCTGATGATAATTCCTATTTATGTCCCCTAGTTCTTCTATTCTCACTGTTTAATATGAAAAATAATGATGTACCAACACTATCAATTCCTTTTACAATCTTCAGAACCTCAATAAAATCCCCCCTAACTCTTCTTTTTCAAGAGAAAATAATTTGAGAGATTTCCTCATGTAATGTCTCAGTCCCAAGCACCATTCTAGCAACCTTTTTCCAAGCCATTTCTAACAATTCAATGCCTTTCCTAAAGTAAAAAGCCTAAACTAAGTGCAATATTCTGTGCAAGCAAATCATAATTTATTTAGACTTATATTCAATATTTCTGTAGATACAACCTAAAATCTTATTTCCCTACCACTAGCAAAAACAAATGCTTGGATGCCTTTAGAGACTGGTTGACTATTACACCAAGATCCTCTTTATTTTACAACACTTTTAAGGTTATTCCTGTCCAAACTATTCTTATTATTCAAATTATGATAACCCACAGGGATTATCATGCATTTATTATAAATAAACTCATCTTCCATTTATTTGCCCAATTAACTATATGATCTCAATCCTTTTGTAAATCAGCAGCATCCTCTACACAGCTAACAACACCTAAGACCTTAATATCATCCACAAATTTATGTACCTTATTGAGCATTCTTTCATCTATGTCAATGACATAAAAATGTCAAAAGTTCTCAGAATGAGCCCTGAAGTCACCAACTTGTGACATTAATCCATTTGTAAGAGCCCTCTGCTTTCAATCCATTCAGCCACTCTTATATTCAACTTGCTAACTTATTCTCCCACATCTACAGAGATAAATTTTTCATAAGCCTTTTACGTAGCCTTGTCAAATGCTTTCTGAAAATCCTGATACACCAAAGCTACACCCTTACCTTCATCTACATAAGCAGTAACTCTTTAAAGAATGTAAAAAAATTTGAAATGTAAGATTTTCCCTTAGTGAAACCATGTTGACTATCCAACAAAATTCTAAACTTTGTTAAATAACATTGCAAAACATCTTCTATGAACCTTTCCCATGACTAATGTAAGATTAATGGGTCTATAAGTACTGAGACAATTTTTATCACCTTCCTTGAAAAGAGGAGTTACATTAGCTGCCCACTATTCAAAAAGTGACAAAAAAATAGTAGTGAGTGGCTTACATATCCAATTTTTATCCTCCTTCAAAACCATTGGGGAAACATCTGGCCAAAAGAGACTTATCATTTTTAAACTTCCCAATTTTTATCTTGTATAAACCTTTAATAATTTAGGGAATAGCCACAGGAGAGTTACATATAAATAACTCTCACAGCTCATTCCTAGCAGTCTCAAAAATTATAGCCCATAGTTACCAAAATGTGAAACAGATTTATCAATCATATTTTTGACAGTTTTGGCTGTGATAGTTTTTACTTGTATTTGAACAACTAAACATAGTCAATTTTTTCAAAGTGGTTAAAGTCTCTGTAGTTCAAAAATCTTGTATTTTTAATATATTTTTAAAATAAATCCTTTTTCAGAGCAAACAGAGATCAGAATTAGTGAGATACAATTATAGTACAAAATCAAGAAGAAACTAGGTCTCAGAATAGAATTACGAAGTAGAAAGTTATACCAACAGTCGTGTGTTAAGAATATTGCATGTAAACATTAAAATAATTGAAATTACAAATGCTTCAAATGTTTACTATGCTGTACTTCACTTTCAAATTTATGGTTCCATTAAAATGAATAATTAACAGTTTTAGCTGCAACACAGCAGCTCAAAGGATGGCTTTGAGATTTTTTGTTTCAAGTACAAACTTTTAGCTTGTAATTCTATCATATCTTAACTGATTTGAAATATAATTACAGTTTGAACTCAAGAAGCCAAATCCTTTTGATTGATGTATTTGACCATACTTAAAATCTCAGATTATTTTAGTCCTGCCTAAAATAATTTCAAGAGCTGCAGCTATTGAAGATTCCCTGTTGTTTGTAATTAGTTGTAACAAATTAATTAAATATTGCATAATAACAGAAGTATTAATACATAGACTACTGAAAATAATACCAGATAATATCACTTAAATTTTCAATAACAAATATGTTCAAGTAGAATAAAAATATCACCAGATAATATACTGTTTTGAGTTCAACAAATAAGTTACAGCCTCTAAATCATAACCAGTGACAATAACAAGCAATAATATTACCAGAATAAGTATAACTTGTGCACATGTAATAAAGGAATTTATCCCTATATATACTTTCCTCACAACTAACCCTCAATTTTATCTCTCATGAGAAAAGAACAACTCTTAACAGTACCTACCCTGACCTTTAATGTCACTGTAACTTTGATTTTAATTGATAATTGCAAATAGCATAACCTTATTAGCATTTTGATTTACATTAATTATAACTTTTGCTCTGATTGTTGATTTTGACTTAATTTATAATGAAATGGAGTTAGATTTGTTAAAAGGACCCAAAATGCTAATGGGCCTGAATGAAATATGACAGACCTTTGGTGTTAAACCTGAGGTATTAAACAAAGTGGGGAAAAAAACAAAACCTCTCATATCGAGAAATGAAGCCTTTTATATTTTGTTTGCCAGGGGCAGAGTAGTCTGGGTTTAATGGAGATCTAGAAAAATGCTTTGAATTTGAGTGTATCATTCAGACTATGCAAATTGACATGGGTACTGTCAAGATGTGAATATGGTTTGGATTTGTTCTAACTAATGATAGTTAACCATGTTTTAACTAGGAGTATCACTAATACCCCATTTTCAAAATGAAAATATTTAACTATAAACACAATACAAACCTTCTAAACAGTATTAAGTTTTGCATGAAAACAAAACTACAAAATTTGGTTTAACTCTTCTATGTTGTGAAATGTCCAAATATTTATGAAACTTTTATACAAAAACAATAAAAATACTTCTTTGCCTTTCTAATACACATTTATAATATTATCATTGATCAGGAAGTTGCACTGTATATATCCAATGAGTTTTAACTTGTTTGATGTTCCTCAGTTTCTTTCAACACTTTAATCTACCAACTGATGCAGCCAACTTTCCATTGTAAATGATATAAGCACAACATGATAAAGTTTATCTGTGATCAGTGACCTTACCTTTCAATATTGTGAAATAATTTGTTTTGAGAGATTCTGCAACATAACATTTTGTCAATAATACATTTGGTTAAGATAACTTTACACCTAGTAATTATAGCTTGTTCTCAGTGAAAAAGAATTTTTATCTGAATAGTTTGTCATCACAGGCTTTTTTGTACTTGTCAAGCCTCAAAATCCACAGATAACTGATGTCTTGCCATAAAAGAATTTTTTTTCTACAGGTTTCAGTCATAATACAGAAAAAATATCATAAGGAATAAAAATAACATAATAATTAACTATACACAAAATCCCAAGTCTGTAAAATAACTGAAAAGTATTTCAAGAACTTTTCTTGGGATTTAAAATTACATAATATTGAAGATTAGCACCTGACGTTCTGGTGATTACTGACTATTGGGTATATTTCTTTTTAAAGCAGAGAACCCATCAAACTTCCCAAAGCCCTCTTGGACAGTGCAGTAGAGGAAGCAAGAAATATAAATTAAATGTCAAGCTGGTTGAAAATGTATAAAATGGACTGGCAAAAATAAGTATTAGGTTTGAAGGTGTCAAAAAAAATCAACAAAAGTATGATGTTTATGGTTCTGACAGCTAGACATCACAAAAATGTACGTTTGAATATTTTTCAGTTTTTATTTACAAAATACATTAAATAAGCATTATATAATGCAAAATTATAAAGTTTGCAATATTTTAAGTTCAAATGTTTTTGAAATAGAATTATATATATCTTAATATTTATGTGCGAGTATGAACCCATCAGTTGGGAAAGCATTATGAAAGTTAGTAATGCTATGTTGTATTGTGGCATTTTCAAAAATTCTACAATGTTTCCAATGGTCAAAATTTTTTGAGAAAAAACAAATATATTTAATCACTTTAATGAATCATATTTTTAGAACTAATTTGAAACAAATAACATTCAGTATATGGCTGACACAAAGCTTTAAATTAAATTGATATTAATCATTTTATAATGGAGAAAAATGTATTACACTTAGAGTTGCTTTGCACAGATAGCACTAGTCTGTTTCAGCTTGTTTGTTTGTTATTTCTTTACAAATGTTTGTGCTAAGTCATAGGCTGTACTTCAACCTATCTGCATTAGTCATCCCTAAATTTGAAATGATAAAGACTTGAGAGAAGACACCTACCTAGTCAACACTGCCACTGACTATTGTCAGACCAAATAACAGGATTTAATGTCATTGTCATAACACACTCACTGCTTTAAAGAATTAAGTAAAGGGGTTCAAATCACAGAACCTCAATATCCAAAGCTTGGCTATTCTGTTTCAGCAGAATTTATAAAAAGCTAAAGATAAGAGTTATTAATAGAGTCAAGGCTATTTACTAAAGACAAATATTATTCTACTGTATTATTAAAATATGGCATTAGTGATAAATAATGACACTCCTTCTTTCCATCTATGTTGTACCTAAATTTTTGGTTGCAGTGTAAAATAGTAAATAATATCAACACCAAAATAGGTTGAAGCAATAAAAAATATGTTCATTCATTTATTTTCTTTAGTATTTTATGAAGATTAAGTTTTAAATTTACAAAATACTACTGAACAGATATCTAAAATATACAATAATATATCACATTTAAATTTCACTGAAATGAAGAATTACCTTGTTCTGGTTTGTTCACATGAAATATTTCGAGACTGGGCAAACATATCAAAATCATCATTTTCTGTCTGATTTTCATTTCGTGGCTGGTTTGTTGCTGAAACCATTGTTATTTGACTAATAGCACTAGTGGCATTTGTAGATCCTAAGTCTAATCACAAACATGTTTATGTTAACAGAAGTGTATGACAAAAACAGAAATAACATAAAATTAAAGCTAAGATTTAAAAAGAAACAGAGTAAAATAACAACATTGTTTTGAAAAACTTGAAGCATAGGCTACTATTCCTTAATTCATTCAGTAAAGTATTCCTCAAAAGAAAGTGTACTGAGATGGATGAATATATCATATTATCTCTCAGGAATAGATTTTACTGAATGATTTAAATCATCTTATATATTTTTGGAAAACCACATTAAAACCAATTGATTTTTTTACATCTTGAGCTGACTTTTTATTGGACAAAAATGCTGGAAGTTTTGACAAGTTAAGGGCATTAGAAATACATCATATGCACTCACATACATGTAAATAGTCGCAACAAGCTTCGCACAATTGAAGTACCTGTCTTACTTTTTTTTTGTGATTTTCAAAAATAATTTCAGGTATATCATCACTATTCAGCTTAGTAAATTATCAGATTGTCATTTACTTGACTCTTCATTTATCTTGTGTACAAAAAGGTATGAAGCTCACTTTGGACTATTTCATATAAATATGTACACTTACATAAAAAATACTTCAAAAAACAATCAGTTTGTTCAGTTTTTCAGTGATTGAAAATTATTATTATACTATTAACCTTTCACCTTCATATACCAAGGTAATAATTCTGCAATTTACCCAATCCTGCTAGTTGAGTCTGGATATTGTCACTGCCTGCAGTACCATTCTCACCAAAGTCTATCAGTGACTTCTCATCAGATCCATTTTCCTAAATATGAAGAATAAAAACTAAATATATCAATGTAACAATATTAAAAGAATCTCACTGTGGCCTCTCACAAAAAGGGTTTCAAAATGTCAGTTTACTGATATGCTCATTATTAACTTGTAAACATTTTCTTAATACAAGTGTTTTAAACATTCTTTAATTTTTTTCAACATTATGTTTTTTCCCAAATTAATATCAAGTTTAGATAACATGAATATTCAATTAATTAAAAGAAAATTCACCAGAAGGTTGTTTGCTGTAACTCTATACATACAATGAAATGACTAGACAAAATACTAAGCTTGCCTCAGATCTTCTTGCACTAAATCCTATAGCTAAATTATTCAGTAACATAAATTCCCCTGTTCTGTCTTTCCTCAGTTACTTTCAGTTTGTAGCTGAAATGAAAACATATGGTTACATGATTTCATAGCTTAACAAATAAGAATACCCCTGTTCTCTTATTCCTTCATTTCTTTCAGCTGGATAAAAAGACCTAAGAGGAAATCCAAACAATATGGAAATAGTTCATAGAAAACAACCATACATTTCAACACTGTATGTAAAGACAAAATTCTTTTGTATTTAAAATATTTATTTTGTCTTAACCAGTAAAATAAGTCTAAAGCCAACCAGCTGGTATGACCAAATAATTTGAAATTAAATTGTAATTATAGATTTTTATTTAATATTGGTGGAAATAAATACTCCATGATAACAATATTAAAGTTAGATATTCAGATCTATATCAAAAATAATATACGTTACAAATCTCTGTCAAAGGCAAATGTCTTCCATGGTATTGTTAACAATATACCCAAACTTGCTAATTTCACTGTGGGAGAAGTTGAATTGATTAAAATATGGTAGGCCTCCAAGCAGTGCCTGTGGTGCCAGATTTTAAAATAAAGGCTAAATCTGACAAATTACAAAATTAAATTGACTGAGATATAGGGTACTTTTTATCAAAAACCTTCTTGTGGAGGTACTGTGTTACAATCATTTACATTAATTACAACAAAATGAGGGTATATATTTCAAACATGCTGTTTCTTATCTTTCACCTAATAAATAAAGATGATCTTTCTTATGTTAACACTGAGAATATTCATTTCAGAACTCACATATTTTTCTATGATGTCTCTGATTCATTGATTATTCTACTGAACTGAATATTACATTTTAGATGAAGAGCAAAAGATCCTATTTCTGTAAACGTTCATTTTTGTAGGTTGAAATATTAAAAAGACAAGCTTTTGTAGATTATTATAGGGTTCCAAAGCAATTATACAGAAGTTAAGCTAACTTCTGAAAAACAGTAAAAGTTTTCTGAGAGGCTTGCATGGGAACGGACTCAAATACTTTGGTCAACAAATTACCTTATATCATTCTGAATGAATATCTTTAAGATGACATTTATAGTTATAAAATTATTCCATAAATTTTAGAAATAAATTAAAAAGAGCTAAAAATGGAACATAAGGGAATCATATAAATGGCACCAATGTGCCACCAGAATTAACTGGGCATCATCAGGATGAGGTACTTATCTTTCTCACTATGAATTCAGTCAATCTGACCAACTTCATAACCACTTCCTGCTCTCAATAGTTTCCATACTATAACTTTTAATGCAATAAGTGTATCTTCACAAAATTTGGTAGACTTTTAGCAAATATTACAAGGCTTTAGTGCAGAAACAATGAGACTTTTTAATGAAGTAATTTTCATACAGAGTTTTCTGTTAGTACACACACACACACACATATATATATATATATACAATATTTTATTTTACTAGTCCTATTGCATAATGATTTCCCACAGTAGGATTAAAAATAACTTTTCTTTGTCCCAAAATCTCAAATTTCATTTGCTTCATCTTCAGAGCCTCCTAAACAAATTTCAAATATTTTCTAAGTAAAACATTAAATTTTTCTGTTATTTTTTCTACCTTAACTCTATACAAGGTTGGTCAATTTAAATGATCTCATAGCCACAAAAAAAATCAAAACAATCCATTTTTCCTTTTTAAAACGACTTCAAATGTTAGCATGTAACCACATTTGTTTATCATAAATATCTTTAAACAATTTATATCTATTTATACTTAAGTTTTATTAATGTACTGCACTTTGAACCATGTGTAACTACTATTCACACCACTGTAAATTGTAAATCACATGATTAACATTCAGCTCATGTTACACTATCAAACTGCATTATACACAAACTACTTGCAAGCATACCTTATGAAACTTTTTTACCATATTATTATCTAGTTCATTTGAACTAACTTTATCTAACCAAAAGTTTTCCTAATTTTTTTGGATTTTAGTTACTTTTTTAATAATAAATAAAGACACACATGAGCGGTTGGTGTTTTATGGCACAAAACAATTAGTAAAAATAAAAAGTAAAAACACATGTGGAAAAACAGGAAATAAGGTACTTACACTGCCATTTATTTTCCAAGTTGTGACACATCTTAAAGAATAAAAATGTAGATTTATCATATGTTATTGTTGAGTGGCTCTTAGTATAACTAAAATGCTCAACAATTTTTCTTCATGGTAGGTGGTATAAGTAGTTCAAAACTATGGTTCTGAGTGAACCAAAAAGTGCAACACAAATAAACGTTTTAAAGTTCATGAAATGATTTAAATCGATAGATTAACTTAAAGATTTCCCACCTCTGAGAACTGGTGTTTTTGTTTGTGCAGAATAAAAATTAGGAGGTTCTGTTTGAAAGTAAAACAATTTTAGTGACACCAGGATGATTGTTAAAAGCAGCTGAATTGTTTGATTGGTATTAAAAGGCCATTATAGCTTTTATCATTTTATTTTCTTTGATTTTTGATGAATAATTCAAGCTTTATTTATCATGTGATATTCAAAAATGTGTGTGGGATGATGAAGATGTTCCTTCACTGAAAGTTCTATACTCATTCTGATTTCTTCCTGTTCATATGATTCCTTTATATTCCATTTATAAACTATTTTTCACATTATTTATATCTTTGAGAGGTATCTGAGTATCACATCTGCTATAATAATTTTTCTGTCCACAATTGTGAAGCAAATACAGAAATAACCATTTAATAAATGTTCTACAACAGAAAGAGTTCTTATGATAGGGTGACCATACATCCCTTGATGAGGAATGTTGCCCCAGAGAGAAAATGACTCCAAAAGTATAAATTACTTGAAAAAATTTATTATTAATTCTATTATATTTTTAATATTTGCTATGATGTTTACAGTGTAATTACAAAATAAATAAACAATTTAACAACAAGTTTTTATTAATGGTAATATTATGTTACTTAGGTATAGTATTTAGGTGTAGTAAAGTAATTGTAGACAATTTCTGGTCATTTTCTTTGTACCAACCTGTTTTTGTTGAGTTTGTACTGGTTGGCTTTGACTAACTAGGGTTTTTTTCTTCTCATATCTTTCATAACGAAGGAACAAGTTATTCAGCTCATCATTAATCCTTAGGAGCTCATCTAAACAAAACATTAAACATTTTTTAAAACTTTACAACTTACCAAATAATGTATTTCTCACATTTTAGATTTATCCCAATGAAAGGTTCTTTTCTCTGCCTCTCTAAGCATTGGTATGAATTCTACCTTGCTTGCTCCAGTCTTCCCACAATTTTGCCCCTACTGATGTTAATCTTGTTGCTCTCTCCACTCACATCATTGTACCCTCTATATACCCCCCCATCCATATGCAAGGTCCCAATTATCCTTTCTTATTCACTTTTTCAAGATTGGTAAGATTAAGATTATCAGATCCAAACTCTATCAATTATGGGAAGGAAGGATGGGACAGTGTAAGAGGAAGTATACATTATTTAAAATACACTTTCAAAACTGGAAGATGTAAACTTCTGAAACACACACCCCTCTGACACTTTTGCTAGAATCCCACACTGACCAGGTGGAGGGGCTGGTGAGTGCAAGAGCCACACAAAAAAACATCTGTATTAAAAAATAGGTGTGCAAAACTGAGATATGATAAAAAGCACACGAGAGGTCAGCTGTAATATTTCTAGAACAGGGATGTTCTTCATCCAAATAAAGTGAAATCTAAACATGTGAGATAAAAGCCAACTAGTTACAGAGTCAATATTGTTTATTATAATGAGATATGTCCAGGCATCAACCATACAGACAAGGTTCTACATCTCACAATTAGATTTATAGGGCTGTGGACACAAAGCTAGATCCAAGACTGCAATATGACATAACTGTATAATAGGAATATGGCATGAAGGGAACCCAATATTAAAGTTAATGGACTTTTTCACGTCAAGAAACGAGAATTATAAAGAAAAGGCAAGCAACAGCTGAGTGGACAAACTCTCACTCCGATCTGAAGAAGCACAAAATGCAACAAACAGAATTTGGAATTATGGACCAAAGCACCCAATCAGAAAGTTACAGAATGTTCCATGTGAACTACCAGAATGATGTAGGTAAGATACATTAAGGTACACAATATCCAACTGGACAAGTCTTCCTCAAACCTGAAGAAGCTTGGAATGAAACAACTGAACTTGTAGTTACAGATCCAATTCACACTTCACTTAACCTGAAGAAAAACAGAGGTCATCCAGCCTGGAATTAAACACTGAAATTCTAGCTTCTCAACCTTGGAGGGAAGGAAAAAACCTCCTGTGTTAGAATTATGAGAAGGATGTGGAACAGATGAAGCTGAACCAATGGCCCTCTATCATGATCACAGAAAGTAAGAGAATGACCAAACAAGAAAAGCTATGCTCATACAACTGAGTAATAATGAGTCATCTCTAAATCAGAATTACAAGAAGGCTCGTATATAGGCTCAATTGGCTCCTCACTTGACATCTGAGAAAACAATTCAGGATTAAGAGTGGAAGAGTATCCAGCATTGCCTGTTCTACCTGAGTGGAATAAAAAGTATAAACATCACTCAAGAGGAACAGACCTCTGTCCACCACTTCAGTGACTAGAAACTGAGAATAATAAGAACTCCTTTGCCCAACTAGAATAAATGGAGGATTCATACTGGGGAGCCCATAGAAACAAGTTCCCTATTTTGAATAGTTTGTTCAATTTAGGGGTAAGCAGGGATGATTAAAGTTACTCTATGTTTTATTCATAATAGTCCATGCGTAGCAGTCCAATATTGCATACAATATTTGATATAGAATAACTGTTCACCACCTGGAAAGTACCAAGGCAGTCTTATGAAAAATTCCATCTCAAGAGAGTTTATTGCTATCAGGAATTTGTAAAAACATGCCTAACCAAGTAACATTCACCACAGAATGAGATAAAAATTAAAATGAAGAGAAGGCCCCTGAAAAGGAATAGAATAGCAAAAAAGAAATAAAGTGACCCACCTCTAGGAAAATCTTGCTGGGGCATGTAACACAGCAATGGAGATGAGAGAGTAGCCAAAACCCATCCGAGGACGAGATTGATAAATCATGTAAACAATTTGTCAAAGTGACACTGAAGAATCCTAATGGATAAATAATTGGTGAGATGAACCTTGAAACACTTCAGTGTGCTCCACTTAACACTGGAGAACCCAAACAGGGAATGAAAGATAATCTAGATTTTAAATGGTGATATAAATGAAAAATGAAGAGAAGATGAACAGAAGAGAAAAGCCTTATACCCTTCCCTAGCTGCTACAGTTTTAGGTAGAAAGGATCCACTTGGATACAACAAAATGTAGTTGGAATAGTACAGTATCCTGTTGACATAAAGCACAAACACATCAGAATGTTGATGTTCAGTAGCCAAAAACAAAAAAACATATGCTTTAAATGAGAGATAATAGAATGAATATGACCCCAAAGGTTCAAAAGGTAGATGTGATAATGCATGGAGACCCACTGTGATATCCTAATTCAAAACCCAGAAAGGCTAACAGGGTCTAATAACCCAAAATAATTTCCAAAGTAGTGACAAAACCAGGATCTCAAAATCCTTTCTTCTCTTAAAAAAACAAAAAGTAGCTAAGACAACTTTATAAAAGGCAACAGATGAAGGCACCAGACCTTTATCAAACAACCATGTAAAAAAAAATTGAGAGACACGTGATACAAAGGGATGTAAAAGGTGAAACCTATGTCTAAGAGATCACTGATAAGTAAACCATCTTCCTTGATAACCTTCTAAGAAAAAAAGTGTTGAATAAAATGTGTTAATTAAAATGCCAATCAATGAATCAATCCTTCATGTGATGTGATGGTCACATAAAAGTAAGACATGAAGTTTAAAAGTGCTGACTACTAGATGAAACATGTCTGATCAAGGGTGACTTAAGAAAGATGACCAAAGATGAAGGGGAAGAGATTGACACTCCTGAAAATACTGGAGGAGTGGAAACGAGGCCTGACCCAGCCAATATAATGCCACCAAAAGAACATGGGAGGACATCCAATGAATCAGTGTCACAGTCTTGTAAAACAAATGAATTGAGAGGGATGCATAAAGAGGAAGACCAATTTAATCCTGGCTGAAAGTATCTATTCCCAAAGTCAGAGAGTGAGATACTGAAAACCAGAAAGATGGGAGCTAAGCAGTCTAATGTATGGTAAAAGCATCAATCTGTGGTTTTTCTAAACAAGAGCAGATCCAACAAAAAAACTTGAGGAGGAAGTATCCATTTTGTAGGAAGAGTTCTGTTGGGACAAGACAACTGCTTGGCAGCAAGATTTATTACCCCTGAAACATGACAACTGAGGAGAATAATGTGGTGTTTGTATGTCCAAAAGAGAAGACTCACTATATGAAAACAAAGATCTGGAATTCATGATGATGAGAAACCCATTTGAAGTAAAAATGTATTCTCAAGATGGCTGGTACGGGAATTAAAACTTTAATTGAAATAAAGTACAGAACAATGTTTCAACCTCTTTAGGTCATCTTCCACTGTTTTGAAAATACAGAGATCTGGAATGAGTGTCCACTTACTTTGAAATGCATGAAACTACTGTATAGTTGTCCAAATGAAGCATCATCCCCTTCTATTGCAACAAGATGTGAAAAACACTCCTAAATGAATAAGATACTGTGTGAAAATAAGACTAGACTACTTCTTAATAATAAATCCAGCTCTTGCAGCTTCTGGTAACTTAGTTTCAGCACATAGTTCTGCCAAATACCAGGAAAGAGAAAGAAGAAGCCAGTCATTTATATAATGGTGAATGCAAATACTATAGAAGTGAATATGACAAAAAAACCTCTGACTATCTTGCAAAAAACAGATGGAGCTGATGTGAAGTTGAACTGTAGCTCACAAAATTAATAAACCTGGTTGCTGTTTACAAAACAGAAATAATGCCTTAAGGAATCAGTGATTAGAATCTGTTAAATTTTATCATCCATCATATGAGGTAAAAGAGCCATAGAAAAAAAAGAAATTACTCCATTGTACACCGAGGAGGCTAGAATAAGCAATAATGATGGCAAAGATTGGTGACAAGTTAACAATTTCTCTTTTCTTTTTTGGGTATGACAAACAGCCAAGAATAAAAGACCTCATGAAAGAATATGATGCATTTTATGGCCTCTTTGTGTAAAAGATGCTGGATGGTTTGTACCCAATAAATAAAAGTAAGAGGATCCTTGAAGAGTGGAAATCCAATTGGTATGAGAAATAGGGGACAAGAAGATATGAACTGAATGACCAATCTACTCCTAAGAACTTTAAAGACCCACTGATCTGTGGTGAATATCTCCCATACTTACATAAACCCTCTGAGGTGAGGTCTCACAGAGAAAGACCATTTAAGGTACTCATCAATACCAAAATCTGCAATCTGTCCTGAAGGAAGATCCCCATATGTAAGGTTGAAATCTCCTTTGTGTTTTAATGGATAATGGCACTTAAGCAAAATATATGGTAATTCAAACTGGAAATATACTAAAACATCCTACAGGATATCTTTGGGACAGTCAAAAAAAACAGTGTAGAAAATGAAGAATGTAAATGAGTCTCATCTACTCAAAATTCCATACAGTCTGGAATTCCCACAAAAACAGATCGTCTGAGAAATAGGAGCTTAGCTTCTTTGTGCTCTCTCAGGGCTCACATAGGAAGGTGAACTCCCACTAATAAGACATCTATCTTTCTCCAAAAGATCCTAGCAACAAAGGAGAGAGCAGAAGCTGATAATCTGACCAAAGAGGAAGTCAATAGATGACTAAGATCATCCAAAATTTGAGCAGGGGATCTATGATGGGCTTCAGATGACAGCTGCAAAGATTATAACAAATGCAAAACTGTATTAAGTGATAGACAAATTCTGGAAAACTGGGACTGATTATGAGGAACATGGACATTTTATCTCTAGCTCCAAATAGGAGGTGGGGGATCTAACCCTTGAGAGTCTAAATAAGGGTTCTTTACGTGATGGAAATCAAAGGCAAGCTGATCCAATAAATGAGGAGGACAAGGCATGGCAGCACACTCAGTCAATTGATCTGCAAATTTCTTGCATCAACAGCAATGTTTGGCAAAGATGAAAGAACAAGGTGATCAGCCAAACAAGTTTCTGTTATTAAAAAAGGTGAAAATTCAAAAGTCACAAGAGATATGTTCAAAATATTACAAACATGGCATACAAGTTGTAAAAAAGGGTGCAGGAAGCAGAATGTCTCTGAGGTTAGAAGTAGCTGACTAAGCAAAGGAAGGTGCTGGTGAAATAGTTTAAATTCTCAATAATTCACTTTAGATCTCCTAGAAACTCAACCTCAGAGCCAACATGACAAAAAAGCATCAGGCTGCATGTAAGGCTCTACTTCTCTGCATTTAAATAACTGTATGTCCTCTGTAGAAGGTGCCCCCCATGATACCTTGGGAAAATTAAACTGGTGAGGTGGTAGAGGGGAGGCATCAGGTGACTCTGTGTAAAATCAAGAAAATAAACAACAAACTTGTGCCCCACAAAAAAGTGTCTAAGATAACTCAAAAGAAAACATCAGAAATGTAGCAATAGTGCTGAAAAAAATCTGCAATAAACACAAAAGACAGTCTTCATAATTGAGAAAAAGTAAACAAGAAAAAATAATGGGGATCTTATATACAGATTAAGACTAGGGATGCATTATGTAAGTGAAGAGAGTCATAATATTACACCTTTAAGATCAGGCTCATGCAATTTGTGGAAACAGTGTCATGAATTTCTATTGTATTGTTATACATGCATTAACTCTGAGGTATCCTCTCAGAAAATGGTTTTACAATTAAGTATTTTTCTCAAAAAATGTTATTTTTCTATTGCAGTTACTTACATTTAAACAAACAAAAATTAAGCTCAAGGTGATTTTTATTTTAAGTATCAAAATACTTTTCTTCATAATCTCTAGAATTTCCTAAAAGTATATCATACATTTTTTGAAGACAAATATGAATATTTATACGTTAATTTTCATCATAATTACCAGATTACTAAATATCTATTATTATTAATGTACAATGCAATGAAGTGACTAAATTTAGAAAATAAATGAAATACATACCTTTTGATTTTTTTGTATAATATTTTTAAAGATGTTTTGCTTATCTTCATAATTTGGTTTGTTTTTTTTCCTTTTCACATAATAGCTAATTTTTAATGTTTTATTTTCCACTTTTGTCCTTTACCACTTACTATTCATCTCAACACAAGCAGTAAAATGTGACTAATTTTACAGGCAATTTACAGTTTTTTTGGAGAGACATGTGCAACCCTTTGGCAAAATTTTAATTTAGTATGTCATATCATAAACTTTGAGAATGGATGCAATGTATGCTGTACACTTGAAAAATGTTAACATCTTTTAATTGTGCATTTTAAAGCATAACTGATATGCAATTAACTAAAATCTAATTGTAAGACATAAGTACAATTTAAATTGTATCTCTGACTAAAACACATTCAGACAAGAAACAACTAAGTATTACACTTGGTCAAACAGCCAACCATACTATAATCAATTTCATAATGAATATGCAGTGCCAATTTCAAAATATCTACTGTCAGATTCCACTGCAAAATAAGCTCTTTCTTATAGGTATACATATGTGTATGTAGTCACTACATTGAAGACTATAAACCTCAAAATAATTTGTTGAAGATGGAGATGGCAGCTGTCAGGGGTTGAGAAAATTTATTACTTATTCAAACTATATTCATTCAGAAAAGTTTGAAAGAAATGAGTTAAAAGGTTATCTTAGCATCTCAGTGTCTAAACATATCCCTACAGTACTGCAATTGTATTACTGAAGACACAGTGCATCAAAGTTGAGAATTTTCATCGCTTCGTGGTTATGTGACAATATATTTGAAGTTTCAAGTAGTTTTTAAAGGTTTATTTTGAAATAAAAGACTTAAAACTTCGATAAAATCAAACTTTGAATCACAACATCCATTATAATATTAAATTAATTCACATACACTGAAAGTGCATCTGTTGCAAAAGGGTTCAAATTACAAAAATGCATTTGGGTATAAACATAAAAGAGAGCGAGTTAGAATTCATATAAATGTTTAGGTGGCTAAAGAAAAAAACTTTTCATCATGATAAAGCTAAAGTGTCAAACAAATTACCTTTTCAAAAACTCCTTATATTATCATGCTCAAATACCTAGTCTTGAGTTTTCTGTTTAACACAATAGTTTCAAATACTTTAACACAAAATATTCAGAAGAGAAAAAAAAAACGAACATATGTATCAAGGCTGAATAAGAAAAAAGTACTTTGTTTTCCTTACTTGTAACTTCTTCATTGGCAATTCTGTCTATGAGTTCTACAACACGACTTTGCATAGCTCGACAAGTTCGTTGTAAATCCTGTTAATAAATAGAGATTTAATGTTTTATTTCCCCAATTAATAAATTTTGTGTCATTACACAAAATGCACACTTAACTGAAAATCACTAAAAGAAATTAAATGAATCAGAAAATGTTCTTATTTCTCAAAATTATTTTAAAATAGATGACTAAAACTATTATTTCGATCTTCTTAATACACACAATGGAGAAGATTTCTTAACCTGAAGAAGTTCCCAGTCACTATCATGTTCCTTTCCAGGAGTCATCTCTGTTAACATTTCTCCAAATACCTTCATATTTCCTTGGACTACATCCAATTCACTTTTAAGCTTTGCCAGTTGTTCAGATGACAAATTTAAGGGTCCTGAGCTTCGTACTGGACTGACCTGAAAACAGTTAAGTTACTTATTCCACAAAGTTTTGTACTAACTGCTTCCGGACATCTTTAGAAAAGCACGATTATGAAAGGAAAAATAATAATAAATAGATTCTGTAAACTTAGTTCAAACAATTATCAAATGAGTGCATTTAAAAAAAAATAATCACATGAACATAATCTGTAGCCCTCAGTGGTCACCTGCAAAAATATTCCACATATTCACAAATAAAGCCAAACTAGCTCTACTGTTCCTAAGTTTAGAAGATAGTTACTGATGAAACTATCAGCACTGAAACCTATAGATAGTGAAAGAACAGATGGGAAATGAGGAAGTGGATGGATGAACATGGAGTTTAAAGGGATTGGGAGGACAGGATACAGCAAATGGAAGAGGAGTTTGAAAAAGGTAGGACATAAGGGTAGTCAATGAAAAATGTTGAGGAAAGGTCTCAGCCCATGACTATAAAAAATCAGGTATCCCATCAAAAAACATAAACATACTTATGTAAGAATGGAAGTCTTCCCCCAAAAACCCCACCAACAAAACATCAAGTGATAGGGCACAAGGCTGAAGAAGAGCACGTCAATGTAGTAAAAGGAAGGGATAAAATGTCTGCCAAAAACTTTACAGGGAAATGATGGATTGCTTCCACAAGAATATAAATGGAGGACAGATAATGTAAAAGGGTAGTAAGGTTAAGACAAAGGTGAGAATACAGAGCTTGAGAAAGGCTAACAGAGGACAGTAAATCAGAACTGCAGCCTTAAAAAAGAAACTTCAAAGTTTGGGAGTCTAAAAACAAACAAACTTCAGCATGAGTCTAAGTCAAGGCATACATGCAACCAGTCGAAGAAGACAAGGCATAACACCACCAAAGTAGTGTTGAGAGCAAAAAACGTTTCAACATGGATTTAGATATCAATGGAAAGAGTAAAAACAATATTCTGAAGAACCTGAATGAAAAATGGAAAGAATACAATAATAAATAGGGAGAATGAAAAAAAGAGGTAGCATACATGAGCAGAAAATTTGCAAAAGGGCTCAAAATGTTGAAGTATATCCACATTTGCAATGGAACAATTGTTTGCAAATTCAAGTGGTGAGAAAAAGATTGCCTAAAATCCACATTCTTAAACACAGGAATTAAAGGAGGAGAGAAGTGTGAGTCAAGGCCTAAAAAAGGCCCAAGCTAAATGCAAGACTCCAACACCTGTCACACAATAGCTGCAATAGACAAAGAAGCACCTGACAACATTGTGAGTCGTCTGCCTAGAGTAAAGAAAGTCTAGATGTTCAACACTACACAGTATAGAAAAGACTGTCTTTGTGTAATTCACACAATGGAAAATAAGAGCCAAAAAAGTCTGCAGTTATTTGCAAATAAAAACAAAAAATATTTTCACAACAGACACATTTCAACATGAGTGTCAATTGAAAAGTGATGATTTAACAAGTAGTATGGAACAATCCAGCTGCCGTGCTAAACTCCTAGTTGTGAAGGGTTGTTATGTGCTCATATACATGCAACAGTACAATAATATCACATGGAAAAACATGAAGTTAAATGGGAACCTCAAAGCTGGTGGCACATTAAAAAGTTCACAAATAATGGGAGGGAAGCACTGAATTGGGAAATTCAGATGTGAGTAGATGGTATGTATTGTATTGAAAACAGAAACAAAATATAACTATGGAAAATTGTCAAATTCTAGTTATCTCCTTTTTTGATATAAAAAAAAGTCCTTGTGCTTCATATTGTATTTAATGCATACTTCACATCAATCTAGAAACAAAATACAACTACAGAAAATTATTGATTTTAGTTATCTCTTTATATAAAAATGTCCTCTGTGCTTCATATTATATTTAAAGCACAATACTACACATACAGTTATGACAGAAAGTGTTTGTACCCCTGCATCGTGAGTAGTTTTCCTCATAACTTAAAAAGTATCACGAGTAGGCTAATAGAAGCATAATATATTTTAAATATTATACTAACACACATCTAGATAAATTTTTATGTACATTAAATGACAAATAAACTGTTTATAAACTGTCGTAATTGTACATATATTTGTACTTTTAACAACTAATATAACCAAACAAAGCAGGCTAACATTGAAAAATAATGTCGTAAATCTCACCATTACAATTAGATTTAATTTTGACATTGACTACATTTTTATGCAATAAGCAATACAACAATACTTAAAACAAAAACAATTAAGTACAATATTTGTTAGACAATAATCAAAACTGATAACTTAATTATCTGTATTTTTTTTAACAATGATGATTTTGTGTAACACTAAACTGTACACACAAAGCTGAACCAACCAACAAGAAATTGTACCATTTTAATACAATGTTCACACATGAAGAACTTCTTCTTTACATTCTTTTCTACAGCTACTGTACTTTCTTTCAAACTCAAAATTAGAGCTGTAAAATTACTAACTGCCAATTATTTTTTGAAAGCCTCTTTTAATAACCAATTTATAACAAAGAAATTATATTCTTAAAGATCTTTGACTTTCCCTCAAACCTTCTATATGCTGATAAAGAAATTTCACAGTTAATATTTACATAATAATGTTCCATAAACTTAAACCAGACATCCTTAAGTTCCTAACACTTTCTAAGATGTTACATATTTGTTAAGGAATGATTAAGTCACTACATGTACAAGTGTAGAAACTAGAAATATCCCAACTTACTTGTGAACATATAAACACACAGACACAGACCAACTGAATCTAAACTTCCATGATGAAACAACATATTTACCTGGTGGGCTACTGGATGCTGATCTACAGGTTGTGGTGGTCGTTCCACTTCACCATGAGGTTGCTGATGGAATGGTATGCTCTGTTAAGCAACACAACAAAGTACCAAAAAATTAATACCTAAAATAATGCCAAGAGATAAAAATAAACATTAACATTTTTAATTAAAAACATATAAAATGCTTTAAAACTAGAAATATAAGTAGAAACATTAACTGCAAAGGTATACCAAAATGGAAAAATTATCCATGAATTTTAAGTATTTGAAGCTTAACAACATTGCTCTTTATAACAGTAAAGATAAGCTGAACACAGTTTCTTGGAAAACTGACAGCAAGTATGGAACTAACATGAGCAGAAAAACAATGATTTATAAGCATGAGGAAGAATTTTCCTGATGGTGGAACTTACTACATGTTGTAGTAAGTATTGGTCTGTCCGTTGAATATACCCGAAGAAGACAAAACCTGTACTATGTTCCACCACCAATAAAATTATTCCTTACACCCACAAATCATTGCTTGCCAGCTTATTATTATATTAGCATAATGTGCTTCCTTACTCATGTAAATACACCAATGAACTTAATTCAATTTCTTCTAATTCTGTGTGTGAAAATATAATAGAATTGACATGATTTATTGAGGTATGTCATTAGATTTTAAGTAAAAATATATGAATAAAACCAATAAACATAATTTAAGTTAATTAACAGGAATAAAACTTATGAAACTAACACTTCATCAAAAGCAGTATCAGTAGAACTATTTTCTTAATCTCTTACTAGTAATAAGATAAGTATTTCTACTTTCAATGTTTTCTTTGACTATTAAATAGTTTGCGTGTATCTTTTATTTTAAAGATGTTAATACTCTATTACTATACATAAAAGCACAAATTTAAACTCTTCACAATAAATGTTTACTACTTATCAAAAATAAAACAAACCAAAACTGAAGAATACTGAAAAAGTTATTTTTAAGTGTTTAAGGAAATATGTATGTTTAATGTTAAAAGACATACAAATCTAAAAACTAAAGAAACAGATCAAATCACTTTAAAATGAAAGAACCAAGTAGTGTAAATATTAAAAAGGTTTTCCAGTCTCCAGCCTTTAAAAGTAGCATTAAGGTATATGATAATAACCATTATAAGTAAAATATAATAAAACATGTCACACATAATAAAAGTACAACTTTATAAAATCACATCAAAATAAAATTTATACATTGCCTAGCATTCATGGAACATTCAAATGTTGATGTAACCCAAAAGTAGGGGTAACAACATTCAACCATAATTCAGCATTAAAAAAAACCCACCTAAAACAGAGCTTTACACAGAATGCATTCATGTTGAAACTAGAATTACATCCTCATTTTCATAATTTTTTTTTCTCTCAATCCTCTTACTTTTTAATAAATAAGTACATTAGCTTCCTGAGCACAATGTTTACACTTTATCATAGGTTATTCAGTTAAAATATTTATAGCATTTTAACTTAAAGTCAATAATATTTAAATACTATTACCCTACCCTTTGTGGCGTATGTATTGGAGCCATTGTCTCTAAGTCTGTCATTGGAAACTCAATACCTTTCTGCTTCAAATCCTGATAAACCTGGACAACTCCTTGCATTTCTGAATTTGTACGGAAAGCATCAGCCCAACTCTAATTAAAAACACAAATAGAAAGGCATAAACTAACTTAATATATCAGCACATCAAAGCAAAAATTTAATTGCTCGAATGTATTCTGAAAGAAATATTTCTGTTGTCTTATAAGTTCTAATTAAATTTGGTGAATGTTCATCTTAGATACTTATAAAAAAAATTAAAAATGTGATTCCACTGGCCTTTAAATGTAATCAGACTTACAACCAAATTTAACAAAGAATTTCATATCACCTACTAATGACATTTCTCTATGGCTCTTCATCCATATTTAAAACTTTACAGTTATTTTTTATAACACCAAAACTGCAGGTACCTAAAATGAGTAATATTTAATAAAAATATCCATTTATATAATAAAGAAGCATTCCACATTCAAAAATATAATTACTCTGGATGATACGAGCTTTACCTCCATTCAAACAAATTTAAAAAATAGTTTTTTACTCCTAATACAGGAAATAATGTGTCTCACACCACATCACACTTTGCAATTCAAATATGCCCTATTTGTGCTTCAACCTTCTCCTTGCATAGCACAAAGTGCAACACAGTTTTGGTTATAGGGAATGCACAAACTTGATCTGAGATTTTTAAATGATCTGTAATTTGTACCACTCTTTTCACAGAGTTCTTAAAGATGTGTACTGTTATGTTTTGTGATAATACTATTGGATAAGAAAACACATTTTATTGAAGAGAGCCTAAATTGTGGCCTCTTAAAAAATCAGAAGATTGGTTTCTATTTTCAAAAAAAAATGTTTTCATAAAAAAACTTATTACATTAGTAGGCCTAGTGAAAAAAGGCACCATACAGCATAATTTTTAGGTCTAAGAATTCACAGAAATATTAAGCATAGTGTTAAAATAACTTTTATAGAAATAGTCTTTTGAATGTTTTTTTTTTCTATAAATTCAAGCAATTTGATACAGTATTTTGTGTTTCTTGAATGCACATGAGATAGTGTGTTAAAACTACAAGCTAGAGCAGTGGGAGGCAAATGTTTCTAAATGTGAAATGAAACTATCCTATTATCTTGTTTGTATGTTTGTTGTACAGATACTTTACACTAAGACATCATGAGGGGCATTGCTGCTATACAACATTTTTGAATAAAACATCTCTCCATAGAATGTTAGCTGACAGAACACACAATAGTTTGGTTCCATGAAGGATTGATGCTGTTTGTTTTTAATATATTTTACACAGTTGTCTGACAGTTCAAAGTACATATACATAGAAAACCTTATAATAACAACTTCATAATTTATTTTGTTCTGTACTTAATATTTTCCAATTATTCTGTGAAAGAATAATAGATATCTGAATAATGGTATTCAATATTTCATATAAAGCACTTGTGAAATAAGATTGGAGTACATTTTTTAATATCATCTAATATAATTTGTGTGATTATTTTATCTAGCATTTGCTATAAGACATTATTTTGTGATGTATTTCAACCATTACTTACTTGTATTAGACTCAGTACCTTCTCTTGAACAGCAGCAGGAGGGTCATTTTTTGGTCCAATCAACTTAACTAAGTCCAAAATAAAATCTTTTTGAGTAATAAGCAAGTGAAATCTCTTCCCACAGTTCTTTACGCAGGTCTCTAAAACCTAAAATATATTGCAAGTAATTTTGTTACTTCAGTTTTAAACTTGCCACAATTAAGCAATGTATGTTCAAACCTTCTTCTATAAATTTTATATGCATCTTTTCAATAAATTAAAACTTCCTCAACAATTTGAACAGTTCATTCTTTCTAAGCAATTTCGCAACACCAAATCTTAACTACATACCTATGACCTAAAAGGAATCAGCACTTAAGGTTATCTTACATTTCAGTTTAAAATATTTTTAATATTTACCAGGTTAATGTTCTTAAAAAACAATCATGAACCATTCCATGTCAAATCATCCAGATTTTGGAAAATTTCCCAGGTGACCCCTTCAGAGTGCCTTGAAAAAATTCACATGTGCTCATCTACCTATATAATGAAAAACTGCCAAAGATTAGATCAAAATCTCTAATAGTTTCTGATTCACAGCCCTGTAAAATTTAATTAATGTTTTTTTATTTTTGGCAAATTAATTTTTGGGCAACATTGGCTGCTTAAAGCTGCAAAAGTAGGTGGTAGAAGGCTGAAATTTGCTACACTGATGGAATTAATCTCACAGAATTCAAAAATGGTCTCAAAGTTTCACTCTCTTAGCATTTTCATCACCTGAAAACCCAAAATCATAAAAAAAACATCAGTTTATTTAATAAGCCACAGCTCTAAGACTTAATATGATACAAAGCTGAATGTTTTTTGCAAATTTCCTATAACATATCAGTTGATAAATCAGCAATTGTTGTAATTGAAAGTCTGTTAGATCTCCTGTAAAAAAATGTTGCTGCATGCAATTTTTCATGATTTAGCTAAAAATATCCATACTTCAGGCCACAGTTTGACCACATCACCAGTTAAGTCAGCCTTTTCAGATTTTTACCATATAATCTTGCATCTCTGAATGTGATCTACAAAAAAAATCAAGATGGTATTCAACCTATTTTTTGAGTTATAATTTTTTAAAGTATCCTCTGACCATTCGTTTTTTACTTGAAAATAAAAACTTCAATTCAGGTGTATTACTGTGTGCAAATATATCCATACAACTTTGAAAACATTTATGAATCCCATTGAAATATTCTAATCAGCCTTTACCATATATTCTTACATCTCTGAACACGATCTCAAGATATCAGTGTTGTTAGCATGTGTGTTCTGTCAGATTGTCTGAAACACAACACAGTTGCTGTTCATGCTTTCATTACCACAGTACTAAGCCATAGAAAACAGAAATATCCAAACACAGAAAAGAACATTTATTTCAGCGATGGTGCAGCTTCACAATACAAGAATTTTAAATATCTTGCAAATCTTTGCTACCATTTTGAAGATTATCAGTTGTCTGCTGAATGGCATTTTTTTTGCCACCAGTCATAGGAAAAGTCCATGCAATGGAGTTGGTAGTTCGGTAAAGAGGCTGGTGGCTTGTGCAAGCCTCCAATTGCCTATAAATAATCAAATTTGAAGTGTCTCTGATATGTACCATTGGGCAAAGGACCACATTCAGGGCATTCAGTTCTTTCTTGTGAATCAGGAATCAGTCCTGCAGAATTTTGTAAAGTTTGATCTACTTGAGCACTTTGTAAAATTCAAAACTGTGGCAGGTATTAGGTCACATCATAGCTTTATTTCCCACTCTATCAACAAATTGTATATGAGAAGGCTATCAGATGATGATGTTTACACAGTTGTAACTGTTGGTAGTAGCAGTGAAAGTGATGCTGCAGTAGCTCAAATAGGGTCTGATGATAGCAATGACAATTATCAGCCAGGGAAATATGTGGCATGCATATATGATCATGAATGGTATGTGGGAAACATAAAAGATAGATCAGATGACCATTCCAATGTGTTGGTGTCATTTATAAAGAAATCAAGAAACAAACTGTTCTCATGGCCTGCAAGGTCACGTAAAGATGAAAGCAGGATTCCTTTCCAGCATATTCTTTGTCTGATAAGTGCACCTACCATGCAAGGCAGTAGTGCTTGCCACTATGTTCTAATTCAAAGTGATCTCAACACATAATCAAATTCAAATTTCAGACATTCATTCAAGCTGTCTCTGAACAAAGCAATGTTTATTTGATGTTGTTATGGCTAATTTATCACCAAAGCAGTTTTTGAAACATTTCATTGTCATGATTATTTCAGTTTGGTGTGACTATAATGTTTCTCAGTTATCCCCTGTTGTAGCACTGTGCTTTTTTGTGTCTGATTTACCTTTGTATGTATTATATTATGAATCTTAAACTCAGTCATATCTCCATAACTGCAATGCACACACAATATATTTGCATTGACATGTGATCTAACTAGTTATGCCAATAAACTTGTTCAGAAATGAATTAATTTTTGTTTCTTACAACTTCATTATTTAACATTGCGAAAGGCTGGTTAGAATATTTCAGTGGGATTCATAACATTCTGATAGGTATATTTCAAAATTGTATGGATATATTTGCACACAGTAACACACCTGAACTGAATATTTTAAAAATAAAAAACATATGGTCAGAGGATACTTTAAAAAATTATCACTCAAAAATTAGGTTAAACAGAATGTTATAGAATATTTGAAAAAAAATATTTAGCTTGTATCATATTAAGTCTTAGAGCTATGGCTTATTAAATAAACCAATGTTTTTTATGATTTTGGGTTTTCAGGTGATTTTACAGCCTCACTATGAAAATTCTAAGAGAGATAAACTTGGTTTGAGACAATTTTTGAATTCTGTGAGATTAATTCCATCAGTGTAGCAAATTCCAGCTTTCTACCACCATTACTCTTGCAGCTTTAAGCAGCCAAAGTTGCCCGAAAATTAATTTTCCAAAAATAAAAAAAAAATAAATTTTACAGGGCTGTAAATCAGAAAATATTAGAGATATTGATCTAATCTTTAGCAATTTTTCGTTATACGGGTAGATGAGCACGTAAATTTTTTCAAGGCATTCTGTGGGGTCACCTGCAACCCCACAGAACATGGAATGACCTTCATGTTATTCTGTCAATTTTTCCAAATAAGTTTTTAATCCTGACCCTGAAAATCAGGTTTATAAATAATATGAGTGAAATTTATAATAATTGGAATTCACTTTCTTATTCTATTTCACACCATAACAATCATTATTCATGTATCACAGCTAGCCTGATGAGCTCTGGTATTGGGAAAAAGATCTTGTTGGCACAAGACATGGAAGATGTTGTGTTGTTAACACATTTTAGTATACTGTTATTTGCTTTCACTGAAAAATTCTTATAATCATAATCAAAATGTAATTAAGCATTCACTTTGTACAAAGATGTAGTATATACTCTTAACACTTAAGGTCACTTGTCTAATCAGCATAGTTTGAATATAAAAAGGTATAAAATTCCCAAGTACATACAAGCAAATGGTAAAATTTTATATTTTTAGAATTAAAACTAATTTTAAAATGACATCATAAAACACTGAAAACATTTCCTCACTGAATTTGCTGTTATGATGTCAACAATCATATAACTAAAAGTTTTGAATGTTCTTAAAGAAATGTAGAGCAAGTACCACCTACAATTCTCCACTATCCTATTTTCTAACAGAGTTATTAAACATGGGTCAGGTGATTTTTACATGAGCTTTGCTTTTCCTGTCATAATTTCAACTTTAAAAGTAGCAGTTGTGATGGAAAACCATGTATTCCCCTATTATGAGGAAGTAGAATGGAAGTATTGCACAGGTAAGAAGCTTATTTTAAACCTAAAACATTTAAATTTAAATCTGAAATGCCAAAAGCAAAACTACCCCCACTCAAAAGGAGGAGGTAACTGGGGAGTGTAAATAATAATAACAACAAAAATATATATATATATATATATATTGCAAGACAATAAGGTAACAACCTATAATTAAAGAAACATGTAGTCATGTAGAGTTGCAGTAGAATCCATAACGAAAACAATCTGAAGAACTGGATTCAAGGAAGAATGCATAGAGTAGCAGGCCCTATACAAACACTGAACATAAAGTATGTGTGCGTTTTCTTCTAGCAAAGCCACACTGGGCTATCTGCTAAGCCCACCGGGGGGAATCAAACCCTTGATTTTTGCATTGTAAATCTGTATACATACCGCTGCACTAGCGGGGGGCTGAACATAAAGTAACATATAAAGAAGGTAGCATTTTTAACTGGGTATTTCTTCACTATGGATGCCTTTTATTTTATACTTATTTTATACAAAAAGATGGTCTGTTATGGTGACAATGTGTTTACCTGTAGATTCAAGAATGGGAGCACAGGTGGTGGCATAAACAGGTAGAAGGAATACTATATCCATCTCTTGTAGAGGAAGGTTCTTGAGAGTAACAGTCACACAAAAAAATAATGACAAAATATACTCCTGAGGCTTAGTCCCACATTGTACACACTGACATATGTCAATGAGTTATAAAACAGGCCAAAACGATGGGCTCTAAGAAATACCCAAGCTGATTTTCTAGAGCAGAAAGTTATGAAGGTAGCCCAAAAAAGTTGCTATAAGGAAAGAGATAAACATCTGCAAGAATTTGACATGATTCAATCTACTCTACAAGAAAATCTGGCTTCTCTAATACAGAACCACATAACAGCCATAAAACTGAAGATGGCATACATCATTTTGAAACATGAATGTTTAAGCCTGACAAAATAGTTCTTTCCAAACACCCATAGTAGAATAATAAGAACTTGCTTGTTCAATAATGATCTTGGATTATACCTGAGGAAGATGACAAACAAGAAAAAAAAGATTCTCCTAAGAATGACTCAAAGTATCCACTGCTGGGGTATGGAAAAGGGGGACTAATTAAGTGGAAGAAGATGACTTCCTCCTTTTGCAAACACATTGATCAGAGGATAATAAAGTCCTTTGCACAACTGCTGAAAAGCTAAAGGGTGCAGTATGTGGAGAGAGTATGATAGAATGTTCTTGTATGATTATAATGGAGATAAAAAAGTAAAAAAACTATGACAAAGCAAATGCTGCTGAATTGAGATACTTCTCTAAATGTTGAAAAATACAATCATTGTAGAATTTTCCAGGTAAAATAAAACAGTAGTGATATAACAAAGGTAGGAACTCTTGAAAGACACATTTAACTGACCAGAATTTTAAAATATTGATGTGAGAAACTGATTCCTGAAGAGACCAGGAACTTGAAAGATGATGTTCCCCAACACAGCACCTCAGCTATGAAGAAAGATATCTCTGCATGCTGTAGAAGAAAAAGGAAACCTACAGTATTAAATCCTTGATTTAGCCAAACTTCAAGTTAATCAAGAGTAGCAGAAGAGAGAAAGGAAAATTATCTGAGACAGCAGGCCTGAAGTTGATAAAGCATCAGAAGCCAACAATCCTAATGTTGATCATGGACAAAGTAAAAGTAACATCTACTTGTTTATATAATTTTCTTTTTATCATCTCCAATGAGTAATCACTTCGGCACTGCATTCATAGCCATACTGCCAGCAAAACTGCATTGCTAAGGTCAAACTGTGCCACACTGGACTATATGATAACTGCTCAGACAAACAATAAGGCAAGTTAAAGCTTCAGTCTCACTGATACTTGGTCTGAATGTGCCATGAAGATCAAATGGGGATTGCAAAACTCTTATTGTACAAACATGTGAAACAATCATGTTAATTATAATCATAGTAAACTTGTATACTAAAAATCTTGCAATATAAATCAAAAGTAAGAATGTGAATGTTCCTTCTGAAATGTGTACTAGAAAAACTGCAACAGCTAAACAGCAACCTGCTAGTTTACTTGAATTAATTTTAAGTCCTGAAACAAGAAACAGGTAGAACGTAAAGATATTAACAAAAAACAACTACAAGATTTATACAAATGCCAAACAGCCTCCAAAATAAGTAAAATTATTGTAGAAGCAAGATTAATACTCTAATAAAAGTTTAAAATTAAGGTGTATAGTTGAGTGCTTCATTGTACAGTAGACATTAAGGACATTCTTCCAACTGTGTTTAAATTCTCTCTGCAGCAAGGTTCCCTTAATTAAAAAAAAATAACACCCATTCAAAGCTGGTTTCCATACTGACTGAACTAACCCTCTGAATTTTAAGCCTCCACCCCCATTCTGCTGGGAGTACACATTTAAAGCAATTTTTGTTACATGTACATACACACTGTTTTTGAATATACTGTGAAAACATTAAACAATAGAATACTCTTAATAACATGTGAACATAGATAAGTCAACTTGACCCCTACTCTGATGACATAATGCACAATTTATCAGCTTGTGTATCCAACAGTGTTTACAACAAGAATTTCACAGGATAATATCTTTGAAAGCATTTACAACAGTATATGGTTCACAACTAGTTCACTAAACATCACAGGTCAATATAGTCACCCTTCTGATATGTTTGGAATTTAGCAGGATACCACATGGACATACATAAATATCTGTGCTCCTAGTTATAAAATCTGATTTCCCTTTCAGTCAGGTTATTCATCAGTCAATAAATAATCTTTCTTCACAAATGCTTAAATTTTAGTAATTTTTATTAAAACATAAAATAATAAATAAAAAATATTAAAAAAACAACAATTTTGAGTATTTAAGGTATTATGAATAACATTATTCCATAAAATTATGAAAATAATTCTCCAAAACATCATGACATGTGCACTTTAACTTGCTGGTAGCAAAAGGGTTAACTGCCTGCTTTATCAAGTGCCCATGTAGAGAAAGAGACTAAAGACATTGCCCTCAATCTGGAATCTCCAGGTGCCCAACACTGCTTCTTTGTTGAATTTCATGCAAAGTTACAACAGGACTGTCTGCTCTAGCTGTTCCTAATTTAATAGTGAAAGACTAAAGAGAAAACAACTAATCACTACCATCCACCATCTACTATTGGGCTACTCTTTTACCAATGAACATTATAACATCAGATTGATCATTATATTATAATGCCCCCACAGTTGAATGGGCAAGCATGTATGGCAGAACAGAGATTCTAAACTACAACCTTCAGATTGTAGGTCAAGTGTCTTAACCATCAGGCCATTTTGAGCATGTCAATTATTGCAAGATTTATTTTGGTTACAAAAAACGTAGAAAAAAAGAGTGATTAAAAGTTCTGCCCTTAATGGTGTGATGCCACTTAGATGAAGTTCTACTGTATATTGTTGTAAGCTATGTTTCTAATACCTCTACTAATACATTTGTTTGCTGGAAGCTCATAATGACATATTGATGCTACAATACCTTGAAACTTCTTGAAATATACAGAAAATTAGACTGTATGAAAATACCAGATTGAATGAATCAGTTCAGTGTCAGTTAGTGAGTTAGACAGTGAGAGTTGGTATATCTCTTCTTCAGTGGTCAGTTATTCAGCATTTTTATTATCAAACATTTAGCAATAAAATTAATATGTAAGTTAGGCATACATTAATTTTGAAGCTTCTGTTGTTTCAGAAGTTATGCCTATTATTGAATGTAGCCTGTATCAAGATGTTTGAAGAAATAAATTAATTCATTATCATTACATGGACTAAACCTTGCATTATTTTTACCAAATAAGCCAAAAGAAACTGCTTAATGATAGAACATATTTCAACATAAATGCTGGAAGTGGGATTACTTTGGAGAAAATAAAACAGAATTGACTGAACTTTGAGATGGTATTACAAACATGAAGACAGAGAACAATTTGCTGAAGATGAAAAAACACTGGCAATAAGAAGAATTTTTTTGGTTTTGGCTCTTAAGCACAAAGCCTCACAACAAGCTGTACTCTGCCCCCAAATGTATTGAAAACATTTAGAGTTGTAAGCCTGTGGACTTATCAGTGGACTGCAGGAAAGAAGAACAAGCATAAAGGAACAAAAAACAATTAAAGCAGTAAAAGAAAACCAAGAAGAAATACAAATTATTAGAAGAATGAGGCAGAAAAATAAAAGAAGAACAAAGAGAAGTTTATAGAAAATTAAAAGCAGATAAGACATAAGAAACAGGAATATAAGAAAGGAGTTAAAGGAAAGAGTTGTAATATTTAAAGAAAAGTGAAAAGTGCAAAATAGAAATATCAAACCACCTTTTGTGCATTTGCCCAGAAATTCCATCCAATAACACCATTTACTATTAAAAAACAACAACAAATATTTGGTCTTCATCTGTTACCACTACTACTCTGCCATCTGCAATTGCAAAACTTCCTAGACTACTTCAGGTATATCATTACCAAAATTCAGTTTCAGAATTTAGTTGGCCAGTTCAACAAAACTTCGTAACTGAGAAACCAACAAACTGTGATTGAAAGGTCCCATGGGAAACATATCATACTCACTTCAAAATAATTTCCACTGAAAAAAAAAAAAAGAGTGAAATGGTGATCAACAAGCTATTCATCTTACTGTCCATTCAAAAGGACAAGTTTAATAACATTACGTAACCTTTAAGCTAAAAACCATAACATCTTTAAAGAAAGCTCTTCTGCTGTTGCTAAAACCTGAATCTGCTAAAGTCTTGAATAAGCAACTAAAAGCACCATATAGATGTTATGGGAATGTCAGATTAAATAATGAAACAGCAACTTTCATGACAATAGTATAAAAAAAATGATGGGTTAGTTGGATAACTAAGTATAATTTAAAAGGATATATTCCTAGGAAATGCAGACAAAAACCTGTAAAAAATAAAAGAATGACAAGAAAAAGGAAACAAAAAATAGGAAATTCTTATAAATGTGGAAACCATAGCTATCAGAGCCAAAACTGTGAGGAATCAACAGCTGTTAGTAAATCAAGGAAACAATATTCCAAGAATGAGTCTTCAAGTCCAACCAGATCAAAAGTACAACAAAGAACAAAGTAGATATCAAAAAAGTTATCATTTTCCTATATTGGAAATGCATTTTTGATAGGTACTTACCTCCACTCTGCCCTTTACAGGCAAAAAAATGTGTTGCACATACCACAAGCCTTAAATCTCCCACATCTGAAACTGACCGACTCCAATGTGTTTCGTACACAAATTATCATGCAACAACACTCCATAAACATGAATGATTTTCTCTACTTAATTGTACCAATCTATCACTTCAAGTTTCAGCAGAAATTGGAAGTACTGGCTTTCAGTGGGGAGGAAGTAGCCAGAATCCCATGTTTAATAAGTGGAGGGACCAGCATGAGGGAAATAAAAAAGCATCTGAAAGATATGCTCAAAAAGATCTCCAGAGTTGAAGATGATACGCTGGAGACCACATCACTTCTGAAATAGGTATGCTCTTCACCCATTGTGGAAAGACGTCACATACCTGGTGGAAAATTGGAGAAGCACATCGAAAAGGAAAAGAACTATGGCACAATAGTGCTCTGTATCATAGATTGTATATTAATATTATGTAATTCAATCACAGAAAACAAAAAAGTGAATAAAATCAAAGGATGTGACCCTAGGTGTAGGGTGCAATGGACTGTACATGGTAAGTCAACTACATCTAAAACACATGCTGCAAGGAACTGACATCTACCCAGGGAAGGGGGAGGAGGAAATCAGTCAATTCCAGATGTAGGAGATTTAATACCTGTGGTATGCACAAACATGTTTGTACATAGAGAACAATACTGATTAAGAAAAGCTTTTTATGGTAACACAGGGGTATATGTATCAGAAACATAATTAACTGGACTCACAGGCAAAGTTGAGAGCATCTCACCTGTTCTTAACAAGATAAGTTCTTATTTAAAGAAATCAGTCCATGAGTTTGTTGATGGGAACCTTTGTAGTACATACATTGATACTAGTTCTACTGCTACAACTGTTCTACCTAATTTGGCAATGAAAGGTGGTAGAAAACTGCCTCCAAAGATGAAGAAAGAAGACAGATTAGTAAGTACTTTAAGTGGTCAAAGTTCCAGCAAGAGAAACTTCTCTACAGTTCATATGCGTGAAATTGACATTGAAGAACAGTGGACATTAGGAACAGACTTCATATAGAGACATGAATGCAAAGTTAAAGAAGTAGCCCTAGTAAATCTTTACATCCTGTACAATGCTAATCAAAGAAAAATACAAAAGGCTCAATACAATTTTGCAAGAAAGTAATTCAAAGTTGATTTTATGGCTTTCAAAAAACCAGTAAACATTAAGGCCAACCACTATGTTTTCATCTTCCAGCCAGACTCGTAGAGAGATATTCTGTTGCCTATTTTAACAATTAAAAGTACATACCAAACTATGTAGTCTGTAGGAACTGGTCTAGGAATTACAAACAAACTATAAAGGCAAACAATACAACGTACTGATGTGTGAAGATCTATGCTATAAACTGTATCACTACCACAGTGATTAGAGACAGTCAGAAGTTCAGAGACTAACTTTATCAGTTAAAACTATTCTCTTGATTGAAGATTTTTGTGATATCTTGTGTAGTTTTCTACAACTGTTTTTTTTTAATTATGAGATGTAGCATTTTTTCATCTTTGTTGAAAATATATTCAGTGAAGTACTGTCAGTATTAAATTCTTAATTATCACCAAAAGGGTTAAGAAATACAAAAAAAAAAAAAATCTCAGTCATTACAATAATTAATTTAGTATGGGAAACGTGCATAAAATAAAAACAGAACATGGTGTTACCTACACCTTCTACACATATGCCTTCCAGGTTCTGAACAAGTTTACATTATAAAGGAAAATAGTGTTAAAACAACCATCATGTGTCAACCAGGCATTAAATGTACAAGTCTACAGCTTACACAATAATAGAGGTTAATTTTAAAATGATTTAAATAAACAATACATATACTTACTGTAAGCGTGTACATGACTACAGTATAATTCTTGCCAGCATTCTGTTGCAATCTCTTTCTTACAGCTTTGACTGCATCTTTAGGTCTACCGAACACAAGGATACAGTTTAATTATAATAATAATGAAGTTTCTTATATTTCCCAAACAACTATGCTAAACAGACAAAATTATCAGAGATACCACTAAAGATTATTTATTTTTCATACTTTTCAATTTTAAGGAAATAAAAACAAACACTTCACTACTCTTCTGATTCTTCTGTTAAAAAATAATATTCTATACCAATTTGGGAACATTGTAGTTTTGATATGCCTAACCCACCAAGCACCTTCTAAAATTAACAGGGTACATTCTAACTGTATTATGTGGAGATCAGATGAGAATAAGCAAGAGGCTGTCATATTAGATCACTGTTACTCATGGAGAACCTCATGAGCCAATATTTAAATCTTTATTCTTTCTTATCTACATTACTGATAGAAACTGATAAGGGTGTATTTAGTAAAGTTTGCTGATGACATTAAACTTTTCTGGATTTCTAAGTGTACTGAAGATATAGAGATGTTACAAAATAACAAGAATGATATGCATCAGTTGTAAAATTAGACTAATATTTGACAAATAACCTTTAATTATAGTGTGTACAAGGTAATGCATTTGGATTATCATAATTTGAATCACACAATATAGACAGGAACTAACTCAACAGCATGACAAACAAAGATATGCTTGAAATGATGGAACATTCATTCAAACTATTGTAGTAATGATCTGTTGCTATAATTAAAGCTAGGTAATTGAATTTTATGGTGTATTTATAGACATACTGATTACAAGTAAGAAGAGATAATAGCATCTTCACAGAAATCACTGATTGTTGTCTCACTTTGAACACTACAGTTTTGTTCTTATTTAAGGAAAGATATTTTCTTATTGAGAAGGGTACAGAGGAAGGCAACTAGGATGATTCTGGGGATAGAAATATATTAAGATCTCTTATTTCCTTTTGAAAACAAAAGGATAAAAGTGATCGTATTGAAGGTTACAAGATTGTTCATGAAATAACTAGGATAAAGGCCACTGGATTTCTTTATGTCATATTCTAAAGATAACAGTAGAAGAAAATGCAAGTTTAAAATCTTGGAAAGACTAGAATGACCAACTTATAAAATAAGTCACTGTCAGTAGTAGTGGAAGTCAGCACTTTAAATTTCATAAGAGGAAACAAAATTTTCTTAAAAATAAAAAAGGTAGCTTAAATTTTTATTCTTCAAAGGATTATGTAGAATAACAGCCTTTAATTACCAAACAGTCTTTTGTTGTCATAAAGTTACTTTACGTTAACTGACTTTCAATTGAAATTTCCCTTTCTCGACCTGCCTTAACAATGCTCCTAAAAAATCCTTTTCTTACTACCCTTTTAAATAGCTTAACTTTTCATACTTAGTGCATAAATGTAAAACAAAGTTAAAAATTCTATTTTTGTTAAATTTCTCAATGTTTTTAAATTTTTTATGCAGGTGGTATTTTATTCTCAAAATCAGTCTAGATATGACTTTGCTGAACATATGAAGTATAAACAAGTGTAAAACCTAAAAATCTATTGATGTTTTCAAATTTAAAATAATTTATCAATTTGATTAATGCTTTGGAATGTAGATGTTATTTTATAAAGACATGCATCTGAATTTCCGGTAGGAAAATTACAAGTGAAAACTTATAATCCACAATAAAACTATAAAAAACTGAGTTTGTGTTACTGTAATATTTCTTAGAAAATGAAACATTTCTATTTATGTAATGTAAAACATACCACTTGAAGACATTGATCAGTGAAAGATTTTCTTAACTAGTCACTTAAAAATTTTAAGTTTATTCTGCTAGTTGGAACATTGAATGATCATGGGAGCTAGTACGTATTTTGGAGTACTCATTAGACAGAAATGTATACAGAGATAAGTAATTAAAGTAACATGCAAGACCTTGGGAACTAGGAGTGCTGGAGATGTAGTGGTACCCTTGAATTGAACTACAGAACTGCTTTGTACCTAACAGCTGATGTTAGAAGTGTCAACTTGTACTGTTTATGTTTTACACTGATCACTACTTGTCAATAGTTTATGCAAAGTTATAAGAATGCAAATTGACTTTTTCCAAATAAGTAAAATCTTACTTCTTACAAGCCTTGTAGTACAGTTACATGACATTTATTATCTACTGTGAGAATATAGAGCCTTTAGTTACTCCAGGAAAAAGTTTGTTCCTAATATTGAGAGTATAAGAGCCTATAGTGTCAGGGAGCTTGATTTTCATTTTAGTTTGTTTCCAATAAGCCTCATAAATATTTTTAAGATAATAACAGTGAAATGGGGTTACAATTTTGTTCAACAGTTTTAAGTATCACCATTGCAAAAATTGTTCCAGAATCAAAGACAAGATACACCCATGCTGGGTGTATTTTAATATAAGCAAAACTCATTATGAGAAATAAATAAAAAGTTAAGAAACTAATTGATGAATTAATTATTCTAAAGTACTGAACAGTTAGATTAATATAATGATGAAGATTAGTTAAATGTCATTCCTCTTCATACACTTGTAATTTACAATAACACTGTGGAAACAAAAATGCAAGCTTTGTTTTTTAATAAAATGATGAAACATGGATTTCACAGTATTGCAACTGTCAAGATAGTTACTAACTAATTGTATACATGTGGTGTGAAAAACTGCTCAGTTCCAGTCAGAGTTAAATGGGAACAATGTTTATGTGATATTATCTTTGTACACCACACACTATAGTAACATCATCATCACTGTTTTAATTATTCACAAAAACATAATTTCTTGCTAAATAATTAATATTTATCCATATTTTTGTTCAGTAAATGATAATTTAATAAGTTGTGTGTTCCAAAAGAGTACATTAAATTTAGGTTATAATTGTTCTAGTTTGATTGTTGGAACATACTTTATAGCTGTCCCCAAAATGTTATGTAATGGTATTTTGTACTTTATTAGTTTAAAATTTTTATTTATTACGACTGATTCCTACTGCAAATAAGCAATAGTTAAAGACGTTAATATCTGTGTGGACCACAAGCTACAGTGTAAATTTCTTTGTAGACTGCATGCTATAGTAACACTGTTTATGTTATCATGCTGATAATGATAGTAGTAACTGTTAAAAATGTCATTCAGTTGATTTCAAAGAATAGCTGTTTTTTTATTGCTGCTTTTATTGCTAAAACATTGTTGCTTTTATCAGTTTTCACAGTGGGATGTGGAAGGAGCTTTAACTCTTTATTCATAGCCTTAGTAATTTTGATTGATCTTGTAACTACCATATAACCAAGAAACTATATAATACTACAATTTCAAATGTAGTATCTACATGCAATTTCACAAACATTTAGCAAACGTCATAAGTCTGTTGTACATTAAAAAAAATCAATATATTTACTAAAGAGTTCTTGCTGAACCCACAATCTATTACTCACTCTGTCAGCAAAATGATTTTTATGTTGAAGATAAGAATTTTTTGTTCATTTCATAGAGTTCCAGTTTCAATTGCATAACTTTTGAAACCAGAACATCCCAAAAGATTATCATTTTTTTTAAAAGGAAAACTGTATATTTGTTATTTTCTTTACACTAGTATCAGATGTATACAGGCTCAGTCAATTAACCCAATCTTTGTAACCACTATGTAAAACATAAATATGAATTACTTTTTTTTTATTTTAGAATAATTTCACATTGTAACAGACAACTACATTTATTTTTACAGTCAAATCTAATACTTTTCAAATCTCCCAGTCTCTCATTTGTTGCTTTACAAATTACATCTAAAAGTACAAGCAAAAGGAATTTACTACAGCAGTGCAACTTTGTGTAAATAAGGTATTGTATTACCAGCAAGCTCAGTTGAATTACAATATGCTGCACATGCAGGATATACATGTACCATCATGCATTTTTCACTTAATTTTTCTTATCTAACCTAATAACTTTCACATTTTCATGTTTTAGTTACTTTTTTAGTATCAAATAAAAAACAAATAAAAGCAAGATATTTAGTAGCTTACCTCTGATTCCTGTCCTTTTTTGTAATTAAAACCTATAAAAAAGTTAACTCTACTTTTTGGTAGAGTTGTTGTTAGCACTTAATTCTTATTTATTTCTGATATGAAATTTAGAACACTAAATAATAATATGAACAAAGAATGCAATGTTATACAACCATTATTATTTCACTGGCTTCCTAATTAATCTAATTAAGTGGTTTAAAATAATTCTGTTGGTTAGTCAAGGTGAATCGGTGATAGCAAAGAAAGAGAGTGTATACCAAATAATTCAAAAACTGTCTTCAAAATTACCTAGTTTCATGAATTCAGTAAATTTAATTTTTTTTTCTATTTTTTATTGGTTATAAATAATCCAATAGCAAATATCTCACAGGATTGTTGGTACTTTTAGGAAGACAGGGCATGTGGGTTTACCCTTCAAGTTTAAACCTCAGCAAATCAAAAAGATTGAACACTATAAATTCATATCGTCCTAGCAATATCTATACTGCAAGTATAATTTATGTGAAGCTCAGAAGTTTAAACAAGAATAGAAAGAATATCTAAGAGAGACAATTCAGAGCGTGGGGGTGTCACACGTACAAAAATTGACTCAATAGGGTTATGGAAGAAAAAAAACTTTGATGTTTTGGTTAATCAGTCTCTTAGGCTTTCTATACATACTGATGCTGTCAATGGCAAAGCATATATGATTTAGGGTTGTATCTACAGGAATATTAAATGTGAGTCAAAGGAGATTATTATTTCTTTGTACACATGTCTTATTAGGTTTCATATGAAGCACTGTATTCAGTACATGACTCCTTAAGAAGGAACTGAAAAGGGTTCAAGGAGGAGCTAGATGATGATTCCTGGGATGGAAAGAATGTCATATGAGAGCAAGTTAAGATCCTTAAAATGATTTTGTCTTGAGAAAGACAAGTGACAAAGGTTCTGATTGAAATGTTTAAAATTATAAAGGGATAAGGTTGAGCATGATGTTTTTACATGTTAAATGGTAAGTGTGGTTGGTCTATATGATCAAGATTTAACATTTGGTGGAGCAGATGTTGTCTGCAAATTAGGCAATTTTATTTTTCAAACAGGGTGGTCAGAATTTGGAATGGATGGTTTTCAGGCAAAGTAAATGTAACAGGAATGGGTATTTTCAAGAGAGAGCTAAATGTATCTGTCAACTGATTTTAGTGTTTACCTGTAGTTGTTAACTTTAAAACCCACATGCTAAGACTGCTTTCTGCTGGATTTCAAATTTCATTTACAGAGAACCATTTTTATATATTCAGTGACATCTTAGATGTCTGATATCATACTGTACATATAACATAGCTTTTTCTGTGGGGCAATTATCCATGAAACTTGTTTTACCTAAAACTTTTGTATTTTCCCAAGATTTTCAATATTTTTTGCAGGAAGTCAAACTTTTGGAAGAAAAAAAACTGAGATGTTGATACAATCACTCATGCACAGTGAAACAGAAGTGTATCACTGGAAGAAATTAAAAAGAACAATAAATTATAATAATGATATAATTGTATTTAATAAACAACAAACAATTCAGGCATGACAGTACATCCATACTAAAAAGTAGTATGGTTGTAGGCTTTCTAAACTAATGAAAAAAAAAAAACTTCACCACTCTGTAATACTTGAAAGGTATGGCTTAATGAATACTTGGGAAGGTAGGGCTAACAATAGATTCATGGGTGTTTGATAAAATAAATAGGACAACCATAATAAGTCAAGAGGCTCCAAACCGTTCTTCAAATATTATATTAAAAAGTTTAGTGTGCAGGTCTAATCAACATAGTTTTATACATTATGATTTGAGAAGATTTATTAAAGTTTCTAACATTGCATAGTAAATTGTATTTAGTTGAAATTGGACTTTAAATGTATAAATTGTGAAGACTGGATTACATACCTCCATCTGTATTGCATAACTTGTTTAAATAAAACTATGGATTTGAGTACAATTAAATAACTATGTATTGCCAAAGTCTAAAATAAAATTGTGGCACATTTGAAAAACTGTAATAACATGCTTTGATAATTCATCCATAAGCTTTATTCATGTAGTTATACCTTCAGTTTTGCTTGTTACTTTCTTTTACAATTTTTTGATGAAATAAGCATTGAATCTAAATCTTAGTTACAACTGATTACTTAAATCTAACATGTATGATGACGAGATCAAATAATGTTAAATAATACAATACCACACATGAAAATCTTGACTCTTCATGACAAGTAAAATCAAATTTGCATAAACAATCAAAAAACTCACCCCTCATCAGTTTCATTAATGAGATCACAGATTTCCATGTTTAAAGCCCAGTTCTCTGATGCTAAAGAGGCATCTGTAGCTTGTTCTATTAGAATAGAAAAATAAAACATTCATATGAATTCACTTTGTTTTCATCAAATATCAAAGATTACCAATTATTGGTAACCTAATGCTATAAGTTTCACACAAGCAAATCATACATACATAAATAAGAGCCAGGTGATACAATACTATGTGTGCCATCATGGTTACTCCTCATCTACAAACAGTTCAAAGTAAATAAAGTGCAATGGGACAAAAAAAAAAGGTCACACTCCCAAAACCAGATATAAAATGTTATCTCTGAAGCAGAACTACAAGAAAGCTTCTGTGTAGACTGGACAACCTCCCACCTAACATCTGGAAAAACCATCAAGGTCAAAGGAAGGGAGGGTATCCATCTTCACCTTTCTTCTGAGTGGAATAACGAGTACAAACATCAATCTGGAAGAAGAGACCCCTGTCCACCACTTCAGAAACTGAAAACTGAGTGTGGTAAGGATTCCCATACTCACTAGAAAAAAATGGGGAATTTGCAATGGGGAGTCCAAAGGAAATATGCTCCAGAGACAGTGCAATAGGTGAACCACATTCCCTATTTTGAAAAGCAAACCAATCTTGATTTGTTCAATTCAGAAGTTAGCAGGGATAGTCAAAGTCATTTTTATGTTTTATTTATAACAGTTCATGAATGGTGGTTCAGTATTTTCTTATGGAACACCCCATCTCAACAGAGCTCATTGCTTCCAGGAATTTAGTTAATAAGTTACTGGTAGCTAGTGCTGATGTAAGAAAGATGTCCAGGGAGGAAGTGGAAGAGGCTGAGACTCCAAAAGCTACTGGAGGAATAAAAACTAGGGCTGACTCAGCCAATATAATGGAATCAGAAGAACTCAAAAGTACATGAAAAAAGAAGCTTCTTTGAAATCCCTAAGTACATAATAGCAAACCTAAATATTTTGCCAATAAGGAATCTTTCTCTATAAATGATACCAGGATAATTTTAGCCAATCAAGATTCCAAGGAGAGAGGAAAAGCTTGACCAAAGTAGAAGTCATTAGATGATTAAGATCCTCTGAAATTTGAGCAAGGAATCTATAATGAGTAAGAAAGAATAATAGGAAGCGTACAAATGGATTGGGTTGTATATTGGGTGCACTGACATAGGTGGAGAGAGTTACAAGGTTAAAAACACTAATGACAACACAGCTGGGTATAAAGGTACAGCACTTTAGAAACAAAGTTAAAGTGTGAAAAGAGATAAGCATGTTCTGGAGTTTGTTATGTATAAAGAATAAAGTTAGTATTGTTTCTTTAGATTAAGTACCAGCAGATGCTGGTATCTGTTGGCATAAGCATTATATAACGTATATTATTACATACATTTTGCACACAGTAACTTTTATTAATAATGATTTACAAGTTTCCTACTTAGGCTTCATGCATTCATTTTGTAGAAGTTCAAACAATGGTGCTGGATATAACTTAACTGTCATATGCTTTGTATAAGGTGGTTATTGTTGATTAGTTTATGACATATAACTATATTATTGATTGCAAACGTATGACACCAACATATTCTGAATGCAATATATAAATACTTAACTGTCAAGGTTTGTATTAAGTTGCCATTAGTAGTTTTTGTTTATATTGTTGCTGTGAGGGTCACTCCATACCAAATCACCCATGGCTTCCTAGTTCATGTCATAGATTTCCTCAAACAATTTATGACATGAACTGGGAAAAGTTCTTTTTTCTAAAGTGAGATAGCATGGAATGACCCATTAGTAATACATACACAGGCAAACCATGCATGTTTCAATCTATCAGTGGCTGAGCTTAATTCATAAAATGTGTTCAGTAAAGTTTCTGTCTTCATTACTACTCAGTACATGAATATCACTTACTCAGTGTTTATGTTTTGTACATCACCTTTGTGTATCAATAAAAAATTATTAAGTTTACCAATTGTGTCTTTATTAAATTAGTTGAGGTTATTGTGGATGTCCTAATTGCCAAGTTGTGAAACAAGTCTGTCACATGTATACGTAAAAACAGCACCTGATGATGACCAAAGAAGGTCAAAACGTTGTTCGCTCCCCTACATAAAAAATTTTCTCAACCCAAACGAGCCACTTTTACTTGTATATTTTTCTCTACAAGTGGGTTTTCTCAACATCACTGAAGTCTGTCACATATTTTACATGTTTTTTAAGAAATGTAACAAACAAAATTTACTAGACTCAATGACAAAACTTAAATGAAAAAAAATTAAATAAGCTTCTTATTATCATTTGCTTCTGGAAACCACAGTTTAAGGTATTGTGATGCAAATTAACTCATTTGTTTACTCTATGCTCTTTGTATTATTCACATGATGATAGAGAGTTCAAAGTACAATAAATCCATAAAAGATTTATCACTACTAAATTTGAACAATGAGTTAAGAGAAGATGTGGAATAGATTGGAGAAGTCTCTTTCTACAAGAAAAAAATACTAGCTCAATTCTACTCCTGAATATTTTATGGGACACATCAAAATCAATATAAATCACATATATATTAATCCCTTGGTGTTAAGTAGAAAAATTGACAGGTTAAAAATAAAGCAACACAGCAAAACAAGTTTTTCATCCATAGTGTTAAAAGAGGTCAAATACCAAATACAAAAGCCTCTCCCTTTCATCTTTTGATGAACCAAAGAGTGCTGAAGGGTTGCTTCTATTATTCTTATTTTTAAACATAGTGATGAGAATTGCCCTGGAAGTTATAAGAAAAGAGCTAGACAATCAACAAAATTTCCTGATAAACAGTTGTCCCATTTATAAGTTACATTCAACTAAATTATTGTTTTCATAAGGTTAATCTTCTTATTTTTAGTTTGTTTGAGTTTTTTACAGATTTTTTTTGGAAATACCCTTCATTTAATATGACAGACATTTTCAAGTACAAAAATTAAAAATTAGGTTACTTTTTAAAAAGTCTAATATGTTGTAACTGAAAAGATATCAGATAAACAATATGAAATATACTCTTCAGAAAAAGAAATGCAAAAGGCAAAATTTGAGACATATTGTTAACAAGTTTATTCTGGGTAGTTCTGTATGACACGTGTGAAACTTTGCACATTCACTGCTGAACATCCAAAGTCTGCAAAGGTGAAATCCACGCTCACTAGTTGAAGTTTAACGTCACTCAACGTCAATAACAAGTATGCCCCCCGTGAGCATCAATAACTGCTTGGCATCTCCTGCCCATGGAAGCAATGAGATGACGAATCACATCCTGTGGAATGGCTGTCCACTCAGCCTGCAAAGCTGCTGGAAGCTGAGGTAGAGTCTGCAGTTGAGGTTGTTGCCATTGCAGACATCGATCCAACTCGTCCCAAAGATGTTCGAAGGGGTTTAAATCTGGTGATCTGGAGGGCCAGGGAAGAATGTTGATGTTATGGTGTCTCAAAAAGACAGTGGTGAGTCGGGCTGTGTGAGGACGGGCATTGTCATGTTGAAAAACGTCGTTGATGTTCACCATGATGGGTTGCACATGGGGCCTAAGAATCTCGTCGACGGTTGCGTATGGTCTGATAGGAAATCCTACGCAGCCCTGGTATGGTTGAGGCAGTAGACGTCGCAGTGGTGGTCCTATCCTGAAGGTGACATAACGGGATGTTGCAATCTTGTGCGGGCGTGGTCATACGAGGTCTGCCAGATCGTGGGCAGTCACAAGTTGATCCATGTTGTTGGTGACGATTCCATAGCCTTGTGATGGTGCTTGGGTGGACATTCACAGCTCTGGCAACATCTGATCGAGATTTGCCTGCTTCCAAGCAACCAATGGTGTTGTTGCATTGTGCTTCAGTCAATCTTGGCGTAACTGTATTGCGTGTCAGTGGCTCAACACTGAGCTATGGAAACTGAGAACCCGTCACTTTTATAGGGATTTTGCACATGTTGCACTTGCAGAACATGCAGATCTCTCAAACAAATTTATTGGACATGAATGCATTTTGGCGAAAAATCCGATGTTTTCTTCCGTTTTCAAAGTGCACAACTTTTATTGTCATTTTGGTCTGACAATCAGTGCCTTAACACGTGTAACATTACATACTCTGAGCTTGTAACGTTATTACATATATTTCTCTTTAAAATAATAAAAATATCCCTTTTGCATTTCTTTTTTTGAAGAGTATATAATAAGCTGAAAATAAAATGTACACAGTTATATGACTTTCTCCCATCAAATTTTCATAAAAGAAACAAACTTGTTCTTTGTTAAAAATAACACTATGTAACAGAAATTTTGTTCCTGGATAGTATGTGTTATTTCTTAATTGCTTATGTTGTAAAAGTAAAGAAAATGGCCATTATTCCCTTCAAACTATGCTTTTGTGACCTGAATAATGAAATTTAGAAATTAACCAATTTTCTATGTAAAAACAGGCAAATTTGCACATTTTCATTTACATAAGCTCTGAATAAAACAACATATGAATCAAGGTTTACATGTATTTATACTAAAGTTATATAAAAATGAACAAAAATGTTTAGAGGTGAATAGTTTTTCAAGATTTGTAACTGTAATGTAAATCACTTTCACGTATCAGCCCTCAAATATAGTCTCCCATCATGTTTTCATTATATGCTCTTTGGTAGTGGCATTCAAAGTCCAGTATATCCTGGTGGAAGTGCTTGGCTTGCTCCTCTGAGTATGCTCCCATGTTCTCCTTAAATTTATCAAGATGAGCATCAAGGATATGGACTTTCAGGGGCATCTTGCAGCCCATTTTACTATAGTTCTTTACTAGAGCCTCAACCACTTCCACATAATTTTCAGCCTTGTGATTGCCCAAGATGTCCTGAACCACTGTGAAAAAGTTGTCCCAATCTTTTTTCCTTACTACTAAGTTTCTTGGGGAATTCTGTGTACTTCAGAATCTCCTTTATTTGTGGTCCAACAAAGACACCAGCTTTGACCTTTGCCTCAGACAGCTTAGGAAAGAAGTTTTGAAAGTACTTTAAGACTGCAGACTCCTCATCAAGAGCTGTGACAAACTGTTTCATAAGACCAAATTTTATGTGCAATGGTAGGAACAACACCTTCTATAGGTCCACTAGTGGCTCACACTTGACATTGTGCCTCCCCACAGAGAATTTGGTCCATTGCAGCCAGTGCTTCTTCTTGTAGTGTGCTGTGGTGTTCCTGCTGTCCCAAAGGCAAAGATAACAAGGAAACTCAGTAAAGCTTTCTTCGAGACCCATCAGGAATGCCACCATTTTGAAGTCTCCGATAACCTCCCAGCCATACTCATCATACTTCAAGGCTTGTAGCAAGGTCTTGATGCTGTTGTATTCCTCTTTGAGGTGTACCAAATGAGCTGGGAGGAGAATGATACTTATTCTCGTTATGGAGCGGCACAGCTTTGAGGCTTCTGGATGAGCTATCAATGAAGAGGCACCACTCATTCGGATTACAGGCAATTCCAACTGCCTCACACAGACTGTATAAATTGTAGCAGAAGCAGAGCCAATCTTGATGAGTGAAGTTTTACAACATTCTGGAAAATTCTTGCAAGTTTGAGAAAACACTCTATCAGCTACTCAGCACTGAATTTACCTGGAATATTCTGGAAAATGGGTAAATTTGAAAATTCATTACCAAGGTCACAAAAGCAAAGTTTGAAGAGAAAAATAAATCTTTTCCATTTACTTTAGGCATAAGCAATTAAGAAATAACACTTTCTGCCCAGGAACAAGAAAAAGTAAAAATTTTATTACGTTGTGTAACTGTTCTTACATTTCATGTGATAAAAAACTTGTAACAATAATGTATGATTCAGTGAAAACAAATTCACTGAAAGCAGGAAAAAAAACAAAGATATTATAATGTTTACTATCTGACAAGAAAACTTGCAATGATACAAGATGATCTCTTTGCAGAGATTAAAATTATATGTAAGGTGAAAATCAAGCATTATGTGTAACACAAAATCACTGTAGTATGATAAAATCATCAATTACAGACATTTTGGATTTTTTTTTCTAATTTATCATTATTAATAACTAAGTATAAAACATAACAAGCTTCAAAGGAAAAACTGTTGATACTGGTAGAAGATCAGACAGAATACATTAAAATAATCATTACGTAAATGTAATGATAACTGTAAATAGTTATGATGGAAGAAACTACACAACCACAGGTGCACTGAGAAATCAGTGAATCAAACATCTTAAAAGTTACTGCAGTAGACAGTGACAAGTGACAACAGCTAGTCTTTTATTTTCCCTTTTCAATACTTCTTAGCTAACTAGAGCTAGTCATAATTTTTTAAAAAATCCTTTTTGTGTAAATAGGTTAATGTCTAAACAGTATTACAAATTGTTATAACTGTTTAGTACATGTATCATAGCTTTTGACAAATACAGTTATATGAGCAAGTTATTAAGCAATCAACCAGGTTTTGAGCAAGTAAAGAATAATGAATATTGACTTGCCTCAGCTTTCTTTTATTAAACCAATCTTGCCTTAAGAAATATTGGTTTGTTTACAGCTTATAGCAATGCAGGACATATTTCAAATTGAAGCTGCATTATTATTTTTGATCCAGAAGATAAATATGAATAATAGACATTGTTGGGGCTAGTCACATAACCAAAGGTCACTACAAGCCACACCCTCATATTTGTGAGCTGTATAAAATCAGAATATACGCATACAGTGGCAAACAGTCACACCAATGAAAGTAGTAATAGTTACTATTTTGATGACCAGACAGTTAAAATAAGTGAATACAGTAATAATCATTAACACAAATTTCTATTAGTTGATTATTTCTGTAAAATTAACTAACTTAATCATAATTTAATTTAATCAATTATTTTATATGAAATTAATGAATATTCACAGGTAATCAATTATACTGATTACAAGAATTAATCAACCAGCTGCTCTAATTATGGTCTTACTTCTGCAGGGAGGAAAATTCTAGAAAGCCTTATTAAAAGAATTTTTAAAACACATTTAGCAAAATATGATATAAATGAAATCTAATAAGGACTCACCAAAGAGAAACATTGCTTTACTAACCTGTTAACTTTCTTTGAAAATTTATAATCCGTTATGAAGTTTTGTGCTTAGAAACAAATTTGAAAACATAACTTACAGATCTGGGTGATTAACTTGATAGAATTGTTTACTTATGCGTATGAGTTTGTGTTACAAATTATGATTAAATCAATCAATGTCACAAAAGTAATTAACTAATCAAAATTAGTGTTTCTAATTGTTAATTTTCAATTATTTCTACTATCCAAGTAATCAAAATATCACAACTATAATTTTTCATTATTATCTTCAGTTAATACAAAGTTTTTCAGCTTGATTAGAGTCACAACTTATAAAAAGGGTTAACTAATAGAAATTAGTATTTCCAATTATTCTAACCATGTACAATGCAAGTGAGAAAAGTCAATTTGTTGAATGTAACTGATTAATGGTTGGTTGGTTGATTTGGTGTTTTGTGGCATAAAGCAGCTAGGCTATCCACACCAAATATCTAGCAAAAAGTTAAAATTATAGTAAATTTAGTAAGATTCATAAAAGGAAATTAAGGTAAAACAAAACAAAGTTTTAAAAAACATAAGTAGCATAAAACGAATGTTTACATCTAGTCTACAACATTAATAAAAAAAACTACACTAATACAAGTTGTAAAGGACTTTCTGCAGCATAATTATAATTATCATAACTCAACAGGAAGACTAACAGGTAAGTATAAAAACCACCATCAGTCACCTGAAGTTGGCCTTTCCACTCCTGGTTCCCAGTTATATGACATTATGGCCATTTTCAAAAGGTAAAGTAATAAAAGTTTCAAAAGACTTGCAGCAAAATTTTAATAATAACTCTCCAGGATGACTAACAGGTAATTCAAACAAGAGATCTAGTCACCTGAAGTTGGCCTTTCCAGTACTGGTTTCAAGTTATTTGATGTTACCTCCATTTTCAAATACCAAATTGAACTAGATGAACTGTGATTCTTAAATGGGAATCACATTAAAAAATGTCTAATGTATAAATTAAAACACTAAAATGGCCTTTAAAAAACTGTGGCTTACTGTGATCTGAGTGTTACACAGGCTACACATTGGTGCATCAGTTCCAGATAAAAGAAATCAATGAGTTAAAAAATTGACGAATGCACAGTCTAGTTAGAGCAACTTCCTCTTTCCGATCCTTATGGAAGCAAGACAGCCAAAGTCTAATATGAGGTTTTATTTAGAAAAGCTTGTTTTCATGTTGCTCACTCCAAGTCGACTGCCAGCTGGTACAGAGCCAAGCCTTGAATACAGGACCATAGTCCATGTATGGAACAGGCACAGTGGTGATAGTGCCAGAACAAATAGATTTAGCTGCAGAGTCGGCAAGCTCATTCCCGCAAATACCAATGTAACTTGGTATCCAGAAAAACTGGGTAGAAGTAGATGTCAAAGAGAAATGGGCCAGTCAGTTTTGAATATTGGCAAGAACAGGGTGTGAAGTAATGAGAAGCAATTCCAGGGTCAGCAGTGAACTAAGCAAATCAGTACAAATAGTGCAGTTCCAGTACTGCTTAGCATCTATGTAATCCAGAGCAACGAAATGGCACTCAGTTCAGCAGTGAACACAGAAGCTGTAGAGGGGATTTTGCATGCAACCACCGAACCACAACAAACCATGGCAGAGCCCACACAGTCACCTGATTTCGAACCATTTGTATAAATAAGAATGGAAGGATGGTTTGAAAGATGTTCAGCAAATAGCAGACAGTATTTCCAATTGGGAGTGTCTACTTTTCTCAGATGACTTGCATATAGATCACATTTGGGGGCTGTAAGAAGCTATGGTGGGATGGGCTGACCAGTGGATACAGCAACATTATCTAAGGACAGACCTAATTAATCCAACTGCACCTGGATACAAAGGCCAAAATGAGCAATGACAGATTGTCTGTTCTGAAAAAGTATGGCCCACCGAGAAAAGAAAACACAATCCCAGGTGGGATGCTTTAGTAAGGAACAAAGTTTCAAAGCATATAGTAAAGACAGTTGCAAACTGCAGAGGTGCAGTTCATGAGACTATGTATAAGCTCTGAAGTGGGGAAGTGCAGAAAGCTCCAGTACAGAGCTGAAATCCTTGATGATGAATGGGGTCCAGCATCTTTAAGGCCGAAGTTCTGGCAAAGCCATAGGCCAGTGATCCATAGTCAAGTTTCAATCAAATAAGAGCATGATATATCTTTTGCAAAGAACATAGATCTGCTCCCCAAGTGGTGGAAGAGAGGATACGGAGGATGTTCAGTGCTCTTGTCCATTTGACCCATAGCTACTTGATGTGTGGTATAAAGGTTAGCTTACGGTCAAAGATAAGCCCTAAGAACTTAGTCTCAGAGAACACAGGCAGCACAACTTCACTGATACGGAGTTAGGATCAGGGTGTATACCCTGTTGGCAGTAAAAGTGCATGCAAATGGTTTTAGAGAGAGAGAAGTTAAAGCTGTTTCCTGTGGTCCACTTCAGTAAATGATTGAGGGCAATCTGTAGCTGCCACTCAATATACCTATGTACGACAACTGACATGAGATGTGAAGGTTGTTGACGTAGATCCTGTTTGCAACAGTGAGAAGGAGTTGTTCAGTGGTAGCATTAATCTTTATCCTAAAAAGTGTGACACTCAAAACACAGCCCTAAGGGACTCCAAGTTCCTGTAGAAAAGAATGGGAAAGTGTTGAACTTACACAAATTTGGAATCTCTTGTCCTTTAAAAAATTTTTAATAAAAATGGGCAAATGGCCATGTAACCCATATATATGTTGTACCTCCATGTTGTATCGCCTTCTCAATGCCAAAGAATATTGATACAAGATATTGAATCAGGTGGACCACAGTAGAGCACAGTCTTCGGAACCCACACTGGGTGGGCGAGAGGAGGTTGTTTGATTCAAGAAACTAAAACAAGATGAGCATTTACCCTCCTTTCTAAAGCCTTACAGAGACAGCTCGTCAAAGCAATTGGACAGTAGTTTGAAAGAAACTTGGGATTCTTCCCAAGCTTAGAGAAAGGTAGGACAATAGCCTGGCACCAGGCATCAGGATAAACATTCTCCTGCCAGATCCAGTTAAAAACAATCAAAAGAAAAGCAAGAGAATTAGGAAATAGATGGCACAGCAATTCATAGTGTACATCATCAGGTCCAACTGATGTACTGCCAGACCAATGAAGGGCCAGTTTGGGTTCCACCAGTGTAAAGGGACGAGTATAGTAATAGAGACAATCAGCTTGAAAGGAAAGAAGTGATCACTCTGCCGGAGTCTTGATGGCTAAGAAGGTGGAGGATGAAGCAGAAGTGCCAGATACCTGGCAAAAACTTTCACCTAGAGTACTGGTGATGCACCAGGTATCAGCTACTTCCTGTCCATCAGAGAGCAAGATCAAGAGGGGGACAGAATTATACTGCCCACTGAACTTTTGAATCTTGTCCCATATGACTTTGGAACTGGTGGTAGAAGATACATTGGTTGTGAACTTAATCCAAGATTCCTTCTATCTGTGACATCTTATTCACCAAGCACGTGTGCAGGCCTGCTGGAAAGTGATGCAGTTCGAGAGTGTGGGATATCTATAGAAAGTATCCGAGGCCCATTTTTGAGCCTTCTGTGCCATGTGGCAGGCAGGATTCAACCACAGACAAGGATATCATGGAAACATATCAAGGTTTCTGGAATACATTGAGCAGCTGCTTGTATAATATAGTCAATTACTGCTGCCATACAGTTGTCTATTGATGGCTTACAGACGATGGCAGGATCAAGTTCTGCGAGAGCAGTGAAAGAGGGCCACTTTGTGTGATTCAGTTTCCACTGGAGCACACTGGTTGGGTGGCATTAGCCACAGCCAGTCTCTCTCAAAATTATAGGAAAATGATCACTGCCTTGTGGATTATTGTCAACCCTCCATGAAAAGTGAGAGAATAGTAAAAGGGAGCAAACTGAGAGATCAGTAGCATTATAGGATTGACTAGGTGCATGAAAATAAGTAGAAGAACCAGTATTGAAAAGAGAAAGGTTGTGATCAGAGAGCATATGCTCTACAGAGCAACCTCTTCTATTAATATCAGCACTTCCCCAGAAAGGGTGGTGTCCATTTAAGTCCCCTGGGATTAAAAAGGGAGATGGTATCTGTTCAATAAGAGCATCGAGGTCTGATTGATCATATGTCTCAAAGACAAATGGTAGAGAGAACAAACAGTAATGGTATGAACCAAGGAAACACGCTGATCAACCAACAGTGCCACCCCTCCATGCACTCGTCCATCACACAGCCTGTCATTTCTGTGCAAAGATAACTGCCAAAAGGTGACTGTATCAGCAGGTTTCAGAAATGTTTCCTGTAGGGAAAGACAGGCAGGATGGTAGGAAGCAATCAGTGTTTTGATATCATACAGATTAGAACATAAACCTTGACAGTTCCATTGTATCAAGGTGGCCATTTTTATTTATATGTAGGTGAAGTGGGTGGAGAACCTTTCTGTTTACGACCACATCTTTTTTTTTTTACTGTCTTCATTCAAAGGAGGTCTATCGACCTCTATGGAGCCTACCTTGGGTTGATTTGTCAGATCTTTGCTGTTGGAAGATGTTCCAGTGAATGAGACATGAACGAATAATCATTTTGCATCTTGGGATGGGAGATGTATCGAAGGAAATGCCTGTACCTAGAACCAAAGAAAGTGGATATTGGGATTTGTTGAAATATATGTAAGAGATAGAGATGGTGTTGAAGCTGATTCACCAACTTTTTTAACCATGGAGGTCAAAAGACTTTTCATTTTGTTTGAGAATGATTCTTTTGGAGGCACAGAGAGGTCTGCACTCCCATTGTAGTAGTGGGGAATGAAGTGCAGCAGCATACATCGGAGATGAAGTGGTGGAAAGTAACTTTTTATCCTCAGGGTAAGTAATGTTATGAATCGTTTTCAAATGCTGCACCTCTTTTTCTTCCAACCATTTACGGCAAGAATGAAAGTACGATGGGTAAGAGCCATTGCAATTGATGCAATAAGGGTCCATTTCACAGTCACAGGCATCATGGTCTTTGCCATAGCAATGAGCACACATCAAGGAACCACAACATGACATTTTTGATTGACTGAACTGCTGACATTGGAAACATTGGAGAGAGTTTTGAATGTATGGCCCTACACTGGAATTAAGACAGCTTGCCTTGATGGTGGCAGGTGGGCATGGTGATATAAATGTCAGAATGAGGATACTGGTCAGCATCGTAATTCCATCTTTGCGAGTGGTGATACGAATCATTGCAGAAACTCCTTGAGTGGAGAAAGCAGCAAGAACCTCTGACTCAGGGATGTTCTTTAAAGAAGAGATCACCATGTTGAGATGTGAATGTTTCCACCAATATGTCACCATATCGAAGCTTCTTCACTGACTTTGGAGAGTCAACAAACCCCTCTAGTCCCTTCTTAATGACAAAGGAGGACATTAGCCCTAAAGGTTCATCTGAAAGACTGAAGGATAAGAAAATGAAGTACAACAGGTGTTACAGATGTTGAAGATTGCTGCTCAGAATCTTCAAGGTGTGGTCGTTTATATAGGGACTGTTGTTTTCACTATTTTATTTAAGTTTTTATTTGAAGGATCCACAATAAAAAAAAAGGAAATTCCAGTGCCCACTGACCTCACCCACCATGAAGCCCTACGAGGAGATGCACTACAATGTCAAAGAAGAAAACTACAGCAACGCCATGATTTTGTGAGCACTATACCCAAACACCAGCATCAGATACAATGTCCACAACACCTGTTGAGAACATCCAACACTAGTACTTGGTTGACCCCAGCCCAAGTGGACCAGCTGATTGACCCTAATGGGGCCATCCCAAGGCTGCCCGTCTTCAGAAATTCAAGGCCAAAGTGGTGTGTTAGGGTTGAACCTCCGAACCACTAGGATCCTCTCCCCTTCACAAATTGCCACACACAGAAAACACGTGGGTGGATGTTTAGATCCCAGAGGTAAACTGAAAGAATAGAACCTTCCCTAGGAGGTCCCCTCACCACATACAGGAATACACACTGAGGGGAACTGATTAATGAACCCAATAATTAATTAACAATTTCCATTTATTACACAGTTTCAGTCACTTATTTGAATGAAGAAAAGTATGTGGATATGATTAACTTAAATTTTCAAAAAGATTTAGATGAGATAGCATGCACAAAACTGTGTAAGGAAATTATGTTGAGAAGGGAAAGACTACTTTTTAGAATTTTGTGTAGTCTGATAGAGGAAGTAGCATTACTTTGCCATTTCAGTGGATACATTCCTGGATGAGAGACAGCAAAAGTTTGTTATTAATGAAACCCAGTTAATGAATTTAATAAAACAGTAACTCAAGTGTCAGTGTTCAAACCTCTGTTTTTCTATTATTGTTGTAATCTGTACTTTTAATGTTTTATTTGATTGCTAAAAGCATCTAACATGATGAAACTAGATTTAAAAAACTTATAAAAATAGTCCTAGAATATCTAGAATGTTTCTGAATGTTAATGGTTAGAAGACTGTAGGAAATATCTAGAAATTAAGATACATTATTAGTATAAAAATCAGCAAAGCAACAAGTTTCAGTTTGTTCAGTGATTGAGTAGTTAGTAAAGTATTCAGATCAGTATTAGTTAATACATGCATTAAGTTCCTTAAATAATTACCTGTAAAGTAGTACAAACAAATTTATTTGTATATTAGTCACAAACTATTAGTGAGTAGATGTCTCTTCAAAGTGATAGATATTATTACTGGTGAACTTAGACCTAAGATTGTGTACAAGTGATATTAGTCTGTAGCAAATATTAAGAAATAAACTAATTTATGATAATTACATGGAATGGACTTCACATTATTTTCACTAATTAATTTAAAATTACCCAACCAACAAAAAGAATGATATTCCAAAATTACTTTTATTAACCCTTTTGCAATGGGTTATGGATAATACACTCAAATTTTTATTGAACTTCTATTTTACAAATTTATTTCAATAAATTTGAAATCAAATTATAGATTATAATTCAAACTTTAATATTATATACGAGTTAATTTCTTAATTTGAGAGTTAATATTAAAACACACCTAAATATAGATTTTAGAGAATCATGTGGTACATGGAATGCAACACTTTAAAATTAGATGTTTATGATGTCAAAATACTAAGTCTATTGTTTTATACAAATTAGGAACTCAAATTACCAATATTAATAAGCTGGAATATAAAATAAGAATCTCATATTTCTCTATTTTGCCGAGATATGGCTTATGTAATGAGACAAACACAGTGGTCTGTTCACCTTTTTCAATTTTTAGAAATGACCCCATATATACACTTCCATATATGACATGTGAATAATCAATCCACAGTTTATAATGTCCCCTTGTGGTTTTCACAAAAGGCTACCACATTCTTTCAAATCAAAATTTCAAGAAATTAGGTTGAGTTTTTAGTTTGTTCAAAACTTCACATTATTTTAAAGCTAAATTCATTTTACTTACTATGCTTAATAAATTATAATGGAATTCTGTGGTATCAGTATAATTATTTATGATTTTATTGGTTATTCAACTTTATGTATAAAACCTAAAAAAAATTTTGCAACATTTTAAAAGGCTTAGCAACTTATGTCCAGCAGTAATTGAGTTCAAAGGTCATAGTTAAAAGAGATAACTGTTAGCTTTACTTCTTTATTTATTGTTCTATATTTGAAGATTTATTTATTTCAACATTGTAATAATCTATATACATGTATAATGATTGAAATGTGACTGTATATTACAAAATACTAAAACACAGCCAAGTCAGAGAAGTCTGGATACGTAATAAGTGCACTTGCACCATGTCAATGTTAGTTATGTACTGTTAGCCTGGCATAATCAGAAGGTCAATATAATAAAACAAAAAAAGTGTTATGGGATTTATGCTACTTAGATTAAATGTTTATGTTTTTGTTTTATAATATATAGTCATTTTAGCCTATTTCCTTATTTTTTATAATGGTTATGACGTTGGTCAAGTCACAGACCCCATACAGTTAGTGTATGAAAAATAACCAAACAAAGTCTTGCTGAAGCAAACATTTGAAATATATTTAGGAGGTTTAAGAGATTATGCAAATAATGTATGAGATTTTTGAAATGAAGAATAATTTTACATCATAACATGAAATCACTTTGCACTCAGACTATTAATGAAACAGACTCAATATTTTCATAAACAAGTCTTCAGTAAAAATATTTCATTAAAAAAATCTGATTTTTTGTGTACCCTATACTTATAACATTTACTAAAAGTCTACCAAATATTGTGAGGATACACATGCTGTATCAAAAGTTATAGTACAAATACTTAACATATGCAAAAGTGTAGACAAACTCATGTATACTATACCAAGCCTGTGACGAAAGGGTTAATGATTGATAAGTACATAATTATCAAATTCATAAAGTCTGCATCATAAAGACAAACAATTTGTATCAACTGGTAAATCTGGTGAATATTTGAAAATTTCATTTAAATGTAGCAAGCAAAGTAATAAATTTAGGTTACCAAAATTTGGATTGCATTTGGAATAACTATAGGAACAAACTCACTAGTATGACTGAAGTAAATAAAGAAGTAAAGCTAACAGTTATCTCTTTTAACTATGACCTTTGAACTCAATTACTGCTGGACATAAGTTGCTAAGCCTTTTAAAATTTTGCAAATTTTTTTTTAGGTTTTATATAAGGTTGAACAAGATATTTATCTTGAAATACTCAAGCCACAAAAGTGCTCTGTTGCTCATCATAAAATCAAACAGAATTTTACTGTGTGCTTATAGACATACTGATTACAAATCGAAGCTGACAGTTATCTTTTTTACCCAAATCACTAGTTAGGCCTAATTTGGAATACTGTGCATAGTTTTTGTCTCCCTATATAAAAAAAACAAACAGGAAACAGTTTCTATTAGGGCTACAAGAAAGATTATGTGGATTGAATTCATATGTATACCTCAAAATCTACTTATTTTATCTTGATAAAAAAAGGTTAATGGGAAGATTTTGTTGAAGTTTACAAGATTATTCAAGGATCAACAAGATAAAAACATTAAATGTTTTTATGAGGTATTATGAATACAAAAGAATGAAAAAGCACAAGTTTAAAATTTGGAAGTGACAGACTAGGCTATAAGTAAGACAGTTTTATTTTACTAATAGTGTGACTGGCTTACAGAATTAGCTGCTATTTCCAGTAGTGGAAACCAATATTTTACAAGACTAAGTGTAAATCATGGATTTTTTCTGAAAAATAAAGAATAGGTTTTAATTGTTTCTATTTTTCTGAAGAGTTGGTGTATAAGGAAAACCAAAGTTTCTCTTGTTGTCCTTATTTTATGTAGCAATCAAAAAGCGTAATAAGTATGGTCATGTAGGCAAAAACGTGTACAAATTTATCATTTTCTTTTCACCTTAACTTTCTCACTATTGGTAAAGAGAAAGCATCATACTACTTGTATTTAATATGCTTATTCAAGAAATTGTTTCTCGACATGACATTTTAAAATAAATTATAAGACTTACAAACTAATCAGAAATGTCCTTACCCTAGCAAACTTCAAGAAAGAGAAAACTGAACTAACCCATAATTAACCAAATACTCTTCAATCCCTTTCCTACACTCCTACAAAGGTTCACCCTCTATAAACATAGGTGACACTTTATAATATAAATTTACCACTATACAGAAAAAAAAAATGACTGTGACAACTGAAGACGTCTGACCTATCCAAATCTTAAATTTATGATTGCTTATTTTACTGCCTTCATAATTTCATACAAGAAAATTTCATGCATCAATATTACAATTCTTATAATAATTTTGAATACTTCAATTAGATAACCTTAACCATTTTTTGTAAAGATACAACAAAAGGTAGATTTAGATATGTCAATCTATTTATTTCCAGAATAACACAATAGCCCTTGTGTAAGCCTTCTCTAATAACTCTTACGATGAGGGTACAATATTAAACTTTGAAAAAAAAATAAAGTACAAGATAATCTGAATAGTAAGTTAAAAATCATAAATATTTATTTGTTTAAAAACGTTAATTAGTACGAATAATTCACACTTGCATGACTATGTCTTCAGAAGTTACAAAGAGAATTATATTAAAATATAATTTTGTTATGCCTGTCATTTTACAGTGCTATGACAATTAAACCAATAAAATTTTTAAATACAACTGTAAATTTTGCTCCATTTCCTTTTTCAGCTCTAGTTTTTTTGATAAATTACATACACAATAATTATATTCACAATTACTGCACTAGTCAAACTTAGATTCAAATTACAATAAATTAGAGGATATAATGTATAGTTGAGATAGATGCAAACAGGTCAAATACATGAACTGTAATTAAAAGCATAATGAACATCAAAATATTTGCATATAACTTTCTGCTATCATGAAAGGGCAGGCTGCAGTCTCACACAATGTGAAAAATAAATTTGGTATAAGCCAATACTCTAGGTACTTGCTCTAATTTAAATTCTTTGACACCAGTTCCTCCTTTGCAAAACAAGTTTTCTTAGTTTAAGAATAAGAATAGACTTGCACACAGTTCTTGAAACACATTTGAAAATCATACCAACTAATTTATGGCCAGCACAAGCATAATTTCTACACTCTCAAAATGAATACCTGTTTACACAAGTTTTATTAACAGAAAATGTAAGGAAAACTATACATTAAACAACCAGTACTTACAACATACAATAGAAAACGAAAGGCTAAAGCAGTTACTTTGATTGTAACAATTAAAGTATTTAAAAAAACAAAATTTGAAGGGCAACTCAGCCCATCATGGCTGCCACAAACACATTTGATCAAACATCTATCTACTTATATAGCCCTGATTCCCCAAATATTCATCAAACCTATTGAACTCTCTCAATCCCACTGCATGTCTCACCTCTGAAGGTAATGTATTCCAGAGTTTGATCACTCTATTTTAAAAACTGTATAACTTACAAACAACTTCTACCTTTCCACATCCTGTATCCTGGTTCCTCCGACTTTCATGCTTACCAATAAATAAAAGATTACACATCAGTACTAACTATTATGTTTACATTTTTGAACACTTTAATCAGATTCCCTTTAACTCTTCTTTTCTCAACATTAAATGATTTTAAGGACTTCAATCTAACTTGATATGACAGCTCTCCTATCCCAGGATTCATTTTTGTAATACACTAGACAGCCCTCCATTCTACAAATTTTCCAACAACACAATGTCATTCTTAAAAATGAAAAGTCAAAGACTGAACCAAACACTTTAATTAGAGCCTAACCAGATATCTGTACAAAGAAACAATAATCTTCTCCGACAAGAAATTGCATTCAATATTATTATAGATACAACTCAAAATCCTACATGTTTTCTGGTTTCTCATTTGCAACAACTCACTGCATTGAACTGGAAAATAGAAGAGATACAATTAAGAGATTGATCTTCTTTAACATTAACAGTGTTGATTTAATGTCCATTAAGGTGGTAATTATCGTTGTGACTAAATTTCTGCTTACAACTTAAAAACAGACATTTCTACAAACTGATCAAGGAGAACACAACAACTTCAAGCTCTAGTTTTAAGTTGTAGTTAACTTATGCTCTAGTTCCCGACAACGTTGCCACAGTACTGAAACTTTAGTCAAATTCAACGTTATCCTACATGAAATATTTTACACATACGATTACAAAATAGCAACTAACAGCAACGGTAATACCAACCAATTTTCTGTCCAACAGGTGTGGCAAATGGATTTCCTCCAAACTGAGCTAAAATTGCTGCCATTGTGTCTTCACTCTTTAGCAAGTTGTAAAAAATGTAATATTAATAAATTTTACTGTTAGCTTATAAAAATGAAGTTTGTTATCACAATATCACATGTGTAGTTTAGTAAGAAACTTTGAGAACATATGCTTTCGTTATTTTGCCTCGAAAACGATAAACTCAGAATCTTCAAGTAAATAAACACTATATTCTCAGCATCAATTACCGGCTGAAATTCTTATCAAGCGACTGTACACAGCTAGTGATGAGCTGGAACTCGAATTTATAAACCCGAGTGTGCCCGATTTTTTTCAGTTTTATGTGCGATTCGATTCGAATCTGGGAAGTAAAAGAAAAAAGAGTTCGGTATAGCCCGAGCATAAATCAATCTTTTTGAATTAATTTTTGTTTTCGAAAGTCGAAAATTAGGGCCAGTTTGACCCGCTCGACTAAAGCCCGAGGATATCCGATCAGATTCGGACTCGAACTTCTCCGATTTATACATAGTACAAATTGTGTAGGATTAGGCTTAGTTATCGCTCTCAACTGTCAGTTTTCGACCAAATAAAATAAATCAGGTGGAAAAAATATTAAAAAATTCTCAGATTCAGTGATCTGTTTTAATCTTGTAGGTATAAATACAAGTTTCACCTCTATTATATCATAGCACCTTCAAACATGAGAAAGGTAAGAGGGGATTAAAAACATGAGCATTCAGTTTATCATTTATGACTATTATGTTTAAAATGGTATCTTTTAAGAAATAAAATTTGTTCGTTATTAAGCACAAAGCTACACAAAGGGCCATCTGTGTATTGAAACCCATTTTCTAGTGATATAAGTTCGCATATATAGCGCTGTGTCAATGGGGACAAGAACTAAAGTAAATGCAAAAATTACGTAAAATTATAAATACTTTCAGAATATGCCTATGAGACTGTCATTTAGGTGTTAATGAGCAGTTTACAAACTAAAGAAAAACAAAGCAAACAATAGTTTAATGCATTGTTTGATATAACATGGCAGTAGGGCTTTTTAATGAATCATTTATTATTAGGTCTGTGTGATTTTTCATTAAGAATAATATAATATTATTTCAACAGTTATAGTGTTGTATTTTCCTGCTGACGTAGCCTTTTGTTCGGTGCTAGAACTAATCAGGTCGATTGGGCAGGTGAGACATAAAATATCAGTCCAATCGCTATTTATGAATTTCATTTATAAGATATAAATTCGTATCATATATAACAGCTGTGCTGGTGTAGTGTGAGCAAGACTATGTAACTTTACATTAAATATATATATATATTTGTCTTTCAAATATTTCTAGTGTTTTGCCATTCAATAAATGTTTAAACATTTTCATTTGAAAAAAAAAATCTGTCGAATTGTTTGTTTTTATACTACCAAATGAACAACACAGTATTCATAACCCCCAGCATGAAAGTTCTTTCGAGTACAAGAAACTTTTATTTGTTTATTGTTATTTTTGTTCTTATGGTGGGAGAGATTGCATGTTTTTTTTTTTTTTTTTTTTTATTTCGCACAAAGCTACTCGAGGGTTATCTGTGCAAAATCAAACATAGTGTTTTTCCCACCACAACAATTAACTATCCGATATTGTTGAAACGTCACGTTGCTTAGCGTTAAGCCTTAGAAACAAGAACAAGTAACTAATCTAAATACTAAAATGAATGAAAATCGGTATAAAATAACGTCCGGAGAAATGTTTACTCTCTTTAAAAGATTTCCTCCTAATTTTTTTGAGAAGAATAGTATTTTATTGTTAATTGTCACGCTGGTTGTTGCTGTGGTTTCTAATTACCTTCTGGATATTAGCCGTTTTATTTTTATTTATTCACGGTGGACAGATAACTTTCTTCTACTTGAAAAGATATATCTACTCTTTCTTTGCTGCATGGCGACAGTGCTTGCCTTAATGTATTTCAAATTAACTGGATCAGAGTATTCCAAACACAATGTCTTCAGATTTCTCCAGTCGGCAGTATTGTCATTCATTACGACAGCACTTATTTCCAACATTGTATTTCTATCCTACATGTATAAAATATCCTATGAAACAACTAATGCAGGCTGGAGATTGAAAACAGCAGTCATCTCTGTTATGAATAAAGAATACCCTGATTTTGGGTAAGTTACGAGATTTAATGAAACTTTCTTATACTTTTTAAAATAAAAAAAATTAACGTAATTATCTGATGTCAGAAGTATTTGACTGTTAAAAATATGTGGATTAAAGCAACAGAGATGATACTGTGTGTCTTTAATAGATTGAATCTTTCATTAATTAACTGCATCTTTAAACATAATGTGTAATTAGTAATTGACGAAGCTGATCTTTTGTGTTAATTTTCACAGTTGATATGTGCTTACATATGTGTAATAGCAGTTGTTGGTTCTACGGATTTCTACAATAAGGTGTATCTGTGTTATCAATACGTGTATGAAACTAATGATTTATTCACCATGTAACGAAAATTACAGATCTCGTTACTTAACAATTTTCAATCTTCTTTCTATTGTCAGATATCCTGACTATAAAAGATGTAGTCAAGGTTGCCCCGAAGGAGAGACATATTTACTTGATCTAAGCAACCTTTTATTTTACTATGAAGTATTTACAGTTGCGATAACGCTTTGTTCATGTCAGCTACTCCTTCGTGAATTATTGGTGAGATTTTAACTTAAATCGTCTAATGTAGTATTTTTATTGAGAATGCCTTAGTCAGTTAAACAAGACTATATAAAAAACAAAAACTTTTATTTGAACCTAATTACATTATGTGTGAAATTATACATTGATCATTGTAGACAATTTTTTTTAGAGTGATAAAGTGAACTTACTTTTCACCAACAGCAAAAACAATGCAAGAGGTGTTATTTATAAAAAAAACATGAGGGATTGATTCTTGGTCTAAGTAAGAGATTTAACTTCGTTCATAACTTTAATAGTGTAAAGTCGAATGTTCTGCACAACAATCATTACATTATAAATAATATTTGTTGACCAACGCGTATTTGTGTGGTGTAGTAATTCTTGTTTTATATTTTCTCAAAGAATAATAGAATGGCAGAAGAAGAAATTACGGAAACATTAAAAAGTTTTGCTTCTGTGGGAGATCCCAACGAAAAATATACTATTATAAAAACAATTGGACAAGGGTAAGTTTAAATGTAATATGTACACCTGGAGCTTTTTCTGCATTTAAACTTATAGAAAAGTGTGGTGGTTTGAATATGGTAGGTACTCTTATTAGTACTTGAGTTTTTGGTTTGAAATTCTCTATGTCAGTTGTTCGGAAAATTGAGTCCGAAGAATAAATACTTAACATTTTGTGAAAAGCATTTTCTGTTTCTTCGGTTAGCAATTATGAGATGCCTTGTTCAACACGTTCCATTTTTATCAATATTTCTGTGTTGATAACTTTCTTCCAGATTCATTGTCCTCTGTGACATGTTGATCTTCCGGACTGAAAATGTTAATGGGGTCCTTCATTGCCTTACTGCTTTACACTTTCCACTGAACTTTGTTTGACTATTTCTTATAGATTTATTTCCTTTTCAACTTAGCCTGTGGACATTGGTAGGCTGACTTTTAGCCAGCACTATTTCACATACTTTTTTATCATCTTACTTATCTTCTCTTTTATCTGAATCATTCCTTTCTCCCAGAAACTACGGTGGCTCGGGAGTGTAACTCTGATTAACCTTCCTTCCATTTCTCACTTTCTATGTCCTGTATGTGCTAATTATCAATGTTTAATTGCTTACATGACGTTCTCATGTAGTGTTAATTCCCCTCTCTTTATTCTTTGGAAACCGCTCTTTGTTTGTAATATTTCTCCCTCACTAACTGAAATTGAGCTTTTGATTCAATAGGTGTATTCCTCTTTGCATAGTTCAGAAAGTGTTAAACATTTGAAACTAAATAACTGTGCATTTTGGCAAATTATGAAGAATAAAATAACAGTGTAGAAATACATCATTGCTCTGCAAACTTTTAAAGTACGTTTGTTCCGTCACAAGTAGGCTTAGCATAGTCAGGTCGTTAAGGCGCTCGTCTTGTCATCTGAAGGTCGCAGGTTCGAATTTCCGTCGCGCCAAACATGCTCGCCCTCCCAGCCGTGGGGGCGCTATAATGTGACGGTGAATTCCACTATTCGTTGGTAAAAGAGTAGCCCAAGAGTTGGCGGTGGGTGGTGATGACTAGCTGCCTTCCCTCTAGTCTTACACTACTAAATTAGGGACGGCTAGTACAGATAGCCCTCGAGTAGCTTTGTGCGAAATTCCAAAAAAACAAACAAAACAATACATGGTATTCTAATTTCTGTGTAATAAAATAAGCATTCAATTTTACAAAGATTAGAAACATATATTAATCCATTATGCTTGTTTTTTCTCAAAGCACAATAATTTTATCACTAGAATTTAAGTACGTCTTTACATATCAGTAGATTGCATATTCTATTGATATTTCTTTTATTATTTCAGTGGATCAGCAGCTGTATATAAAGCCACAGATAGAGAAACCGGGTTGACAGTTGCTGTTAAGAAGATCTATTTATCGCAGCAACCATATAAAGAAGATTTAATTACTGAGCTATTAGTTATACGCGAAAGGAAACACCCAAACGTAGTCAGCTACTTCGACAGTTACCTCGTAGGAGCTGAACTCTGGGCAAGTGTTCTTAGTGTTACCTATTAGTGAATTCTCTTGTATTTTCAAGTTTACATTCCATAGAGTGCACGTTAAGGTACTAATCTTTATTAAACTTAGTAAGTCAATTTCGAGCAACAATATTGGTTTAAAAATAGTTTTACACATCATTCTAACAGGTTTGCTTTTTAAAAATTTTGTTTCTAAATAATACATGATTGCGATACAATATTCTAAATAATAAAAATCTAACTCTTCAAGAGTTACTTTAGTTTTTACCTCGTGAAAAATTATTATGGTATTGGTATTTGTATTAGATATATGATTACTGACAGAATCTTAAGTAAGGAAAAAATATTATGTCTCATTGTTTATGATAGATTTTACTAAATAATAAAATGTAAGTGAAATTTTAAATTTTCTTTGTTTAGGTAATAATGGAATCTTTGGGTAATGTTCTCACCAAAACCCGTCTGTCTGAAAATGAAATATCATCAGTTTGTAAAGAAGTATGTTATATTGACTGTTATGAATAGAGGTTTTTGTAATTTTGTTTTCTAACATATGTCTAATGATTACAATTTATTTAAAAGTCTGTTCAATAATTATTGCAGTTCCTTTCCCATGTCTGTTATGCAAGCATTATTATATTAATAACATTGCTTATATATAATAATAATAATAAAAGCATGTGTCTGTGCGTGTATGTTAAAGTCATAGCTTGAAGAAGAAAAAACCAAAAAACCAAATACTTTGCACCTGTACCAAGATGCTTCTGAGGTTATACACCTGAGTATTACTTGTACACGTATATGTGCATCTATTTAAGGAGGCAAAGTAACAGCCACCAGCAATGACAGTCATGTATGACCAATGCGTTTCTAACGAGGAGTGACCATGTGCCATGACACATGGTTGGTTAACGTCTGTCACTTGGAATATAACAACGGAATAACCTGAGTACAGCTGGATACTTTCATTTACAAAACGACACTGAATGTATAGTAAAGCCAATGTGATTTATTAACAGTCCTTTGTAAAAATGGCTTCCATGTCACTCAGCTACAGAAGAATGTTTTAATATCGCTGTTATTCTGTGTACTGAAAATACATGAAATGAAACATTTAAATAACAAAACTGGAAACTATTTGTTGATTTTTTTTCAATTTAGAATCTCCACTGGTTAATTCGGAAATGATTTGAGTTTAAAATTGCACAGGGACAATTACTCAAGGTGGTTGGTCCCAACCTAAAAAGCCCACGCTTTTCTCGTAGCCAGTTTTATGTTAGGTGCTCCAGTGTCAGTAAGCACTTTTTCATCTTGGCAGCAGATGGTAAAACAACTAATATATCAACCCAATCAAAGCTTGTTACATCTGCTAGTTATAAATTTAAACAAGCTTTAATATTTCTTGTTCTACTTGATGTTTGTATTGTTGTGTTCAAATAACAATATATATATATAAAATATTGAAAACAACAAGCACACTGAATTAAAATTATAGTGATATTTAAAAATATTTATCTTTGAAATAAATTTACATCTCATGTAGGTTCTTCAGGGAATAGAATTTCTTCACGTCTACAGTGTAATACATAAGGAAATCAAAAGTCAGATTATATTAGTTGGGATGGACTGGAGCATAAAACTAGGTAAATTTTAAGACATATAAATGTCAGGTTTGGTTATTAGAAAAACAAGTTAACTGCAGATGTTTCCTTTTCAGGATTCCTAATAATTTGTCCAAATTTACTGAAAATCAGGGGTCTCTAAAACCCTTCACGATTATCTTTTATACACCTCTAATTTGTAGCCAAAATGTAGAAATTAGATGAATATGTAAAAGAAAATACACCTGTAGCTATCTTGTTTTGCAATAATTTTGAGCTTGTACAATATTTTAGTAATTTACAGCATTTAAATTGCAATATTTAATAAGTTTTATACCATTTGTATAGATATTTTCATAAAAAAGTTTTGGCTCTGACATGTAGGAGACAAAAGATAGAATTAAAATGATGTTTTAGACACGCCACTGGTATTGAATCACAATAGACAAACTGTTTTTTGTTTTGTTTTTGATTTCGCACAAAACTACTTGAGTGTTATCTGTGCTAGCCGTCCCTAATTTAGCAGTGTAAGACTAGAGGGAAGGCAGCTTGTCATCACCACCCACCGCCAACTCTTGGGCTACTCTTTTACCAACGAATAGTGGGATTGACAGTCACATTATAACGCTCCCACGGCTGAAAGGGCGAGCATGTTTGGCGCGACAGGGATGCGAACCCGCGACCCTCAGATTACGAGTCGCACGCCTTAACACGCTTAGCCATGCCGGGCCTGGACAAAGTGAGAATAATGTAAAATAAAAACACACCATCTGCACTTAGCTTGTTTTTATTAGAATTTTGAAATCAGTTGGTTTTCAATATTGTGCCAGCATTCAGTGCTTGTGCAATGATTTTTGTTATTAAAGTCATTACTTTCATTCCTACATGAACAGAAACACATATATTATGATGTTGATACGTTACATGGAAATCATGTTCACTCAGAAATAAAAAAAAATATTTACGTGTAAGAATTAGTGTTTCCAGTTCTCATGTTCAGTACAATATTTATGTGCAATACATTCAGTACAATATCAACTACATAACATAGCTATGTATTATTCTTTTAATAAATGTGTATATAATTTGACATATAAGCCAGGTTTTACGTGTGCTTACGAGCAACGACACAGTCATGTGCCAAGTAATTTTCTAGCCTCCTTTACTGAAAGAAATTGCCATATATTACTTGGAGGTAAGTAAATAAATTCAAAAAAGAAAATAATTTTACTTTTATATTGTCTTTATGACTTTTGACTTGAAATATTTGGAAATTATAAAATAATTTATTGGACATTACATTTGTTTTAATAGAAGCGTCTTCGAAACACATTTCATTAAGAATTTTTGTTCTGAAAATAAGCGCCAAACATGTATAAAAAGAACAGATTTGAAGCAATATTTTGTACGTTGATAAGATTTATTTGTGCATTTGGATGATTAATTATTTCTATTTTTCTACCAAAATTTGCAATAGAAGCAACACAAATCAAAATTACAGTTAACTATTTGAATATTTCTCTTTAACAAATGATAATAGAATTTTATTTCATTATAAATTATATGTCTGATTATTGAAAAGATAGTTTTGTAGGTTCGGCATGGCCAAACGTGTTAAGGCGTGCGACTCGTAATCTGAGTGTCGCGAGTTTGCATCCCAGTCGCGCCAAACATGCTCGCCCTTTCAACCGTGGGAGCGTTATAAAGTGACGGTCAATCCCACTATTCGTTGGTAAAAGAGTAGCCCAAGAGTTGGCGGTGGGTGGTGATGACAAGCTGCCTTCCCTCTAGTCTTACACTGCTAAATTAGGGACGGCTAGCACAGATAGCCCTCGAGTAGCTTTGTGCGAAATTAAAAAAAAAAAGAAGATAGTTTTGTTACATAGGTGATTCGACAGGAGGAGAATGGGCACAAAGAATGTTATCTTTATGTTGTCGTGCTCTCAAGAAAAGTAGTTTAACAATTTTAAAATTTTACTACCTATGTTAATCCTGACATACTGACTACAAAACTGTAAGAATTATTAATACACTTTAAATTCATTTTGTCAGGCTAACTTGAAATGGTTTCTAAATCATTTCTGTCTTCATTTTCACTCAAATGAAAATTTTATTCTTGGTTCTTTCCATCATATAGCTGATTTTGGATTATGTGCCGTACTAACACCACTCAAACTAAACGAACATCAACGGCCGGCACTTCGGCACTGGATGGCTCCCGAAATGGTTAAAAAGGAAGAAATATGGACGTGAAGTCGACATATGGTCTTTTGGCATTACAGTTATTGAAATGATTCATGGGGAGCCTCCTTATTGTAATGAAGATCCCCTCATGGTAAGTGTTGCCAACCAGACGTACAGCCATGGAGAAAAATTAGATTGAATTTCAACTTTCTCCTTATTTGAATGTATTTTCCTTTTTGTATGTAAATACTTTGATGAGATGAGAGTAGAAAATTATGATTGAATAAATCTATAAGAGTTTCCTTCTGGATAAATTTAAAGTATTTCGTAATCAATTTCAAGATCTTTTAAGAATTTGGGTGAATTAATGCTTGCGTTAGTTGAAGAGAAATGTTTCTTTAATAATATTACTCATAAAAATTATCATTGCTTCACAATACCCAACTTTTTAATAGTGAGATTTATTTTACTTGAAAACACAAATGATTGTATGATTTGGTTGAAATGTCTTCCAGCAACTCTAATAAGAAAAGACAGAACAAGGCTTGCCCATTAATCACACATATAGATATACATAAAGTCATGATGTCCCATTTCTTTTTCAGCTATTTGATCTCATAGCGAAAAATGGGAAGCCTAATACTAAAGAAAAAGAAAAAAATGTCTCTGGTATTCCAAGATTTCTTGGATAAGTGTTTAGAAGTAGACGTACAGAAAGATACACAGCTTCTGAACTCTTGAAGATATGTCGTAAATTACTGTTACTTCACTACGTTATTTTGTTTTGCTTTCAACCTATTATCCTAATGACATACATCAAAAAGCAATATTAATAAGTCGAAGAATTCGTTGTTGTGCTTGCATGTTCATTTTACAGTTTGAGTACATCGACTTAAAACATCACTGCATAATTTATCATTTTTATTTTGTAATATCCATCAATCCCATACAATATCACATTTTACTGCAGAAAAATTTACCTGTCTTGACGTCAAGATATATGGTGTACTTAATAGCGATTGGGGAACAGTTCAATTCTCGAGCAATTTGTCGGAGAGTCCAACTAGCATCACATAAAGCTTTTATGCACGTTCTATGATTTCCTGACAATCCTTCATGCCTTGGGGGCTGGGACATGACAACAAAACTTAATGTATGGTGTTAAACACTGTTTTAATGAAGGTTTATTTGTGGGTTGCTATTAAATGTATTCTTCCCAGTATATAAATGTTTTATATGCTAAGTTCTCTGTTAAGACACTACATGTGGTTCTATGACAATTATTTCAATCCCTATATTTCATTCAAGCACGAATTCTAAAGAATATTGATTATTCTCACGCTGGTTCATTCAGTTGTCAAGAGGGATCAGTGAAGAGTTACCATTGTGTTGAAATTTACAATCAGTTACCACATGGTAGAATTATATCCGTAAAATAGAAAGAGTCACAAAATATTATCTTGTCCTAGCACTAGCACTTTTGCACAGTACTGTCTGTATACAGAGACTGATTTAACAACATGTTTATGATGTAGAATTAGTATTTTTTTAAACAAATATTTTTTTATTTTTCACACAGCATCCTTTCACATTACGATCAAAGGAATGTGAACATCATAACTTATTACAAGCGATGTGAGACAAATATTCATCCTCGTTTATATTGATTTTTTTGTGTATTCTATGTGTTGTAGTTTTGTATGTATTGTAAACATTGGCACGTTAAATATTTATGATGTATAAATTTGCTCATTTGTTTTATATTTATTAATTTTATTTGGCTGTTAAATTTTACTGTATGTATATGTTTTATAATGTACAATATCATAATACAATTGAAAGAATTAAAGGAGAATTTAATTTGTTTGAAATTACATTATTCTGTTCATATTTGGTGATTAAATCAACTCCAGAAAAGAATAAAGAATTAAATATCATATTACCATTTTTGGTCCAAGTTATAATTTTATTTTCATAACGGATAATGTTTGTGCTAAAAGCACCAAATTATCTACAAATAAAAAGAAATATATAAGTTTTCAATAGTTCAATTAGTATTTCCCAAGATATATCAATCCTACACAAAATATTTCAAATAATATAAACAATATCTTCATATTTCGCAGTTATATAACTGAAATTACAAAAAAATAAAGAATAAAAATAAATGTTTCTAATAAATCAGCATGACTATTGATTATTCAACATAAACACCATCGCTATCTATAAAATTTGTTTATTTCATCCTACATTGTCGCTTTTAGCTTCGCTTTCAGTTTGGGATTTTAAACATTCTAAAAACTCTGTGTTGATGTCGGAAACAAATTTTGTCATTATGTATCTTAGTATTTTTGGAGATTTAATGTTCCTAATTCGAGAATGCTGTGTAGGTGAAATGCAATTGCACAAGGACAGTTCTACAAACACATGAAACTGATTGGTTTAATTTCTGTGGTCATAAAGGTGTGCAGGCCGTGATGGTAGGTAACTGGTGGCAGTTTATTATCCATCCGTGATCATTGAGAAGAAAAACTGATATATTGTTAAAATCTGCACTTTTGTGGATTAGTGTAGCAAGAGCATCTCTTTCGAAGTGTTACATAAAGCTTTCTCTGTTGGAGGAGAACCTTTAGAAGTGAGGTATTGTTTGTGAAAAACAGTTTTGTGAGTTAAGTGTAGAGAGGAGTGTTATGAAGTAAGACACCCACGAAATTGTTGGATATGATGTTTATGGTGGAAAATAAGAAAAATATCATCAATATACCTTCTTTAGAGAACAGGTTTGAAGCTTCAATGGCAATTGTCAACCCATTTGTGTTCTTGGTGACTGAGGAAAATGTTGACAAGCCTAAAACTCATGTAGGAGCCCTTACCAACTCCATCTATCTGCTCGTATAGTGTTATTAAAGAGGTGTAGAGAGTCTTTAGTCGAGAGTTCAAGCACAGATTTGAAATAAGGTTCAGAAAGTCCATTACCAGCAGAGACGTACCCGAGGGTGTAGACCTTCTGAAAAATCAACTCGTTTTATAGCATTGAATGAAAAGTAAAACGTATGTAAACACTTGAAAGAGAGATTCACGAGCTAAACCATAGACTATACACATTATCCAGTTTTACTGATACGAGGGTATGATAGATTTTGAACATGGAATATCGATCCATTCCTCAATAGGTGGAAGAGAGAACATGGAGGATATTGAGCACCAGGGTACACTTGACAGGAAGTTTTTTAATACGTGGAATACATGTAAATACACAGTCAAGGATGAGCCACAGAATCTTAGTCTCAACTACCATTGGAATAGCATCACCAACTAGAAGCAGCTGTGGGTCAGAAAACAAATCGTTTTAGTAGCAAACATGTAATGAAATACTTTAAAGAAAGAGAAGGGGAAACCGTTTCTTCTGATCCACCCCAACAAGAAAGTGGGACAATCTGAAGCTGCTGCACAATAAGTGTGAAAGTCGTCAACATATAATGTGTTAGTAACAATAGGAGAAAATTGTTCAGGGATAACATTGATTGTAATACTGAAAATGTTATAATCAAGACAAAAACCTGAGGAGTGCTGTCAACAAAATCCGCATTAGGTGAGCGAGAAGACGTTATTTAATTCAAGGATCCAAACAAGACAGACATGAACGCACTTCCCTAAAACTACACAAAGACAGTTAGGTATTCAAAGCTGGAGGGTGGTAGTTAGAAGCATCTCAGAATGAATGCTGTCAGGTCCAACTGATGTAATGTCGAACCAGTGAAGAACAAACTTTCGTTCCACCAGCGTGAATGGGTGATAACAGCTATAGAGATGATTTGTCTTCACCACCCAAAAAAAAAAAAAAAGGTAAAGAGTCAAACCGCCGCTTAATTACCAAGAGGGCAGGGTACGAAAAGGTGTTGGTGATGTCATGAACCAACTTCAATAGCCATGGTCATCTTATGGCCATTGAAGAGCTAGATCTAAAAGGGAGAGGAAGCATACTTACTGCTAACATTCCAAATCCTGTGCCAGACGGCTTTGAAGTGATGGTAGAACAGATGTTGGTAGTAAATTTATTCCATGACTCTTTCTAGCTTTGAAGTCTGACAAGCTGGGCATGGGCACAAACCTATTGGAAATTAATGAGTTTGAAAAGAGTGAAATACCTGCAAAAGATATCCTAGGCTTGTTACTGAATATTGTGCGCCCACTGGCATTTAGGAGTTAACCTTGAATGACGTAGAAATTGGGATTTGAAATCATATTCAAACAGATCTCGTCGAGTGTCTTCTAAAAACATATACTTATATATATATATATATTATTATCCAGTGAGAGATATAACAAATTAACATTTCCAAAAGGGACACTTTTTGTCTACCTCAACAGAAGAAAAGATGTTTTTCTCTATCTATATGTCTTCCCGGTGTAATGCTACTTAATAATCTATATATAGTATAGGAAACTATACTTATAATGTAGGTGGGGTTTAGTATGGTAGTACCCTAATATCTTGTTATTTATGTCCAAACATCGTATTGAAATCTGGAATGCTAACTTCAAGGACAGTTTTACTCTCTCTCCTCTTGGTGTAATGTGTTTTAATGTTTTTGTTTATTTTTAATTTATTTTGCATTTTTTTGTTTCATTTTATTTATTCGTTTTTTTTTTTTTTTGTAAGCAACCACCTTTCCACTTCTGGATGCAGACAGAGAAATGTGGTAAATATTTGGTATGTTATAGGCTAGATCATCCTCATCTGCTCATTTTCTGTCTTAATTATGTGAGGCTGGCGAAGTGGAGGTTAAACTTGTTAGACGATGTACCCTCCGATGACATTTGATTCTTACTTCCCTCAGTACCTCTAAACACCAGGACAAATTACTCGATAATCCACTTCATGATTTGTGCCTGAAACTATATATTTTTGTTGTTGTGGCAGTGATTTTTTTTTCTTTCTGATAACTTTGAATTTAATTATATTCCATCTAAAGTTTGGATATGCTGCGTAAGATTTATGCTGTCTTTTCTTTGGATGATTTCTCATTTTAATCTTCAGATTTTCTATGCATGTGCATTTTTCTTTCTCTATTCTCATGCAGGATGAAACAATTAGAAACAATGTTCTCTCCTCTTCTGACTCATTGGTTTCATCTCCAGTCTCCTGATTACCCAGTGAACTAAGGGTTTGTCTGAGATGTGTGGACACAACTGATTAATGCATTCTACATACATTGCATTGGATCTGAGTAGCTCATGCACTACAGGGCCAACTTTGTCACAGTATGATACATATCAATATAGCCACATCAATATTGTTTTCATGCTTCTTGCATGTACTACAACTATTCCTAATTATTACATTGGGACATCGGTTCTTTTATTCTATGATCGTAATTTAAATTCATTTTCCTGCAACATTTATATTCAACGTGCTATTATCTCTTCCAGATTTCTTAAGTTTATTAATCATTCCAATGAAGTTTCTGTGATAGAAATATTTCCAGTTGTGTTTTATGAAGACAGCCAACTTTCTTCATCACTAAATGTCTGTGTTCAGGAGCAATGAGCATATGCAATTAAAAGTTATATTCTTGCGACAGAGATAACACTACCATGACTGTGTTACAAATACCTAATTACATAATGCAGAACTTAAAAACCCCACCTATGTAAGTATAATGAGTGTTTTACTCATCCAGCTCAACTTGCTAGTATTAAACCATGGAACACTGCTTGGACAAACAAAGGAGACTTAACTCTCTTCTATACATGTAATCGGACATTCCACTGTTTCTTCAACTCAATTTGGGAAGAATTGGATATATTTTCTATAGAACATTAGCTCGCCTATTTCAAAAGTACAACAGACTAACAAATTCCGTCGTACGTGGAATCAAAACAAACTGAGCTGAAGATTCGCCTCTCTTCTAAAGTGCAGGTAATTTATATTTGTCAGAATGAAATCAATATTCATATATATGTAAAAAGCTGTTGGTTTAGGTTGAGAATTTTTTTAATGTAGAAGAGCTAACAACGTTTCGATCTTCTTCGGTCATCGTCAGGTTCAAAAAAGAAGGAAAGAGGTAACTGACCGATAGCTGATCACATGTTCGAAAAGTGTTGTGTAACTGAGTGTTGGAATATGAAGGGCGTGCTTACTTAGATGTTTGATTATATATATTAATATAGATATAAAGGTGTTCCTTTGTATTGGTTTATTTTGGGCTTGAGTTGTTGTATAAGTAAGGCTTCTTTAATTTTGCGTTTGTTTATGTTTGTTTGTTTATTTAGTATTTGAGTGTTTTCTATGGTTATGTTGTGTTTATTTGACTTGCAATGTTCGAAAACGTGTGAAGGTGACTTTTTATGTTCTTTGTATCTGGTTTCCATTTTTCTACTTGTTTCTCCAATATAAAAGTTGTGACAATTATCACATTGTATTTTATAAATAATGTTATTGTGGTGTTTGTCAGTGTAGTTTTTACATAGCATAGACCTCAGTTTTGTGCCTGGTTTTTGAATAAATTTGGTATTAACTGGAATGCCATATTTTGTTACTAGTTTTTCCCAGATGTTTGTTATTTGTCTGCTGATATTGGGAATATATGGTATGCAGCAGTATATGGTTTCGTGATTCTTTGATTCGTGAGATATATTTACTTTTGTTGGTTGAATTTGCTTTATGTCTAGGTGTGTGCGTATGATGTTTTCTACGGTTTGTGGCGGAAACTAATTGATGTTGATGAAGTATTATTTTATTTTGTCTAATTCGTTGTTAATTTTATCTGGTGAGCATAGTTTTATGGCTGTGATTATTTGTTTTTTTAGTATGTTGAATTTTTGTTTTGTTTTATGTGCTGAGTCTCAAGGAATGTATAGTCCAGTGTGATTGATATTTCGGTGGATTTCTGTTGTAAATTGTGTATCGGTTCTTGTAGTTTTGAGGTTAAGAAATGATATTAGATTGCTTTCTTCCTGTTCACACGTGAAGTTAATGTTGGGATGGATAGAGTTAATGTGATTGAAAAAATTAAGTGTATGTTCTGTAGATATGAATCCCGCAATCGTTTCGTCTACATATCTGTACCAGTATAGTGGTGGATATAATGCTGTGTTACTTGCTTGTGTTTCAACTTGTGTTATAAAAATATTAGCTAGAACTGGTGATACTGGGTTGCCCATGCTTAAGCCATTTGTTTGTATATAGTTGTGGTTGTTGAACATGAGGTTTGTCTTCATCGTGGTGATTTCTATGAGGGTTGCTAATTAGTTGCTGCGAATGTCTATAGATGGGTTAGGGTCTCGGATATAGAGTTCTAAGGCTATCTTGCAGGCTTCAGTGGTTGGAACTTTGTAAAGAGAGATATAACATCAAAACTGCCCATTAAGGCTTTATGATTAAGTTGATTAAGATTAGACTTGAAATTAAAAGAGTCTTTGATGAATGAGCTGGCTGATGTTACATATTTGGAGAATGTCCATGCTGTGTATTTACCAAGATTATAATTAAACGATTCATATGTGGACATTATTGGTCGTAATGGACAATTTGGTTTATGAGGTTTGGGGATGCCGTATATTTGTGGTGTGCGTGAGTCGGTTTTACGTAGGTAGGAATAAAGTGTTTGTGAAATTGTGTTGGCTTTTTTTCATTTTCAGTAGTATTTTTGTTTAGTTGTGTTTCGTGTGTCTTTCTTGGATTTGTGTGTATTGGTTTAAATTTGTTTGTGTCTGATAGGAAGTTCTTCATTTTTTTGGATGTATTCATTCGTGTTCATTATGACAATAGCGTTTCCTTTATTTGCTTTTAGAATTTTTATGTTTTTGTCGTGTTTTAGGTTTTTAGTAGAATTAATGTCTTTTTTTGTAAGATTGTTTTTTAGTTTTCTGTTTTGTAAAATTTTGTTGATGGTTTTGTGAGAAAATTCTTTGAAAAAATCGTTTATGATGCTGTTTCTAGGTGTTTCTGGAAAATATAAATTTTTAATTTTTTTCTGGGAAGTTTGGCTGTTGGATGGCAATAGCTTTGTCGAAGTTGTCTTCTTTCTGTTGATTGTTTACGGTTGTTTTCTTGTTTTTGCTTTCTGTGGAAAGTATCACAAGTCTCCTGACTAGGTCTTCTGAAGATGTTTTAAGGTTTGAATGTTCCTAGGTGTTGTTGCGAAGTTGAGTCCTTTGTTAATTAGATGTATCTCGTCTGTGTTTAATTGTCGGTTGGATCTGTTAATTATGAGGTTAGTCAACGGTTTGTCATGTTGGTGTCTTTTCTGTTGTTTGCATCTTAGTTTTTTCTAGTTTTTTGTTGTGACAAAAAGTTCTGCCACCAAATCAACACTCGATGTTTCGTTGTATAAGTCCGTAAATTTCTGGTTTAATGCAGCATGCCAGTTGATGGCCTAGGTTAATTTGTTTGTTTTTGTAAGCCATGTAGTTTTTTGTATTTTGTGTTCAACATGGCGTTAAGTAGTTACACAACACCTTTCGAACATGTGGTCAGCTATCGGTCAGTTACCTCTTTCTTTCTTTGTGAACCTGACGATGACCGAAGAAGGTCGAAACGTTGTTAGCTTTTCTACATAAAAAATTTTCTCAACCCAAACCAGCCGTTTTTTACATATATATTTTTCTTTACAAGTGGTTTTTCTCGTCATCACTGAAATCAATATTCACTTCCCATAAAGGAAGATAAAATAAGGATTTTCAAAAATTACAGGAATGGGTCAACCACCTTTCCCTGAACTTCTCCCACTTCCCAAATAACATATTATGCCCGCTAAGTGTAATAAAGATTTTGTTAGCCTTTTTTCTAGCCCCGGATTGTGTCATGTCTTTTTATACCCCATATGTGGAATCAGCTTGGTCTTAAAGAAGTGTTTAGACATGATGTCTCTCTCAGTATCTGTTGAAAGTGAAAGCAAGAAACCAGAAAGCTTTATGAATTTTAATTGCATAGTACTTCAACTGCGTGGTGAGTGTTGCTATTTTAAATAGTTTCTATATTAGTAAAATGATTGATTAAACAGTAAATCATTTTTTATTATGTCCACTTGTAGCAAAATGACCTTCATATAGAAACTGAAAAAGTGCTATATGTTATTAATTAGAGTCAATAAGTTGTCAACAAAGATTTTAAACATTTTATTGGACCTTATCAGTCAGTTTATAAAACTAAATATTATAAATAAGCATACCTAAATGAAGTGAAAAACGTCAGGAAATGGAAAAAGTATGATTAGATATAGAAGGAAGAACTATAATCAGTACCTTAGATCATAAAAATACAATCAGTTTCTGTATCAGTATTTATAAAAAAAGTTATGACAGAAACGTTTCAGTAGTATGTTAGTAACATTATTCTCTCATAGAAGCACATGTAATTGAAAAATACAAACGTAAATTTAAATTTGTAGCAACTCCACATAAGTATAGAAACACCACTGTAAGACACACAGAATACACCTAATAAGACCTTTGTGAAACACATTTGAATTAAACCTATACAGTTTTGTCAGGTACACTTTTATTATGCTAAACCTATAACAGATGTACATTGATGTAAAAATGTCATGGCTTCTATTAACGTGTAACAAATTAAATTAGGTTGATGATACACATAGCTAACATTTTTGACTCCATACGTAAGCTTATTCACAGCAACATTTAGTCAGATATATTGTGTAGAATATTTATTCCAATGAATTTCCCAGAACAAGGCGTACTGTATTACATTGATATTACGTCAAACATTTCAATAGATAGACAACATTATATTCTACACAGTGTTAGAATTTGTTTTCATACATGTCCTAAGATTTTTACCATGTATGACTGATGGTGATAAAAACAATGAAATTTATCTAAATCTATATAGATGCGAATAAGTATTATGTGTTTGTACAGGAAACATTACATTTATTAAAGTTCATATAAGTTTAATAAATAAATATCACAGACGCACTACAGAAAAGTGCACCGTTCAGATTTTCGTAACAACATCACAATATGATACTCATTTTCACAATACAACATCAAAATACCAGTTACTGATTGTAGAAAAATAATTTTTGTCGTATTTATATGTGTAAAAACAATTTAAAACAAATGGATAATATACTGAAATATGAACTATTCAATGATTGAAACTATCTTGTTTGTAGCTTTTACTTTTGCAAAGTACGGTTCATGCTGTTAGAGGAACACCTGTGAAGCCATAGTAGAAAGAGAGAGAGAGAAAGAGTGACATCAGATTTGTGGTGCCAAAATTACTCTACAAGTAGTTTCCAAAATTTACAGTCATGCTATCCACGACATTAAAATTATTACAGTGTTTCGACTACAACAAATCTTTTATTGTGCACTATTATTATCAAAGGTAATATACTTTAATTGTCGTAACTTTTTATTCATTGATTCAGAGTATTAAGCCATATTATTACCGAACATGTGCCCTACCGTACATCTTACAATTTTAATCACTGGCATTATTGGAATATGTACGTCATAGGTCACTCTCCTCTAGTCAAGACTTGGTGGTATTACTTCCTTATTCCAACCTTTGAACACAAAGGTGAACGATAACTGCTGAGACAGTGAGCAGAACAACAAATTTCCATCGTTCACGGAGCCTCCTCCTAGGAATATGTCTCGCTCTTACCTCATCATTTATAATCTGATTTTCAAGATGAAATCGTGAACTCCATGATTTTTATGTTTAAAATGGATTATGGTTATTTTTTGTTGAGAATGTAACATAATGACTGGACTGTGAGAGCAATATTGTGTGGGTTTTATGCTAAAATTTCGTTATTGGTGGGTTTATGTTGAACTCTGCTTTACAATATTTGTTCGGTCAGGTGATTAAGGTGCTCGACTCGTAATCTGAGAGTCGCAGGTTCGAATCCCAGTCACACCAAAGATGCTTGCCTTTTCACCCGTGAGGGTGTTGTAATGTGACAGTCAAACCCACTATTCGTTGGTAGAAGAGTAGCCCAAGAGTTGGCGGTGGGTGGTGATGACTAACTGCCTTCCCTCTAAAGTTACGCTGCAAAATTAGGGACGGCTAGCGCAGATAGCTTTCATGTAGCTTTGTGCGAAATTCAAAAACAAATAAACAAACTTCTAGATTCAAATTTTTGGTTATTTGAAATATATTGTATAAATTTTGTAACATTTTTTCTGTGTTTATGTTGTTAAAGTATGCTGTGTTTCTTTTCACTGAATTTTATTAAATGTGCTTTACTCTGGTGGATTGTGTTAGTATTTTGTTCAGGGTGAGTACTGTTAGCATTTGTTCTGTGTTGGTAGTATCAGCTGGTGTTTTCCTCTCTATAGATTATGTTAGTGTTCACATGTGCGGGTCATGTCAGGTGTTTGCTCTGTACGTGCGTTGCAATAGCGTCTGCTCAGTGTACATTGCATTGATGTTTGCTCTATGTAGTTTAACTTAGTATTTGTATTATATCTGTGTTTTTCTTTTTGGATTATTTCAGATAGTATTTGTTCTGTGTGGGGTATGTTAAGTAATGCTTACTTTCTACAGATTACTCAAATGGACTTTGTTGTTTTTATTAGTGCAAAGCCACACAATGGGCTATTTGCACCCGAGGAAATCGTACCTCGGATTTTTGCGTTGTAAGTCAGTAAAGATACCGCTGATTCACCAAGGGACAATCACTTAGAATCATAGCTCATATAAACGAAAATGTTTGCACGTAAAATACCCGTGTAGTTAATGGATATATATGTTTCCTAAAATGTTTGATTTACAGATAAAAAAATATTGAGTGAATAATGTTAAAAGGGTAGACAAACGGTTGACATATATGAAATATGTTTTAACAAAATTGTAAGTTGTTTTGCTTAATACAGAACCTAAGGTTAGGCATCTGATTGAGTGCCATTCAAAAAATTCACTTTTTTACATAGGTTTTGTAACCTTCAAATCAAATATAAACTATTTTTAACTTTTCTTTTTCTTCTTTATTCGAGAGATTGACAAAACTTTTTTGGATAACATCTAGAAAGTGACTATAATTTTCAAACCGAGAACTATTACCCATAACCGTCACTGTTTTGTTTCATAACATTGAGAAAGTGACTGGCGTTTTCAAACTGAGTGCTACGGATATGATTAACATTGTTTACTTACAAGTAAACAAAGTGACAAGTGTTTTAAAACTAAGAATTATTACCCACAATGCTTGTCATGCTGGATATACTACTGCTACTAGAATTCGAGTTGTGCACGTTCAGTTCGCCATCTTTAATTTTTCTCATGTTTTTATTTACGTCTTTTGATCGTTTTGGAGCGAATGAAAACGTCCAATTTTCGTTTGATTTATTCATTTGATGATTGTGGATAGAGGTCTGTATTGGTGAAAGGAAGTGTTTAGAATCGTTGTGAGAGTTCACCTTACTCTCGATATCGGTTAAAAGTGGAGTCGACAGTAGAAGATTCGACGCTAATTTATCAATGTTAATCTCTGCTGATGAGGTGTAGGAAGAGATACAGGTGCCACTTCCCTGGTTCGGAGTATTGTCAGTTTCAGTTCCATCTACCTTCTTCCTACCCATGGCCTTCAAAATATTTTCGCTTTTAAATCTGTAAAATCAGAAAGTTATCACTACTTTTGTGAAGACCATTCATGCTTCTAATCAACATCATGACATTTATCGTCTTTCGAGAATGTGTTTATCGTTAAACTTTGTAACCGTGCAAGTAATAGAATTGAAAAAAAAATTTTTCAAATGACAAATTGAAAGAGTTTTAGAGATAAAGTACCACATCGCCATTTTATAACACTAATCCTTGTAATTAAATCATTAAAATAAAGTAAAATAGTTGGTTAATTTGTAATGTCTTTTGACAAATACTAAAAAATAGTAGATTATTCGGCACTGGAATGGTGTTTTCCTATGCAATAATTTATTTTTCTACATTGCCTGAGGATATATTGCCATAGATACGTAAATTATATGAACAGTACAACACTGAGTGTTTGTATGTTAAATTAACATTAAATTTTTCGATTAAAAATTCCAGTGTCTAGCTATTTCAGGACATGACTGACAAAGAGATGCACACTCCCATACATGAAAATCAAACACTGTGCAGCTAAAGGTTATATTTACGTATATCATTGTTTTCGAAAGAATAAAAGAATAAAATTATATGTCGACAGTCAACACTTTAAAAATGTAAAACTTTCTGGTGTATTTTAATTATGTTTCACTTTATTTCCTTATTTCAATAAATTAAAGTAAGAAATAACTTACCCATGGTTGTCCTCATTGCTGTAATCGTGAAGAAAGGATTATAATTAATTACTCTTTAAATAACGATTATAATATTAGAAGTATATCCACGTTATTATAGTAAAATATGAGTAAAATCATTGTGTGTTGATTCAATACATTCAGTTATGCATCAAATAACCTATCAGATTATTAAATAACATCACCCACCGAAGGCAGATGGAGTTTGTGTGTGCCCTCCCTGTGTATATTTGTCAGCAAAATTTCTCGAAAATGGCTGAATGGATTTGGAAGAATTTTGGTAAACATATGGGTTATGACCCAACTAAGAAGTTATTATTTTTTGGAGGGTCAAGGTCACAGCAAGGACATGAATATTCAAAAAATTCCTATCTATTAACATGGTGGGCATGTATAGAACATTGTTCTTCATTGTCCTGCCAAAAATAGTTCGTGTCCCTTGACAACGACGAACATATGAACATATTTTCGTATTTTTTGGGAGCCGAATATGATCGACGCTATGTATCAGAGGTATGCACTTTACTGAGTAACCCAACAGTTCAGTCAGATGTTTGACTTTCTCAAGCCTTTCATAGTACACACGTACTAAACTATTTAGTGCAGCAAAGTTCATTGTTATATATTCTACTTATCTAAATCAAATGTAACCGATAAAAACAACAAAATAAGATTTCTTACACTAAATCGAAAATGTTCATTTTTCGTTGTTTTTTTAAATTGGGCAAAATGATCTGAAAAATTCGAACTCAAGATTTGAACTAATGCGAATAGGCAACATTTAGTGCAGGTAAAGTAAAAATATTCTATAATGCGAAATAAAATACGTTTTTCTTCCAAAAATACATACATCAGTTCTCATTTCTTTGTTCACTCTTTCATAAACAAAGAAAATCCATCGTATTCTTCTTGTATTTTTGTAATTCTCAAATCCAAATTGCATAACATGATATATTTTTTGTAGCTCATGTGTTGTAATTTTATTTACCATATTTCAAGTACACTCAGTGTTATCTTCATCAAAATAAAAATCCTTCAAAAAAGAGAAAATTTATTGTAATTTATATGTTGTTTCTTATTGCTATATTTAAGAATTATGTTTATTAATAGTGCTTTTACGTCCCCTATAACACAGCGGCAAGCTTGAGGGCTTATAACGCTACATTTCGAAGTTCAATACCTGCGATGGGCACAGTACAGACAACCCATTAGTCAGCTTTGCGCTTTACAATGAAAATCAAGTAACTCTGGTTTCATATACTAGAACTAGTCCTCTTCATTTTAAAACTTTTTGTGGCTTCATCTAAAAACATTAAGTGCTGATTCACCAAATGTAGTTTTTACTTTAATAATTCTCTTTAATGTGCTTGTACCAACAACTTAATGAACACATAAAGAAATTAACAAGTTCATTAAAAAATGTTCTCTTTTATGCAATAAGGTTTTTCTTGCTGGTTCTTTAATAAAAGTATTAAACAGTTAAATTATATTCTTAAATTATATATCTATTTTAATATCGATGTTTTTTTAAGTTATATCGGTCAAGAGATGACGGAGCTGTGAGTACATGAAAAACTCAGAACCATATATTTATAAATATAAATAACGTATACTGTTAAGTCTTTTTTTTTTTTTCGAAATTCTCGCCTATTCTCTGAAATTGTAGAAGATTCTCGGGTGTTAGAATCAACACCTAATGTGTATATGTAAACACTGGTGTATTGCTTGTATTGCTGTGCAGGCTTACGTTTTTAGAAACTCTCCTCATGCCTATAAATTAACCAACACGATGTAACCAAAAACAGTATATATATAAATATATATACAACTGGTTTGCTGCAGTAGGCATGCTATAGATCTCGGAAGCTATAACTGTGATTAATGCTTATTAATTGGAAGCTTTGGATATTTTCGAACATTACAAAACAGTTAATTTCAGCAAGTTCAACCGGACGTTAGTATTTTTATGAAGGTATTATATAAATTCAAAAGAGAAAAGCTTGACGTTAAGTGAATTGTTTATTTTTTAATTTCGCGCAAAGTTACACGAGAGCTTTCTGCGCTAGCCGTCCCTAATTTAGCAGTGTAAGACTAGAGGAAAGGAAGCTAGTCATCACCACCCACCGCCAACTCTTGTGCTACTCTTTTACCAACGAATAGTGGGATTTATCTTAACATTATAACACACCACGATTAAACGGGTGAGAGTATTAACTACCTGGCTATGCCAAGTCTTTAAAGGAATTGCATCTACATTAATTGAAGGTTAATTTGCTCATCGTGAACGCTCGAAAAGATACAAGGAAGTTCCAGACTACACAGAAAACTCAATATTGTTTGTAAGTTTGTAAAACTTTCGTACATAGACCATTATTTGTAATCACCGTCATTGTAAATTGTGTTATTGTTTGTATATTAAAATATATTATATTACAAAAACCGTGTGTATCTATCGAATTGAAAATATCATAAGTTGTATACATATCGACATTTATTTAACGTCTAAATTCAAATCATTTAACTCAGTTTCAAGCTTTTTGACGGTACGGTGCTCGACTCGTAATCAGAGGGTTACAATGATGAATCTCCGTCACATCACACATGCTCGCCCTCTGAGATGTGGTGGCGTTATAAAATGACAAATGAATCTCATTTTTCGTTACTAAAAGAGTAGCCTAAGAGTTGGCGATGAATGGTGATGATTAGCCTTCCCTCTTGCTTTACACTGCTAAATTAGGGACGGCTAGCGCAGGTAGTCCTCGTATAGCTTTGCGCAAAATTAAAAACACAAACAAACAGGCTCTTGAAATTTCAATAACAAGGTATTAATGTATTGTCATTCAATGAATTTTTAAAAAATGCCTTAGAAATTAAGCAAGAACACTGTGTAACGAATAAAAACAATTAATTTAATTTATGCAAACACTGCCAATTAAAATCCCTTAAAATACAATATTATTTAAACTTTTAAATACAGCTTCATTCTAAACCCTCGCCACTATCACTCATGTGCAACTGTTTTATGATGTGTGTGTGTTTTCTTATAACAAAGCCACATGGGATTATCTGCTGAATCGAGCCCCTGATTTTAGCTGTACTAGCGGGGGCTGTTTTATGATTTTTAACTTAGATGAACCCAAATTTTCAGTAAAAATACTTCTGTTAACGCATGGTAATTTTAGTATTTTTACTTCAGTCTCGAATATAATCATCGTTATTTAATGAATTAATAATTAATTACAAATACATTGCTTTTTTATATAATTTAGAAAACGTTTAAACAATAATACTTTGACACCTATTTATCAACAATTCAAATAACAATCAATGAAAATTAAAAACAAAAAATATACCCACAAGTTTCTTCGGTAGTTTAATTAATAACGTTTTACAACCATTATTGTTCATCAGCTCAAATAACTTTCTTGTAGAAATAATGAAATGATTTTACTTTTCTTTTTCCTTTGAAATAATCAAATTATTTATTTGCTGTTAAACCGAAAAGCTGAACAAGGTTCTCTGCTCTCTGCGGTATTAAAAACTTATTCTTAGCCTTATAAGCTTTTATGACTTTCCGCTGAGCCACCGTGGGGTCAAAATAATTAGAAATCACTAACATAATTTTATGCTGAACAGAATAATGTTCAATAACCTGCTGTTCCATTTCTTCTTTTCCCCAAGGTGAGTTTGACAATAAATTAATCATTACATATATATATATATATGAAGAAATAATATGGTAACTAGCCCATGATCTTGTGGAGGCAGTGGTAGATCTTTATTAAATCCTGTCTTTCCACACAACCAATACGTGGGCTGTTTTCCTTTGCCCTGAAATGACCATTACAAAAACAAAGACAAATCAAATTTTACATATTTTGATCAAAATCATTTTTACAACAATATTAAAATACAGTTTATCCTACGACTGCCATCCGCAGGGCTATTTATGTACGGAAAAATGAAACAACTTACATATCTACGAAATGGTAATTTTGTTCATACTAATTCTTTCAAAAATTCAAAGTTCAACTTAGTTTTTACTAGGAAAACAAAAATGTAATAAGTATTCTATATACGTATTACTCCTGTATTTCTCCGCATAACTACCAACTCTAGTGCATGTAACATTGCTATCTCAGTAAATTATTCTTTTCAAAATTTTTTTAAGCTTAACATGCTTAGCCGGCATGGCCAGCTGTGTTAAGGTGTTCGATTCGTAATCTGAGGGTCGCGGGTTCGAATCCCGGTCGCACCAAAGATGCTCGCCCTTTCAGCCGTGGGGGTGTTATAATGTGACGGACGGTCAATCCCACTAATCATTGGTAAAAAGAGTAGCCCAAAAAAACATAAATATTTGCAAAAATGTTCCAAATGTAAGTAGATTTATTCGAAAAGACGTCTAAGCATTCTACGATGAAAAAAAATTATGTTCTCGTTTGCGTCTTTTCAATTAAAGGCAGAATCAACATAAAAATACCTAAGGAACTTTTTTTTTTTAATTCATGAGAGCTGTATGAAATTTTAAACCTATTAACATTACGTTTTCAACATAAGAAATATACGACAGCTTAAAGAGCGGTTTGATGTGTTGCAAATTTCTCTACTAAATTGGATAAATCAACAAAATTCGCTTCAGGCTTTATGGTTGAAAACTTAATAACCATATGGGAAACGTCAGCTTATTTGTGCTTTTAGACTTAACCCGCTGGGAAGAGAAGGCGAGTATGTTCGCTTTCTGTTCTCTCTCTCTTTCTTTCTTTTTTTTTTTTTTTTGAATTTATATCCTGAATATATATTAGATTCTTTAGATACATTATTGAGAAAGTAATATATTTTTTCACACCAAAAGTGAGTTTCAACTTCATAAACTTTCTACGTTCGATAAAGTTCTGAATCGAAATAATCCGAATTCAGATATTGCCACTTTTATAGTTATTATCTGACTAGAAATGTCCCGTCATTAAAAGTATCTTTGGATCGACGATAATTCTATTTGTAACTTCGATAAACATTTATTCAAAGTAAACAGGAAAAGTACTCATGAACAAATTACACGTGTTATTGTGTTGTTGTTGTTTTCTAGTTTCGGCAAAATTACAAATTGAGTTCAAAGTGTAGAACTGAAAGATCTATTACCATTTTGTTGGAATATATTAATAAAAAAACATACCTAAGATTAAAGATCCTAAAAGAGGGCAGTTTTGAAATATATATGTATTACTAATGACATTTTTAAACCTACCAGTCGTCAGGCGTAAAATAACCCAAACTGCTACCTGCTCAAAGTCTTCTTGATTTTGAATGATAGACTAGAGGGAAGACAACTAAATAGCAGTTCCACAACCAGTTCTTGCGCTACTCTTGTGGGACCGAATAGTGGGATTTGACCAACACCTCAAACTGTCGAATTGGCAATTACTGCTGTTGTGTAGCTGTTTTCCTTCTAGACTATTAGTTCAAAACTATAGAGATGACTATGCGCAGGAATTTCTTGTGCATCTTTACTCTAAATTTTGAAACAAATTTTGATGTGTTTGAGGTTGGAAAATTTAAGTCCAGATTAAAAAAAAACAAGATCAGTTAGATGGTTTTGTTGTTACTTCACTATTGCAACTTTTATTTGATAATATATGACATTTGTGTCATAAAGTGATGAATTACGTGGGCCTACTGTATTAATTTTGTTAGTAATCTAGCCACTAAAATACTGTTTTTGCATATTAAAGGATTACTCAGAATACTGCAAGGTTGCTTACTGTGCTGAAAAGAATAATGTGCTTTACCCCCTTGTTAACATTTTTCAAAATAAGAGTTTTCTTTACCTTCAAGATGATTTCTCCTCTGTGTTGGATGATATAACTTCCCGCATGGCGCACCTTCTTCTCTGTCGTTTTGCTGAGGTGCACTCGATAAGCTGAAAAAAGACAAATTTATTAATTGTCTGAATGTATTCCAAATTGTGAATGCACAACAGCTTGTATTTATTAGCTAATCAAAATCGAAACCAAAAAGAAATAAAAATCGACTGATCATGCTGCAATATACATATTTTTGTGTACCTTGACAAATCATTTAGTATTTCTATAATACGCAAACTTTTGTATAACCCACTCCTATTGTGTGACTTATGCATAAAACAAATAAACACATTTCTGAAGTACAAGTTCTGTTGTGACTCATGCAACAAACAAATAAACTCACAATTGCGAGGCCCAGCATGGCCATGTAGTTAAAGCACTCGACTCGTAAACCGATAACTCAAGTGAGATTGAATTACCTTTTGACGAGAAACGGCCCGGCATAGCCAAGCGTGTTAAGGCGTGCGACTCGTAATCTGAGGGTCGCGGATTCGAATCTCCGTCACACCAAACATGCTCGCCCTTACAGCCATGGGGCATTATAATGTGACGGCCAATCCCACTATTCGTTGGTAAAAGAGTAGCCCAAGAGTTGGCGGTGAATGGTGATCACTAGCTGCCTTCCCGCTTGTCTTACACTGCTAAATTAGGGACGGCTAGCGCAGATAGCCCTCGTGTAGCTTTGCGCGAAATTCAAAACAAACCACATTTGTGAAGTATACGCATTTTTGCTTGTCAGATTTTTTAATAATTCGACCCACACTTAAGAAATACTCAAACTTTTCCGAGACCATTTAATTCCTACAATAAATCGACTTATATTTATGAAGTATATGGAGGTTTCCGTGGCCCATTGCTAAACGTCCCTAGTGGCTTGGCGGTGAGTTGAAGGACTTATAATGCTGAAAACCGAGTTTTGATACATGTGGTGGGCACAGCAAGATAGTTTACTCATTATGTAGCTCGCCCTTACCAACAAACAAAAGTATTGTTCAACTAAAATTTATGTTTCATTCCCCAAACAAACCAACTAACATTTACAAAATATTCAAGTTTTTACGTGTTTGGTTTCTTACTTGTAGGAATCAATCGGCTTTTGTAAAGAATAAATTTTTTTGTGTTTTTGAGTTTAAAGACATATTACATTATCGACATAAGTTACTTTGAAAATATCTGAAAGTAGTTTGTTTGTCTGTTTGAAGTTAAGCATAAAGCTACACAATGAGCTATCTATCTCTGCCTATTACGGGTATTGAAATCTGGTTATAACGATGTAAGTCCGTAGACATACTGCTGTGCCACTGAGAGGCGCCTGAAAACAGCTCGAAAATATTGTGCCTCTAGCAAATGCACAGTCTGTATTTATTTATGTATTCCAACTTCCCATGCAATCACATTTGCACATTAAGAAATTATTTATATATTCTATAAATTCTACACTTGGTATTAGGCATATTGAATGTATAACCTTTAGTAAGGCATGAAAAGGAAAATGATGGATGCCATTTGTCAGGTATTATAATTTATCCCGGACGAGCTTCCAATTTATTATGTTACATGTTACGATTATAAAGGCCTGAAATTTTAATTTTAATTCAGAAGTTGATTGAATGTCAGTATGTATCAAATTTATAATATCTGCCAAAAAGAATGAAACAGAAACACTACAACCCGAGCGCTTTCGAAAGGTGGACTTTCTTCTTCAGGGGAAAATTGAGAGTAGTGATATGATTAAACGAGTGATATATATAGAGTACCGTTAGTGACATCGTGGGGGTCATCCGATTTTTTCCGGGAATTGTTTATTTCTCTGTGTACTGTTGTGAGCGTCTTATTTCCAGTTCAATGTAGCCGATCGCGAGAGTGTGTGTGAAAAGGTGTTAGTAATGTTTTAATTTTGAAATGGCTGAAATAAGCTTAGATTTAAGCAAAATAAAATAAAGATAACACCTGGAGAGTGATTGAAAAAGATATGTTATATTAATCAATTTAAAAAATAAGCTTTGATATTTCATGAAAAAATAAGTGAAGAATAAAGTTATTTTTCTTTTTCCGACAGAGATGAAACTAATGACCAGAGGTCACTGATATAGATTAAATCCAAAAGTTTGAACAGTGTTTAGCTTGGCAATAGCTCCTTTTATTTCTCTATCTGCTTTAGTTTTGAATCCTGTTTCAATGCCAGTGAGAATAACATCGTTAATGGAATGACCGTGTTGGTTGAAGTGTTGAGCAACAGGGTGAATTTTTTTCTGTGTTAATAGAACTTTTATGGTTGTTAAAACGTTCTCTATGAGTTGGATGTGTATTTCCTACATAGTGATGATTGCATTTTTCACACTGTATAAGATAAATAGTGTGTTCTGTTTCACGAGTGATTTCTTTGGATAGTTTAAAATTTCTTTGATGATGCTTGTCGGAAAATAAGTCAGTGGTTTTTATGAACTTGCAGGTTTGACAATGGGCTTTATTGCATAGACGATAACTATTTTGGAGTTGGATGTAGTTTATTTTATGTGAACAAGGATATCTTTTAGAGTTGTGCTTTTTTGAAAGAAGACAACGAGAACTGTTTGAGACGACTGTCAAGCTGTAGTAGCAAGAGGGATTTTATTTGAAAGTTTAGTATTACTCTAATTAAGGATGTTTTTTCCGCTGAGCATTGTTAGTCTTCTCAGTTTGCTTGTCGATTACGGTATCTTTATACCCTCTTTGTAAAATGGTTTGGTATAGATCCTTAGTGTGTTTTTTGTAGTTTGTTTCATCTGAGCATATTTTCTTTATCCTAAGAGCTTGACTGTAGGTAATGTTTCGTTTGGTAATACTCACAATTTTTCTTTTTAACACAAATATATTTTACTATATAAACAACAATACAGTTTATGATAACGGCTATTACAAACAATACTGAGTCTTCTATTTGATCTGGAATTGAATATTTTATCGATGGTTCCCAATGAGATATTAAATCTGAGTTGATATTGTTACTCTTCGTTTAATGGCTAACCTCACGCCTTTTACAATCTGACTTTTCTCCGACGAAGATATCTTATGTCTTCGTAGAAATACTAATGTTTGAAACAAATTCAATGAAGTTAAACGGTTTGTAATGCTCGAAATATATGAATGTTCCTGGTCGTATATCCGTAGTTTTCCGATTAGTAAGCGTTTATCACAGTTACACCTTTCGAGATTCATATCAAACTAACTTTAGCAAACCAACAACATTGTACTGTCTATTCATGTTGCTTTGGTTACATTTTATAAGCATTAAGGCGAAATTCTAGAAAGTTCGGTTGGCTATAATACTAGCAAACACTCGTATTTTACATACACAGATCGTACGTTGTTGATTCTTACGCTCGATAATCTCTTATGCATTTAGAACGATAGCCAAGACTTTCGCAATAAACATCTAACAATAACACGTTACATGCATTTTTAAATATATATTAAACTGAAACAAACGTAGATATTGAAATGAATACATAATAGTAAATCCTTTATACACTACACTTTCATAAAATATGAAATAGAAACCCTATAACCCAGTTAGTTTGCTCCTGAAAAATAAAGGTCCACCTTTCGAAAGCGCTCGGGTTATAGGGTTTCTGTTTCATTTTTATCAAGATTTTTTTGGACTTACGTGTTTTTAGAACATCATGAACTTTCATAAAGTATTGTGTTTGTTTTAATATAGGACAAAAAACAACAACAAAATAAGACAAACACCATCTACACTACTTCCTTTTGGTGACCTTGAATATTATTAAGTTACTTTCTCGTCGCTAACCTTTACTGAATTTACTGAGGAATATTTATCATAAAAATGTCGTCAAGCAGTTTGAAGATAAAGTAGGTAAACAACAAGAGAACTTCCAAATTTATTTTCATATACTATACATGAGACTGTTTAAGTGTATACGTTACTTGTAAGAGTCACTTCCCTTTCTTCTTGATGATGAGAAACACTTGAACTAAAAATGTATCTAAGAACGTCTGGTATGGGTATTAACACTTTTATTGATAAGCAGAGAACAATATTTCAACCTTCCTAGATCATATTCAGTTTAAGAAAGACAGAGTTTGCAACTGACCGTTGTCGGGCACATGTCTTAGGGATGAGAGCATAAATGGGTACGGAATTGTAGGGGGCGGTGCAGTTGGATGTTAGGTTATTAATTATTATAGGTATAAAGATGTTCTATTATATTGGTCTAATTTCAGTTTTCTTTGTTGTATAAGTAGGGCTTCTTTAATTTTGCAATTGTGGATATTTGTTTCCCTACTTGGTACCGTTTTTCTCTCGTCCCTAAGACATGTGTCCGGCAACGGTCAGTTGCAAACTCTCTTTGTTAACCTGAAGATCACCTAGAAAGGTCGAAACGTTATTCTCTGTTTACCAATAAAAGTGTTAATACTCATACCAGCTGTTCTGAGATTCCCTTTTTTTGGATTCAAAAGCTACAGGAGTATCAATCAAATAAATCTACGTTTTATTCTGAAAACCGTAAAGGTTTGTTTGTTTATTTTAGAGAAAAGCCACAATGGTGTGTCCACTGTGGGGAATCGAACACTGACGTTTGATATTGTAACTCTTTAAGCTTGTCGCTGATAATGATAAACTTATAGGCATGGAAGTTATAAAGCGAAATATAACAGAAAGTTCGAATGGCATGTTGCAAGTAAGCCTACAGGTCTTGTCTCATATATATATATATATATAAATAATGTCAGTTTTATAAAATACGTATATATCATTAAAGTGTAGATTCAATCTTTATTGAGACGTTTCTTTTCGATGTTGCTACACTTCTTTAAATATACTATTCTATAGCAATAACTATTTTATATTTAGAGAATTTAGAGCGTTTTAATATTAAGAAACTTTGTAAATAATTTGGCAAATTTCTAGCCGTTATTCCCAATAACTCAAAGGTATTGGCGCCAGTCTAAAAATAAATTCGAAACTCCAATATTTATTGAGCGGACTTTTAAATATAGAAAAGAAGAGATAAAGGACTGTGGCCAAAACCACCCAAAAGAACTTGAAAAAATGCTATTTTCTTAGCTTTTCCTTCGATTTTTGTTTGCTTGTCTGGAGGATATTGGTAATGAATGAAAGTGAGAGTGAATAAATAATCAGAGTAAAAACAACACTATTACTACTTTCCACCACAAGACCTGCCACTTTATGAAGTATCCACAATTGGAAGTGGAAGCACGTTCAATGACATCACGTCTCGAGACCCTTTGATTCATTGCTTAATACACAACCACTAGGACACAAACTGCTCCTTAGTCTGAAGAACAGTCTGGTAGCTCGATAGAATTCGAAGCAAGGATAAAGTGTTTCGAGCGAGTATCTACTATTTCTTATGTTTAATTAAACTTTACTTTAATATACTTTGTGTGTTCAATATATATCTCCATATGTAGGAACCAGTACAGTGAAGCATGATAATGAAGAAAGGCTTGGTCTAAAGAAAAAGAACCTGTCTCGCTCTGAGAATAAGAATTAATATAGATTGAAAACCAATGAGAAAACCAAGAAGAGCAACTAATGGTTACATTTTCTTTAATTCTTCTATGCATGGGTTGTACAAGGAGTTCTGTTGTTGTTTTTTCAGTAAAGTTATAAGTAACTTATGTGCTATATAAGAACTAGCATGAAATACCCGAGCTCTGCTGTGGAAATCAAATGCCTCTCCATGATTTACAAAGGTCTCTATGTACCGATCAAACTTCTCTAATATCTCCAATTGCTACTATAGTTACACCAAAGTGCCTGTAAAAAATAAATCTTTAGTACACCCACCCAATTAACCTGGGCAAGTGTGCCCAGTTTGCCGTTGTTTTTTCAGTGAAAATATGAATACAGTTTTCAAAATTGTACCCCTGATTCAGAGAAGGGACAATAATACAAATTTCGATGTCAGATTCGAGTTCAGAGAACCTGAAAACTAATTCCTGGACCCTTATTCATCTGTGGACGACTTCCTTGATGCGATTTAGCCTTCCTTGGTATAGCAAGTAAGTAAGTGTAGAGTGACTACTCCATATGTATAAGGACACCCAGAGTCAAATCGAATATTGCTGGTTCCAATACTCTCGGAAAAGTTCGCAGAAAAACAAATTCACGAATGAATAAAGGTTGTTCTTGTTTTGAATTAAGCACAAAGCTACACAATGGTTATCTGTGCTCTGCCCACCACGAGTATCTAAGCCCGGTTTTTAGCATTGTAAGTCCGCAGACATATTACTGAGCCACTGGGGCCAAATGAATAAAGGATTGCAAAGTTTTTAGTTTTCGTAATGTTTGAACAACTTGTCCAGAATGGAAATGTTATCCCAGTTTATTTTGTACCTCTTTGCTTAATTTTTGTTACTTTTCTAACACATCTTGAAAGATTGTTTGCATTTTTAGGTTTTTTTGTTTCAAAGTGAGAACATAATTATATCACGGAAACTACTTCAAAAGTGTGTTTATTTCCAAGTGAGAATTTAATTAGGTAGGTAATTTGGTAATTATAACTTATATTTTTCAAAATGTGAAATTACACATTGTTGAAAAAAAATGGCACTGTGTTGCACAAAATTGGCATCTCATCAGAAAGAAATGGTTCTGTTTGAATAAAACAGTTGTCAAACACATTTTTCAGTCAAATATATGACTAAAAATTTTAAAAATTATTGGAAAGTACAAAGAATATATTTATGTGAAAAAAAAAAGTTGTGTCTGAACACAAAACAAAATATATGATGATTCAATTCATGCAAAGTAAAATTTTAGCAATTGCTCACAATTGAAATATCATTGAAAAAACTTCTTAAATATTTATAAAAATTAGAGAAATTCTGGTGGTCGATTTCATTCGATTACTGCATTCAACTCTTATAATTCACAAAGTACGCATCTCATGCTTTATCAAAGTAATGTCAAATTTTTGTAACAAAGTATCCATCATTAATGCGTCAAATACTTCCTGGATGTCTTCCAGCTCAATGGAATGTTCATACAGTTACACTTGTTGGGGAAGACCACACAAACAACCTTTGTGAAGTTTGGAATAATGGCTTCAGGGTATTGGTTGGCTACAAGCATTTATCATTTTGGAAGGCTGTACAGAGTTTGGGAAAGGATAAAGCAGTAGTACCAACCTAATTTTATAGGAGAGTCATTGTCAACCTCCAGGGAAACATCTAATGTATTTCTGTAATTTTTTGCTCTGATGAGACATTGTCCTAGATCCTGAAAGATAATGCATCACACATCATCATAATATTAATCATTTCAAAATCTCAATATCTTCCAAATCAGTATGACCTCAGAGCAAGGGTCTCCAACCTTTTTGGACAAGGTCCAAGAGGTAGATCTTTTTAGGCTAGCGTATGCTCTCTATACAACCTTTCTCTTTTCAATACTGGTTCTTCTACTTATTTCCATGCATTTAGTCAGTCCTTTACTGCTATTGATCTCTCAATTTGCTCCCCTTCATTATTTTCCCATTTTTCATGGAGGGTTGACAATAATCCACGAGGCAGTGTTAATTTTTCTATAATCTTGAGAGAGACTGGCCGTGGTCGATGCTACCCGACCCTCGTGCCCCGGTGGAAGCTGGATCAGGCAAACTGGCACTCGGGTTTTCACTGCTCTCGCACAACTTGATCCTGCCATTGTCTGTAATCCATCAATAGACCACTGTGTGGCAGTAGTAACTGACTGTATTATACAAGCAGCTGCTCAATGTATTCCTAAAACCTCAACACGATTTCTACTATATTCTCGTCCATTGTGGAATCCTGCCTGCCACATGGCACGGAAGGCTCAAAAACAAGCCTGGGATACTTTCCATAGATATCCCACACTCTCGAACCGCATCACTTTCCAACGGGCCCATGCACATGCTCGGTGGGTAAAACGTCAAAGCCAGAAGGAATCTTGGAATAAGTTCAAAACCAGCATATCCTTTACCACCAGTTCCAAAGTCATTTGGGCCAAGATTCAAAAGGTCAGTGGGCAATATCACTCTGTTCCCCTCTCGATGTTGCTCTCTGATGGCCAGGAAGTCACTGATACCCAGAGCATTGCTGATACTCTAGGTGAAAGCTTTTGCCAGGTATCTAGCGCTTCTGCCTCTTCGTCCACTCTTGGCCATCAAGACTCAGACAGAGCAATCACCTCTTTCCTTTCGAGCTGATTGTTCCTTTATACTGGTGGAACTCAAACTAGCCCTTCATTGGTCTGGCAGTACATCAGTTAGACCTGATGATATACACTATGAGATGCTGCACCATCTATCTCCTGCTTCTCTTTCTATCCTTCTGGTTTTTATTAACTTTATTTGCTTTGACGAACTGTCTCTGTAAGACCTTAGAGAGGATGGTTAATGCTCATCTTGTTTGGTTCCTTGAATCAAACAACCTCCTCTCTCCCACCCAGTATGGGTTCCGACGACAGTGCTCCACCATGGACCACCTGATTCAACTTGAAACATCCATCAGAGAAGCCTTTCTCAAATGACAACATCTTGTGTCAATATTCTTTGACATTGAGAAGGCTTATGATACAACATGCAGGTATGGCATTTTGCGAGACCTCCGTATATATGGGTTACGTGGCCATTTTATTAAAATGTTTTCAATGGACATGAGATTCCGAGTTCGTGTGGGTTCGACACTTTCCCATTCTTTTCTACAGGAACTTGGAGTTCCTCAGGGCTGCGTTCTGAATGTCACACTTTTCAGTATAAAAATTAATTCCATCACTGAACAACTTCCTCTCACTGTTGCAAACGGGCTCTATGTTGACAACTTTCGCATCTCATGTCAGTCGTCAAACACAAGGTATATTGAGCGGCAGCTACAGAATGCTATCAGTTGAAGTGGACCACAGCAAACGGCTTTACCTTCTCTCTCTCTAAAACCGTTTGCATGCACTTTATTTTTTGCAAGATGAAAGTAAAAATGAAAAGGAAATTTTATCTGGAGAATTACCTGATAAACAGAATGCTAATTCAGATTCAGAAGATTTTATGCCTGTGAAAAAAAAAAGAATGGCTATGGTTATAAAAGATGATGATGATTATACAGTTGAAGTGAAAGACTCTGAAGATCAAGAAAATGATACCTCTAGCATTCACAGTGAAGAAAATCTGTGCATACAAGATAAAAATAAGAAAATTGTGGAAAGACTGGATTACAATTCTCACTTTGATTTTGCTTCTAAAAAGAAAAGAAAGATTGTAATTGTAACCAGTTCAGAAAATACATCATCTGAAAGTTTGGAGGAGAAGAAGATAAAAAAGAAACAGTATCAAGAAACGTAATTTCTCTAGAACAAATTTTATCACTGGAGATGAAAGGAGTTCAGATGAAGAATTACAGGGCACCAGTGAAGAAGATGAGGATTCAGACTCTTCATTCATTGATGATTCAACAGATGAGTCTTGTGATGTTGCAAAAGAATTGAAAGAAGCTATATATCATGTGGGCAAATCAAGATATGATTTGGAGCCAATATCCTATTCCAGTCCAAGAAAAACAAAGAAAGATGGTTAGTATTTTTTTTCTATTAGAATTAAAATTTATTGAATACATAAAAGGAGGCTTTATGAAGGTTTCATATGACAAACGCTCTTTTTTATTGAATGGGATAGTAATGTTAGTAATGCTACTTGAAATTATGTTAGTGATAATAAAGAATGGTAATGAACGTGTTTACTGTGGATTATAGGCATATTTTGTTGTTTCTGAATTTTGGGTCATGAAGCAACATAGTGTAGGTAATATGTATTAAATAAATGGTTGTTATGTTTATCGTTTTGTATTGAATTATTTGTGTGATATTTTACTTCAGTAAGAAGAAAAAAGCACAGTGGTCAAAAGGTAAAAGATTTGGATAAGATATGGCTTGAAATTAAGTATAACAAGTTGACAAAATGTCAATGAGCTCTAGTTTTTAGCTAGTATATACATTGAACAGTACTGGCATTTTTTTTACTAGTTAATCCAGGCGTGACTGTGAAGTTGAAATATATATAATTTTGCATGATGCAGAGTAGGTGCAAAGCTTTGTGTATGCATATACAGAATACAAAATTATGGCTGAAACTGTATGTCTAATCAGAAATTAAAAACTTTTGATATAGGAAGACATTGTTACACAGGTTGGAATTCAACATACTGAGAAATAAAATTGCCAACATACCACATTTCTTGATATTGACACTTAACATAAACATGGCATGGAAGTAACAAGGTGATCAAATTGTTTTTGTAGGATTCTCTGGTATACTTGTTTGAGTGCCCTTTCCAGTCACTGGATGTCATCAGTTAGCAGCACACTTTGATGTGTTTTATGGATATCTTCTGTTTGTTAATGTTCTGATTCTTTTGCCTGTCTGAGCAACGATATGAATTCCACCTCACTTGTAACTTTCTCCACCTATGTCACTGCACCCTCTACAGTCAGTACATATACATGCTCACTGTTGGTTTTTTTATTCCCTTTTTCTTAATGGTGAAAATTATGAAGATGGTCTTACATGTTTGTTGCAGGTTTTTCTTCAGTATTGTTACTACATTTGGAACATTTTCTTTCAAATTATTTTAAATCTTTTTCTTGGGGTCTTGAGTTTATTGTTCATTTTCTTGACTTTTTAGAAAAAAAAGTGAAGTTTTTCAAATATGAATACTCATGTTCATGTCTAAAACACAGAGTTATCTGTTGTCTTTTCTCTACCACCTCAGAATTTTTACATTACCCAGATATTGAGGAGGAGGGGCACCTTTAGTGGATGACAAATAGTTCCTTATATGCACAGGTGTGGAACCTTACTTATAGTTGAGTGCTTTGTCTCCTGTTGACTATAAGGCTGAGTTTGTGGAGGATTAAGGGGGGGATTAGTGAGAATATATAATCTGTTTTTCAAGCACCTTCCTTTTTTCAGATAACTACTCATGAGCCTCAGATGGACACCCCATTTCTTGCTCAATGTTTGACAATTAGTGTGCTATGTTTTTAATGTTTTGAGTATTTATATGTTTTAGGAAAACTAATTTGTCTGATTATCTGATCCTTCCATCTATACCACATATTGCATTGCATAAAAGGAGATTTGCCTAGTCCTCTTTGTTTATTGGATCAGCATGACTTGGCTTTCAATCTCTTGATAAACTCTTATTATTTTTGCAACTATTGTGTCTGAAGCCTATCACATGTCTCATCTTCATAGTTTGAAGGATCTTATTTATTTATTGATTTACACTTTAGGCAGGTTATAGGGATCTGCTCCCTTCTTGATATTTTGAATGGTTTGTTGCTGGGATTTTTTGAAGAAAGATGCTTTACTAGAGGGAGTTTTCTTTCTTGCATTGGCTCTTAGGGACCTAAGAGAAGCTCCTTTTTTTTTCTCAGACAGTCTATTTTTCCAGGAATTCCAATATCCATGAAATCTCCAGTAGATGTAGCCCATCTACATATCTTCATTTTGTTCACTTGCTTCTCAGTTGTCCCAAAGGATGGTTTACAACATCTTCATTTTTCCAGACCTCTTGCATTGGTGACATGATCCATTAGAACACAAAGGTAATTTTACCCTTACCAAGGGAGCAAAGATTTTGGCATCAACAACTACCTTATGGGATTAGGTGTGAGGTTTTGTTTCAGATATTTTATGTTTGTTTGGGAGATATTATCTACAGATCAATGCATCATTCAAGTTTGCAGGAGTGGATTGGAAATTCAATCCAAATCTGTTTCTTCTCTGCCTCTCATACTGATTTGTTTTCTATTCCATAAAGACCCTCTTACCTCCAGTTGTCAAGCAACAAGCAGTTCAGGATTTTCTGTACAAAGAGGCCAGAAATCTCGTCACCTACTGATAAGTCATTGGCCTTTCTTGCCTCAATACCTTCCTCAAGCCTTCTTGATTTACAATGACATTGTCCCTTTTCCTTCAGTATCTCTTTTCCCCAGATTATGGATAACAAAATTTGATGTTGCAAACACCTTCCTTCATATTTCAGTTGCCAAGTCTTCAAGGTTTTATACAAGACAACCAGGTTTTCTAGTTTTATGCTCTACCATTTGACCTTGCATCTACTCTTTATGTATTTTGCCAGATAATCAAAAATTTTGTATCATCTTCACACCCTCAGCATCCATGCTCACCAATACACAGGCGACTTGCTTCTTTTCGCCTCTTTCTAACATTTGGCAAAATTGCACACTCAAGTTCTGGTACGAAAAGGTGTGAGAGCTGGGTGTCTCATCAAAAAGGAGAAGTCTGTTCTTACTTCCACACAGTACTTCATACATTTATGGTGTTTTTCAATTCCAGGCTCAGCCATGGCCTATGTTCTCTTCTACTTTTTCAAACCAGGGGCATAGATCCTGGGGGAGATGGAGGGTATACATCCCCCTCTTCATTTTAGGTTGGGGTATTGTGCATACAATCATTCCCCCCTACAGTTTGGTCTGTTGAATTGTTTTATTGCATCACAGGCCTACAAACTGTGTGTTTGTTCTTGTGATTCTCATGTTCTTACCAATCAAATTACATAATTAGGCCTACATGTAGGCTTTTTCAGTAGCCAAAATGTACATCTTTAACATAGGCGTGCTTCTAAGCTTTTTGATCTAAGCGATAGTTCGTAAGTATCAGTCAGTAGGCCTAAGTATACATGCAAGTATCGTGGCAACAAGATTGCTCTGTGACTGTGTGTTTACAGCTTTCAGGTTCATGTAATCGGAGATTACCAATTTGCAAATTAAACAGTTCACATAAGTGGTTGCAAAAATCATCCCCCCCCATCGGGTGTAAAAAACCTATGCCCCTGCTTCAAACCATAGAACAGGTAATTCTACAAATGCAGCTGTCTTCTTCTCAACCAGTATGCAGAGCTCTATCTCTTCTGGGGATTTGGACATTCTTGGAATCACTCTTTCCTTTAGGTTGGGCCAACATTGTACCCTTCAATGGCCATTACAGGACCACTGGAACCTTTGCATAGATGCACTGTACTGTCTAGTGAGACTGTCGGATTCCTGTGTACTGGATCTCAACTGGTAGTTGAATAAGGACAACTGCATTTTAGGAGGTATCTCCACCATCTCCATGGTCAGAGAAACATCTGTTTAGTGATGCTTCTCTTCAGGACTGGTGTGCTTATATACACAAAATATAATTTAAATAATATTTCTATCATACAGTTATATCATATTGTGGTCCCTATGCCCTAGCCACAATATCTTTCACACTATTCTGCCCTTCCCTATACTCTTTTATATTTTTATCTTAAAGGGCTTAAAGCTTGTATTTTCTTTACAGTAAAAGTTTATGCACTCTATTTAAAAAAAATATTTTCAAACTTTTACAAGTGTCTAAAGTATAAAAGTATATCAATGTGTTTTTGCATAAGAACTTTTTAAACTCATGTGTTTTGTATTCCATGTTTAATATCTATGAAGGGTTTAAGTCCTTTTAAATCATCATTTAGTAACCTAAATTAATTTACATTTATGAATAAATTTGTGGCATTCTGTGTTTATTGATGAGTTTTTTGCAATCTTGCTTACTCTGAATTTATAGAAGATAAAACGTACACTACTTACGCAAGCTATACCAACCAGCTTATCATTTATCCGGATCCAGTTTTTATAGATTTTTTTGACTACGTCAGAATCTAAGGTAACAAACTCGTTGATATTGTGAATACATCAATGTCCATAGATGGTTTCAGTGCTTTGTTCATTATGTGGATTGTCAGCACAAAGCTTTATGCCAGTTGACAGGTGATTTTGGATGAGTAAAGTGTGGACAAGATTGTATATATTTAATCTACAATTACTAATTAATTTTCTAGTTTTTGCAAGTATCATATGGAGAAAGATATTCCTGCATGGTTACTTATTGATTATAGGTTTCCTTATACATCGTGACACTGAAGTTATAATAGCCCACACCTCACTGTCATGCTGTTGCTATGAAATTCAGTGATTGCTTTGTTTTAGATATATATTAACAACACTTGTTATCTCATTGATATTTGACAGTGCCATTAGTAATGATGATGCAGTCTGAAATGAACAGGTTTGAGGTTTGTTATTGGTTACTTGCCTTTTTAATTCTTTTTAACTTTGTAACTTTATACCAAAAAAATTGTTTTATGTTTTAGTGTAAAAGATTCAAAACCTTTATTTTTTTGTCATATTTTCAGCTATAATGATGGAAGAAAATAATACAACTGTTCTAAGATCAACAAAATCACTATTTATTTGCAACAAAGTCTGTAGCTGGTGCTGAAGTAACTTGGAAATTTATTAATGTATCCCTCTTAAAATGTTTTTTATGTGTTGATAAATCTGATGTGTGGAATTATTGACTACTTTTTTGAGTTGTTGTTTTCCTTGTTATTTCCTACTGTTGCTAGTAATCCTCATAAACTGGAGAATATTTCTGTTTAGACTGTGGTATCAAAATCTATTTTATTCTCTTCATGATGCTGAAATATCTCTCACAGCATGCAGTAGATGATGATAAATAGCCCATAATTATTTTTCTCTTGACAGTCCTTTTGCTGGCAAGTGTAAGGCACAATGATTAGCACCAAGTTATATAGATACGTGTTTCAAGTGTATAAGGTAGCTTTAAATATATTCATAACTCTGCAACCTTTGTTATACCTCAGTGTTGATGACAAATCTTTTTTATGCTGACATATGACTCCTCTATGTTTATGGAGTTTATAAAGAATTCAAATTCTTTACCCCCTTATATTAATACATCAGGTGTTTCTGTATCTATTGCTTTCTTATCACTTTTTAATCATAAATTCACTGTTTAACACAATACTTTTAAAACTGTACTCACTCAAAACATGTTAAAAAAACTCTGAATTTAAGATAATGAAACCTCTGTTATCATCAAGATATCTGTGGGGGTAATGTCACTTATTTATAGAACATTCTTAAGTAACAGTTACTGTATTAAATAAACAAATATCAAGAGCTGTAATTTTATATATTTTCTACTCAGGATTGTAGCTATGGTGAACAGTGGTAGATGAGGTCACTCAGAACTCATTCTTCCCACTCAATACTTCTATGCAATGTGACTAATGCTGCCTAGCACTAAATATTGTTAGAAAAAGCCTATCATAAGCATTAAACATTTTTATGTTGATGCTGCAATACAGTTTACTTCACAATTAGCTTGCAAGAAAAAATTCTCCCACAAAGAGTAATAACCTTTGTGTTAAATTCCTTTTCAAAAAAAGTATCAAGGAAGAAACCTGCATATGAAATTGAACAAGTGGCCCATGCCATGCTAAATTACTTGTTCTTAGCATGACACATCAGACAATATCATCTACATTGGATATTATACAAGGTCTGTTTTCTTTGCAGTAAAAGTTTATATGGTCTGTGTAAAAATATTTTCAAAATTTTATGGATACCTAAAATATAAAAGCATGTCAATGTGTTTGTTGCATAATAATGTTTTTAATCTCATTATGACTAATTTGTGTCAACTACCTGCTGTTAAAGATAGGTCAATCAGAAAAATATAACTCAGCTTAGAAAATAATTTGACTCTGCCTTTATTTTTTCAAATGCGTTGTTTATTAAAGGTATTTACAAGTTTTAAAATAAATTAAAATTATAAATATGGAAATATTTTTTTTTGCATGGTTGAGAGGGATGGTACAGTGGTGGTAGCAGCAGACATGTGTATATGTGTATCTGTGGGCTGGACTGTTTCTTACCACTCTAATCATTCTAGCTACACTCCTGTTTCCACTACTTAATATATATAGTTAAAAATGAGAGAATAAGTCAAAAGGATGTTTTTCCCACCACTTATTTTTCTGGTGTCCCTCAAAGTGGATTCCTGTACATGGTGAGGAGACCTCCCAGAAAAGGTTTAAGTTTAACTCCTCTGGGATCTGAACATCCACCCATGTGTTTGCTATGTGTGGTAACCCCTCAACCCTAACACACTACTTTGGGCTTGAATTCCTGTAGATGAACCACCTTGGGGTGGCTTCCCCATGGTCAATTGGCTGGTCCACTTGGGCTAGAGTCAACCAAGTATCAGTGTTGGATGCTCTCAGTTGATGTTGTGGACATTGTGTCTGATGCTGGTGTTTGGTATAGTGCTCACAAAACTCTGGCATTGCTGCAGTGTTCTTGTTTGGCATTGTTGGGATTCATGGTGGATGGGATCAGTGGGAACTGAAATGTAATGTTTTTACTATGGATACCTCCACCCATGAAAAAAATAAAAATAAAATATGAAAAAACAACAATCTCCACCCATGAAAAGAATAAGAATAAGATATGAAAAAAAACAAAAACAGATTACATTATGTAACAAAATTTTTACTTTTTCTTGTTCCTTGGCAGAAAGTGTTATTTTCCAATTGCTTATGCCTAAAGGAAATGGAAAAGACTTATTCTTTCTCTTCAAACTTTGTTTTTGTGACCTGGGAGCATGAAACAAAAACATGATGGGAGACTGTATCTGGAGGCTGATTCAGGAAAGTGATTTGCATTAGAATCGGAAATCTCAAAAAACTACTCACTTCTAAACATTTGTGTTCATTTTTGTATAACTTTAGTATAAATACAAGTAAATCTTGATTCATATGTTGTTTTATTCAGGCCTTATGTAAATGAAAATATGCAAATTTGCCCATTTTTATATAGAAAATAATTTAATTTCTAAATTTCGTTATCCAGGTCACAAAAGCAAAGTTTGAAGGGAATAATGGCCATTTTCTATACTTTTACAACATGAGTATTTAAGAACTAACACATACTATCCAGGAACAAAATTTGTGTTACATAGTGTTATTGGAAAAAGGACTGCGCATAGATAACTCTGTTTTACAGTCACCATCACAATTGGACTGAACACTTTGATTTCTCATGCTGCATTTATTGTCTGAGAAATCCCTGGGGCAGATGTCTCCTCCAAATCAGTAAGGAAGTTACACTGTACATACATTTTTATGAAAACATCTTCACCACAACATACCATAGTTCTCTTGAAATTGAAGATCATTAGGGAAATATCCATCAAGGCAACTTTGAATTCTTCCAGAAGAGTCACAATTGAGAGAGATTTAAAGAACATTCCAGAGTTGGAGATTCTCACTGGTTCCTCCAGCCAAGGTGTTTCTGCAATATGCCAAATCTCCACTCATAAAGACAAAATTATGGTGCCTATTAATGTTCTGATATTGCTGTTTCCATCACCACATCCTCTTGCCACAGTCAAAGCAGGTTATCTGAACTCTTAAGTATGGCTTTACATTCCAAACCCTCTCATTTGTTTCAAGTGTCAACGATTCAATCACTCAAAAACATCATGTCACAGTTCTTTAACATGTACTTGTTGTGGTGGCAAAGACCACAATGCCTATTGTGATATTGCTGTTTCCATCACCACATCCTCTTGCCACAGTCAAAGCAGGTTATCTGAACTCTTAAGTATGGCTTTACATTCCAAACCCTCTCATTTGTTTCAAGTGTCAACGGTTCAATCACTCAAAAACATCATGTCACAGTTCTTTAACATGTACTTGTTGTGGTGGCAAAGACCACAATGCCTACAAGTGTGAACTGAAACCACACTGTGTTAACTGTAGTGGTTCACATGCCTCTAACTCTATTTCTTGCCCTAAATGGATGGAGGAGAAAAAGGTGCAACATTGAAGACTATAAACGATATCTCATACTCAGAGGCTTGGAAGTTATTGTCCTACACTACATCCTGGACATAAGCTGCTGCACTCCATTCCACTGCTATGGTGGGAGTGCAGATGGATCTCTTTGTGCCATCCAACAGAGTCATTTTTAAACCAGGTGAAAAGTTTTGCCATCAGTTGTTAAAAAAGTTGATGAATCAGTGACAACACCCTTCTTTGTCCCTACCATTCCTTCCAACATTTCTCTGGAGTTACGTCCTTTGGTTCCAGATTTGGGCATTTACTCAGGTCCATCTTCTTCTCTGGCCCTGAAATGCAGAACGATTATTTGTTCATGCCTTCAGTCACTGAAATCTTCTTTAACAACAGAGACCTGTGCACTTGACCCAGGGCAGGATTCATGGAGGCTGACAGACCTCCTTCAAATAAAGAAAAAAAACGTGGTTGAAAAGAGAAGGGCTATCTGCCCATTTCTCCTCCACTTAAATAACAATGGCCAGATTGATACAGTAGAACTGCCAAGGTTTTCACTCTAGTTTATATGACATTAAGGCACTGATTCATTCTTATCATCCTGTGTGTCTTTCCTTACAGGGTTGGTTTTGAAACCTACCGATATAGTCACCTTATGGCAGTTTTCTTTATATTGCAATAAACAAGTGCATGGAAGTGTAGCACTACTGGTTGATCAGCAGACGCCTGCTCTGTCTTTGCAACTTGATACACCTTTGGAGGCTGTAACTATCCTTGTTTTCTTGGGTCATATGACCTTTGTCTGTTCTCTTTACCTATCTCCTAGAGAGATGTGTGATCAATTGGACCTTCATGCTCTCATTGAACAGTTGTCTTCTCCCTTTATGATCCTGGGGGACTTTAATGGACATAATCCTTTCTTGAGAGGTGCTGATATTGATGAGAGGGGTCACTTCAGATAGTATATGTTCTCAGGTTGCAACCTTTTTCTTTTCAGCATTGGTGTTAAAACTTATTTTCATGCATCTAGTCAGTCTTTTACTGCTGTTGATCTTTCTCTCTGTTTCCCTTCACTTTTCATGGAGGGTCAACAGTAACCCACGAGGTAGTGATAATTTTCCTATCATTTTGAGAGACTGGCCGTGGTCAATGCCACCCGACCTGAGTGCCCTGGTAAAAGCTGGGCCAGACCAACTGGCTCTCTTTCACTGCTCTCTGGAACTTGATCCTGCTTTCATTTGTAAGTCATCAATAGATGCCTGTGTGGCAGCTGTAACTGACTGTATTGTTCAAGCAGCTGCTTCATCTATACCTAAATCCTCAAGGTGTTTTCTATGGTATCCTCATCCTTGATGGAATCCTTCATGCTGCATGGCATGGAGGGTTAAAAATGGGCCTGGAGTACCTTTTGTATAAATCCCACATTTTGAAATCATGGAATCTTGGATTAAATTTGCAACCTGCATCTCTTCTACCACCAGTTCAAAGTCATATGGGACAAGTTTTGGAAAATCAGTGGGTAGTATACTTCTGTCCCCCTTTAGATCTTGCTTTCTGATGGCCAGGAAGTTGCTGATGCCCAGAGCACTGCTAATACTCTTGGCAAAAGCTTTTGCCAGATATCTAGCACTTTTGCTTCATCTCCCATCTTTTTAGCCATCCACACTCGGACAGAGCAATTGCCGTTTCCTTTCAGGTTGATCATTTCTTTGACTATAATCTCCCATTTATGCTGATGAAACTTAAGCTTGCTTTTAATTGGTCTGGCAGTACATTGGTTGGAACTAATGATATACACCACGAGATGTTGCATTATATTTTTTCTGCTGCTCTTGCTATTCTTCTAGTTGTTTTTAACTGGGTCTGGCAGGAGAATGCTTTTCCTGATGCTTGGCACAGGGATATTGCCCTCCCTTTTTCCAAACCTGGGAAGAATCCTAAGATTCTTTCAAACTACTGTCCAGCTGCTTTGATGAGCTGTCTTTGTAAGACTTTGGAGAGAGGATGGTTAATGCTCATTTTGTTTGATTCCAGAATCAAACAACCTCCTATCACCCACCCAGTATGGGTTATAATGACAGCACTGTACCATGAATCACCTTTTACATTAAATGTTGATCAGAGAAGCTTTCCTCAAGCAACAACATATTGTATTAGTATTCTTTCACCATGAGAAGACTTACGATACTACATGGAGGTAGGCATTTTGTGAGACCTCTGCTCATATGAGTTGTGTGGCCATTTGCCCATTTTATTAAAAATATTTTAATGGACCAGTGATTCCAAGTTTGTATGGGTTTGACACTTTCCTGTTCTTTCCTACAGGAATTTAAAGTTCATCAGGGCTGTGTCTTGAGAGTTGCACTTTGTGTATACAGATTAGTGCCATCACTGGACAACTCCCTCCTACAGTTGGAAATGGTCTCTATGTTGGTTACTTCCACATCTCATGCCAGTCATTGAAGGTGATGTTTATTTAGAAGCAGCTACAAAGTGCCCTCATTCATTTACTGAAGTGGACCACAGCAAATAGTTTTACCTTTACTCTCTCTAAAACAGTTTGCATGCACATTTGCCACCAATGGGGTATTCACTCTGATCCTGTGGTCCCTGTGGCAAAGTTCTTGGGGCTAATTTTTTTACTATAAGCTAATCTTTATGTTACACATCAAGCAGCTATGACTCAAATATATAAAGGCACTGAACATCCTTTGTGTCCTCTCTTTCACCACTTGGGGGAGCAGAGTGATGTTCTATGCTAAAAATCTATCATGCTCTTATTTAATTAAAACTGGATTATGAATCTCTGTACTGTGACTCTGCCAGGATCTCATCCTTGAAGTTGCTGGACCCTGTTTACTATCAGGGGTTATGGCTCTGCACTGAGGTTTTCCACACTTCTCTAATCCAGAGTTTGTACACTGAGTCTCATGAACTTCCTCTACATTTTTGACGTTTGCAACTTTCTGTTCTCTTTACCTCGAACCTTTGATCCTTATCACAGCATCCCATCTGGGGTTGTGTTTTCCTTCCTCAGTGGGCCATGCTTTTTCAAAATAGACACTTTTCCATTGTTCCTTTTGGCCTTTGTATTCAGGTGCAACTGGTTACATTGGGTCTGTCCTTGAATAATATTTCTGTCTCCACTGATCAACCCATCCACCATGGCTTATTACCATCCCCAAGCATGACCTTTCCTTGAGTTATCTGAGGAAGGTGGACACTCTCAATTAAATTACTGTTTTCTCTTTTCTGAACATCTTTTGAACGATCCTTCTATTCCCATTTATATGGATGGTGACTCTGTGAACTCTGCTCTGGTTTGTTGTGGTTCAGTGGTTGACACAGTCCTCTCTTCAGTTTCTTTGTGTACTGCTAAATTTACACCATTTCTTTCATTCTAGATCACATAGAAGCTGAGCAGTACTTGAATTGTACTATTTATAGTGACTCGCTTAACTTTCTGCTGGCCCTAGAATTGCTTCACATTAGTTCTCATCCAGTTTTTGTCGATATTCAAAACTGACTAGCCCATTTCTCTTTAACATCTACTTCTATCCAGTTTTTCAGGATACCAGGCCAAGTCAGTATTTATTGGAATGACATCACAACTTAGTCTGTCTGCTTTGGCGCTCTCTCTCTGCAACATCTGTTCCATACATGGACTATGGCCCTGTATTCATGGTTCAGCTCTGTGCCAGTTAGCAGTCAACTTCGAGTGAGCAACGTGATAACAAGCATTTCCAGATAAAACCCTTTATTGGACTTTGGCCATCTTGTTTCTGTAAGGACAGGAAGGAGGAAGTTGTTCTGACTAGACTACATATGGATCACAGTTTTTCAACTCGTCATTTCCTTTTATGTGGGACTGATGCACCAATGTATGGTGTGTGTGATACTCAAGTCACAATTGTCCACATTTTACTGTTGTGCTGTTATTATGACTTTGAAGGATGAAACCATTTGAGACATGTTTTTTTCACAGGTTTTCCCTTGATGCTGGACAGTGTCATTAGTGATGGTGATATTGTCCATCTTACGAATGCTTTCAACTTTTTAAGGGCCATTGGCCTCTTTAACTGTCTTTAAGTTTGTATCTGATGTTGGAGCACTGTTTTAACTTTGTTTACTTTTAGGCTTTATAGTAATTTTACTGCATAATATATATATAATTTTAATTTTTACTGGTCGTTTGACTCAGATAGTGTAGTTGCTTTGTGCCATAAAATGCTAAATAACCAATCAATTATTTTTCTGGTGTTCAGAAATGTTACACTATTGCCAATCTGTGCTTCTTTACAATCTATATTGAAGCCCATTTTTGTTATTTTTGAAATTTATGTTACTTAGAAATGCAAGGAATGCTCTCATCACTTCTCAGTTTTATATTTTAGCTTTGTTTTGACAAAGGCTTGTACAATGGTACAATGGTAATTTGAAAACTGTTGTGTTTACCTATGATGTGAATTTTTTTCTTAAAACTGTGAGCTTGACATGATATACATGTAAATGATAAAAAAAGGACAAAAAGATTGATTTTGCATAATTTCCATTTAGAAGGTAAGTTTTAGTTCAATTTTTACATTGTTAACTTTTAAAATTTTAAGTAATACTTGATCTTGTTAATAAAACAGATATTTTATGTTACTCTGTTACTACTCGATTCAGTTTTGTGTTCATGCCGTATCATAGCATATGTAATAAAAGAATAAATCTTAGATTGATTTTAAGGCATAAGAAACATAGTCATTTCTGTCTTCTAGAAGATGAAGATGAGAATGTGTCACAGTTGGAGAAAGAATACAACTCTCGCAGGTATCCTAATAAACTTTTGGTCACATTGAAAGAATTATCTAGTAATGATGTCAAAACTCCTTATGAAATCTTGAATGAGTGGGAGTTTTACAAAACAGAAATAGACGAACAAATGCTATCAGAATGCTCTTGTGGAAAGAAAAGTAAGAACATTGATTATATAATCAGTTGTTGGATAAACAGTTGTTTATCTATTTGAATTCATATTCAACATTTAAAATTCTCAGACATACATATATCACACAAAGTGTTAATAAGGTTGTATGTTCTGGCAAGTGCACCATTTGCGGATGGCCATGTATCAGATAGACTAAAAGTATATAGTGCTATAAGACAAAATTTGTACTTATTATTGTGCATTGATTCATCAGTCTGGTACCTTCATTGAAAAGTAATAAATATATATATTAAACATAGCATTACTAACAATACATAAAGAAGGAAATACACCTTACAAGACAAATAAAAACTAGATGTTTGCTTCATACAGTATTACTGAATCCTTGTTCATTAAAATGTATAAGCAAAATTTCATGTAACCTTTCCAAACAATAACTGATGACCAATGAGAGCCAATTAAATGTATGTGGTAATATGGTGGTGCAGATAGTGCAGGAAAAAAGCTGAAGTGTGCATAAAAAAAAATAACAGTATTAATATTAATGAAAAATAACCAAGGTGAATGCAATACAAACAATAGTAAATTATTTAACATGTGAGTTGTGTCTATACACAACTAATTTAACTTTATCATTTCCACACATGGCCAGCCTGAAGTAATAGTTAAAAAGTAAGAACCAACCATGCTATGTAAGCAGTAATAAGTTACAAGAAAAATCATAGTGATAATAAACCTTAAGCTGTGAAAAACAACAGTAGAAAATGTAGCAAGTGAAGTAATTAGTTAAAACTAATAAGTTAATGCCATATGGAACTGTTATACCTCTAGGAATAACTATGTGAAAGGCCTGTCAAATACTGAAAATGAAATTGAGGTTTGTGGCTATGTTGTGGAAATCTAATAAACTTGGGTAGGGGTGCAACTTGTTTTTTTCAAAGAAATAATGTGCATATGGATTTTGAATTGAAGGGAGATAAAGATGGTAACATACTACTCCAAAATAAAAGATATACATATAATGTATTATCATTATTTTATGTTATTAAAATGTGTTTTCAATCCCTTGGAAGTATTGCTTTTTTGTCTTTCCTTATAAAGATGTATCATTAATGACATTAATTTTCAAGCAAGTTCACATCTTTAGTTTTTAATGAAAATATACATGAATACTGGAAGACAAGGTGCAGTTAAAGACAGTGTTGAAATTCATACAAGGAAATGAAGCTTTCTGATAACATTTGCAATTTTGAGCATCTCTCCACATTTGAGAAAAGTCAAATCAACAAATTTTGCAAAATAAACACTATGGTGGAATAGCCAGAATGATAAAGCATGCAACTAAGCCAAGAATGGCTCGTAGCTAAGGCATGATGCAAATTTTGCAAGGAATTGAGCCTAATCTCTCTATAGGTAATTTGCTTTCAGAGCTCTTTTAGGTGAACCATGCAACAAGGCCAGTCTTATGAGCACTTCATTTTGTCTCTTCTGCAAGTGTATGGCTGGCACAGAAACCAAGAGCTTGGCAATGTCAGTCATTTAAAATGATGAAGACCAAGTCATTAACTAGTGTGACCATGGTGACCTGAAGGAGAGGCTCAAGCTATAGTAGTCCTTATCTAAGCTACGACTAAATGTGGATATGGAAAACGTCAGTGGCTTATATGAGATGCATACACCTAAAGGTGTAGTTTTACGAATTATGGTGTAATAATCTTCACCTCTAAGAAGTTTATAGTTAGTGTAAGAGTATTTATGTAGCTGAACAAAAGGTAGGATTACTGAGATATGGATACTGATACTTTTATCAAATCCTTATCCAAATCTATGAAGGGATTTATTTGTCTTAAAAACCATCAAGTAATCATCTTACATAACATCATTGTTAAGATCCCAGAGAATGTTGTAACTAGAAGGCTTATCTATCAGGTTAAACAATTACTTCTGTCATCATTAGGTGATTATCACAGTGGAAGTGGAAAAGAAACCTAAATCAGTGCTGCTGAATTTGCAGCTTATACATGAGAAGGCTTTGAAACCAGTTAGAACACCTTGATACTATCTTTAGATCTGGAAGAAGCATAAAGTCTAGCTACCTCATTTTTGCTGACAAAATGGTCAGAATATGCATCAATTTAACATATATACAATGGATTGTTTCTGTGTTGACACCCTGAAGATGTATCACTAGTGTGCCTCAAGGATCACCACTATTTATATGATAATTTTTTTCAACATCTACACTGTGATTCCAGCCTGATTCAACCATTCTAGTGTATAGCAGTGGATCTAGCAAGGCTGAAACTGAAAGCAAGATGCAACCATCATTTAGCAGGTTGAGCAAATAGTTTAGTGACACAAGAATAGCCATCAGTCTTCTCAAAGCTACAGATGTATTATGCACATTCAGCAATAAACTTGTTAATGAAAACAAACCATTATCATCGTCTGTGGGCACTGTCATACCTCTGGAAGAAACACCACCATACACAGGGGGCACCTTTGAGAGACAAATTCACCAGCCATATTAACTTTATAATAACTAGAGCTACCAAAGACACCAATGCAATAAAAGACATAGCAGGAAATAGAGCTGAATATTATTACCTGTTTTTTTATCTACTAAAATATTATCCACCACATTATGCACTACCAATGATCAATATCAGTGCTATACAGTTAGATGAGATTGAAAACATGCAAAACATAAAACTGTGTAAAACTGGTCACGGGATGTACTTAGTCACCTCATCAAACCCTTATTGTATTTCATGAGCCTCAATGGCATTGTAAAACAACAATGATTACAAACAAATCCTTCAATAGGGTCTTTCAGTGAAAATACCATCCATTCTATCATTAAGCCACTGCAATATATTGTCTCCACAAGAACAGGGGAATGCATAAATGCTACATGAAGAGAAAATCATTAGTGAACAAATGCTATTTAGCCACCACTGAGATATTTCATCACCAACAGATCTCAGATTTCTTCATGTAGAATAAACATTTGGAGTTATAATTACTGTTGTTATAATGGTACAGTTTGGTTGGATACAATCTAATGCTTATTGTGTTTGGACTTTGAACCTGAAGATTGTTGGATCTTTGTCAATTGTCACAAAAGTGACCTTTGAAGATTTGGGCTACAAGTGGACTATAAAAATAATAGTCCAATTCTATTATTGAGTTGGTAGTGAGTACTATTGACTCGGTGCCTTTTTTTTATCAGGTCCAAATTTAGAGATAGCGATGTGACAATTTTCAGAGCTTTGTGTTAAAATTATGAAACAAATGTACTAGTATAATTCATTGTTAATAATTACTTAATATTTTCTGACCATTAACATGATTTAATTTTTAATTTTGAAGTAGCTTTTAAATTATGAGATTTTTGTTTATTGGTAGCAGCCAAAAAAGTATATGCAAAAATAAATATAATTTAAACATCAATGAAATTAATAAGAGTTGTCATTTTAACAAATGAAGTGGTATATATCAAGATAGAAAGATATCTTTGTATGTATTATGATATTTGTTTTAATTTGTAATGTATATATATATTTCAGATATTAAAATATTAAACTTCATAAAGAATAAGAAAACATCCACATCTTGTATCCTTGGAAGTGAATGTATACATTGATTTGATGAATTAAATATAAATAAAATTTTGGATTTGGGCAAGTATCTGTTAAGGAAAGGAGTACTTGTGAACCTTCGTCACCATCAGAAAGACAAACTTTTGTTTAGACTAGATTACAAGAAGCTCCGTGTGCAAAATACTTTTCACTTTTTGAGGAAACCAATGTTGCAAAAGCATTATTCAGTTCCATTCTACTATAATAAACGTGCAGAAATTGGTTTTTTATGTATTTCCTGATAACATGACAGAACTAAAGATAAATAAGGACTACCAAATATTCATCAAAATGGTAGCTGAGGTTGTTGATAGAAAAGAAGTACATACAAGTGAAAATGACGGTAGTAGTGAAAGTGATGAAGGAAAAGCAGCAACAGTAAAAGAGCTAGATAAGGAGGAGAAAAAAATATTTCAAGAAAAGATGTAGAAATAGTTTTTTATTTGAGTAAATTTGAATTTCCTAAAGCTAAAAAGCCAGTGGTATCTAAACCTTCCATGAAACAGTTTTTTAAAACTTGATTTGACAGAGGTTTTGTTAAAAACAGTATTTCATACAAGATGCAACTTTTTGCAGTATGTTTGTTGTTCTATAGAGTTTTTAAAATGTATATCTTCACACATTACTATCTAGTTTCTTTAATGTCAATTGTTTCCCTCTTTTATTTTCATATTATTATTATTCCAGTGTCTGGTTTTAAACAAGATCTTTAATTGTAGATTTAAAACTCTTGTCTTATTTCTAATGGTGATATGATAGAATATTGTAATTAAAGTTTATTGTTGTTGTAAAATGATCACTTTGTTAAATTTTGACATTCTTTAAAATGATGGTGCTTACTATGCAAATAGAGAGAATTATTTAGATAAATATTAAACTGTTTTAAACTTACATTCAAAACAACGTAATTAGGATTTATAATGTGGTTTGATTCAAAAACTATTTACTTTTTAATCTGATTGACATTAAAGCTTCAATGCAATATATCTTATTGCTGATCAATGTGATAAGTTTATGTAAAATTAAATGTTTGTTACGATCAAGGCTGTTCAAAGTATTCAGTTTTTTTATTGATATTTTTTCTGTAATTAAACATTTTTTTGAAAGTTAAAATTTCAATAGCATTTCTCTGCACCAGTTCTAAACTGAGTTTTTTACCTGATATAGTTGTTTTCATAATCATCTTTTTTCTGTGTATTCATTTTAACTATTCAAAATAGGAGTACAATAACCTGAAGCTTAGTTTTTTTGTATACTTATTAAGAATTGGGATAAAATATACTCTGTGTATTCTGCTTTGCTATTCAGTATGAAGCTTGAGTTTGGATGTTATCAAATGTACTACCATCAATGTGCTAATGTTACATTTAAAAAATACTATCTGGAGTACCCATCTCAAGGATGGGTGAAATAAAAGTTTGTAACAAAGGGTAGGAAATTGCGTTTCTATTGTTTATCTTAACATAAACATTGAAAATGCAATTAAAATACATGCCAATACTTAAAATAAAGACACTGTTTTCTGAAATTCCATCACTATAAAATTAGATGGAGGGTGACTTTCTTCATGTGATCCTGTATCACTGTCAAGTTTAGCACTGATTTATTAAGAAATGTGGAAATATATAAGGAACAGGAACACACACACACATTGATGTTTATTTATACAGAAGATGGGGAGAGCCAATCCCCATCCTTTCTTGATTTTCTCATGTCATCTTGTATCACTGTGTTTAGTTTCAGCCCAAGTGACCAAGAAATTTACAAGGAACAGATATGAGTGATAGATACCACAATGTATTTTTTTTTCCCAGATGCACACTTTGCTTTAGATAGTAGATGACAGCTGTATTAAACTTGAGTATGGAATATAAAAGCACTTAACAGAAGTTCTGTTAGAAGGTTGATTTGTTAATTTAGAACCTCTGTTAAATGCAGGTCTAGTTAGTGTTTTGAAGTGTAGTCGTTGTTGGTTTTTTTTCTGTCTAGACATAGGAAAAAGAACATTATGATTCAAAACCTTCCCTTACAGTGTATTTTCTACTATTGTTATGTCATTGTTTTTAATACTAAAAACTTGCAGAATATATAAATATTAGTAAATATGAACTAATATGTATTTGTGTGTGTATGCAGGACTGATCATATCAACTCACTTGGTAAAGGAATATGATAAGTAAATATGCAGTACTGCTTAATTTAAAATAAAGTTTCAATATACAATCCTAGAATTACAAATTTATATGGATACAAACTATGTCACTTTCATGCATCCTCATCTGTCCAGTGTTTATTGTTCCCTACTGGAATAGTGTTAAGTCTTCCGATTTACAATGCTAAAATCGGGAGTTTGATTCCCCTCAGTGGATGCAGCAGATAGCCCAATGTAGCTTTGCTATAAGAAAACACACACAATATTTGTTTGTGAGATAAGTGCATACTCTGTTTTCTAACACAAGTTCCAAGTCAATAAGTGGCATATGATATATGAAAGGGATTCAGCTTTAAGTGATATTTGGATGAGTTGAAGTTTTACAATTTTTAGATTAATGAACTTTCTACATTTTTTTCTTTTATAATATCTCTAGTTTTATGTGTTATTTCAGCAGATTTCATGTTTATTTTTGATCAAGATTCCAAGTGTTTAGAAAAAATAGCATTATTTGTTGAACATTTTTAACACTATTCAGTAATCTGTAAATCCTGTGTTTAAATTTTTTCCTATTTCACCAACATAACCATTTGTTTGCTGGATTGGTAGAGGGGCTACATAGACACTCCTCTTTTTATCTTATGGTGTTGACTTGTTCAAGGATAAGAATTTTTAATTGTGTTGGGATATAGATTTATAAACAACTATGAAATTATATTTCATACCTTTCTGTAAATCCACGATATGAGGATTGTAGTTGATGCCAAGCATTTTATTTTCACTTACTGAAGAAACTGTTTTGTTAATTATTATTTTTAAGAAATACCTCCTTGTTTATTGATGGACATTTTTGATAAAGCTTTGTAGGGTATTGCAACTGTTAAAATATTATATAACTATTTTTGATTTTTTTATCAAGGGTTGTATGATGGCATATTCTATAAGCTTTTAGAACATTAAAGTTGTAATTAATGTTTCATTAATTTTGTGGTAGTATGAGAAAAAGTGGACATAGCTTAAAGCATTTATTGGTTTTTCTATAAATAGAAATAACAGGTTCTATTTCAACTTTAAGTTCAATTTACTGTGAGTTTTTAACCTTTTGGGAAAATGCTTGAAAATAACTTCTGATGTTTGGCCATACAGAAAATATGTCATCAACATGTCAGAAACAGGGGATTTCCTATGTATTCAGATCCACCGTAAGAAGTAATTCACTTGCAAAATACTCTGTGTAGATGTTTACATAGAATTGGAGAAAAGTTTCCCAAATCTTTTACATATCTTAATCTGTAATATTTTCCCATGCATATGAGTGCATTATCTTCAGCATACATTTGCACTAGGGAGATAAAACTATGGACAGCATAGGAAGTGGAATGTTAAGGTAATTTTCTTTTTAGGAAAGTGTTATTTTATCAATTGTTAGATTTGTAAACAAAAATAAACATCAAAACATTTCTTCATTTGTGTAAGTTTTTGTTTTGTCGATGAAATTATATTGCTCAAAATATGTTAATGAGGATTTTTCCCAAAGCATTGTGTTAACCATTTGGATAAGTAATAAACAGTTGATTCTACAATAGAAATAATAGGTCTAAGAGGGAAGTTATCTTTATATTTGTAACAACTGATACATGTATGGCAGAAAATTGACTCAATTAAAATGTTTTTCATAAATCCAGATAATCAGCTAGAACTTTCTGGAGAGAATTGTCAAAATCAGGTACTTTGTTTGGAAGTGGGTTAATCTTAAGATTCTCATATTTTCATCTTGATTTAAACCCTTAAGTTTTGTTTCATAACTAGATTTGTCCATGATGTCACTTTGATTTGTCAGATTTGGTTACCAAAACATTCTTTTTTGGTTTTCTTAAGCCTTTTAAGAAATAATGAGGAATTGCAAATTTATAAACAACTACCTCCATGTGCAAATAGCTATTTTACTTTTGAAGTCATGTATATTTGCCTGTATATTTGTGAAAATTCCCACCTAGGTTTACGTTCGTATGCAGCATATCATGCAACAAAACCCTCCACCAATAGGAGTGTGACAAACCTCTTTGTGCAAATTTTCCCTCTTCACTAATGTGTGGGAAACCTTGTTTTCTCATCAGCACAGTTGTGTCAAGATACATTCATGTTTGTTGAGATGTGTCAAAGAAATTTGGTCTCTACTTTTGAACCCACCGCCAACTCTTGGGCTACTCTTTTACCAACGAATAGTGGGATTGACTGTCACATTATACGCCCCCACGGCTGGGAGGGCGAGCATGTTTAGCGCGACGCGGGCGCGAATCCGCGACCCTCGGATTACGAGTCGCACGCCTTACGCGCTTGGCCATGCCAGGCCGCCACCCATTGCTATAATATTTCTTGGGCTACTCTTTTACCAACGAATAGTGGGATTGACCGGAACTTTATAACGCCCCACGGCTGAAATGGCGACCATGTTTGGTGCGATCGAGATTCAAACGCGTGACCCTCAGATTACGAATCGAGCGTCCCAGCCACCTGTAATAAAAGTTTCCAATTTGTACACAGCGGATGTGGAAGGTAGTTTTCTCTTATAAACGACAGAATTAGTTCTGTGCTCGAAGCACATTATCTTCATTACGCGATTATACGTGCTTTATATCCCTTGCATTTTATTATATGTATCAGTATTTTTAGATGTATGTAAAGTTTCTTTAGATTTTTTTTGCCACCAAATACGACAACAATATCACAGAAAACGCAAAACCTAGTTTTGTGTATTCTTGGTACTTTAAACTAGGTGTCGAAAATTTCGTATCCAATGATTTTTTGATAAGACGGAGTGTTATTTGTTTTTTTCACTGTTTTGTTTGTTTGTTTGCACTTACTCATAAACTTCAAAATCAATAGAAACCATCTTAAAGTAATTATTATAAAGATGATCCTTTATATGTGAATGTGAGCATCTATTACTGTAATGCTTTGTATAGCAACTGAAACTTTAAGATTGAGTTGATGTGGTTGGCAGAACGCTGACAGCCTATTGTGTTGCTTTATGCTGAGTTCGAAAGAAACGTGCGTGTACTTGGGCTATTTTGTGTTGGAATTTTTGTCCGAGAATGGAGATTAAAACACTGAAAACAAGAATAATTTCATTTTTTTTACAGACTTTTGGTTTTTAAAGACACATGTACTTAATCAGTTAAATGTGTCAATTTTTATATTTCACAAAGGGGGATTGCAATTAACCTTCATAAGGTTATTAGATGTTTAATAAACTAATGAAAGAAAGGGGAACATTATCTAACATCTTTTTATATATATTTTTTACTTTCTTTATCCTTCTCTTCAGAAGAAAAAATAACTAGATGTAAACAATGTACATTATAATTAGTACTATTACCACGTTCTGATATAAGTTTTGTGGGATATACTTTAGAGCGATCAGTATTTAAATATCTACCATGGCCAAGTGTGTTAAGGTGTGCGACTCGTAATCTGAGGGTCGCGGGTTCGCATCCCCGTCGCGCCAAACATGCTCGCTCTCCCAGCCGTGGGGTCGTTATAATGTGACGCTCAATCCCACTCTTCGTTGGTAAAAGAGTATCCCAAGAGTTGGCGGTGGGTGGTGATAACTAACTGCCTTCCCTCTAGTCTTACACTGCTAAATTAGGGACGGCTAGCACAGATAGCACTTGAGTAGCTTTGTGCGAAATTAAAAAAACAAACAAACAAACAAAATATCTACCAATTTTAAATCATCTGTTTAATGAAGAGTAGAAGCATGTAAAATACGTTTTGTTACTTGTTGTAAGGTATTTTCTTGGAAAGGAAATAGAAGTTAGGCGTATACGAGGAAAGAATGCCACTTTTAAGAAAAATATCAACTTTTTCAATAAGTTATTACAATTACATACAGAAGAAATAAGAAGTAGCTCTAATATAACCCAGAAAATGTTCAATGAAAAGATTCAAGTCTAAGTGAATCTCTTTTTGTATAAGAGTAGTAAAAATATATGAGTGAACAACAAAAAAGGTCAATACAAAAAATTACAGTGACTAAAGATTCCAACTGGTGCATTTTTAATAATATAAAATCCATGGTCACGTTCATTTTCTAAAAATAAATTTTATTTTATTTAACAAAATACCAGTTATTTAGTGTGATACAATAGACAAGGTTAAAGAAAAAGTATTTACAACATTAGTTTCAAATCTTGATATAATCAAGTTTTTGAAATAACACTCCAAATGGCAAATAAAAATTCGTTATATATGTATGATATTTCTTTTTATGATTTTCTGTAAATCAGTAATAATATTTCTATTCACTTTTATCATTACTGTAGTTGTATTAATCTCATTAATTAAAATTAAATTTCCGGATGATGATGCCTGCTTGAAGTGAGATCGCAAATTTCTTGGGTTGATGGAACAGTATATAAAAAATAAACGAGCGGAAAGAAAGAATTGAATAAGATCAAGAAGAAAAAGACGTGAAACAAATGAAGTTATAGAATAAATGGACAAAAAGTTAAAAGAAGGTGTGAATTTCGCGCAAAGCTACACGATGGCTATTTGCGTTAGCCTTCTTTAATTTAGCAGTGTAAGACTAGACGGAAGGCAACTAGTCATCACCATACGCCGCCAGCTCTTGGGCTACTCTTTTATTAAAGAATAGTGGTATTGACCGTTACATTGTAACACTCCCACAGCTGAAAGGGTGAGCAGGTTTGCTGTGACAGGGATTTGAATCCGCGACCTTCGGATTACAAGTCGAGTGCCTTAACCACTTAGCCATGCCGGGCCGCAAAATAATTATAACATCAAATATGAGACAATGCAAAAATACTTCATTGAACTACAAAAAAAAAGACAACAAAATACAAAAAAAAGGCATCAATGAAGTTTATAAATGTTATATAACAGCAACATATGAGATATAGAATAGTGTCAATGACAGAATAAAACACCTGTAATGAATTTGTTCCAAACCAGCTACATTTCCGTATCTGCTAGAGCATGTCATCCCCAAACAACATTAACTGTGAAATATGGAACAGGACAACAACTTATTTGGTTTACACCTGTTACCACTACTGGTGTGCGTGCTATAACTGTAAAACCCTTATGGACTATTTCTCATCACTACCTTTTAAAGTAACAGAATTTATATGGTCAGCCCAACAGCATCGCCTAGTTGAGAAACCGATAGAATATGGCAGAAAAACAGAGTGAGAAGAATTTCAGGCTCAGTTTGAAATAATTATTAAATTAATTGAATTAATTTGTGAGTAACAATGCTTTATTTTTCTTGTCCATTTAAAAGGATTAATATTAAGTGAATTAAGTAGTTTTCCAGCTGAGAACCGTAACAACTATCAAGTATTTGTGGCTACCTTATTGAAAAGGTTCGGTGTGACACACCAACAGAAAGGTTCTCAAGTAAAGTTCAGGAGCAAAATATGGAGGATAGAAGGGATTTGGGCCAAATTTGCTTAGGTTTACAAAGGCTTACAAATATAATCCCACAAGGAATAACAACTTATTCCAAAGAATTTCAGGAAAAGTTATTTGTTATAAATGTGGAAAACATGGCCATTACATCTGAGACTGAGAGAATCAACAGCTGATAATAAACCAAGGAAACAATACTGTGAGGATGAGTTCTACAACCAAAATATTAGATTAGACGTAAAAGGTAAAATTCAGCTGAGGCTCCTCCATCAGAACCAAATTAAATAAGAAGTAATTATTTAAAGAATCCAGTATGTGACTTAACAGTTTCATTGGTGGAAAACCTTGAAAGATATTGATCAACACTGATTTTATAACTACAATTGTTTAACTAAATCTGGTAATAAATGTGGAATATTGCTTCCAGAGACGAAGAAAGAAGATCAATGCAAATATCAAATGGACAGTAATCTCTAGCAAAAGGAAAGTTCGGATCATCTCTCACTGTGAGAAGATTCTTCACATCACAGGATGTTTGAGTAATTAGTATTGAGGAGGAGTGCATATTGGAAATAAAAACACGGATAACGGAAGATTATTAAACTATGTCTGTCATTGGCTGTCCGCTTGAAAGTGTTGTCTGAATGCATTCAATAGTGTAGTGCTAAATGTATAACTACCGAAATGCATTTAACCTTAAAGTGGTAATAGTTTGAAATAATGGCAGTACTTTATTCCAGCTACAAAAGAGTAAAGGTACGCCGTGTCCACGTGTTTTCATTCCTGTGCATCTATCTCCAGTGAAGCATGTAATTTTGTCATTAAACATTAATTAAAACATTAATTGTAGTGTACTTCCTTTAGAAGAACGTTAAAGTATATTTACAGAAATAACATATTTCCATAGAAAAATCATGAGAAAATTCGCAATTTCGCTCATAAGATAATGAGAATTTGTCTTATATGTCACTACGAAATATTGTGTTTGGAGTTTGGTTGGTGTACACCATACTTATTGAATTGCATAAGAGAGTTATACTTTAGCTGAACGGTAAACAGCGTTTGGCACAATGCCATCATATACAAACTAAACCACCTACAAATAAATCCTACGATAGTCAAATGGATTTCAAATTTTTTAACCAATAGAACAGCACAAGTAAAAGTCAATAAAACCATATCCAAATTATTTAATATAACGGCAGGAGTGCCCCAAGGATCAGTCCTCTCTCCACTTCTTTACATAATTTTCGTCAGTGACATACCTTTTCCAAATCTAACATACACACACAATTCACAATACGCAGACGACATCGCAATCTGGAGCACCTCCAGAAACCCAGTAATGGCCATGTCTCGCGTACAAGAATCACTAAACAACGTCTCAACATGGAGCAACAAGTGGAGGGTCGTGTTAAATCCGACAAAACACAAGCAATCACCTTCTATAGAAAACTAAAGAAGCAAAGGAAAAATCTAGAAAAAATAAATCTATCACTTGGAAACACAACCATTAACATGAGCAAAACATCACATTCCTTGGCGTCACTTTCGACACAAAACTAACATGGAAAAACACATAAACAATATACACTCATCAATAAGAAAAGGATTTCATATCTAAAGACTATAACTGGTAAACAATCAAAATGCGCACCGAACACCATTATACAAATATATAAGGCTTACATCCGTCCACTAATAGAGTACGGATGTCAAGTAACATACAACATGTCAAACAACACACTCCAAAAAATCCAAGTGCAACAAAACAAAATATTAAAATCCGCATTCAGTTTACCATCTTTTACACCAACAAATTATCTACACCAAATTAGTAATTTACCAACTATAAGAGATAGAATAACAGAACTTTCTATGAAATATTATCGAAAAGCAGAAAACAGAAACAAACTAACGGCATCACTACACAAATTATCAAGTGCACCAACAAAATACATATCACCATACAACATATTTCAAGAATCACAATCCACTCAACAAAGAGTCTAAATACATAAAACTATGCTATTAACATGAATTCCTTTTTTTTCAGGTACAGGGCACACGACAGGCAAAACTTTCGGCGCCTGTCGTGAAAGTGAGTTTTCTCGGGTACTCCCGTTTCCCCACATCAAAATCTTCAGGCATTGATTTCTAGATCCCAGCCCAGGCAACCTTTTTGCCCGACCCAGAATCGGGCCGTTTGATTTGATCTGAACTTGAATGAATTACATTCATGTTCACATCTACCCAACTTTTTCTTTTCGAGACAGGTCCCGACCTTTCCTTCTTTCCACTGCTACCTTTGCCTCCACCCAAAAGACCATTTAGTGAGACATTCCCCACCCAAAAAGTCAAGAATAATAACGATAATTAATTTATTAAAATAATAATAATAATAATAAAACCACCATTTAATCCTAATAACAATTCACGAAAGGGGACGAAGAGGAACTACAAAGTTCCTGAACACCCCAGTTGGAGAGAGAACTCTTCGGATTTCTCTCTCTCTAAACTGAACCCCTGCCACGTTAGTTTAGTTTAGTTTAGCGTGGATCGATGAGATTTTGTTGTGTTCATTTGGTATAGTGGATCTTCTAGGTGGCAGTATTTTCGGAAGAAAGGTTCAGGCTGATTGTTATACTATGATAGTGAAAGTAATTTTGTTGCCGTACTCTGTGTGACTCTGTTATTCGACTGTATGTGTATAAGTGTCTTTTGCAGGTAAGGAAACCAAATGTGATGTAGAAGGACGTTCATAACAGAATAGGCTAATTCTGTTTAACTGATGTTTATTTTCATGATAAAAATTTAAGTTAAAGTAACTCTAACTCTTTATGATAGAGCATCCTCTAAACTTCGCTGTAAAGTTGAAATGAAATACTGAAAGTCAGCTCTTACCATTCAGACATTTATCAAGCCTTCCCTTAGTCTCTCTTAAGTCTACTGCATTCACTACATCTGAAGGTAATCCATGAGGAAGGCCAAAAAACAACATTGTTAAAAACAAAGATGTTTTCTCTGAACATGACTCTCATTCTCCCCAGATTTGTATTTATGTTTTCTAGTCCTGCCATTCTTACCATTCTGTACGAACAAAATATTATGTATTATCAACTCTCTTAAAAATTTTAAACATATCTTCTCTAATTTCTCTTTTTCAAAAGAGGGATCTTTCAGAGATCTTAATCTGTATTCTTAAGACAGCTTTTATATCTCAGGTAACATCCTAATAGCCTCCCTCTGAACCTTTTCCAACAATTCTACGTTGTACTTAAGGTAAGGAGTCCATAACTAAATACAATGTCTTAAATTTGGTTTATCCAATGATCTTTTCAATGAAATTATAGCTTCCTTAGATTTTTATTTAATATTTCTGTAAATACAACATAAGGTTTTATTTGTTGTATCATTATACGAATGGTTTCAGAGGCTGATCAACTAAAATAACTATGTTAAGGTTATTCTTATCAAAATTGTACTCGTAATTCACATCATGCTATCTCACATCCATGATCTTGCATTTATTTGCTAACCCACCAAATAATCAGATCATTTTGCAAAGCAGAAGCATCCTCTTTTTAACTAGCAACATTTGTTGTTTAATAACATTAGCAATATTAATTGTTTTCTCGAGGTTCAGTCTGCAGTAGCATAAAGTTTAGTCTATGGATTTTTTTCAAACTATAAAAAAGTTCAGTATAAGTTCTTCAAGTAACACTGACATTGTTAGAGGAAGTTTTTGTTCTCGTTGTTTTATTTCCAAAAGATAACAAGAGGCCATATGGGCTGCATAGGCTATATAGTTTTCTTCTACCATTCTATATATATACATCCCCCCTTTTTTTTTGTTATCCATCTGAGATCTCTAAATACTCATCTAATCTCATCTCAGGCCTGGAATGAGAGCACATAACTTGCAATCTATAGATTTGAAATCTTACCAATAATATTATTTCCTTCTCAATTAGAGGAGGGATTATAATATGATGGTCAGTCCTACTGTTTGTTGGTAAAAGAGCAGCCCAAGAGTTGGTGGTGTTCACTAGCTTCCTTTCCTCCAGCTTATTACTGCTAAATTAGGGACAGCTAGTACAGAAGACTCTTATGTAACTCTGCATAAAATTAAAAACAAATCAGACCATTTCCTCTAAACCTCTTCATTGTTTCAGCTTCAACCACACTTAAAAGCAAAGTATTTCATAAGCTAAACAACAGGTAGCTAAACTGCTGTTATGTCACTGATCCATGTCATAAATTTCTGTGAAATAATATTACTGTTTAATTTTTTTTTGTGTGTGTTCACAAAACATAATCTGTGTTCATGAATTATAGGAGAATTCAAATTCCAACCACTTCAGACCATTGCTGTTAAGTTAGGTGTTAACCTGAAAGTTACAAAGAAGAAAGAGTTAAAAAATCATAGCCAGGATATAAAAATTAATAAACTTGATGACATTTACCAAATGTGTCATAAAAATGTTACTCAATATTTCATACACAAAGTTGGGCATTGACGCTGTACATAACGGATATATGAAAGAAGCTTTAGATGTGATTTTACAAGGAAACAAATTTATTTTCTTCCAAAAAAAACAAATTTTCTTAGAAATAAAAGATATATATATTGGTGTTGTACTTTTATAGTCTAGTATATTGATAGCAATATTAGATCTGTTGAATTACCAATCAAATGCAAAGAACAACTTTAAAGGATGGAAATTTTACAGATTGCACTAATAAAATACAAATGAAGATATGTAAAGAATGCAGATTTATAGGTAACCTTGTTACATAAGACAATATTATAGATAGAGGAGATATGATTGCATTTCATGAGCTTTGTTTTAATGGAAAATGCTGAAATTTCATAATAGATGCCAGACAGTAATTTATTAGAGATCATAGAAAGTCATTGAACTTGAGATGGTAAGAGATGCTTATAATCTTTTATTAGTTTCATTGATAAGTTAGAATAGTAACTAAGGTGCTTGGTGTTGAAATGCTTTTCATTTATTTTCAGATATAACATGGGACTGTAAATGATTCATAACAAAATAAGCTGATGCCTGCAACTAATTTGTGGATTACAAACAGTTTAGGGAAGGTGTATACTCTCTCAACTCAAGATCAGAGGTGGAGAGAGATACCTTTTGGTGGAATTGAGATTAAAAGGCTTTCAGCTGCTGAACGATGTATATGGGGAATAGGAAGTGATCACCAAGTATATGTTTTTGTTCCTCGAAGTGATGTTCCCATACATTATCAGGAAATTACATATGAAAATCAGGTAAGTGTAAGTTATTAAACTTTAACAAAGTTTATTGATAGCAAAATTGAAGCTTGAAATGCGATAACATTTATAATATGTATGACAGTAGTAGTACTTACAGCATACAGGTTTGCATATGTGACTGTGTGAATCATACATTGTGTAGTCCAACTGTTGTGTATTTGTGATTGTTGTATTATTGCATCATGTTATTGGAATCTTTTAAGTTTTCTCTTTGTTTTAATTGAGTATTATTCCTTCATAATATTGTAGTTTATGGAACATTCTAGGCTTCAGTCAGACTATAAATATGTCTAAAATGTGCAGTTGAAGTTTGTTGATTACATAGCTAGACAGAGAGATAGATCTATACTGCATGATTGTTAGTTGAGCCTTAACGAGTGTATAGTGATATACATTTGACTTGTTTTAATATATTATTTTAAAACAAGTGGACTGTGTGCTGTTTATTGTTGCAATTTATTGTCAACAAATCACAGACATCTACTGTAAAGAATCTGGCCCATAAATTAAATCCTAACATATATATTCTTTTTTTTTTTTAAATATAACTAATCTTTTATGTTGTTTACACAAGTTCGCATGGATTTCCTGGCATGGGTTTAGATTGAGTATATGCTGATAATAATTTTGGTTTCAATTATTTTACAGAGATGGAATCCTTATGGAGGATTTAGCAGTAAACTGTTTCCAACAGACCGTCCATCTTGGAGTAGTGAGAATGGACTACAGTCTCTCTCAAAAGAAAGCTTCAAACTTCCTTCAGCTAGTTGGCAGTGGGAAGGGGAGTGGCATCTAGAAGAAAATCTTGATGGCCAACCATTGGGTATTGAAGTAAATATGTTTTTTCATATTGAATTTTTAGTAAGAATTTAACATTAGATTATGGTCTTAGGTTATAAATTTTGCCAACAATTATTTACGTAGTATATATGATACTTTTTTGCAGAATTTTTTGAAAATATATGAAATGGCAAACTTTTTTGTAAACAGATATTTTTTCTACCCATAAAATAAATAATAATAAATAAAAAAATACTAAATAAATAAAATAAATAAAGCTATGATTAGATACTGTTGTAAGCTTTGTTTTTAATGTGATTATTTGTTAAGTAGAGGGAGCTATGGGTTTTAATGACATAAAGCCTAGAAAGTTCTAATCTGACAACACAGTTTTCTCATAAATTTGAAGCTAGGTTACAAATGCAAGAAGGCCTGGTAGTGGCCAGGTGGTTAGGGCACTTGACTAGTATTCTGAGGGTTGTGGGTTCTATTTCTTGTCGCACCAAACATGGTTGCCCTTTCAGCTATGGGGTTATTATCATGTTAGATCAATCTGGAACATTGGTAAAAGAGTATCCCAAGACTTGGTGGTGGATTGTGATGACTAGCTGGCTTCTCTCTAGTCTTACACTGCTAAGTTAAGGATGGCTTGTGCAGACAGCCCTCAAGTAGCTTTGTGTGAAATTCAAAAAAATAAACAAGATAGATGTGAAGTTTGTAGTGTGTAATTTGAAGATAGAGAGCTAAATAAACAGTGTTTTGGGGAAGTGTTTATAACACTTCAGTTACTTTGTACAAGTAAGGTGATTTTTGCATTAGTTCTAGTGCTGTTAAAGTTTTTAACATCATAGGAATCTGTAAGTTCACAACAATTTTGACAGTGTACAAGTGGTTAAGCTTGTAGAAATGTTAAAGGAGGAAATAAACTAACTTGTTAATATTATGTGGACTACCCATTGAATTATTCTCACTGGATAATTCTAGAGAACCTGCCATCAAAAGAACAAAGTTGCAACATCTGGTGTTGGAAATATGATATTATTTTGGTGAAAATAAAACAGAACTTTGGCCAACCTTTAACTGTTGAAGATAACAACCAACCACAAGATCAAGTAGAAATTAAATGAGAACTGAGAAGAAAGAGATAGGAAATATAAAAGGAGGCCAGGGAAATTGAGACAAAATTTAAAGATCAAGAAAAACAAAATTGAAATGGATATAAACTAGAAGTGACAGTAATTTAAGTTGCAAGAATAAAATGCACTACTTAAAGGAGAATTAAAAATAAATTTCATTGAAGAAAAGATTAATGAAATTATTGTAGATCTACAGATTTCTTATTACCACCTATTTTAAACTGTTTTGTATTTTTACATTTTTTGTAAATAATTATTAAGATGGAATTCTCATCTTATAAACTTGTTTGTTTTGAATGTATTGCAATATAAGGCTTCCCAGTAGAATTTATAGATCTGTGTGGCTTTGATGAAGTATTTCCATTCTTGTGATAAAAGTTAATGCTATAACATTGATGAAACATGCTAAGTATAGATGTAAGTTAAAAAATAAATTTTATTTTTCCTTTTGTATTTAGGGTTGGATGTATGCTGTTGACTTTCCTCGCCACTATTTCCCAGAAAAACATTGGAACTCCCTGGTGCGCAGAAGAAAATGGATACGTTGTAGATGCTATTCAGCTGTAGACAGATGGGCTCAGGTACAATAGCTAATAAATAGAGTGAAGAACAAAATTTAAGGGTTCTTAATTGCACCTATTTAAAGTTGTTAGATGTGTGAACCAAATATCACAGATGTGAACTTTACAACTGTTGTCATGGATCTTGCTTAGTTGTCTATTTTGAACTAGTGGGTAGTAAAAATTATATTTTATTGTGTACATGACTTAATGTTATAAAAATATTTTCTAAGCATTCTTTGATAGATTGTTTAGGTAAAGTATTCATGATGAAACTTTGAATAATGGACGGCAACAACAGGCAGTTTCCGTCCATTCTTCAAAGTTTCATCATTTTTCAAGCAATTGTATAAGTTCATAAATTCTTAAAATTGTTGTGTGTTTTAGTAAAGAATAAAATTTCAACTAGAAATTCATAAACTTATTGTGTTGTAATTTTGTAACAGACTTTAGGACTACTGAAAATAAAATTTCTAAAAGTGATTTGAATGTTTCTTGGAAGTACTAGCATTGTTACAGTAAAGCTATCAGCAACATCTATATATTTTAAAGTGAGCACTCTGAAAAGGCCCATTGATGTGCAGATATTCAAACATAGTATCTAGAGAAATTTGAAATGCAAGTCAAAAGTGCATTTGTGTTAGTGGAGAAAAGTTTCAAAGTAATGTAGAAGTATTCATATTAGCAGTTGTATATTTAACTTTGATTTCTTTCAAATACAAACAGTGATAATTGGACATTGATGTTATTTATTTAGTTATTACGATCATTTGTTGCAGTATGTACCAGTTTGCTCTAACTCTTGATACAGTAATAAAGTTTATGGCAGTTATAGTTTGATAAGAGGGAAGGATTAACTGCTGCTGTCATGACTATTATTGCGCTTATGGTTAAATATGAAAATCTGTGTTGATTTTACTTTTTAAAAGGGGAATTAAATGTATTTCAGACAAATCTGGACTCAGCTCAGTGGAATAACAAAACATTTTGGTTGTGTAATAATGCTGTGCATATTTTATTGTTAGGTACCATATAATAATTACAAATAAAAAAAATTATTGAACAATATTTTAAAAATATTTCATAGTACTGTGAGAGAGAAATACAATAAGCCTGTTAGCTGCATAACAAGTAATTTTTGGTTTTAGTAAGTTCTAGGGAGTATTTAATTTCTTTCTAGTGAACATAGAAAATGTTCCACCAGAACATGTAGTGTGAGATGTTTTATCAATGACATATATCTTAGATTATAATTTTGTCTTAATAACATGAAGGGAGGAATGATAAACGTTTTTGTGTCTATCTGTTTGTATCTACAGATGTCAATACATAGGCTCACATTGAAGTGAATCTAGATAAAATAAGCTTTATGGTAAACTCAGTTTCATGATGAGTGTAGCAAACTCGTGTATAGAATGAGACTATAATTCATACTTCATGTAAACAAAGAAGTATGATAGACCATTTGTATCTTTAAGTGTGATGTTCCTTTCAGGTTTCCTGGCTGTGTCTACTGTTAGCTCTTTATATCCAAAAGGAAATCAGAATCTTTTGAACAGTATGTGTACAAAAAAGAGAGCAAATTATATTAGTTAGCTTTAATCATATGAATTATTTTTGTATTTGTTTTTTTTGTATGCATCTTAAATTTTACAACCCACATTGTGTTATTAGAGTTGGAAATAAGAAAAATTAATTTTTTTTAAAGTTAAAAGTCACCTTTTTCATCATATTATGATTGTGACTTCAAGTTATCCTTTTCTTTGAATTAGAATGGTCACAAGTGTGATATGATTAGAAACAAAGGTATGGGTATATAGTTCATGAATTTATCTTGTATATTGATTTTTTATTAGAATTATGGTCAGGATCATAGAATATAGAGGTCTGCAGTTTTAGGAATTGTTACTATTCACTTGACTTATTTAGTTTGAGTAGTTGATTTCTGATGACAGAAGATACACTATTAGAATATTATCACATACTGAAAGTTTATCTGATGTATGCATTCATAAAACTGTGATATATCACAGTCAGAGCTGATTATTTAGTATTACTTATGTAGATTTCCAGCATACATGGAGATCCGGTGGAAGAACCTTTTATTGATGTGTCTGTTGGAGGATCTGAGATACCTGGTGGAGACCCTGACATTCTGGCTGTGTGGGCAGTAACTGTTTTGGGTCGAGTGAGTGTTCTCAACATTCTTTTCATAATGTTAGATAAATTTAATGAATACTTAAAGTGCTATTTACTGTAGTAGTCTGATTATAGAGAAAAATACTTTGTCATTTCTAGTTTATTTTAATTTGTTTTTGGTAGATGCTTTTATATTTGTTAAATAAATTAAATTCAGATCTAAATTACATCCTTTGAAATAAAACATTACCACTTGATTTGTTTAATTAAATAATTTATTTACATCATTTTCTCTGTGTGAAAATGTTTAGAAACCTTTGCTTTACCTTTTCTGGCCTGTACGTATTCGGTATTACCCAGAGAAGGTATGTTACATTAAATTAAAAAAAAATTGTTTTTAGGCACCCAACAGTTTCCTCCAAAGATATTGTAACTGAAATGTAGAGAGTTAAATTTTTCTTTTGATATATGTTTTTTTAACAATTTTGAATAAAATAATAAAAACTGTACTTAGCCTTAATTGCCATTTTTTTTAAACCTCCTGTGGAAGTTATTTATTTTACTTAAATAATTGTCTTACTAGTTAATATTTTGTCTGTACAAATTGAGTTTTGTAATTCAATCACTAGGCCATACCTACATTCAGTCCTAGAATTCCCATTTTTACAAGGTTGGTGCTGAGTGTATTTCAACGCATTATGTGTAATGGATGTATAGGCTATGAATAATTTTTGGTGTAAAATAGATTGAGATAAATATTAACTATTTTTATAGGTATAATATTAATACAGTTTTTATTACATACTTTCTTTAAAGAAAGTGGCCTACCATATGCTTTTGTTATTCTTACTATTCATAAATGTATCAGCACTGACTACTAGATCAGTCATTATGCAGTACATGCATAATGGTATAGCAACTGACAATGCTACACAGCAGTTTTATTGTATTATATTTAAAATGTTGATTAAACACAACAACTTATGTTTCAAAATGTCCCATTGTTGTGATGAGTGGTTAAAATGTCTGTCTTTCCAGATTTGGAAACTTTTATTAATGATGGGCCAAAGTTGAGATAATATTGAATCCTTTCATTACTACTGTAGAATATTATATTAAGACCTTCATAATATTTGTAATTTTTAATGATATTAAACTAATGTTTTACAATTATATGTATAATTATAATTTACTAATTTTATTTCCTTTAAAATTAGCATATAAAGTAAATGTGAACCTTATCTTTAGGTAATGTTTCGTTATGGTGTAAGAACAGTTGCTCCTGAAGGCCAGGGCTGGATCCATATTACAACACCAGCTGGATGTGAGGTCAACCAGATTTCTGTGGGCCCAACAGGACTTGTGTGGGCAGTGCTATGGGATGGGTGCACAATTGTCAGAACAGGAGTAACTCGGGAAAACATAAGAGGTTGGGAGAAAGTAAATATATTTTGACTCAGATGCATGTAGCTTAGTTGCAGGCATGTTTACTAGATCCTAAACTAGCTAGTTAAAGTATTCATCATTAATAGCCATAGATGACTGGTTGATTGCAATATACAGTGAAAAACATATAAAGATTGATCATTACTAGTGCTTTCAAATGATTTTGATGAAAATAAAAACACTGTAGTTGATGTGTTTGGCTTCAAACCAAATGTTCATCTGGGTATCTGAAGTGTCATTTCTACAAGACTTGTCAGTAAATACTTTTTAACTACTAAAATTCAACACACTCATGACACAAATTAACAATGAAAGTCAGTAATTCAGACCACTTACTTAAAAGCTTTAGAAATAAAATCGAAATCTCGTTTTCATTAACCACGTACATTTCACACCAATTACTAATATAAATGTGTTTAACTGTCATGAAGGTTACATTAGTTTTTTTGTTATCAAACCTTATCCTTCAGCTTTAAAACCTTGTTTTTCTATAATATTTTCCCTGTCAGCTCATCTGTTTGCTTTTAGTAACTCACCCAACCTTTCAGTGCTAAATCCTACTTTCACACCAAAATCCAGTTACAATATTTCTCATTCTTTGTTTTTACTCTAAGTTCTCCATGATAGGAGATCCCTTCTTGCTGGCTTTTCATCATTATAATTGCTGATACTCTGGGGTATATTACTCCTTAGTCATAATATAACTTTTCTTCTCAGCTGTATAAAGTTGAAGGATTCAGCATATTAGAGTTTAGAATTCCACTAGCTAGTCGGAAAACAGAAATATCAGAAGTATCAGGAATTCAATCTTGTGTAACAAAAGTCTGGATAGAAAAATCTAGTATTGATGAATTCTAATTGGTTGAAAGGTCAGCTAGGTGTGTAGGTTGAAATGGGGTCATAACTTGGTTATGACTATTACTCCTCTCTAAAAACTATTTTTAGAGCTGAGTAATATGCTATTTCAATACACAAAGTTATTTCAGTTTTGTGTCTGTTGATGTGTTTGTATTTTTTCTGTTTGTATGGCTGTGCTTTGGCTCCTCTTCTGACATTTGTAATACTAAAAATCTACTTTTATGGTTGTTCTTCAAAGTGCGTATGTCGTCATTTATTACTTATTGCTTAAATTTGAGTGTTCCAGTTTGGGGCCCTACTGTTCTGACTAACATCTTGGGGTACAAAGTTTTGCTTGACATCTTGACTATTTTTTGAGTATTTTCATGCCTCTTTCTAAAAATGACTAGCTTTTGCTTATTTCTTCCAGTTCACAGTACAGAGACCACACTCATCTAATCCTACAAAAAGCAGCACAAATGGGATTTCTGATTACAGTGGGGAAGCCTGTTCTTACACCCCCCTCAATACTCTGTTCATTTGGGTAGGATTTTCTTACCAACTTCAGTCATACCTGGTCCTCTTCTTTTTTCTCACATTCCTTGCAGCTTGAGATGTTCTGTCATCGTGGGGATGTGGGCTTCTTTAGAAGCTCTCATTCCCATTGGTCAAGCTCAGATGAGTTCCTTTCAGTGGACACTCTTAGATCAGTGGAACTTTCTCAGATCCCTTGTACTATCCTTTTACCCTTCTTTTACTAATCAGAGCCAATCTGGCTTGGTGGTTAAACAGAGACCAGAACCTGGCAGAGGTTCTACTCACCTCATCTGGATTTGTGTGTTTCATGGACTCATTTTCAGAGAACTGAGGTTTTTACCTCAACTCCTTGGAGATTTCCTGTTTTTAGTAAATCAGTTCTTGGATCTCCTTTTGGGACCACAGTCATCACATTATGGTCTTAAGCATGCTATTTTCCTGGCTCCTTGAACCTGGTTTTCAATCGGCTATCTTCTCCTAACAAGATTCTCCTCACGCAGTAGTCTCTCAATCCGTAGGTCTTTAGATGGATGTGTTCTCAGCTTGGGACACCTCGTATATATCTTTATCATGCACTAGAACACTGAAATTTGTTTCCCATTTCACACCTGCTAAATCTTGGAGGTGAATATGCTTTGTTAAGATTGGAGGAGTTTTGGTCTACTGCTGACTCCATATTAGCTGGCACAACCATCATTCCCAATATTCCAACATTTACTTGTATAACTTTCCCTACCATCAAATGAGTCTCAGTCCCTTTTCAGTCAACCTTGGTCAGACGTTGTTCATCCAGATGTTACCACGCTTTGTCTTCACTTGTGGCTTGTGTCAGGTCCATTGTCTCAGACCAGGGACTGACTCCATATGTTCATCTTTCCTTTCCTGATCCATTAGACTTTCTTTCCTGTCCATTTATCCTTATCTTCATGTTCCATTTATTTCCTTGTCCTCTTTTCTTGTAGATGTTGTAGAGCAGGTATTTATGCCTTTAATTTTACCCACTTTTTCTACCATTCCTATCAAAACAAATTGCACCTGTGCACATCCGTTTTTTTCCCACCATATCACATTCTTTTTATACTTCAGGGAAAGGGGTAAAGAGAACACCAGTTCCAGAAGTAGTGCAGTACCCAACTAGTGTGCTTTGTTTTCATCTTAGAGATACCCACTCATTCTGGGCTGTCACTGTTCACTTGGTTTCTATTTAGTGTGCCTAAACTGGCTCCTCCATCTTTGCAGTGTGGATTCTTTCTAGCTTTTTGTGAGGGGAGATAAGATTGTATCAGAAGTTAACATTTTTCTTACACTGAAAAAGATTGCTGGTATGTGATTTTCTCCTCTTGCACAATTCCCATCCTTTCTCCTCTCAGCCAGTGCTCTTTTAGAGCCTGGCATTTCTGGAAAGTGAGGATTGAGTGCAAAAAATAGAGAGAGCTAGCTGAACCAGTAGAGTTTGTGCAATACCACTGGTAGAGAATAGTCTCATAATATGTACGTGTTCAAAAGGAGCATGAAATTGATGGGGTAGAAAGACTGGAGTGCTGAGCATGAAAATTTTTAGCAATACTTAGAGGGCAGGTGGAAGGATGAAGTAGCTTTTTGTTAGAAGGGATAAGTTCTCATTGGAAATACATTTTCAGTGTAAGAAAAATGTTAACATTACCTTGAACAAGTGACATTTCTATAGAGTTCACATATGCTTTTGCTCTAATATCTCATAGAACATGCATTCCTGGTGTTCATGAGCTATTCAGTCCATAAACTTGTATTTGACCTATACCGTTTTAACTGTGTTGCCTTCTGTAGCCATTGTTGTGACAATGAACACCACACTTACTGTAGAACTGGATCCTACATACGTGCTAACTTGTTAAACATGTTAACTTTTACTTTTGACCATAGAAATCCACTAATACTTTCATTGTATTTTTGTTGGGATCTTCTTCCATTACAAATTCAGTACTATCTGTGGTGCAAGGTACAAAATTTCACTTTATGGTTGTTATTTTCTGCCTGTTTAATACACTTACAAGTTGCATTTTCATGCATCTGATGCTGTTTTCTGCACTGAAATAATGTTAAGAAAATACATAGAAAACTGTGATTTATTAAGTATTTCAACATGCATGATTGAAAATATTTTGTTACAATAAAATGAAATACTGGTTATATGAAGCTTTCATGACTTTTAAGCTACTGTTTATGAATTTCATGTACCACTAATAATTTCATCAACTCAAATATGTTCATTCAAAACAATTAAAATACTTTGCACAACTCTCATTAAAAACAATGTATGTACTATGAGTCTGTTACTCTTATCCTGCCATGAATGCACATTACCTGCTAAATATTTCAGTGTCAGACTTGAAATAATGTCTCACAAGTATTAGAGAAAATAACAGATATTATTACACATCAGATAAAGATAGTTTTGTATTATAAAGTTTTAATATTTGGGTTGTAATCTTTCTTTCCATTCACATGTTAAATAATTGTCTACATTATGCAGTTGATTCACTTGTATTGTACAACATTCATGAATGGCCTCATGTTATGTGAGATTATACACTCACATACACATTTATTTAGACTTGTATGTTATCACATCATTAATAGCTTTTATCAAACTGCCTCTGGATCCCATTTGAAGTCTTTTGTAACTCTCTCAAATTGCTTTGTAAAGCTACTGGTTGGTAACTCATTTAGTAAAGTGCTGCCATGTGCTTATCTTTATTTAGGCATCACGAAGTGCTTAATCACTGACTATGTTCAGCGGAACTTCAACTCTTCATTTTAGATTCTTCAAAGTCAAGATTATTCATTCATGCTGTTATTATAAATTAATATACACACAAATGAAACACATCTCTCTTTCTGTCTATGTATATACAGAGAAGATATATACTTTTTAGGTCTACCAATAAAATGATCTTGTGAGAATTGAGCAGTATTTATAGCTGTTATTTTCAGTTGTCCAAGCTGTTGAAACTGTCTACTAGGTATTGCATATACCAGTACTAACTCTCTTGAACTTGTAAAAAATACCCTTGGTCTGGATTCCTGTATGTGGTGAGGGGACCTCCCAGGTAAGGTTCTGTTCTTTCATTTTACCTCCTCTGGGATCTAAACATCCACCCACGTGTTTGCCATGCGTGGTGACCTGTGAAGGGGAGGAGAGGATCCTGGTGGTTGAGGGGTCCAACCCTAACAAACCACTTTGGCCTTGAATTTCTGTAGACGGGCAGCCTTTGGGTGGCCCCCTTGGGTCAGTCGGCTGGTCCACTTGGGCTAGAGTCAACCAAGTGCCAGTGTTGGAAGTTCTCAATGGGTGTTGTGGACATTGTGTCTGATGCTGGTGTTTGGGTATAGTGCTCACGAAACCCTGGCGTTGCTGCATTGTCCTTGCATGACATTGTAGTGCTCCCCTCATAGGGCTCCATGGTGGGTGGGGTCAGTGGGTACTGAAATTTTCCTGTTCTCCTATGGATCCTCCAACAAAAAATTTAAATAAAATAGTGAGAAAACAGTCAATAGATAAACGACCACATCTTGAAGACTCTGAGCAGCAATCTTCAACATCTGTAACACCTGTACCCCATTTTCTTATATTACATTCTCTTTCAGGAAAACCTTTAGGACAAATGTCTCCCTTTTTCATTCAGAAGGGACTAGAGGGACTTGCTGGCTCTCCAAAGTCAGTGAAGAAGCTTCGTTCTGGAGACATATTGGTTGAAACATTCACATCCCAATACAGAGAACTCCTCTTGAATTCAAAGGCAATTGGGGATGTACTTATTGAGGTTACCACTCATGCTACCTTGAATTCATCATGAGGAGTTATTGTTAAGAGGGATTTGAAGAACATCCCTGAGTCAAAGATTCTCGCTGGTCTCTCCACTCAAGGAGTTTCTGCAGTGAGGCACATCTCCACTCGCAAAGACAGAGTTGCACTGCCGACAGAAATCCATGTTTTGACATTTACATCATCAGTGCACCTGCCACCATCAAGGCAGGTTATCTAATTTACAGGGTACGGCTGTACGTTCCAAACCCTCTTCGATGTTTCCAATGTCAGATCTTTGGCCACTTAAAGACGTCCTGTCTTGGTTCCCTGACATGTGCTCGTTGTGGTGGCAAGGACCATGATGCCTATGAGTGTCGCACAGACCCACATTGTATAAACTGCAATGGTTTCCACCCTTCCTACTTTCATTCTTGCCCAAAATGGTTGGAGGAAAAAAAGGTGCAGCGTTTGAAAACGACCCATAACATTAGTTATCCTGAGGCTCGGAAATTGCTGTCCGCCACTCCATCTTGGACATATGCTGCTTCACTTCGTTCCACAACTACAGTGGGAGTGCAGACAGATTTCTCTGTACCTCCAAGAGAATCTTTTTCAAAACAAATGAAAAGCCTTTTGACTTCCATGGTTAAAAAGGTTGATGAATAGACTTCTCCACCCATCTCTGTTCCTCCCATACAGTCCAACAAATCTCAAGATCCACATCCTTTGGTTTCAAATACAGGCATTTCTTCTGATACATTTTTTTCTCCAACCCCACGATGCAAAACAATCAATCGTTCGTGTCCTCAGTCACTGGAATCCCCTTCCAACAAGAAAGACCTGCCCAATCGACCCAGGGCAGGATCCATGGAGGTTGATAGACCTCCTCTGAGTAAGGACAGTAAGGAAAAAAAGATGTGGTCATAAGCGGAAGGGTTCTCCAGCCACTTTGCCTACCCGTCATTAAAAATGGCCACCTAAATACAATGGAACTGTTCAGGTTTACGTTCAAATCTGGATGACGTGAAAACACTGATTGCTTCCTACCATCCTGTATATCTTTCCTTACAAGAAACATTTCTAAAACCTGCTGATACAGTCACTGGAATTCCCTTCCAACAACAAAGACCTGCCCAATCGACCCAGGGCAGGATCTATGGAGGTTGATAGACCTCCTCTGAATAAGAACAGTAAGGAAAAAAGATGTAGTCATAAACAGAAGGGTTCTCCAGCCACTTTGCCTACCCATCATTAAAAATGGACACCTTAATACAATGGAACTGTCAAGGTTTACGTTCTAATCTGGATGACATCAAAACACTGATTGCTTCCTACCATCCTGTGTCTTTCCTTACAAGAAACATTTACAATGGTGCTGATACAATCACCATTCGGCAGTTTTCTCTGTACAGAAATGACAGGCTGTGTGATGGACGACTACATGAAGGGGTGGCACTATTGGTTGATTAGCATGTGTCCACCCTGTCTTTGTCACTCAACATACCCTTGGAGGCTGTAGCCATCCATGTTTCCTTGGGTCAACCATCACTGTTTGTTCTCTCTACCTGTCTCCTGGAGAGACATATGATCAATCAGACCTTGATACTCTAGTTGAACAGTTGCTGTCTCCATTTCTAATCCTGGGGGACTTTAATGGACATCATCCCCTCTGGGATAGTGCTGTTATTGATAGGAAGGGTCGCTCTGTAGAGCATATGCTCTCTGATCATAATCTTTCTCTTTTCAATAGTAGTTCTTCCACTTATTTCAATGCACCTAGTCAGTCCTTTACTGCTATTGATCTCTCGGTTTGCTCCCCTTCATTATTTTCCCATTTTTCATGGAGGGTTGACAATAATCCACTAGGCAGTGATCATTTTTCTATACTTTTGAGTGAGACTGGCCATGGTTGATGCCACCCTATTGGAGTGCCCCGGTTGAAGCTGGATCAGGCAGACTGGTCCACTTTCACTGCTCTTGCAGAACTTGATCCTCCCATCGTGAATCAGCCATCAATAGACGACTGTGTGGCAGCAGTAACTGACTGTATTATACAAGCAGCTGCTCAGTGTATTCCTAAAACATTGACACGTTTTCCATGATATCCTCATCCGTGGTGGAATCCTGCTTGCCACTTGGCATGGAAGGATCATAAATGGGCCTGGGATACTTTCCATAGATATCCCACATTTTGAACTGCATTGTTTTCTAACAGACCCGTGCACATGCTAAGTAGGTAAGACGTCGAAGCCAGAAGGAATCTTGGATGAAGTTCACAACTAGCATATCTTCTACCTCTAATTCCAAGGTCATATGGGACAGGATTTGAAAGGTCAGTGGGCACTACAATTCTGTCCCCTTCTTCATCTTACTCTCTGATGGTCAAGAGGTACCTGATGTCTGGAGCATTGCCTATACTCTGGGTGAAAGCTTTTGCTGGGTATCTAGCACTTCTGCTTGTTCCTCCACCTTCTTGGCTATCAAGACTCGAGCAGAACGTTCACCTCTTTCCTTTTGAACTGACTGTCTTTTTGACTATAATTGTCCCTTTACACTGGTGGAACTGAAAATGGTCCTTCATCGGTCTGGTGGTAACTCTGTTGGACCTGATGATGTACGCTATGACATCCTGCTCTCTCTCTCTCTCTCCTGCTTCTCTTGATATTATTCTAATTGTTTTTAACTGGATCTGGCAGGAGAATGTTTTTCCTGATGCTTGGTGCCAGGCTATTATCTTACCTTTCTCTAAACCTGGGAAAGATCCCAAGATTCCTTGACACTACCGTCCAATTGCTTTGACGAGCTGTCTCTGTAAGACCTTAGAGAGGATGGTTAATGCTCGTCTTGTTTGGTTCCTCGAATCAAACAACCTACTTTCACCCACCCAGTGTGGGTTCTGACGACAGCACTCCAGCATAGACCACCTAATTCGACTTGAAACATCAATCAGAGAAGCCTTTCTCAAATGCCAACATCTTGTTTCAATATTCTTTGACATTGAGAAGGCTTATGACACAACATGGAGGTATGGCATTTTGTGAGATCTCCATATATATGTGTTACGTGGTCATTTACCTATGTTTATTAACAATTTTTTTAATGGACAAGAGATTCCAAGTTCATGTGGGTTCAACACTTTCCCGTTCTTTTGTACAGGAATTTGGGGTCCCTCAGGGCTGTGTTTTGAGTGTCACACTTTTCAGTATAAAGATAAATGCCATCACTGAACATTTCCCTCTCACTGTTGCAAATGGGCTCTATATTGATGACTTTCCCATCTCGTGTCAGTCGTTGAACATGAGATATATTGAGCGGCAACTACAAACTGCTCTCATTCGTGTACTGAAGTGGACTACGGCGAACGGCTTTAATTTTTCTCTCTCTAAAACAGTCTGCATGCACTTTTGCTGCTAACGAGGTATTCACCCTGATCCTGAACTTCATATCAGTGAAGTTTCGCTGCCAGTGGTCCCTGAGACCAAGTTCTTGGGGCTTATCTTTGGCTGTAAGCTGACTCGGGTCAAATGCACAAGAGCACTGAACATCCTCTGTGTCCTCTCTACTGCCAGTTGGGGAGCAGATCGATGTTCTATGTTAAAGGTATATTGTGCTCTTATTCGATCAAAACTTGACTATGGATCAATGGTCTATGGCTCTGCCAGACCCTCGGCCTTAAAGATGCTTGACCCCATTCATCACCAAGGACTTCGACTCTGCACTGGGACTTTCTGCACCTCTCTAGTTCAAAGCTTATAAGTTGAATCTCATGAACCTTCTCTGCACCTTTGCTGTTTGCAACTATCTTTACTATATTCTTCAAAACTTCATTCCTTACCAAAGCATCCCACCTGAGAATGTGTTTTCCTTCCTCAGTGGGCCTTACTTTTTCAAAACAGACGATCTGCCATTGCTCCTTTTTGCCTTTGCATCCAGGTGCAATTGGATGAATTGGGTTTGTTCTTGGAAAACATTGCAGAATCCACTGGTCAACCCACCACCCATGGCTTATTACAGCCCCCAAATGTGACCTTTATTTAAGTCATCTGAAAAAGGCAGATATTCCCGATTGGAAGTACCGTCTTTTATTTACTGAACATTTTTGAACAACCTTTCTATTCCAATTTATATGGATAGTTCAAAATCAGGTGACTCTGTGGGGCTCTGCCATGGTTTGTTATGGTTCGGTAGTTGCACGTAGAATCCCCTCTACAGCTTCTGTGTTCACTGCTGAACTGCACGCCATATCTCTTGCCCTGGATCATATTGAAGCTGAGCAGTACTTTGACTGCACTATTTATACTGACTCCCTTAGTTCTCTGCTGGCCTTGGAAACACTTCAGGTTGGTTCACACCCTGTTCTTGCTGATATTCAAAACTGACTGTCCCATTTCTTATTAACATCTACTTCTATCCAGTTTTTCTAGATACCAGGCCACGTTGGTATTTGCAGGAATGCGCTTGCAGACATGGCAGCTAAATCTATCTGCTCTGGCACTATCACCATTGTGTCTATTCCGTACATTGACTGTGGTCCTGTATTAAAGGCTCGGCTCCATGTCAGCTGGCAGTCCACTTGGAGTGAGCAATGTGACAACAAGCTTTTTGAAATAAAACCCTATATTGGGCTTTGGCCGTCTAGCTTCTGTAATGTTCAGAAGGAGGAAGTTGTTCTAACTAGACTACGTATTGGTCACGGTTTTTTAACTCATTGTTTTCTTTTATCTGGAACTGATGCACCAGTGTGTAGTTTGTGTAACACTCAAATCACTGTAAGCCACATTTTACTTTCCTGCCATCATTATGACTCTCAACGACGGCACTATTTTCAACATGTTCTGTCTCAGGGTTTGTCTGTAACATTGGATAGGGTCCTGGCATGGCCTAGCGAGTAAGGCGTGCGACTCGTAATCCAAGGGTCGTGGGTTCGCCCCGCGTCGCGCCAAACATGCTCGCCCTCCCAGCCATGGGGGCGTTATAATGTGACGGTCAATCCCACTATTCGTTGGTAAAAGAGTAGCCCAAGAGTTGGTGGTGGGTGGTGATGACTAGCTGCCTTCCCCTAGTCTTACACTGCTAAATTAGGGACGGCTAGCACAGATAGCCCTTGAGTAGCTTTGTGTGAAATTCAAAAACAAACAAACAAACATTGGATAGTGTTATTGGTGATGGTGACACTGTCCACCTTGATAAAGTTTTTGGTTTTTTAATGGCCATTGATCTTTTTGACCTCATTTAAGTGTTTGATATTTATTCATTACACCTTTTTAATGGTGGTTCCCTTTTCAAAGTCTCAATCTCTCTAGTTCAATTTGACATTGTAAAATGGCCAGAACATTAAATAACTCGACACCAGGATTTGAAAGGCCAACTTCAGGTGACTAACGCTGCTGTTTGAACTATCCATTTGAACTACCCGTTAGTCTTGCTGGCGAGTTGTTAATACACTTTTGCTGCATGTCATTTAACACTATTATTACTTTACCTTTTAGTACTGGCCATAATGACACATAACCCGGAACCAGGACTGGAAAGACCAACTTCAGGTGACTGACAGTGGTTCTTGTACTTACCTGTTAATCTTCCTGGCAGGTTATGATCATTACCATTATGCTGGAGAAAGTCCTTTACAACTTCTCTTACTCTGTTTTCTCTCTTAACCTTGTGGACTAGGTGTCAACATTGATTTTATGCTTTTTCTGTTTTTCAATGATGCTTTGTTTTACCTTCATTTCCTTTATGTATTTTACTGCATTTAATTTATTTTTACCTTTATACTGGATGTTTGTCGTAGATAGCCTAGCTGCTTTGTGCCATAAAACACTTAATCACTCACTTGTATTAATGGAGCAGTTATCACTTAATGTTCGATTGATATATCTTAAAGTGAAAATTTGCTTGATAGTTCAGAAAATAAGGGTCACAAAGCCCTTTTGGATTCATTAATCTTGAAATAAGCAATATTCAAATGGTCAACTTGTAGTTGTACATTAAGGCACACATAATTTGCAATAGCACTCAATAATTCACAAAGAATTGGTTGCAACTTATTTTCAGCTAAGTTTTTGACATCAAATTTCAAAATTTTTTATTAAGTTTATCTTGTTTTATCCTTAAGTAAATTTGAATTAAACAATGAATGTTACATTTAAACTAATGTCACTCTTGTGGGTATCAAGGTGATTTTTGCTTTACCAATACCTTTTTGGGTGATAGAGAAAACAGCGCTGAAAAAAACAAAACAACAACTGAAATTTTACATTTTGAAATGCAACACTGATTGGACAGCTGGTGATGTTTGATCCCTCCATAAGTTTTATTTACTCAACTCCTTCCATAAAGTTGTATTTATCTTTAATTACTCCATTTCTCCAAGTAAACTTTCATGATTGTACTGTCTGTAAACAAGACCTGCCATTTACTGGTTTATACTGAAAACAAATATAATATTTTCAGTATAAAGAAGCTTTTCTTATTGAACAAATTTGTACCATTTAAAATAATTTTATAAACTTTTAAAACAAATCATGATAAAAATAGCACATAAAGATGTAGAAATTGAGAGACTGAAAAGCTAAAATCAGTCAGTGAAAAGTCACCCATGAACATTGATACTTATGAATCAATACATAATTCTCCTTTTGCTAACCTCTCATTTTAAATTCAAGAGTATCTTATGTTTACTTGTAACAGCAAAACATTTCTCTTTACTCCAATTCAGTTCCCATTGTTTTCTTGTGGAAGAACAAAAATCTCGGATATCACAGTTTATGCTAAGTCGAGTACACTCCATCACTGAATGGTCACCATCTTTGTAATTATGCTCATTGTTAGGCTTACAATTTTGGTTTTTGTTGATAAACACTATCCAAAGAAATTTAAAATTATTAAAGAGTATGCAACTGAAAAATTCACAACACTGTTATATGGTGTAAAATATTTAACCACATGGATCAACATCCACAAACCCAGACAATTGTTAAGGGAGCATTCTAAAAACCTTAACTCTTTTATCAATATTGACAACAATATTCCTGTTGTCCAAAATCCAGTTGCCTGTAGTATTGCTACTGACTTTCACATTTGAATCTTCCAGCTTATTCTTAAATCACCCCTGAAGAGAAGAGATGTATCTACAGAAAGTATTCAGATTCTTGGGTTACTTGTATGTAATTTGTAATAAGAATAAAATAATTTCAAAGGTAATTTGGTAATTCTTAAACCTGGAGATGAAGCTGTTACAGTAAATATATTTTTTTAGATTAACATAATCAAATTTCCTAATTACATTATTAAACATTTAAGGACTAAATAAAAAGTGATAGTAAGTATTATAATGATAAATTCATAAAATTGTGTTTTTGTGTGTTTTTTGCAATAGTTTAGACTTTCAAACTGCATATAAAATTTAAGGCACTAAAAATGTACTTAGTTGCTTAGGTTGTGTGGTGACTGTTGATGTGATAGGTGTATGGATATGTTATGCTGCAAGTTGTGACCAGCCCAATTCATCAGAATTAATAAAGTTTTAAATGTATTAAGTATTTGAGCAGGTTGAATGATGTGTTTTTATTAGGTTGAGGGTTTGCAAAATTTAAATAGATACACTTTTTGTTTGCATACATTATTTTTAGTATATGAAGTTTGAATATGTTTTTTAAATGATGGTATGTTCATTTTGAGTTGAAATTTTGCAGAATATATACAGAAGTGATTTGTTGTTTTAGGTTGTATAGTGGATTTTAAATGTTTGAAGCCAGGCAGGTTATGTAGTGTTGTACTTTGAGTAGGTTGAACGTTTGTGTTATTATTAGCATTGAAAATTCATTCAGAGTAAGTAAAGGTTTCAGTCAGTTTAAAATTACTTCTTTAAACTGTTTGTCATATTATTTCTTTTGTTTTGAAGATAAAATTTTGGAGATTTCCAAAGATTTCTGACATAGTGAAATCCAATGAAAGAATTTGCTTTTTGTCAACTTAAAATATTCATGTTGCAGGTAATAACTGGGTAAGAGTTGATTCTCCAAGTGGCAATGAAAAGTTGTTGCAAGTATCTGTTGGTACCAGTACTGTATGGAGTGTCAGTAGAGTAGGAAAGGTAAGAGAATATAGAACTGTTGTCATTCTTTTTGTAAATTTGTGTCCTTTGTATCATCATCATCTTGGATGCTAAACTAAATTTTGTTTTCTGGGGAATGCTACTGAACTATAACTAGTATACCTTTTCTTATTTTTACCCATTCTATGATGTATCTGAGGTAACTCAATGTTTCAAAAATATTTGTCTGATGCAGTTTGGGCAAACCACTTCTCACAGTATTTTTATTATAGCAATTTCTTATGGAATTGTGTATTACGATAAGGTGTCAAAAAACAAAATAATGAAAACCCTGCTCCTTTCTTAACTCGTATCTCGTATCAAAAATAAAGACAGCACAGAAGATTAGTTTGGTGTAATCTTATATATGTTGCAGACTATGGTGTCCACTTGAGAATTCATCTGTCTCTCGTTTACAGTGGCTGTTTGAAAAGTTGTACTTGGAGGTAAAGCTCAATATTCACTTTCAAAATTATGGGAGAACAGATGTGAATAACATTGATGCCAAATTTTATTTTGCAAACAATATATTCTATACTAAGTTGTTAGGAACTAATCACACTGTTATTCACATTTCAAAATGTGGTGTAACTTAAAGAATAAAAAAGATAGATTTATCATATGTTATTCTTGAGCAGCTCTTAGCACGACTGAATGCTCAACAGTTACTTTTCATGGTGGCTGGTACTAGTAACTCAGAGGTTTGGCTCTGAGTGATGCCAAAAGTGCAACACAATTAACCTTTTTGAAGTTCATGAAATAATTTGAATTGAGAGATTAACTTAAGTTTTTCCCATCGTTGGGGATGGGTACTTTTGCTTGTTCTAATGAATGCTAATTTGTATATTTATAGACCTATTTAAAGTCTTTTCTTTCATCATTAACTAATGGAATATTTAAATTAATGTGATCTTTCTCTTTCAGAGCCTACTACATAATAATCCTAAACTTTCTTTTTATCAAGGTTTAATATATAATACATGATTCTACAGATACGTGTTTTGAGCAGCAATTGGGTTCAGTGAGACAAAAGCTTCTTATAATTTAGTCTCTTCAAAAAATTTTAAATTATTGCATTTTTTTAAGTTAAGGAATACTGTAAACTGACAATTTTTTATGGTTGAATGTAGTTATTTTTAAGTTTTTATATTAATTCTTGATATTCATAATAAATGAAATAACTTACCAATGTACTCTTTACTTCTTAAGCATGTTAGTGATATGAATTTTGAAGTATAAACCAAAAAAATTGTATTAAAATATTTCCTGATTTAAAATTGCTTAATATTAGTAGCTTTTGAAAGTGACTATGATTTAATAATGATTATTTTTCATTCAAGAAAGTTCATTGCTATGTCGTGTTGAATGTTAACACTTTATTAGCATTTTATAGCTGTAGTGCTTTCTTCTTATTGCTTATTTGTTATAGATACATTGATTTGTGTAGTTTTTACTATTGTACAACTTACTTGGTTGCTTATTCAACTCTTCTTTATTTAAGTGTGGATTCCTGTATGTGATGAGGGGCCATCCCAGAGAAGGTTCTTTTCTTTCAGTTCACCTCCTCTGGGATCTAAAATCCACCCACGTGTTTGCTGTGTGTGGTGATCCATGAAGGGAGGATAGAATCCTGTGGTTGAGGATCCAATCCTAATAGATCACTTTGGCCTTGAATTCCTGTAAATGGGCAGCCTAGGGTGCCAGTGCTGGATGTTTTCAATGGGTGTTGTGGACATTATATCTGATGCTGATGTTTGGGTATAGTGCTCACAAAACTCTGGCATTGCTGCAGTGTCTTTGTTTTGCACTGTAGTGCACCCCCTTGTAGGGCTCCATGGTGGGTGGGGTCGTTGGGCACCAAAATATTCTTTCTTTATTATAGATTCCTAAGATAAAAATTTGAAAAAGATAGCAAAAAAACAGTCCATAAATAAATGGCCACATCTTGAATATTCTGAGCAGCAATCTTCAATCTCTGTAACACCTGTGCTTCATTTTCTTATACTACATTCTCTTTCAGACAAACCTTTAGGGCATATGTCTCCCTTTTTTTTATTCAGAAGGGACTATAGGGACTTGCTGGCTCTCCTAAGTCACTTAAAAAGTTTCACTCTGGTGACAATGTTGGTGGAAACAGTAAACCCCTTTTGTATTCCAAGGGGATTGGGGATATACCCATTGAGGTTACTCCCCATGCTACAATGAATTCGTCGTGAGGAGTTATTGTTGAGAGGGATTTAAAGAACATTCCCAAGTCAGAGATCATTCGTTCATCCTCAATTGCTGGAATCTTCTTCCAGTGACAGAGACCTGCCCAGTTGACCCAGTGCAAAATCCAAGGAGGTTGACAGACGTTTCTTGAATAAAGAAAAAAAGACCAGGTTAAAAACAGAAGAGTTTTCCACCCAATTTGCCTACACATAAATAAAAATGGCCACTTTGATACAGTGGAACTGTTAAGGTTTATGTTGTTATTTGGATGACATCAAAGCACTGATTGATTATTACTATCCTGTATATATTTTTTTTTTTACAGAAAACATTTCTGAAACCTGCTGATACAATCACATTTTGGCAGTTTTCTTTGTAAAGAAATGATAGGTTGTGTGAAGGACAAGTGCATGAAGGGGTGGCACTGTTGATCAATCAGCATGCACCCACTCTGTCTTCTTGGGTGTTTTCTTGGGTCATACCATCACTGTTTGTTCTTTCTACCTGTCCCCTGGAGAGACATGGGATCAATCAGACCTTAATGCTCTCATTGAATAGTTGCCATCTCCCTTTTTAATCCCAGATAACTTTAATGGACATCATCCCCTCTGGGGAAGTGCTGATATTAATGGGAGGGGTTGCTTCATAGAGCATCTACTTTAAGATTATAACCTTTTTCTTTTCAATACTGGTTCTTATACTTATTTTCATGCACCTAGTCAGTCTTTTACTGTTACTTGTCTCTTAGTTTGTTCCTCTTCACTATTCTCTCACTTTTTATAAAGGGTTGACAGTAACCCACAAGGCAGTGATCATTTTCCTATCATTTTAAGGGAGACTGGCTGTGGTTAATGCCATCTGACCCATGTGCCCCAGTGGAAGTTGGATTAAGGCAACTGGGCCTCTTTCATTGCTGTCACAGAACGTGGTCCTGCCATTGTCTGTAACCCATGAATAGATGACTGCATGGCAGCAGTGACTGACTGTATTATACAGGCAGTTGCTCAATGTATTTCTAAAACCACGACATGTTTTTCATGATATCCTTGTCTGTGGTGGTATCCTCATTGCATAGAAGGCTCAGAAATGGGCCTGGGATACCTTTTGTAGGTATCCCTCGCTTTCGAACTGCATTGCTTTCCAGCAGGTATGTGCATGGGCTCGTCAGGTAAGATGTCAAAGCCAGAAGGAATCTTGGATTAAATTCCAACCAGCATTTCTTCTTCCACCAGTTCCAAAGTAATGTGGGATAAGATTTGAAAGATCACTGGGCAGTATAATTCTGTCCCCCTTTTGATCTTACTCTTTGATGGTCAGGAAGTAGCTGATGCCCAGAGAATTGCCAATACTCTTGTTGAAAGCCTTTGCCAGGTATCTAGTACTTCTGCTTCCTCCTCGACCTTCTTAGCCATCAAGACTCGGACAGAGTGATTATCTCTTTCTTTTTGGGCTGATTGTTTCTATGACTGTAATTGCCCTTTTATACTGATAAAACTCAAACTGGCTCTTCATCAGTCTGGCAGTACATTGATCTCATCTAATGATGTACACAATGAGATGCTGCACAATCTCTCTCTTGCTTCTCTTGCTGTTCTTCTGGTTGTTTTTAATTGGATCTGACAGGAGAATGTTTTTCCTGATGTATGGCATCATGCTGTTGTTCTATCTTTATCTAAGTCTTGGAAGGATCCCAATATTCCTTCAAACTACCATCCAATTGCTTTGATGAGCTGTCCCTGTAAGACCTTAGAGAGGATGGTTAATGCTTGTCTTGTTTGGTTCTTTGAATCAAACATCTTTTTCTCACTCATCCAATGTGGGTTTTGGTTGGATCACCTGATTATCCTTGAAACGTTAATTAGAGAAACCTTTCTCAAACTACAACATCTAGTACCAATATTCTTTGACCTTAAGAAGACTTATGATACCACATGTAGGTATGGCATTTTGTGAGACCTCCATTTACAGGGGTTAGTGGCCATTTGCCCATTTTTATTAAACATTTTGAGTGGGCAGGTGATTTCAACTTCACATGGGCTTGACACTTTCTCATTCCTATTTACAGGAACTTGGAGTCCCTCTGGATTGTGTTTTGAGTGTCACTCTTTTCAGGATAAAGATTACAACTCCCTCTTACTGTTGCAAATGGGCTCTATGTTGACAACTTTCACATCTCATGCCATTTATTGAGCAGCAGTTACAGACTGCCCTCAGTTGTTTACTGAAGTGGACCACAGCAAGCAGTTTTAACTTCTGTCTTTCTCAAACCATTTGCATGCACTTTTGCAAATAATGGGGTATTCACCCCATTTCTGAACTTCATGTCATCAAAGTTGTGCTTCCCATGGTCCCCAAGACAAAGTCCTTGAGGCCTGTCTTTGACCATAAGTTGACCTTTATACAGTGGAGCGCCATTAAGCCGCGGACTAGTAAACCGCGAAATCGCTTAAGCCGCTGTAGCAAGTCTTGTCACCGCTAATTTAAGAACGTGTAAAAACGCAGCTTACGAATTTAATCCTGGCTTTATAACTTCATGGGGATATTTAAAAAGGATTTGCTTTAATTTGGAAAATAAATAAAATATATTACAATAGAAATCGACCTTTAATCTACCTTATCCGCTCTCTGTCAGCTTTATGGAGGCCGCCATTGTTACTGAATCACACCTCTCCATACATTAAAGTTAATCCATGCATTGGTTGTTTGTGTTAAAATGGCACTTGTCAATTGTATCTGAATAGTCTATACATTAATATTATAATGATCACGCAATGGCCCAGATGAGGCTCCTCGGCGGAGCATTTGGGGACTTCGGCTTTTCAGTCACAAAGGTTTAAGCCGCGGTTAAGCAGGTTGACCCCCCAAATGTTGCGGCTTAACGGCGCTCCACTGTACCACACATCAAGCAGCTACAAGTCAAATGTACAAGAGTACTGAACATCCTCCATGTCCTCTTTTTCACCACTTATATCGTGTTCTTATTGGACTGAAACTAGACCATGGGTCTCTGGTCTATGGCTCTGCCAGGACTTTGGCTTTGCAGATGCTGGACTCCATTTATCATCAGGAATTTCGGCTCTACACCTGCATTTTCCTCACTTCTCCAGTTCAGAGCTTGTACACAGAGTCTCATGAACCTCCTCTACAAATCTGCTGTTTGCAACTGTCTTTATTGTATGCTTTGAAACTTCGACCTTTACCATTGCGTCCCACCTGGGGACATGTTTTTCATTTCTCAGTGGGCTATGCTTTTTCAGAATAGATGATCTACCATTGTTTCTTTTGGCCTTCATACCCAGGTGCAGTTGGATGAATTGGGTCTGTCCTTGGATAACATTGCTGTATCCACTGGTCAGCCCATCCCACCATGTCTTATTACCATCTCCAAATGTGAGCTTTCCTTAAGTCATTTAAGAAAAGCAGATACTTCCCACTGGAAGTACTGCCTTTTATTTGCTGAACATCTTTTGAACCATTCCTCCATTCCTATTTATACAGATTGTTCCAAATCAGGTGACTCTGTGGGCTCTGCTATGGTTTGTTGTGGTTTGATGGTCGCACATAGAATTCCCTCTATAGTTTATATGTTTACTGCTGATTTGCTTGCCCTGGATTACATGGAAACTAGCAGTACATGACTTTACTATTTATACTGACTGGCTTTGTTCTCTACTGGCTCTTGAATCACTTCAAGTTGGTTCTCACCCTGTTCTTTTCGATATTTAAAACTGACTGACTTATTTCTCTTTAACATATAATTCTATCCAGTTCTTCTGGATAACAGGCCATGTTGGTATTTGTGGGAATGAAATCGATAACACTGCAGCTAAGTCTGTGTGCTCTGATGCTATCATTGCTATGCTTGTTTTGTACATGGATTTTGGTTCTGTATTTAAGGCTTGGCTCCATGCCAGTTGGCAATTGCCTTTGAGTCAGAAACATGAAAACAAGTTTTTCCAGATAAACATCTCTATTGGACTTTGGCTATCTTGTTTCCTTAAGGGTTAATAAGAGGAAGTTCTAACTAGACTATGCATTGATCACAGTTTTTAACTCATCATTTTCTTTTATCTGCGAATGATGCACTAGCATGTGGTCTGTGTGACATTCAGGTCTCAATAGCTCATGTTACTGTCATGCCATCATTACGATGGCACCAGTTTAGACATATTTTGTCCCAAGGTTTATCCCTAACATTGGACAGTGTCAGTCATGATGGTTTTTGTTTTTTAAAGCTCATTGGCCTTTTTAATGCTATTTAAGTTTTTAATTCATGAATTAGACTTGTTTTTTTTAAACATGATTCCTTTTTATGAATTAAACTAAAATTACTTTGATGTGAAGTTAGAAAATGACCGTGACATCAAATAACTCGAAACCAGGACTGGAAAGGACAACTTCAGGTGACTAATGCTGATTTTTGAATTTACCTGTTAGTCATCGTGGCAAGTTATAATAATTAAAATTATGCTACAGAAAGTCTTTTAAAACTTGTAATACTATACTTTTTCTCTTACTGCTATAAATTAATTTAAAAATTGGATTTATTGCCATTTTAGATTTTAATTCAAAAATTAAACTTTGTTTTACCTTGATTTCTTTTTATGAATTTTAATAATTTTACTTTTTAATATTTTTTTACTATTTGTTTGGCACAGATAGCCTAATTGCTTTGCACCATAAAATGCCAAATAAACAATTTTATTTGAGTGGTAATTTTTAGGTGGTGACAACCAACATTAGTATTTAAATTAGAAGATGGTTAGTGTGTAATGCAGATCCTATAAAGCTATCTCAAAGTGCTCAAACTGAAACAGTGTATAATGATTATGAAAATTGTTTTAAAAAATTAATATTGTAGTCACTAATTTTTTTCAGTGATAAACCCCTAAATATATTTTTGAAACAAAGTTTAAATTATTTTGCCCTTATTATTTTTTCCTCACTATCTGCAGTTTCTGTGTCCCTGAAATGTGAAATTTTTTTGCCATTGTGTTGGTCCATTTTAGTAGTTGCAAGGTATAGTATAAATGCCAGAAGGACATTAGAACAAACACTTTCATACCAATTATTAACTTATTCAGAATATGACTTGAATATCTAAAAGAAGTTTGAAATTATGCTAAGCTTGAGACTGTTACATTTTTTATGTTCCTTATGATCCTCTTTCCTACCTCCACATGGATATTAGTATTCAGCAGCCAAGTTTTGGATTGTAGTTGACTTATTGACAGTATGATTCTCATCACAGATCTGCGTGGATGTCAGTTCCCAGTTCCATGGGTTTTGGAAGTAGTTGACTTGCTATGCACAGTTTGATGTGCCCTAGTCACTCTGCACCTAAGGGTATATCCCTTTCATTTTACCCACTTTTAAAAATTTCTGTGGTTGAGTTTGATAAATATTGCATGGTTCAGATCACTATCCAGCCATAGTACAGGGTGTTCGGAAAGTCACTGTGCAGTTTTGTCCGTTAATAAATATATAAGTGTACAGTGACTTTCCGAACACCCTGTATTATCCCACTTGGATATGCTTGTCTGTATCATAATAAGATGTCAGGCAGAAAGTTTACCTGGTTCAGAAGTAGTGCCATCTTCCATCTCAAATTTTAAAACCTGACTATCTAATCTTCAGGAGCTGATTTTGATGCTTCTGAAGGATGTTTCTTTCCTTCTCTTGTATCAGTCTTGTCACTGATAAATGTTGGGTTCAAGCGACATATGTGAGAGGAGGTAACGTATCATATTCGAAGTTATTATTTTCCTATACTGAAATTGTGTTTCTGATAGGTGCTTACCTTCCCTCATACTTGCCACTTTTTCTCTCCACTGAAAACTGATACTTACCTTTCAGCTAAAACCTAAAATGATAGTTCAGTAGAGTTGAATAGAGGGAGTTGCATGCATTATTGGTAGGGGGTTGTTCCATGATGATTTGCATGCCAGACACATTGAATTTTGTTAATACCAATTAAGTGGAGATGAAAGACTTGTAGCCTGTGTAAAACGTTTGTTTGCATATAGAGGACAGCACTGAATGATAGTGGCTAGAGGTAAGTACGTATGAAAAATATATTTTCGGTATAGGAAAATTATAACATTAAGTAACCACTACATGTATTATTTGTGCGATATCTTGGGGTTGCCCTTTAAATGAGTGAAGTCTTGTTTCAGCTAATGTATTCTGTTTTCAGTGGTTCATTTGGCATCTCTTAGGTGTGGTTTAGAAAAGGTGTGAATGGCCAAAAATCAGGAATAGACTGCATTTCAGCAACAGGGACTGGATGGGTTGAGATGGTTGGTGAGATGACCATTGTTAGTGTGGGGCATTATGATCAAGTAAGTAATCTTTATAAATCAACAAGTTTTAAACTTGAAGCATTATTTTCACATAAGATTATCCCTCTAATTTATCTTTTGTTGTGTATCATAGAAATTTGTTGGCTCATTTTCAGTACATGTTTTAACTTGATAATTTGCCATGACTTTGTAGTGTATCACCGCACTTTGTTTGAATCAGTGTTAAAATTCATATTTGAGAATTTGACAAGACTAGTGTTTTTAGAATTCGCTCAGGCAAATTAGTTTTCATATAATGAAAACAAAGGTCGTAACCTTACCACAATTTGTTAAAAATTAGACTTAATTAAAGATATTTTAATTGAAGAATTTGTTTTCTTTAATTGAGTATAGAAAATTGTAATAACAGAAATTATTACATGAAAAAGAATTGTAAACTGTAGTTTTTACTGGCTATGAATGGAAAATGTGTTGACTGGAGTTGAATTTTGTTAGTAATGATTTGTTTAGGCTTTTTCGGTTGGGCTGTTTTTGATATAAATGTGCCTGCACTTCTCTTTAGCTCATATCTAAGGTGCTTAATTTGAATTGGCTTACCAATGAAAAATTTTACATATTTGAAGTTCATTGCAAACTAAGACTCATTTCTCAATTCTTCTTAAGGTCTTGTAACCCTTCTTTCTTGGACATTGTTTGTACTAGCTTTATATGCTGAATTTTCATCATAGTGATACACGCTTCTATTTTGTAAATGCTTGTACTTGAAAACAAGATTTCCTATAACCGTTCTTGGCAGCTTTTCAATCAGTGTTTGTTTTTATGGTGTTGGCATCATTGACTTCAGGCACCATTTATTTTCAACTGTAATTTTACTAGTATGTTTATACATTATATGATATATAAAATAAACAAAAGTAAGCATTGTCAGAATTGCCATTGCCTATCTTAATTGTGAACTTGATGTTGTAATGGATAATGCCTATGGTAATAGGACCCAAATATGTTGGGGATATCCCATTTATCAGACAATATCAAAATGCTGATGTTAAACTAACCAGATATCATGGATATTAAGCTAAGATTATGGAGCTGAGTGCTTACACCAACCATGTCTCAACACCTGTTGCCCTTCACTATCTACAGTCAGTTCTGGGAAGGCAGCTACCCTTATGAGTTTTTAAAGGTCTTAAGGTATAAATGAAGCCACTCTAAAAATTTCTACTGTGTGAATATTCAAACCTTCACTTTAACAAAAAGTTTATTAACTCTCTCAACATGGGCTCGGTCAAGTTGAGTGACCTTGTGACTTCCTTGTACTCATTTAGTCTTTATGCATTTAATATTTCTGACTTTCAATATATGTGTATATCTTCACCAAATTTAGCAGACTTTCAGTTACCAGTATAAGTCATTTACATACAAAATATCATATTTTTTTAGCAAAGTATTTTTAGTAAACTAAAATAAAAACTTGTCCATAAATATATTGAGTAATTGTTCTGAATAATCTTTGTGCAAAGTGATTTTCATATTAGGATTAAAAACACTTTTCTTTGTCTCAAAAATATCAAATTCTTTTGTGTAATCCCTGAAACCTCCTAAATACGTTTCAAACGTTTGTTTTCAGTAACACTTTATATTTTATTTGTTATTTTCTCTACTCTTTCTCTATTTTGGATCAGTTATTTTGATCAACCTCATAATCACACATGCAAAAAAAAATGAAATCTAAATTACACTTTCTTTTCTTTCTGGAATGACTTCAAATTGTAACATAAAACTACATTTATTTATCTTAAGTAGCTTTAAGCTGGTAACAGTATACATCTATTTATAACTAAATTTTATTGTTCTTTTGATTGCCCTTTGAAGCAAGTCAAACTACTACTTGCAGCATTATAAGTTGTAAAACACTCAGGGAACAATTACCTGTTCAGTACCAATGTTATCTAATACTTTGTATGATAGATGAAAACCTTGGCTCTGTATTAGTTATAGGTAATGTATAATTAGATGTATGATAGGACTATAAAGAAATACTGAAAGAGAGGATATGACAAAAGGGGTCTGATTTTCTATTTGATTGATGTTTAACCAAAAAAGATTGAAGGTTATAGAAATTATGGTTTATTTGAACAATAACAATTTTATATTGAATAACTTGTGTTTAATTTCATACTTGTGGGAAGTGTGGTAAATAAGATAAAGAAAAGCAGATGCCTAGAGAATATGTCATGCGTGTCACACTAAGGGAAACTCAGGATGTTGCTTTAATAATGCCTTGTAGAATTAAGAACTTAAAACCTGTATACTATTAAAATATGGATTATTAGCTATGATTGTATGTTATACTAACTTATATAATAAAAACAAAAAGTAGTTTGATAAAATTTGAACGTAAGGCACTAAAACCTCGTGTCATGCACATTAAGGGATACCCATGGGTTGAATAAAGTTAAATGATTTTAAAGATATCCACAAACCCCAAATTTATAATTCTTACATACCCATTTTCCTCCTTTTCTCTTCAAGATTAATTCAAGTGTAACATGGGAAAGCCAGGCAAGCTCAGCTCTTTAAAGTTAGTCTTTCCATCTCAGTATACTGAATAAAATGTTATCTTATAAATCTGACTTACTAACAACCTCTAGTGTCTCTGTGAGGTATTTTTTGTTTGTGAAATATTTGTATAAAAATTCTTTTAGAGCTAAGAATTGCTTTTATGTTTATGCACTTTTTTTTTTTAAGGTTTGGGCATTAGGTCGTGATGACAGGATTCCATATTTTAGAATGGGAGTAACTTGTGCTGAACTGAGTGGGAAAATTTGGAAACCAATCAACCTGTCTTTCTTTTCTCAACTTAGTCATGGGAGCAGTCACAGCAGTTTAATGTCTCAACAAAGTTTACAACTCCATTATGAGATTGGCAGAGATCATGTTCCTTCTGATCAAGAGGTGAAGTTGTCTGATAAAAGCCAGCAAAACACTATTAACTATACTACTAAAAATTCTTACCAAACAAGGACTGAAGAAGATGTGTCTTTTACAGAGACGTATAAAGGACATTCAACAACACTTTCTTTTGTGCATCCACCTTCTGTATCAGGAAAAAAAAATGTTGATGACAGCATATCTCAGACGGATTCTGGTATATCAGTTACAACTTCTGGAAATCCTTCTGCAATATTATTAACTCCATCAGAAAAAACTCTGGAAAAACCATTCAAGGGAAGATTGTCTCGCGAGCACAGTTCCTCTTCAGATGTTTCTGATACAGTTAGGGATTTTGTATATGATGTGTCAGACGATGAGGAAGAAGGTAACAAAACTGAACTCATTTCTGTAAATAATGCTCAAAAAAATTATGAACAAAAACAAGTTGGTCTTACAAACACTGAAGATGGAATTGTCAATATGAACAAAGATGATCATGAGTTGGCTGGTGAATTTTCAGAATTGTCAGTCATAGTACAAGATGATACCAGTTCTCAGCTTAAACATCCTGATAATTTGTCTGGTACAATTATTGAAAATGATGATTTTTCAATTCCTGAGCATGCTTCAGATGAAACAGTAGATGATTATTCAAGCAACTACTTGAATATGGAGATTGATATTTCTTGGGTATGGTTGAGTGCTAGTGGTTGTGTAGTTGATCCCCAAGTTCTTCCACCATGGTTTGACCAAGGTAATTAGTTTTATTTCATAACTGATTCTACTTGATCAGGTGTTGTTGTTCTTCATATATGTAAAGCATTATATGTGGAACTTTATTCTAAAGACTGCTGGTATGGGTATTAAAACTTTAATTAAAATAAAGTACAGAACAACATTAACATGGAATAGGAAAAGATGAAAACATTGTTCTGTACCTTATTTTAATTGAAATTTTAATTCCCATAACAGCTGTTTTTAGAATACATTTCTGCTGCATGTTTCTTGTTGTTATGGATACGTGGAACTGTTAAGTAGTCCAGTCCATTTGTGGAAAATTGTTTTTGTGTATTAAATCATCAGGAAAATTTTTAAACTGTTGATTCATTGATGTATAAAATACTCTGTTTGGTTTATTTTTGTCTTTTGTATAAGTATTATTTATATTTGAGAAAACCAGTGAAGTCAATACAATATATATTTTTGCTGAATTTTATGTTATAAATTTATGTTGCCAAATTTGAAGAAAATCATAGATTAATAGATGTTATTATATTTTATATATATCTTTTAATTTAGCATTGACTAAATTGCTACTCCTGTATATAAAATTTCCTTTAGTATTATCAAAAGTGGTGTTTAGTTGTTCACAATTTTAATGTTTGAAATGATACAGCCAGTACCTTCCAAGACAGTAACATGAATAAGCAGTGGCGGAAAGATATTTTATCACAGTTCCATGATCGATTTAGGAAGGAAGTTAGTGAATTTATGTCCTATCCTCAGGCAGTGGAAAAAGTAAGAATGTGAAATAATTTTTTTTTCTTTTCAGTTGCTTATTTCTATAGAGTTAAAAATGTAAAAGCAAATTTTTTGTGATAAAATTTGTTTGGATTTCAGAATAAATATGGAAGGTAAAATATGTACAAATATAATTTTAACTTCATCTTATAGGACCTTACATTTACATAAATGCCTTTCATTGCCACTCTGCTGGGCATTTGTACTAGAATGTGTTTTGTATATTAAAATGGTTAGTAAAAAAAGTATTTTTGTTTTAATTCGAGGAATAATTTTAATTATTCTATTTAAAATATTAAACTTATGAACTATCCAGTGATAAACCTGCTTGTAGTGCTGCTTTTCAAATGTAAAGATTTATCCTCAAATGTTTTGTACAAACTATAACTATATTATTTAGTATCATTCTCTAGTATAATTTTCACAACTTGTTTATTTATTGCAAGTTTGTTGGGTAGGCATATTTTTGGAACTAATATCTTTTTTATTTTATATTTTACATCACTGAATATTGTATAAATTTTATTTCTGTTTCTTACACTTTATGACTACGTTTTGTTAGATTTCAACCTTGTTTTGAGAAGAGAAGAGCTTAGGAACTGATTAAACAAACAAAAGAACAATTTTAGTAGTGCTTAAACTGTCTTTTTCAGTTTGGATGAGTTAATGATTGGTATATTGTGATGAATTTTAAATTTTTCAGCAGTTCTCTTTGGTTTTCAGTACTATGCACCATAGTAAAAGCAAGATCATGTCCTATTTACTTAGCTTGATGACCATTACATTGTTTAACACTAGTAAAGATATATCATATAAACCTAAATACTATAATTGTTAAAATGCATAGCTTTTCCAAGGTATGACAATTTTTCCACTTATTACACCCAGCATGTACATGTTATTTTATTATATGCCTGAAATATATTTAAACTGTGGTACATTTACAGTGGGATTAGAAAAAAATCCTAAAGAATTTTAATAAAAAAAACAGTACTTATGTTCCTTTATAAGTAAATGTAAAGCATGGGTTACTGATATTTGCTTAGGCATTTTGGCATAGCATATCAGAAACATGTAGTCAATTATAATAATTTTTTTAAATTTAATTTGTTTGTAAGTAAAGCCATGCAAAAGCACGATGAAGATCAAGTGCTAGTATTGGAAATTGTTCTTTCACTTGCTAGATGTGATTTTGCACAGTACATTTGTAGTCCATTACAAAATCATTGACAAGAACCAGACCAGCTTCAGATTGTCAGGAACTGCTGGAAACTTATAAGAATGGTAAGAGAAAATCATCTGGAGACAGGGTAGGATAACATAGTCCAGCTGCATTACTGATTTGATGGAAAGACATTTTTTCCACTCAAATCGTCTGCTACCACATTGAGACACACACACCAAAAATAAGAAATATCTAAGCTAAATGTGTAAAGTATATCCTCTTTCCTGAAAAGAAGGAAACAAGATGGAAGAACGTGTAGATGCATAGCAAAAACTGATTTTGAATATATTTTAGTGAAAAACAGATATAAGTTTTGTAAATGAAAGGGGAGAAATATGTAACAAGCCAGAACATACACTGAAGATCACACAACATTATGCCTAAATATTAATGTATCTATAAGGTTTTGAATGTTGAATAAATAAATGTAAAAATCAGAGTTTTATAATTGCTTAAAAAAATTGCATAGAACACCACTAGAGTCCAAAAACCTGGTTAAGGAGCTAGTAACACATTTCAGTGTATTTCAAAACTGAGACACATTATTAAGAGTTTTTTTCATAGTGTGCTTGAGGATACTAGTCAGTTTTATTTAGAGTTCTCTCTCTTACTTAAACTATTATGTATTATGTAGTCCTAGTGCTAGTTTTGCTTTAACAGAAAATAACAGTTCAAAAGTAATAACATAACTTGCTTTAAACAAAAGATATTGGTAAATGAATTATATCCATGAATATGAAAAATGAGTTTTATCTTGTATTGAATATAATATGTTTAAAAGTATAAAAGCATCCTTTATTTGAACAGTTTGGTAAGTATTCACAAGTGACTGTGCAGTATTTTAAACTAGATACAACTGTTTACTGACTGAATCATTTTATTATTTTGAACAGAGTGCTTGGGTGAAGACAGGTTCATGTAAGTTATGGAGTAATGTTTGTCCTTCACAATGGTTTAATACACATCTGGAGCTGGAGCAAAAAGGAACTGATCAAAAGCTGGACAGTGCAGAACTGACTTGTTATTATATAACAAAGAAAAAGAAGAAGGTATTTAGTTTTGAGATCTGTTACTTAGACTTTATGAAAATCTATAAGTGATATCATTAGAGTTTGAGGCAGGTGTATTCCTAAAGAACTTTTAAACAATTGATCTTTGTAGGTATATTTTTTTAGTATTTAAATTGTAAGAGTGTAACTTAATTTGTAGGATTTTGTACTTAAAATACATAGGAAATAAATTAACATTTTCTTAAACACTGAAATGTGAAGTCCTTTGATCTTTTTTTCAGTAGTTTGTTAATTACAAGAAATGTTTATGTGCTTTAACTGTCTTTTATTTTTAAAAGCTAGTCATAAATCTTGAGGAAGTAACTGCTGTTGTCAATGTCAGTAACTTTAAAAGGAGGTTACTGGTTATCCACACTACTCAAAACATGCCTGTGAAGTTTATCTTTCAATCTGACCAAGAGTTAGAAGATTGGGTAAGGATAAAATTTTTTGCAAGCTTTGTGCTATACACCAGTCATTATGAAAAACAACTAATCTTTTTACCTTTTAAAATTCATCTTATTTTCAGTTCAGCCTTAAAAAAAGCAATCAGAAAAAAATTGGCTCCTGAGGATAGAAACAGCTGTTCATGACAATTATATTTAATAGGAAAGAGTACCAACAAACGTGAAGTGCTGTCTGTTACACTGTGCACCAGATATATATTACAATCTTGTACTTTATGTCATGAAATTTTTATGAAAGAATTAGGAAGCCAATTGTTAAAAACTTATTTATTGTATAAGTTGAATATCATATGAAAGTTATAACATTGACCCTTTTTAAAACCAATGATATCGTTTCTCCATTTGCATTCTAAAAATTAACTATTATTATGTCGTCATATCTGAAACACTGATGCTTCATATATATATTGTGCAGCATGATAACTACTCAATGCTTTTGAACCTGACTTTTATTTATGTTTTTGGTAGGTTTGTAATTATAATGAAATAAAAACCACTACATAATCAGTTGGGAACATTTGAACTGAAAACTGCATTTCACATATACTTGTTTTACAGGCTTTGTAGGTGTTGTGATGTAATAATGATTTATAATTATATTTTGTTCTTATGTTATTTATTTCATAAAATATGCAGGTGTCCCAGAAAGAGAATTTGTGTTCAAAATTTAAATTTATTCATAATTTATATCTTTGGAAATGTCTCTAAATTTTCTGTTTTCATCCAACACTCAGTAATGCATTTTTGAATAAGTACAATCTGAGGCCTAACAATATCATATTCTTGCAGACCTTATTTGTTGAAAACAAAAATTAATTAATTGAAAAAAAAAACACCCAAAAAAGCAGGGGAACAATAAAATTGGGTTATTTTCTGTAACATATAATAAAAAAAAAAAAAAAAAACCATGATGTAATTGGATTATTGGAAGGTATATGATGAATGGCAAGTTTCTGAGTTACCAGTTCAAAACTTGTAGTGCCACAATTTGTATAGTTAAGAAACATCTATACAAAAAACATTTCAACTTTTAGATTGTATATTTATAGTTTTGTTTACTTTAGAAGTTTAGATATTATAAAATAAAAAGTGCACATAGTTGAATTTTATGGTGTTCACCTTCACCAACTTCAAAAATTTACTGTTTTCAAACTACTTAAGATAGAAATAGGTAACCTAATCAGAGTTTTAGCTGTATTTTTGTGTTTTAAATGTAAGGTAATTTTTTAGGCTGAGCTAACTTCATGTGGTTAATTAAGCTCAAATAATAATAATTGGCTAATTTCTTACACAAGTTTGTTTTTATTTTCATCTTTTTATAGCACATATGAGTAAGTACACATTTTACTGAAATCAGTACAACCAGTTGTAGAATATTTTAGCATTGTTATACATTCATACACACACTTATGTAGTATATGTGCTTTTAACCTTTAATAATAACTGACACTTTATCCGCCCCCACGGTATGTCTATGGATTTACAACGCTAAAATCAGGGATTCGATTCCCCTTGGTGGACTCAGCAGATAACTCGATGTGGCTTTTCTGTAAGAAAACACAGACACAGACAATTTATCCTCAGAAGTTTTAACCTTTAATGATAATGTTGACAAACTTCTGAGGATAAATTTTTGAACTTTAATAAAAACAAAGTTAAAAAGGTAAAAAGGTTTTATTGGTCAAAGGAAATGTGAAAATAAGAGTATTTCAGTAATTCTTCATAATAAGATTTACTAGATTGAAAAGTAGATATGTGAATCTGAGTTAATAAAACCCTTCGAAATAATTATTTTTAAGAAGTATAGTTTTATTTGCTGTTGGTAAGTATCAAATAGTTGCCTCTGTTCTATTTTTTTGAATGTTATCTTTGCCTCTATTGTTGCTTGTGAATTCATGTATAATGTTGCACAAAATCAATTAAGTATTAAATTTATTTTTGTTCATTTTATTTAAATAATTTTTAACAGTAAGTAAACCATTGAAATTACTTTTTAGATGGGTCTTATCACAAGTTAACTAATATATTTTACAATTCACTTTTTTTAACTTAGCTACAGAAATATTGTTAATATTTAAAATGAGTTTTTAATTAGTTAAGTGGATACTTTAATGAATGTTACTCTTAACTGTTGAATTATGGTTTTTATGAAGTCGTTGTAAAAATCATTACATTTTTTTGAAGTGAAAGAAGCAGAATTAACTGATACTGCATTGTAACGTCAAGTGTGCAGATCTTTTCCTGCAAGAAGTAATTCTGTAACATTTCAAAAATATTTTATATTAACTTTAAACCATGATGGCATATTTGAAATGCTATTCTGATTGAAAATCTTAGATGTAATTTTTTAAAATGCAGATTTTGGTATATTTTTTAAATGAAGCTTGCTACATTAAACCAAGCCTGCACAGACATCAGTTCCCTTCTTGGACGACCTTCCATTTCTGCTGTTTGGTCAACCACTTTTAAAGGTGATATTTATGTTCACAATGCAGAAGAAACAGGGGAAACTGGTTCTTGTTCTCAGAAGTATGTTATTAATTTATGTGTATTTGATCTTTCATCTTTATTATTATTATTAGGTTGTATGTTGTGTGTTGTTTTTGTAAGATCCAGATATATTTAAATAAAATTGTGCACCAAGTTTGAAAAGTAGTGCTGTTTTAGCTAAACAAAAGCAAATAATTTTTTTATTTAGAGAGTCATACAAAATAAAATATTTTTATATTTTGTCATGTAATTGTGAAAACCTGATGAAGATACCTATGTAAATAAATATTAGTAAAGATTTGTGAACAATTTATATGTAACTAAAGTATGGAAGAAGAGACAGCTAGATAAAATTTAGTAAAAGAAGAAAGTAAGGTATTGTTGCTTGCTGTTATTTCCCCGAGAGGGAACCAAAGGCTACCTGAAGGGGTCAGGTCACCTGTTTTAACCACTTGCACCACAGTATTGTATTGCCAATCAATCAGTCAATAGACACAAAAATAATGTTATGTAAGGGACACTTAATGTTGAAATTTATAATGTCATGGCATCAGAAAAATGTGTGCATGCCATAAATCACAAAAAGAATCATGCACTCTGTAAATTACAACACGACATATAAACTTCAAGAGCAAAAAATAAAAAATTATTTTTAATTTTGGTTGATTTTACTCTTGAAGTAGAACATTCTGGAGGCCTCACAGAAGTATAAATCTATATTACTCTGCTTCATTTTTTTCCCTATAGACTATGGCGATTGCTTGGTGGTGGCCATCTTAATATTGTTGAAACCTGCACAGCTGGAGTAGTTTGGGGCTTAAGCTATGACAATTCAGTTTGGATTTACACAGGAGGTTATGGTGGTGGTATATTCAAAGGTTTGTATATTATTTTTCCATTATTCAACTTTTAACTCGACCCATTCTGGACTGTTAAGATTATCACTAATATCCCCTGATGTTTGCCATTTGACAGTAACACTTAACCAAATTGGATGAAACTTAGAACAAACTTGCTAAATTATATCTAGTTTCAGTCTTAAAAACTTGTATGATTTGATATAGTTTTCCTATAACCTTTTTTGTCATGAACTTTCAAAAATTTTGTTGTGAGACATTATTTTGAAAAAAAAAAAGATGTTATTGCATTTTAGAGTTTAACTTTTACATATTTAATTAATGTCAAGTTGATTAATATACATTAGTATACTTATTTTAATAGTTTATTTTCTTTTCTTGATTACAGTACTTGCTGCTTCTAGCTATAGACCACAAAGATAATGTTAAAGCTGACAAAGATTTATCATTTATCTAAATTCTGACTTTTCACAATGACATAATGTCAGGCTAATTAACAGTATTTGTTGCTAATAATACTCTTGGTCAAAATCTGTTTATATTTGATAAATGTACTTTACTTTTACATTATTTGAATACATTAAACATTACTATAGTATCCAGTAAATAAGAATTTGACTCACTGTATTGTTTTACCATTGTTTACCATATTCTAAATGTGATGATGTTTACTTGATGTCATATAAGGAAAAATTCCATAACTTTCTCCTCAAGGTGGATTCCTGTTTGTGATGAGGGAGCATCACAAAGGAAGGCTGTTTTTGGTTTTTTTGTTTACCTCATCTGGAATTGCAACATCCACCAATGTGTTTGCTGTGTGTGGTGACCTATGAAGTGGAGGAAAGGATCCTGGTGGGTGAATGGTGTCTAAGGCACTGAAACACACCACTTTTGCCTTGACTTTCTGTAGATGGATAAGCGTGTGATGCTCCCCCCGCCATCACCACCAGGGTCAGTTGGATTGTCATGTTGGGCTAGGGACACAAGAGTATCAGGTTTTGGCATTTAGAGGGACTTGCTGGTTCTCCAAAGTCAGTAAAGAAGCTTTCAACTGGAGACATCTTGATGGAAACGTCTACACCCAAACACAGTAAACTCATTCCAAATTCAAAAGCTATTGGGGATATATCTATTGAGGTTACTCTCCATGTTACTTTAAAGTATTTCAGAGGAGTCATAATTAAGAGGTATTTACAGAACATTCCCAAGTCTGAAATTTTTGCTGGTTTTTTCCAGCTGAGGAGTTTCTGTGGTGAGGTGCATCTTCACTTATAAAGAAGAAATTATGCTGTTTACTAATGTTCTTATTTTAACATATACATCTCCATATCCACCTGCCCCTGTAAAGGCAGATTATCTTAATTGTAAGATATGGTCATATATTTCTAACACTCTCAGATACTTCCAGTCTCAGTGGTCATTTGAAGGCACCTTGTCATGGTTCCGGTATGTGTTTGTTGAAGTGGCAAGGCCCATGATGCCTACAAGTGTCAACTGGACTCTCACTGCTTCATTTGTGATGGTTTCCAACGTTCTTACTGTCATTCTTGTCCTAAGTAAGTGGAGGAGAAAGAGGTACAACACATAAAAACTGTCAACATTTTCACCCTAAGACTTGGAAGTTATTGTCCCCCACTCCATCTTGGACATATGCTGCTGCACTACGCTCTGCTACTACAATGGAAGTGCAGAGGGATCTTTCCGTGCCTTCTTCAGAGTCTTTTATTCTCTGTAGATAAAAGAGTTGACAAGTTAGAGTATACTTTTTCTGTTTCCATCATTGCTTTCAGTAACTGCTCAGGCTCATCTCCTATTACCATGAGATGCAAACGATTATTTGTTCACACTTTCAGTCACATGAATTTACTTTTACTAACAGAGATCTGTCTGCTTGACCTAGGGTGGGATCCCTAAAAGTTGACAGGTTTCCTTCTAGTAAAGAAAAATGGCATGGTTGTAAATAGAAGGGTTCTTCACCAAGTTCTTTTCCACATAAATAAAAATAGTCACTTTGATACAGTGGAACTGTTGAGAATTTCATTGTTATTTGGATGAAATTAAGGTTTTGATTGATTCCTCTCATCCTGTGTGCCTGTTCTTATAGGAAACATTCCTGGAACATGCCAATACTGTTATCTTTTGGCAGTTTTCTTTATACCAAAATTACATATTGTGTAATGAATGAGTTCATGAAGGGATGACACTGCTGGCTGACCAGTATGCACCCATCTTGTCTTTGCCACTTGATACACCCTCAGACACGTAGCTTTACATACCTTAGGTCGTACCATCACTTTTTATTATTTCTACCTGTCTGCTCAAGAAACTTGATTAATCAGAGCTTGATACTCTTGCAGAATAGTTGCTGTCTCCCTTTTTCATTTAGGGAGACTTTAATGGACACAATCCTCTTCAGGGTGGTGCTGATATTGGTGGGGAGAGGTCATTCTGTGGAGAGTATGTGCTCAGATCACAGCCTTTTTCTCATCAATACTGGTTTTTTTACTTATTTTCATCTACTTAGTTGGTCCTTTACTGCTATTCATTTATCTATCTGTTCCCTTTCACTTTCCTTTTGTTTTTCTTGGAGGGTTGACAGTAATCTATGGAGTGTGACCATTTTCTTATCAACTTGAGGGAGGTTGTTTGTGGTCAGTGCCACATGAATTGAGTGCCATGATGGCAGTTGGATCAAGCCTACTGGTCGTCTTTCATCTCTCTCACATAACTCAATCCTCCTCTCATTTAAATCTTCTGTCTTTTAATGACTACATAGAGGCAGTAACAAACTGCATCATTCAAGCAATGTTTTGTTCTATTCTTAAAACCTTAACACATTTCCCATGGTATGTTTGTCTATGGTGATCTCAAAAACAGACTTGGGATACCTTTTGCAGGTATCCTACTGTTTTCAACAGGAATGCTATTCAGCTGGCCCTTGCCTATGCTCAGCAGATCAGACATCAATGCTTAAAGGAATATTTAATTATGTTTGCAACTACAATCTCTTCTACCACCAGCTCCAAATTCATAAGGGACCAGATTTGAAAGGTCAATGGGAGGTATGCTTCCTACCCATTTTCCATCTTGCTTTCCAATGTGCAAGAAGTTACTGATAATCACTGATAATCTTAATGAGAGCTTTTCTCGTCTTTCAAGCACTTCTGTTTCTTCTCCTGCCTTCTTGGCCATAGAGTCTTGGGCAGAGCTATTGCCTCTTTCTTTCGGGTCAGTTGTCTCTATGACTATAATCAACCCCTTGGTGGATTTCAGACTTGCTCTTCATCTTACTAGCCATATATCAGTTGGACCTGATGATGCTCACTCTGAACTATTGCCCCATCTTTCTTCTACCTCTCTTACTCTCTTTCTGGTTGTCTTTAACTCCATCTGGCAGGAAAACAGTTTTTCTGATGTTTGGTTCAAGGCTGTTGTCCTACCTCTCTCTAAGTCTGGAGAGATCCCAATATTCTTTCTAATTATCATCCAGTTATGTTCACTAGCTGTTTCTGTATGGTCTTAGAGAAGATAGTTAATGTTATTTTGCTTGCTTCCTTGAACTGACCTCCTCTCGCCCACCCAGTGTGAGTGATGTTGACAGCTCTAATATTGAATCAACTTAAAAACTTGATCAAGGAAGTCTTCCTCAAGAGAGAATATCTTCTTTCCAGTTTCTTTAATTTTTGAGAGGGCTTACAAGGCTATGTGGAGGTATAGAATTTTGTGGGACCTCCACTTGTATGGGTTTTGTGAAAGAAAAAGAAAGGGTCAAACAAACACAAACTTGGAGTTCCTTGGGGCTGTGTTTCGAGTGCCACATTTTCCAGTATCAATATCAGTGCTATCCCTAAACATTTTCCTCCTATAGTTGCAAATGGTCTCTATATTGATAACTTTCACTTTTTTTTTTAATTGTTGAACATGAAATTTATTGAGTGGCAGTTTCAAACTGCTCTCATTCACTTGTTGAAGTAGAGCACGACAAATGGTTTTAATTTTTTTTTTCCTGCAAAACTGTTTGCATGCACTTTTGCCATGAATGGGGTTTACATCTTGATCTTGAACTCTGTTTTGGTGATGTTGTTGTTTCCATGGTTCCTCAGGTAAAGTTCGAAGGGCTTATCTTTGATAGTAAGCTTACTTTCATTTCTTACATCAAACAGTTGTGTATTAAGTGTATAAGGGCACTGAACATCCTCCGTGTTCACTCTTCCACCCCTTGGAGACTGGATTGATGTTCTATGCTCAAAATCTGTTGTTTCTTTACTCAATCCAAACTGGACTATGGGTCTATGGTTCTGCCAGGAAGATGGTAGACCTCATTCACCATTTGGAGCTTTGTTTTGCACTTCCCTAGTCCAGAGTTTGTACATAGATTCCCATGAATTTCCTTTTCACCTCTGATGTTTACAACTTTCCATGCAGTATGCTACCATGCTTTGATTGTTACCACAGCATTACACCTTGGGTTGCATCTTTGTTCAGTAAACTGTGCTCTTTTAGAATAGGTGGTTTGCAATTCCTTCTTTTGGCCTTTGTATCCAGATGCAACTGGCTGAATTGGTGCTGTTATTGTATGATGTTGCTGTGTCTAATGATTGGCATATTCCATTATGACTTGTTACCTTTATTTGAGTCATCTAAGGAAGGAAGATACTCCCAATTGGAAGTACCATCTTTTAGATACTCCCAAATGGAAGTACCATCTTCTCTTTGCAGAACATCTTTCAAACCATTCTTATATTCCTGTTTATACAGTTGGTTTGAAATCAGGTGACTGTAAGCTCTGTCATGGTTTTTTGTGGCTTAGTGGTTGCTCACAGGAAAGCCCCTACAGTTTGTGTTTATTGGTGCATTGTATGTCATTTATTGTGAGCCTTGGATCACATAGAAGCTATGCAGTACATGAATTGCACCATTTACACTGATTTTCGTAACTCTCTCTTGGGCCTGCAATTGCTTAACATCAGTTCTTACCCTGTTCTCATTGATATTCAAGAATAGCTGGCTTTTTTTTAATGTCCATTATCAAGTTTTTATGGATACCTGGCCATGTTGGTATTTGTGGGAACAATCTTGCTAACACTGCACCCAAGTTCATCTGCTCTTGTGCTGTCACAGCTATGCAAGTCCCACATAGGGGCTAGGGTTCTGTATTCAAGGCATGGCTTTCTGCTTGTTGGCAGTCAGTTTGGAGAGTACAACATTATAACAAACTTTTCCAGATCAAACCTTCTTTTGCTCTTTTGCCATCTTGTTTCTGTGAGGGTCAGAAGAAAGAAGTTGTTCTGGCTAGGCTATGCATTGGTTACAGATTTTAATTCATCATTTTCTTTTACCTGGAATTGATTCACCAGTGTGTGGCCTATGTGACACCTAAGTCATGATAGCCCACCTTTTACTGTTGTGCCATTGTTACAACTTTTAACTATATTTATTTTATAGAATTTTATTTTGAAGACTTGCCAATCATTTGACTCGGATAGTCTAGTTACTTTGCACTGAAAAATACCAACCAACTATATTTTTAAAAAGTGTTTATCATTACATCTGTTAAAATTTCCTGATTCCATTGCATTAAACATTAAACTAAGTAATTTATAGTAGAGAAACAAAACATTGAGAATTGCATTCTCAAGGGATGTTACTTCATTAGCAAACATAAACCTAATTCTTGAGATGTGGGGGAAAGTTCTAAAAAAAGTTGCATGTACTTTGTTTAAAGGAGAAAAGCTCTCAGATATGTTGAGAAATGTGTAAGATTTTTTTAAATTTATTTTTTGCAAATAATACTTGAGAGCTTTGAAAAAAACGTTTCTGCAAAATAAAGGAAGAGAAACTACTATACTGTATTTTTTTTGGTAAAAATTTCCAAACTGATTTGAGGGCTGAGAGTTGCTTCTAAAAATACATTTCAGTTGTGTTTATTTTATTGGTATATATTTTCATTTACATTATTATTATTTGTTTGATAAAAACAAAATTCTTGGGTTTTATAATCTTTATATTTTAGTAATTTACAGATCAAATGTATATGTGGAAGTAAATATAATATATTTTAAAAGTTATAATTTACTTTTAAACATTATATATTCTATTTAAAAATCCATAACATAATATTTGTCTCAGTAGTAAACTGTTTTTTTAAATGGGGAATTATTACATTATGCAGTGCTACACCTACCAAGGAAAAGTTTTGAATAATTTTCATTATACAGAGATAAATTACACTTAATAAAAACAATTATTTTGTAGTAAGGCAGTGATTTGTTTCTGAAACTCAAGCTATGGCAGTATGAGAATTATGATTGGAAGAATAATGTCACAACTCTTTCAGAAGAGAAATATTCTTGTAGTGAGTTATTAAATGATGTAGAGCCAAAGGACTCTAAACACTTGTTTTTAGGATTATAGTAGAAGATTGTGACGAGAGAATATTTTAAAAGGTGAAAATTCACTGTACTTCATGGAAGTATAAAACCTTTATGCCAGAATGTTTAGGACATTGGATACCTGTGGAACCACACCCATATCAATCAGGAGTAATACTGTGATCTGTGAAATAATAGCTATAGGTATGAAGGAGATCTTCCTAATCCAGAACATTAACGTGATTATACTTAGTACTGTAACAACAACAGAATAATAAACAAGGATTTTGAAGTTTATAAAGGCTAAGAGATTAAACATTTCCAAGCCTCTAGTCATAACTCTCCAAAATTAACAGCTTTTTTTATAAAAAAGATGGTACAAAGAAAATTAAATCACATTAATTGTGTTTGACCATAGATGTCAAGTTGTCCAGTGTAGCTTCAGTTGAAACTTTTAAGTTTTTTTTGTGAAGTACACAAAATAAGTGTTATAGAATAACAAAATACCAGTTCTAAAGTGTATTCTTAATTGAAAAGTAGCAGAAAAAAATTCACAGAACTAATTACATTTGTTGAACATGGTTTTGAAAGCTGATCTATATGGGCAGTGGAGTCTAGAGAAAACATTTTCACGATGTTTTGTCCAAGATTGACCCTGTCATCTTATGCAAAAGCTTGTTACAATGGAAATTACAGTGCTGGAAATAGAACGTAATAGTAAAATCTGGTTAAATACAGTTGATAATGGAGAAAGTAGTTCCAAAGGCAGCATTGGACTTGGAACATAATATTAATAAAATGTGATTAACTTGAGTTATTGAAACAATTTAATATAGGTACATTACTTTATGAAATTAGTAGTTAAAAATTATGTACTATTCTAGCATATCAGTCTTTCATGTGAGATAAAGGTTTGTTTCAATTAAAAGTGGCCATTAATGATGCTTGTATATTGTTTTAAAACATATAGATAGTTACTTTTTTATATTATTAAACAAGTGATGTGACTGGACCAGTACTGTCATTTCATTGTTTTTGATATCTTGTATTTTCTTACTTTAGAAGTAAAACCACTATTACAATTTGGTAATAAACCACCTGTCATTACACTTAGAACTGTAGCATCAACTTTTGCATAAACCAGAAACAAAATCATTCTTATTGAGATCTTTCTTTCTGCTTGATGAACTAGCAGTTTGAAGATGGTAGTGGCTTATGCAGTGTTTTTGATTTATCAATATCAAAATAAGAATTTTTTCTGTAGTGTTCTTGGGTAAAATGTGCATTCAACAACATATTGATTATTAATATCTGCTTTTCCTTTATGTGGTGAAGTTTTAATATCTGTAGTTGTCACTTACACTAGTTTTGAAAGATTTATACAGGCTATTGTTTGGCAGGTAGATCTGGGTGCAGCCTCAATGTCCATCAGATGACAGATACTAGATGTTTTTATGTGTATGAAAATCAGAGGTGGAACCCATTAACTGGTTTTTCTGCCAGAGGACTTCCTACAGATCGTTACATGTGGAGTGACAGAAGTGGCCAGTTTGAGTGTACAAAAGAGAACACTAAGCTTCCAACGTCACACTGGCAGTGGGTAGGTGTTGAAAAATTTAATCTTTGGCATTAATTACAGTGGATACTTTAAATTATTACAGACCCTGGAAAATATTGTAAAACTAATTCTGTGGTATTATTTAATGTGAAAGATAATTTCAAACTGACTTTGATGAATGTTACTGATGGTAGAAAATATTAATGAGCAATTTTTTTTTTAGTATAACTAACAGTGAAGAAAAATTTCTAAACTGCCTTTTAGCTATTATCAACAATGAAAGGTGTTTCCAAACTGATTCTTCACTATGATAAGCAGTGGAAGGTGTTTACAAATTGAATCTTGGCTAATACCAAGAGTAGAATATGTATAACAATTGACTCTTGGCTATAACCAGCAGAGGAAGGTGTTTCCAACCTACGTTTTTAGTTATTACTGATACTGGACAGTGTTGTTGGTATGACATTTTTTTTTTCAGCATGACTGACTTTGAAGGTGTTTTGAAACTTTATTTCATAGACATTATTTACAGATGTGGATGTTGTTTATAAGTTTTAAGGGAAATAGTATAGGTAGTCATACTGACAGTATATATTACTAATAATGGAGAGATATCAGACTGCCAAATTAATTTTGTGATTTTTCTTGAATTGTAATACAAAAAATGTTTTTTAAGCTATCAGACAAGAAATATAAAACTAAATTTTCCTGAGTACTTCAAAGAATTTTTTGTTTTCACTTCTATGGATTTTTTTGACTTGCCTGTTTTGAAGAGAAATTGCATATTTTCAAAGAAAAGTTTTCTGAATATCATATTCTCATTTCACAACAATGTGAATTTGAGTTTTCTGATTCTCTACTGTGAACAGTGGCTAGGGCATTCTCAAAGTGAGCTTCTTAATATCTTTAGTAGCTATAAAAGGTTTGGTAATTGTGTGAATTTAGCATAAATCGAGATTATATTGATGTGTTATAGCCAAGTTAAAAATAAATGCTCAAGCTCGCGTCAAAGCAATCAATTACTTTCTACATGGTTTAGAGCAAATCTTTTATTTCAGTTTTTAGGTTTTCAAACCAAAGATTTCTGAGTTTATGGTTTTATATAATTTTAGATTTAGCTAAAAGTTTATAATTTTTGTAAAATTATGTCTCAGATATCTGATTGGGTTGTGGACTTCAGAACACCTGGTGGAACAGACAGAGAAGGCTGGCAATATGCATATGACTTTCCATTTTCTTACCACTATTATAAAAGTTTTACTGATTATGTTCGCCGAAGAAGGTGGTGCAGGTAATCATATTTAGATAATGTTGTTACATCTATTATTTGAAGTGTTTTGCATGAATGTCAAAATGTAAAAAATAAAAGCTCTGGAATTTAAAACCTATAATAAAGTTTACACTATCTAAATGTTCTCTTAAAAATATTTGAAAGAATATTTACTCAACAGTATAAATTCAATTTCCTATAGGTATGCTATTTTGCAAGCAAGTATTACTTTAAATTATATGAGAGTTTTTAAATTTGGTCTATTTCAAGTTTGGGAACTCTCCCTACATACTGAATGAGCTTTTAGTTTCAGAAATATTTCAATTATTGGAAATTTGTAGGAATACTTATCTTTTGCAGTACAGCATTGCTCATTTCTGCCAAGGTGTATAGTACATCTTGGATAACAGGGTTTAACTTGAATTACTACATCTGTGCATAAGATATTTGATACACTGTTCATGTTAAGCCTAGACTATCATTGAAATAAAATAAAGTTATAATTTTGTTAAACACCTGTTTTACTTCTTTATTTAAAAAAAAAATATGTGAAATATCTTCTTTTGACTATTTATATATATTTGCTCAAAATAAGTAAATAGATTACATAGCTATGTGATTACTGCAAAAGTTAGATACTGTTGATCTTGTGGATGGAATAAATGTAGTGAATTGTCACTGAATGAATTATAGAGACAAGATTGACAATGAGAATAAATAAAAACAAAAGATGTTATTGATAAAGGCTGATCTTCGTATGCATTAGCATATTGTAATTTGGAAATTAATTTAAATTGAAGCACTTGAACAAAGAAAGGGAAGGATTTATCTCTCAACTTAGCCATAAACCTTTAAAATTTGTGTAAAAGAAAAATTGCTAATGAAAATCATATTTGAATAGCTCAAATAATATTTCTAATCTGAAGTACCTTAAAACAGTAAGAGATACATTTTTTTTCCCATTTGCTCAGTAACAATTATCAAGCATATAAGGATGGCTTAAATTGTTCATTGAAATAGTATTTTAAATATATCCTCAAAGGTCATCAGAACTTTTACAATGCCGTACAGTATTCCCTTTTAAAACAATATCTTGGAATGCCTGTAAATATCATAGTATTTGAGTAGAGCTTTGAAAGATGAAAATGGAAAATGGAAAAAAAATAAAAAACTTTTCCAGCATTTAATAGAGAAAATGTGAACACTATGAAATTAGCCTAAATACTAGCTGGTCAAAAATTTAAGACCATACTGAAATGAATTGTTAATCGGTAAGTAAACACATAATGAAATTTAGTCATTTGTATTCAAGTATTAGCGTTGTCAACATCTCTCACTGTCATCTCCTGCGTTACATTGGGTAAAAACATGGCAATGGCTAAAAAGTTGACAGTTTTAATGTGGCAGAATTGTCAAGCTGCAAAAGCGAGGTCTCTCTCAATGTGCCATTGCTGGTGAGATTGGGAGTAGCAAAACTGCTGTTGCAAATTTCTTAAAAGACCCTGAGGGATACAGAACGAAAATTTCAAGTGGTCGGTGCAAGAAAAGTTTGCCGGCGTTGAGCAAGAGGATTCGACGGGTTATCCGGCAAGACACCAGTCGATCGTCGAACCAGATTAAGGCCCTTACGGATGCAGAATGCAGCTCAAGAATAATAAGACAGCATCTACAAGAGAAAGGCTTTAAAAACCGTAAACGTCTTCAAAGGCCACGCCTCCTTCCACACCACGAAATAGCTCATTTAAACTTTGCTGAGAAGCACCAAACATGGGACGTAGAAAAGTAAACGAAGGTTTTGTTCTCTGATGAGAAAAAAAATTAACTGGATGGTCCAAATGGCTTCCAACATTACTGGCATGATAAGGATATCCCACTGAAGACATTTTCTACACGACACAGTAGAGGAGGTTCCATCATGATCTGGGGTGCTTTCTCCTTCCATGGAACAATGGAGCTTCAGAGCACTGCAATCCACAATGCCTGCAGAACAAAGGACTTTTGTTTGCCCGAACTGAACCCCACTGATAATGTTTGGGGGTGGATGGCAAGGGAAGTCTATAGAAATGGATGTCAATTCCAAACAGTGCGAGATCTTCGTGAAGTCATCTTCACCACTTGGAATGACATTCCAGCCAGCCTTCTGCAAACGCTTATATCGACCATGCCAAAGCGAATGTTTGAAGTTATTCACAATGATGGCCATGCAACTCACTACTGAGACCTCTTGTTAGGCATTTCTTACCCTGTTTAAGACTTCTTTTTGGTATGGTCTTAAACTTTTGACCAGCTAGTATTTGTGCTAATTTCATAGTGTTCAAATTTTCCCTATTAAATGCTAAAAAGTTTTTTATTTTTATTTTCCCTTTTCTTATTTTCATCTTTTGAAACTCTACTCAAATAAGTGGTTGAGTCTAATGACACAAAATGCATGTTTTTCTTTATTTTCATTGGCCTTAAGATTTTGGCCAGCAGTGTATATATATATATCATATATAATTATATAATCATAATTTTAAAGCCAAACAAAACATTTTTAAAATTAAAAAATGAAACAAAATATGCTGCATTTTTAAAAAATGTCTTAGGGTACAAACTTCAATGTGGGATTATAAAGTGTATCCTAGGTGTTTTGGTTGCTGTGGAAGTAGGACCCACATTGTGGTGGGGGTAGACTCTCTCTCAGTCTTAACCTCTAATTTGTTAGTCTCACATAAGAAATAGATATAATTAGACTAGAACTTAGGAGAGCAAGATGTGGGTACTCAATCCCACAATGTCCCACATCTTTGTCACCCTTCACTGCCTGCAAATATTTGGGGGAAGGTGACTGCTCAACCAAGTTAAAATGAGAATAAGAAAAAGATAAATGTAAAAAGATAAAAATAAGGAAATAAGGTACTACCATTTGGGGCTAAGTAAAGTGAAACTTCCCTCTTGATATTATCATTCCTACCCTCTAGTATGGCAGAGGCACTAATTAACACGACATTGAACTATATCATTATACTGTAACTGTCATGCTTTAATATTCAGTTTAAGGTGTATATACCAATAAAGTAGTGTCACATTTTTAAATTACCTTATTTTTAACTAAAAATAATTTAGTAATTTTTAGTAAAATTTCTATGATGTTTAAATTTGTATTTATTTAGTACATTTTTGTATTTATTACAGAATAGTTTAATAATTTTATGTAAAATTTCTTTATTAAATCCACACTCTCTCTCACACACACACACACACATATTTATATGTATATATATAGACAAAAAAAAAGATCTTAAGGAAAATGGTTAAAGTTCCTCAGAAACACAATATTTTCAGTGTATTACTGTTTATACTTGTTATATTAACAGGAAATGCAAACTCACCACATCGGGACCATGGTGGGAATTAACCACTACTCCATTGATTGATGTATCTATTCAGGTAGATCATTCCAATACTGTAGATAAACCCATTGCTTTGTGGGCAGTTGCACAGAATGGTGATGTCCTCTGCCGGATTGGAGTCACTGCAGTTGTTCCTGAGGTTTGTAAATATTTGAGAAACTTTATTATTTGTGTGGATGTGATATATATGTAAATACTGTGCTTTAGGGAATTCAGTTAGCTGGAAAGAAGAAATTAATCTTAAATGATGAATAAGCCTCATTGGGATTTAAACCTCTGCATTTGAGATATGGTAGTTAAATGTTCTTAAAGTATCTTTCCATTAACCCTTTCCATACGGGTAAAGGTCATGATGCATTTGTCACGTTTCATAGACTTACATTCAATATTTTATGAATTTACTATTTTATTAACATGTGTACATGAATTTGGAATTAAATTGTAATTATTCAATATTTAATTTTTTTCTTCAACAATAAAGGCTGAATATAAATTGCGTGCATGTCATGTACTGGTAGATGGAATGTCCCCACTGTATTTGGGTGCTATGACCACAAGCATTATCCTTTATGACATAAGGATGACAACAAGGAATGTTAATAACTAGAAACTCAAAATCATATACATATGTAATTGTAATGTATAGTACCTAAAATATTATCATATTTTACAAAATACTGGTAAGTTAGTTTAAAGGCAAAAAAAAGACATTTTTACTGTGTAAAGGCCAGTTTTATGCTAATTCATACAATAACCATTATTGGGACCTGTGATTTCAGCTATCATGGGTATAAATAGTAATAAATGAATTTATTAATTTTTAAAATTACATTTTTTTAAATTTAATGTCTAAATTTATGCTGATGTAAAATGTGACTTAAGTAATTTTGAAATTATTACATTTTAATTTTGTTTGCAGATATTGGTTATCAGTACTGTTTATAAAAAATGTTGAGTCATTTTTATTTGTGATACCTTCAGAGAAACTTCTAATACAGCAAATTAAATTTGGCACTTTGTACTGAAAGTGAAAAATAAAATTCTACTCTACATCATATTAACTTCTTTGCCATATATTGTTTTTACAAATAAGTGGAGTCAAAACTATGAGTTATGGCACTCAAGATATGGCAACTTAATTTGTTAAAGCATCTGTTTAGCATGTAAAATCCTGTATTTAAATTATAAATCTCATCTAATTTATTATTTCAGATTGGTTTTAATATCATACAATGTATATTATCTTGTGATTCTTAACAACAGATAATGGTGTGATACTTGTAATGTGTTATTGAATACAGATTTGAACAAACAGAAGAATAAGCTTGTAAAGTATTGAAGAAAATACCCCACATTTATGATGAGTTTTGGTTGTAACCAGTTATTATATTATACTTTGAATATTGTGTATTAAAAATATCTTCCAAGGTGATTTCTTGTGTTTTTGTCTTTGTGTGTATGCATGATTATAAAAAATTAAAATATTTGTGTAATGTGTTAAAGTATATATACATTGTCACACTAAACATTTTGATTTTAGTCTTGTATGTTTCATAGTATCTTGAAGTTTAATTACTTTGTTTTGGAAAACATATATTTAAAAAAATGTTTCTAAAAGCAGGCAGGCACTTAGTGCGAGTAAGTTCTAGTTCTTTTTTAGCACATAGCAGAGATTGTTTACAGCATTAGGTGAAACATTATTAAATATAATTTCGTCATGTTTCACCTAAGACAAATATAGGCACTTGGTGTCCTCTGTGCAGTCTAAACTATAAACCACATGGAATTTAACATTAGTACAAAACTTCTGTAGCATTTAATCATAAGTAGTATATTTGCCTTTCTTTGTTTGGTTTACTACCTATTGCTTTAGTATGTTTTATTTACAACATGAGAGATAATGAAATCAAGTTCTTGAACGTTTTTCCAGTGTAATCAAAATATTGTCATTATACTTATACTATTAAGTGGCATATGTAAAAGTATATTTTCCTTGTAATACTAAATTCATAATTTTAAATTTGGAAGAAAAACTTTTAGTCTATTGTTTTTTTCACCTGCCAAGCTACTTCATAAGATCAGAGGTTAGCCTAAAAGTTTAAAATTTGACAAGTTACCTTTCTCTCTCTCTTTCTCTTTTTTATTATAATTATTAGGAAAACATTAAGTGAACATTACTTTAGCAGAGTGTGTCACATATGGGTATATTTTTCTGGGCACATTATGCATACATACAAATGCAATGTATATATTATGATTTTAAATCTTTTGTATATACATCTCTAGAGAATGTTATGTATGCCTCTGTTTGTGTTTTTTTTATATTTCTTGTTTTATGAAACAGATATTAAATTTGCTTTTGTATTTTTCAGGGAATATCATGGTTACATGTCCCAGCTGATGAACCATTTCAGGCTATCAGTGTTGGAGGGTACTTTAGAGTGTGGGGAATAACTAAAAAAGGTTCAGCTATGTTGAGAAATGATGTTAGTGAGCACTGTCCAACAGGTAAACTTTAAATAAGGTAGATTTGACCTACCTTTTTTATCTCAACATGTTAAGTACTGACCAGTGAACATCTATTTATTAGGTGTCAAGTGTACACTTGCATATTAAATTTCAAAATGTAAAAAACACATTAAAATTTTCATTCTATTTCATAAACATTTTTAATAAAAGTTTTAAAATTGATGTTTTATCAGAGCAACTGTTTTTTACTGTAATTCACAAGCTAAAATGGTAAAAAATGTTTCATTTTTCATTTCTGAACAATTATTAATGAAGTTCAGCTTTGAAGATAGCTCTAGTCAACAGCAAAGACGAAACAAATGATTTTATAGAAGAAATTTTAGTGTATCTGGGTCATTATAGAATAAATAAAGTTGTTACAGCAACAACCACTCGAAATATTTACTGTCTGTTGTTTTCGTGTGGACAAACAATATTAATGCCAAGTTTACAACCGTTATAAAGAAACTGTAGAGCTATGAATTTTCATATAGCTTTTTGTCATTTTTTGTGTTCCTAAAATTTTTTTAATTAAATTATGCCTTTTTTTAAAGTTACAGGACTTTATTATTTCTTATTTACATGTAACAAGTAATCTGGCAATTTTAATTGAGTTAACAAGTATGATAATTAGCAATAAACTATTCAGATGAATCTACCATTTTCATTTTTATTGAATACTATTGTTAAATCTATCACATTCAAGTAACTTGAACAAAATGATGTTTTACATATTATTTGACAACTAATTATTAGATATCAATTGATCTCTATCCTAAATATATTATTGACAGAAATCTTGATACCTGCTTGACAAAGGTAATGTTGGTGTCATTTTGAAATGTGTTGTTTTAGGTCACACAAAAATTTGTCAGTTTCTGTGATGTTTTTTATGATTCATAGCCAGATGTGATGACTTTTTCAGTCAGCAAATAAAAGTATCAAAATAAATATATTAATGAATATTCAACACATTGAAACTGATTGCATGCATAAAATGGAACTTTCTGATTAATTAAAAAAAGAAATGAAATTCTAAGGTGAAAGGAACCTATTTCTAAGATTCATTTAAAACAGTGGTTCACAATAAAATTTTTAAATTTTCAGAACCAGAGAAATGATAAAATTACTAAAAGAAATTATATGATTTTTTTTAGAAACTAATTACTTTTAAAATTTTTTTATTAAATTTCATGTAATTTATGTATCTAGTTGGATTTGTAGTAAAACAAATTAAGTATCACTGTGAAAATACCTATTAGGTTCTGATTAGTTTGTATGCATACGCGTAACAGTTATTATAGGGAAGAGTAATACATTCCGATTAGTTTGATATCAGTGTATTATGCTTTTTGACTTTATTACATGCAGTTATACCTGTGGTATGGTTATGAAATCTGGGCTTCTAATCAGAACTTAAAAATGAATCTTATTCTAACTATAATACAATACTCATTTTGCATTATGGGGTTCAAGGTGTCATCATAATTTATGGAGGCCCTGATGTATGAATAAGGTTGCTCCATTATCTTCAGTTACAATCAGTGGGAATCCGCATCTGGAAAAATTTCTTGATAGGTCATCCTATCTTTGGTACCTGAGCATGCATGCCACATGTGAACCCTCTAACTTGTGAGAGGAGATCTGAACACACATTTTCAAGGCATATAACTCCTAGAATCCTGAGGGGGAGAGCTGGATCACAAAGTCCAATGCAAGTTACAGGTTCAACAGCCATTAAAACTTACATTCAGACCCCTTTATGTCTGGATGATTTTCCAGTTGGATTTTATGCCCAATTGGTATGGTGATTATACCATAAATATAAGAATGCCCTCAAGCTTTTAAGAACTTATTTGTAAATAGTAATAATGTATATACAAATGTATTTTACAAAATACTAGTCAACTAAAATACAGCTAAGACAGATCACTTTCTAAAGGATAGTTTTATACTCTTGGATATGGTAATATAAGTGCATGTGTGCCATGCCATTATAACTTAGGTAATGTTAGCAGGTCATGGCTGAAAGGTCATTATAATAAAAATAACTAATATATACAAGTATATAATGTTATGAGATTTAAGCACTTATACTAAATGTTTGTGTTTTCATATTATAATTTGTAGTAATTCTAGAATGAAAAAAGCATGAGGAAACATTACTTAAAATTTTTTAAAAGTTAATTTAAAATATCTCATATTTTGCACATGAAAGTCCTGTAATGTTTGCTGTTAATTTTCCAAATTTTGTGAACAGATGCTTATTACTAATAGAAAATTGTTATGAAGCTGGTTCCAGGGACAGAACCTGTGCTGGAGGAGTTAATGTAAACTAGAAAAATTTCTATTATTGCATGATACTTTGCAAGTTGATAATACATACAAGAAAAATCTAGATTGTGTGCTATTTTGAAATTTTGAAATTGATATGAGAAAAATAAGGATTAGTTTACTGTGTATTACAGAAATCTTTGTCTGCCTTTCAACATTTTTAAGCCCATAGCTTATGTAGAGTTTATGTAAATTTGTTGTTGAAAGAAATAGTTTTTATATATCTTTGTAATGTTATAATTTCTTTTAATTCAAACAAAATGTTCAGATAGCTCAGTGCGGCTTTGCTATAAGAAAACACACACTCAAACAAAATTATTGTATTGTCCTAGACAGTCATTTTCATATCATTTTGAATCATTGTCAATTTAAAAAGTTGCATTTTAAATTATATAAACAATCAGTTTAATATTTGAGCTAAAAGTCTTGTAAGGTTACCTTTTCAACTGTGAAATAATGAACCAAAACGTTGGTGTAAATTAGAAAATTAAAAACATAATTCAAAAACATAACATTCATTTTGGTCTAAATCACTTTAAATAGTTATGGCCAGAATATAAAACAGAATATTTTAGTACCTATTAGATCTAAACTAGTAAGTTACAAATTGTTAGAAATAAATATTTATTTTCAATATTTTACCCTTTTCGGTTGTTTAAGAAAATAACATCGTTTGCAGTTTTGAACTTCTAGTTAAGTCATAATAGAAATATATGTATATATGTAATATTTCATTCTTTACAGAATTTAAGATGATCAGTTTTATAGTTTAGCAATCTGTTATTTGTAGGTCAAGTGTGGTTTCATGTGGAGCCTCCTCAAACATCTGTTCCTCTGAAACAGATTTCGGTTGGAAAGACCTCAGTATTTGCAGTTGATGAAGAGAAAACTCTTTGGTTTAGAAAAGATATTATTCCTGTGTTTCCTGAGGGTACTTGCTGGAAAAAAGTATCATCCAAAATACGGATGGTCTCTGTAGGACCACAAGACCAGGTAGGAATGGAAGGATTCCTGTGAAGTGGAGTATGTTCTGTGTACAAGAAAAGACAAAGAAATTGTTTAGAATTAGATTATTTGTTATAATCAGGCAGGCATGATGAATTAGATTATGCATAATAGAATTTATTTGTAAATTGTATTAATTATGAGTAAATAAAAATTGGACTGCACATCTAATAGGATTAATTAATCCTAAATTAACAACAGAATAATATGTTAGGTAGGATCAGGTAGGAGAGAAGTAGGTATCAACAACAACAGGGTAATGTGTTTAACTGGATAAGTTTATGGACAAGTATTATACTATGAGTGGAGAGAAGCATTTTGTAATATTTGTAACAAGATAGAGAACAATCTGTAAAAAATGTATATTGTTATTTTGTATTAAAATGCAACACAAATTTATCTTCACCTTTCAACCCATCATTTTTGGAAACTTTACAGTATTTTTATTCAGTACTGTATTGTATGTCCTCTTATATTTATTAAGCTAAAATTTGCTTTAATACTTTTATTTATATATTTTTTATACATCTGATACTGCAAAACTGTTTTCAATAATAGTATACATTTTTAGTATTCATAGCATTAATTTATAATGAATTTTTATTCAGAAACTTTAGTAAACATTTAGATAGACTTTATATGTTGGTATAGGAATAGAAGTCCAGTAACGTAATATATATGTATTATGCATGAAACATCAGTAATTTACCATCATAAAATAATATATGCTTTCTAATAATTTTGACTGTTTTCAGGTTTGGGTTGTTGCTGATGAGGTTCAAACCCCAATGGGTTTAATGAATGGGGTTGTTCTTCAACGTGATGGTATTAGTGAAAGCAACAAGATGGGAACTGGATGGTCTATCAAAATTGGTGTAAGTTTAAATTTAATTCAGTCTTATGGAAATATGTTTTAAAGAAACAAATGTTCTATTTCACTTTTGGGGAACAAAATATGTTAATTCATAATTAGTCATTAACATTCAAAATAATTTTATAAAGGAAACTTGTTCAATTATTATGATTCAATATTTTAAAAACTATTTTTCTTTTGTAAAAGTGATTAATTTACCATTAGTGGTACACATAGAAAACCAATACCACTTTGTAAGAATGATTTATATGTGGTAGTGCAGTGGTGTATTGCTTCATATATATATGAGCTGTAGCCTCATGGTAAGATGTTCAGCTTGGATATATTTAGTTCATAACAAATTTCCAACCATTCATTAGCACAGTACTGACATGGCTTGTCCCAGTTTTTCTCAAGGAAGAATATTCATGCATTGAGATTATTAAATACATTATTCTGAAGAAGGAAGCTTTAAATTATCCTCACGAGAATGAGAAAACTTCTGTATCAGAACTTTCAGAATAGTAGTGGGCTCCAAAATCACATCCAGGCTAATCCAAATCAAAACCCTCATCCACAAGTGAAATATGTAAAGAAAGAATGCTCTGACTTGAAAAAGTTGTTATAGAGAAGCTTCATACATTTTCTGGTGCTTTTCCAAGATAACAAACAAGTTCACAAACAAACTTAAAGATCCCAAATTAAGTGCATTATGAAAAAGAAAGTGAAGTCAAAGCATGAGAAAGACATTCCTTTTTTGATCACAAAAGTGTCAAATTTCATGGTACACACATCTAATAGGCATTTGTCTTTGGTTTGTTAAACTAATCTTGGAAACTGATACCCACATACTATACAGTGTAGTGTCCATGGCAAGTATTATGTTATGTATTTAAAGATTCATGTCATCATTTTTTGTAGAAGCTTACAGTGAAAATTGTTGTCCCAGGCAGTAGTATGTAATCATGGCCAATAAAATAAATATGGTCAAGGATGGAGGAACTAATTTCAAGGAATATCATTTTATATAGTGCAGTTAACCACAGAATTTAAAATTTAATTATCCAAGTAGTGATTCATCTTATAGCCTGTAAAAAACACATTTTAATTAAAGCATTAAACATAAGTATTCTAAGAACATGTAATTCTTAACCTTATACGTTTTGCTGGATGGAAAGTGCTCGTCATGACCTTTTATGCAGTTTCACTCAAATTTTGATTAATGAATTTTATTTTTAATCTATATCAGTGAATGTGGCATCAAAACAGCTAATAATTCACATTTTTATATTTTGTAAGTTTTAATATCGTAGTTTCATAAGAAAATATTTAGAAAGTTCTCAACCTTCATTCGCTTTGGTGCACTTTCAGTATGAAATCTCTCCTTCAGACTTTTTTTTTTCAATAATATAATTTAAGGGTACCAACCACTTATAAAATATAAAATATACATATTTACTAGTGAGAATGTAAGATTTGAACCTCCTCTCTTCTCAGTTTGCTGAGAGATCAGTAACTTTATTAAACTTGCTGGAATAGTCCTTCTAAAATAGTCTTACCTTTCAAAGCTGTTATATATCATGTCTCCATTGCTGACATCCAAGCAAGTAATGGAATTTTTTTAACCTATTTATAACCTACTTTGAAAACTAGATAAATTATGGTAGTTTTAGGACATTTTATTCTAGCAGTTTATATATTGTTTCAGTTCTAAAATGCATATTTGAAAGTTAAATGAATTCTTTTTGACATATAGATTTGATAAACTCAGTTAAGCTTATCACAAATGTTTACCTGTGTTCAAAGCTATCCCAATTTGATGTGAGTACTAAATGAAAGACAGAAGTCTGTCACAACATTATTCTTTTTCATTTGTGCCATTTTTGTAGATTAATCCTCTAAGATTTTCTTTACAAGTGTTGTGCTGTACTAAGTACTTGCTGTCCATTTTCTCTTTATGAAAAATACTTAAATCATTTAGACAAAAGTGCTAAATGTAGTTTAGACACACACACACATTTATTTTTTATTGTTATGTATTTTTTGATAAAAGTAACTAATGTAAAAATTGGAAACTGCATTTAAAATTTTATTATCTCATTGATGAGTACAGCTAGCTTGTGGTATGCATGTAACTGTAACCTGACTGTTTGTTTTCTATGCATTAGCAGAAACATCTAAATCCAATTCTGCTGTGATTTATTTCTTTTCATGAGCAACAGAAGACCCAAATGTACTGTAATGAAACTGAAATTTAAAGAAAGCAGATGTGGAAGGGCTAAAAAGCTATTAGGTTGCAGTCATTGTAGAAAACAAAATGGTATTATTCATTTCATTTCATATTTTCTATCTTTTCATTTCAATGTACCCTGATTTCATTACATTTAATGTTAATATTAGAGAAACTAAAATGTGAAATATAAAGTTTAACAGAAAAAACTTAATATTCATTTAGGAGGTTCTAGAATTTATGAAAATGAAAGATGAAAATAAGTGTTTTTAATTTAATTTAAAAATCATCTTGCACTCTCACTAATTCTGGAAAGATTTTGCAAATTTACTAACACATTTTTAGTAAAATGTTTAATTAAAAAATCTGATTTTTTTGTGTACAACAGACTTGTGATATTTACTAAAAATTTGACAAATTTCATGAAAATATTCTTAGTACATTCACGGATGTGTATATATATATATATATATATATATATTTTAATCTGTGGGATAGGTGTAAAATCCATTTGTATTAGTGGTGTTCATAAGTGTAATGTATTATAAGAAAGTTAACCAGTTTTATCTCCTATAATAATAGTTCAGATTGTCTTCTGTCAACATTAAAAATGGGTATTTCAGCTGTATGGATATGGCATCTTTGAGAAACCTTAATAATTGCTACAGAATATCAAAATTCTGTGAAGTTTTGTTTTATAAATTGCTGGGAAATGAAATGCGGTGGTGACAGTAAATTTTGAACTTGTTATCTTTAAAAGAAATAGAATTTAGGTTCACTTACCTTTCAGTTTTTCATAAAAATCCTTCTTCATCTACTAACTTGTTTATTCTTCTGTGTAACTAAAATTCTCCAGTCAGTCAGCAGTAAGTTTATGGTTTTATAATTCAAATATCTTGGGAACAAAGTAGAGATAGCTGTAGTAAGCTTTATGCAAAAACAAATCAACTTCAGTTTATCCTAACTTTTTCTGTTGAACCTGTGTGCTTTGAAATATTATAATTTGATTTTTTTTTGTATTGTTGTATGTTTCTAAATATTTCTCATATATTCATAGTGAGTAGTAATACAAAATTTAATAAAAATCTGATTTGTTCTTATTAAATGTACTTAATCAATGGGTTCTTCAAAATGTGCTGGTTATTGTAACAATTTTTCTATTGTTAGCTTACTTGGGTCATTGTATGGAGTAACACAAAATACTCGTATGTATCGTGTGCCATACAAATGGAGTGATACCAGAAACTTTACCAGTTGATGTTAATGTACTTACTCAACATTCCACTTCCAATTGTATAGTGCCATGGGAAAATATAGTATGTTCTATAAATCAACAATATCCTGAAAGACTGTATTGCTATGAATAATCAATGTTTGTTGGTTTAATCTTTGTAATCACAGAGGCTCAGTGGAACCTTAACAGTAGTGATTTAACATTTTAACATTCAGTTAAAACAAGCACTATAATTAAAAGTTATTCAGACTAATGCATATATTGTTATAATAACGAACTGTCTTCAATGATGTAGACTGTCTACACTACAGAGATTGAGCTTTTACATAAACTCTGCCTTTGGCCTCTTGTGGATTCCTTTCATGGTGAGGGGACCTTCCAGGGAAGTTTCTATTCTTTTAGTTTACTTCCTCTGGGATCTAAATATCCACCCACATGTTTACCGTGCATGGTGACCTGTGAAGGGGAGGAGAGGATCCTGGTGGTTGAATGGTCCAATCCTTACACACCACTTTGTCCTTGAATTTCTGTAGATGGGCAACCTTGGGGTGGTTCCCCTAGGGTCAATTGGCTGGTCCACTTGGGCTAAAGTCAACCAAATACCAGTGTTGGATGTTATCAATAGATGTTGTGGGCATTGTATCTGATGCTGGTGTTTGGGTATAGTGGTCACAAGATCCTGGCATTGCTGCAGTTTCTTTGTTTGGCATTGTAGTGCATCCTCTTGCAGGGCTTCATGTTGGGTGGGGTCAGTGGGCATCTAAATATTCTTTTTTTATTATGGATCCTCCAAACAAAAATTTAATGAAATAATGAAAAAATGGTTCATAGGTAAATAACCAATAGGGATTTGCTGGCTCTCCAAAGTCAGTAAAGAAGCTTTGCTCTGGTGAGATAGTGGTGGAAACATTCACATCTCAACACAGTTGACTCCTCTTGAATTCAAAGGTGATTGGGTATATACCTATAGACGTTACAGCTCATGCTACTTTTAATTCATCACGAGGAGTTATTGTTGAGATGGATTTGAAGAACATCCTCGAGTCAGAGATTCTCCCTGGTTTCTCCATCCAAGGAAACAGGAAACATTTCTGAAACCTGCTGATACAGTCACCTTTTGGCAGTTTTCTTTGTACAGAAATGACAGGCTGTGTGATGGATGAGTGCATGGAGGGATGGCACTGTTGGTTGATCAGCATGTGCCCACCCTGTCTTTGCCACTTGATACACCCTTGGAGGCCATAGCCATCCGTGTTTCCTTGGGTTGTACCATCACTGTTTGTTCTCTCTTCCTGTTGCCTGGAGAGACCATTGATCAATCAGATCTTGATGCTCTCATTTAACAGTTGTCATCTTCATTTTTAATCCTGGGGAACTTTAACAAACATCATCCCCTCTGGGGAAGTGCTGATATTGATGGGATAGGTTGCTCCATAGAGCACATGCTCTCTGATCACAACCTTTCTCTTTTCAATACTGGTTCTTCTACTTATTTTCATGCACCTAGTCTGTCCTTTACTGCTATTGATCTCTCAGTTTGCTCCCCTTCACTATTCTCTCAATTTTCATGGAGGGTTGACTGTAACCCATGAGGCAGTGATCATTTTCCTATCATTTTGAGAGAGACTGGCCATGGTCAATGCCACTCGACCTGCATACCCAGGTGGAAGTTGGACCAAACCAACTGGATGTCTTTCACTGCTCTCTTGGAACTTGATCCTACCATTGTCTCTAAGCAATCAATAAAAGATTGTGTGACAGCATAATTGACTGTATTATTCAGGCAGCTGCTCAATGTATTTCTGAAACCTCGACATGCTTTCCATGATATCCTCGTCTGTGGTTGACTCCTGCCTGCCACGTGGCACAGAAGGCTCAAAAATGGGCCTGGAATACTTTTCATAAGTATCCCACACTCTTGCACTACATTGCATTCTAGCAGGCTTGTGCATATGCTTGGTGGGTAGGATTTGAGTCAGAAAGGATTAAGTTCAAAAGAGGCATATCTCCTACCACCAGTTCCAAAGTCATACAGGACAATATTTGAAAGGTCAGTGGGCAATATACTTATGTAGCCCTCTCAATCTTGCTTTCTGATGACCAGGAAGTAGCTGATACCCAGAGCATTGCTGATACTCTAGGTGAAAGCTTTTGCCAGGTATCTAGCCCTTCTACTTCATTTTCCATCTTCTTAGCCATCAAGACTTTGGCAGAACAATCACCTCTTTCCTTTTGAGCTGATTGTCTCTATGATTATACTCATATTTTTACACTGGTGGAACTCAAGGTGGCCTTTTATCAGTCTGGTAGTACATTGGTTGGACCTGATGATGTACACTATGAAGTGCTGCACCATCTATCTCCTGCTTCTCTTGCTATTCTTCTGATTGTTTTTAACAAGATCTGGTGGGAGAATGTTTATCCTAATGTCTGGTGCCAAGCTATTGTCTGACCTTTCTCTAAACCTGGGAAGGATCCCAAGATTCCTTCAAACTAACATCCAGTTGCTTTGATGAGCTGTCTCTGTAAGATCTTAGAAAGTATGGTTAATGCTCATATTTTCTGAATCAAAAAGCCTTCTCTTGCTCATCCAATGTGGGTTCCAAAGACAGTGCTCCACCATGGACAACCTGATATGACTTGAAAAGTCAATCAGAGAAGCCTTTCTAAAGTGACATCTTGTATCAATATTCTTTGACATTGAGATAGCTTATGACACAACATGGAAGTATGGCATTTTGTGAGACCTCCATTTATATGAGTTACATGCCATTTGCCCATTTGTATTAAAAAAATGATTTAATGGACAGGCAATTCCAAGTTTATGTGTGTTTGACACTTTTCTGTTTTTTTCCACAGGAACTTGTAGTCCCTCTGGACTGTGTTTTGAGTGTTACACTTCACAGTATAAAGATTAATGCCATCACTGAACAACTCCCTCTTACTGTTGCAAATGGTAGCTTTGTTGATGGCTTTCACCCTGATCCATGTTGGTGAAGTTGTGCTACCTGTGGTCCCTGAGTTCTTGGGGCTTATCTTTGACTGTATGCTGACCTTTATACCTTTAATGTTGCTGTATTCACTGGTCAACCCATCCAACCATGGCTTATTACAGTCCCCAAATGTGACCTGTTTAAAGTCATCTGAGAAAAGAAGACATTCCTGATTGGAAATACTGTCTGTTATTTGCTGAACATCTCTTGAACCATCTTTTCATTCCTATTTATATGGATGTTTCAAAATTAGGTGACTCTGTGGGCTCTGCCATGGTTTGTTGTGATTTTGTGGTTATGTGCAGAATCCCCTCTACAGCTTCTGTGTTCACTGCTAAACTGTATGCCATATCTCTTTCTCTGGATCATATAAAAGCTAACTTGTACTCAAATTGCACTGTTCATACTGACTCACATAGTGCTATACTGGCTCTGGAATTGCTTCATGTTAGTTCTCACTCTGTTTTAACCAGTATTCAAAAGTTACTGGCTCATTTCTCTTTAACATCTAACTCCATCCAGTTTTTCTGGATACCAGGCCATGTTGGTATTTGTGGGAATGGGCTTGCCAACACCACAGCTAAATCTCTCTACTTTAACACTATCACTGCTTTTTCTGTTCTGTACATGGACTATGGTCCTGTATTCAAGGCTCGGCTCCATGCCAGTTGGCAGTGAATCTGGAGTGAGCAATGTGAAAACAAGGTTTTCCAAATAAAACACTGTATTGGACTTTGGCCATCTTGCTTCCATAAGGATTGGAAAAGGGAAGTTGTTCTAACTAGATTATGCATTGGTTACAGTTTTTAACTCAACGTTTTTTTTTATCTGGAACTGATACACTAATGTGTCATCTGTGTAACACTCAGGCCACAATAAGCCACATTTTAGTGTTTTGCCATTGTTACGACTCTTAACAACTGCACCGTTTCAAACATTTTTTGTCCCAAGGTTTATCTGTAATGTTAGACAGTGTTATTGGTGATGGTGACACTGTTCATCTTAGACATGTTTTAGTTTTTTAAAGGACATTAAATTTTTAATGCTATTTACGTTTTTTTTAATTTATTCATTAGACCTTTTTAACCCTTTTGGCGCTGAATAAAAAATTTTAATGTTTGGCATGGTGCTGAATATATATTTTTGATACTTCAACTAATTACGGTATCAGTACTAAAAGCATATCTCGGCAATAACTCAACAAAAGTCCCTGAAATGTTCAGTGATTGTACCCAATACTATATATGTTAAATTCAATACATAAGAATAACAGGAATAAGGGAAGACACCCTGATACACAACGAAGAAGTGCCATGTAAAGCACAATAATTTATTATAAATTGTATACAATTTGTGCAGCAGCCCATCAATTTGTTTTGTGGTTATGATATATCTCATGGCACGGTAAAAAGCACATGAGGAGATTGCACTGTTTGCAGAAATAATTAGTCTGCTTTCTTTTCCATCCAGCTGTGTATCTATCTCTACAAACAGTACAATCAGGTTTGTGTTTTTTGTCCTCATATTGTCCAATACTATGTCTTTCCACCGAGTGTTGATCTTTATCAGTACTTGGTTTTCCTTTTCGTTTGGCTTTGCTGACATATCCCTCCAGCAAATTTTGAATAATCTGCTCTCTGAATAGTCTTGGAGATGCTGGGTTTTCACTGTTGCTCTTGCAGTCTGCACAATATATTATATATCTGTAAACAAGAACTAGCCTTGTCAGTCAGTTTATGCAATAAGTTATATGACCCTAACTACACCATGTGCTTATCTAAAGCGGGGGCAGATTCCAAGCCACAAATGTCTTCATTATCACTCTTGTCCGTTACAAGTAAGCTTTCATTATCATTTGGCTCAAACTCTTTGTCATTTTCTTCATCATTAAAAATAATATCAATTACCTCTTTAGTGGTTTAAGCTTTTCCTTTTGGTATTGTAACAATGTTGCAAGTATCAACAAAATATGCAAGGAAGGTGTCTTCTAAAATAATGAACAGTATGATCTACACAGGCTAGAAAACAAAGAAATCACGTGACATCCAGTCTAAATACCTGCTGGGAATCCCAAGTAAACAATGGATACATGTGGTTCTAGCCTCAAGTGGGTCTATAGGCCTGTGTTATCATGATAATTAGCCATGAAGGTATGTTGTTTACATTTTGTCGACGAAGATCGCCTGCCGTGCTGAGCCTTCAAGTTGACTGTGGTCACCAACCGTGCCGAAAGGGTTAATGTGATTCCCTTTTAAGAATCAAAGTACATCTAGTTCAATTTGAAATTAGAAAATGGCCGTAATGTCAAATAACTTGAAACTAGGACTGGAAAGGCCAACTTCAGGTGACTAACACTGCTGTTTGAACTTCTCATTAGTCATCCAGGTGAGTTATAATAATTAAAGTTTTGCTACAAATCTTTCAAAACTTGTATTACTTTATTTTCTGAAAATGGCCATAACATCAAATAACTCAAAACCAGGACTGAAAAGGATAACTTCAGGTAACTAACAATGGTTTTCAAATTTACTTGCTAGTCTTCCTGGTGAATTATGATAATTACAGTTATGGTACAGAAAGCCCTTTACAACTTGTATTACTGTAGTTTTTCTCTTACTGCTGTAGACTAGATGTAAAAATTGGATTTAATGCTATCTGTGTTTTTAATTCAAAAATTAAACTTTGTTTTGTTTTACCGTAATTTCCTTTTATGATTTTAATAATTTTACTTTAATTTTAACTTTTTACCAGATGTTTGGTGCAGATAGCCTAGTCGCTTTGCCCCGTGAAACACCAAACCAACCAATCAATTGCCTTTAGTACTTCTTTACAGACATTTGTGCTATACATTATGCTTATATGAACTATTTAGTAATTTTGGTGTTTTTCTATTTTTTTATTGTACTTTTAATTGTCCTCTTTTGTCAAAGAAAATAAATAATGAACCTAGAACAATCTCACCTGCTACTTGATATCAAAAAGTTGTCAAGGTATGTATATACAAAGTATACTGAAACTAATTTTTAAAAAATGTATATAGTAAAAACATTCACAATAAATACCTGAGAAACAATCTAATCCATGTTCATTCTCATTGTAAGTTCCAGACAAGAATGAAGTATTATCATATAGCTTGAATGTGTGTTATCGAACAGAGGCACTCTCATAACAGTACGTGTGATCTGAAACGCACAGTTTCTGACTGTGTGAGATAATTAGCTTTAGCACCTTTTTTCAATTCACGTTTTGAATATTTAAAAAAATTTTGCTCTTTAATATTTCATTATATGGATAATCTACTATATGTGGGTGTTTTCTTGAACCAGTTATTTTTATCAGAGGTGGAGAATATATATTAGTGGTCAGGCTGCAGTGGACACCAGACAATCCAATCCACTATACAAAACAATCTTGCCTACTGTGCCCCATCTTCTTATTCAGATGATGAATCATATCAGTAGTGATTGTCTCTTAGCTATGCATTGCTACTATCTACTGATAGAGATCATTAATGAGGGTTAGAAGATTCTAACATTAATGTTTTGACACTGTGTTTCCAACCAGTAATCTTTGTATAATTTGTTTGACAGTGTTGGCTATGTCTGTATGAATAATTTGCACGCTAATCTTCTGTCATCCTTTATATGCTGATAACTAAAGCTTTATTTTTAGTCTTACATCACCGTGTTTACCATAATTTTCACATGAGTTCCTGTCTTTGTTTATACTTATAATCATTTTGTTAGTTTTTTTTCATTATTTTGGTTCAACCCTTGTTGCAGATATTCTTGCTGGTTTAAGTTGTATTTATTTACTTTATTGTAGTAGAAGGTATGATAGAAAGTGGCGTAACATTTTAAATGTTATATCTACAGTTTCAAACTTTTTTTATAGGGTGGTTGGCACTATGTCAGTATTCGAGGATGTTTGTAAATATCACAAATGAAGTTACCTGGATATGCTGGTAAAGAGACATTTTAAAGAAATTGATTTTCTTTTTAAAGAAGAATTCTACTTCATGAAATATGTGAATTTATTTCTTGCCATTTTTTTTCAAGAAAGAAATTTTACTCACTGACCTGGAAAGTTGTCAGGGATCAACAGATATCTGCTGATTTTTAGTTATTTTGTAGTGTAGTGAGTAGGAGACAAAAATTCAGTATATTTTCAATGTTAAATTTTTACCTCTTCATTCACTGGCTTCAACAGAATAGTAATTATAGTAATAGGAATTATCATTCTTTATTAGTTGCAAATGTGTTTAAAAGTTTTTTTCATGTATAAAAATAATTTGATTTTTGAAATCAGTTATATTATATCCCTCCAGAAAACAGATCACATCATCTTGTTAGTTGCAACTTAGCTTTTTAGAAAATGCATCACATTCCATAGTGCTGGCAGTTTACTGACTAATAAACAGAATTATTTGAACTTTGTACTGCCAGTTTTACTTTTACAGATACTACTGGCTAATAAGCAGGTAAATGTAAACTTAGTAACACTTCTTTTAGTGTGTTTGGTTATTTACTGATCAACAGATTAATAACAAGAATATTTCATGAACTTTGTAACACAGTGTTATTACTGGTAGGTAACTGGTTGATTAAAATATAGTTTAAAGTCAGATTACTTTAAGATTGGTAGTACTGATTCTCTATTTTCAAACAAGGTAGTTAGCTAGAACTATGTCACCCAGAGTTGTTACTGGTTTTAGTATATTGACCACTGAAAATAGCTAATGATGGGTTCTTGGTAAATAAACTTGTGTGCTGGTATTTAGAAAAGTAAAAGTAGGTGCTTTTGAACACTGAATTATGTGATTGATAAAGCTAAAAATTATCTTTCTAGTTCTTAAAAATATTTATATATTTTTGTAATAAATTTATAGAGCCTCTGAAACTTATTTAGGAATATCTTTAGGAAAATGTATTTAAAATGTAAATAAAGAAACACTTTCAGATAAGTTGTCTATAACATCAGTTACTTGAACTAATTTTGTCTAATTTATGCACACTCTAGAAATTAAAAATATCTAAAAGTAATAATTAAAAAAAAGACTTTAAAACTGAAGCAAGGAAATGTGATTTAAATTGAGTTACTTTATATTTTTGTAAGGAAGTTTTAATATATTGTAATATTTGAAATTTGGCTGGACAATTGTTTTATTTAAATTTAATTATCTTTTTATTTTGATATCTTTATTAAGTAAGTCTTAATTATATTCTCTCATTTTTTTTTTCTTTATATGAATATGATGACATGATTTTACCATGTATTTTCATAATTTTGGTCTTTTTATGGTCACGTTTCTGAAAATACATTAAATTTTGTAGCAAAAATGATGTCATAGTGTGAAACGTGACAAAAAGATATAGTGTATTAAGTAAGTTTAAATAATTACAGATGGAAATATTGCTTATAATACAAGATTATTTTTTGGTTAACAACTGTTGCCATAAATCTTTTATTATGCATACTTTGTCATTTCTGTCAAACTACCAGTTTGTAAGTTACTAATGAGAATGTTGGAGAAGGAGAGAAGAAAAGAATATTGTGAAAGTTATTTCAGAAAATTGTCTATGAATTTGAAATCTTGGGTGATGTATAAATGATGAATATTCTTTGTAACATTGTGTTTGTCTGAAATACAATTACCTTTCATGCAGTTGGATAAAAAAATAAAAGTTACTGAGATAGATAAGATTTTTTATTTAGTAGTCATGGTATTATATTTCTAAATGTACTGGAAGTTGAGTTGCTCAGGTATAGTAGTCTGTATTTGACAGTCAGGGTGTTAATGATAAGGATATTGCATGCATTGTATGAAAATTAGGGTTCCCCAATGTTACATCTGTGGTTGTGCAAAATTTAGGGTTCCCCAGTTGTATAATGGTATGTCTGTGAACTTGCAACTCTAGAAACTGGATTTCAATATCCAAAGTGGGTAAAGCACAGGTAGCCCATTGTGTAGCTTTGTGCTTAACTTCAAACAAAATCAAAACTAAGATTATCATTTTCATGTGCAAATAAGAAGCTGTATTTTATATTTAAAATTTGTTTGATCTTCAGTTTCTTTCAGCAAAACTTTGTTACAGTATGTTTGTAAGAGTGGTATTTAACACAAATAGAATTCAAGTTATGTTTTTGTTTCTGAAAATAAATTAGAATAACTACTTATTCTCAGTTTTTATTGTTTTTAGAAATAAAATTAAGTTATACGTTTTCTCATTGTAGTTTCTAGAAAACGTTTCAAAACATTGTTTTGGTATTTCTTGTAATAATCTGATCTAAATTGTTTTTCCTTTGAAGTAATCCATAATAATTACTTTTGCAATGTTATTATTTCATTAAATAAAGTCAGACATTTGAATGTTTTCTCACTGCATCTAGAAGTAGTATGGAATAACAGGTTTCTTCATGTGTTTAGTACTGTTAAACAAGTGCTCAATAGATATTTTTACTTTTTTTCTGTTGTTTTTGTAAATAAAGGTCATTTTTTACAAAGGTGTGTGTTATATATGTATATAATTATGAATTACAGTTACGACAGAAAGTGTTCGTACCCCTGCGTCGTGAGTAGTTTTTCCTCATAACTTAAAAAGTATCACGATTAGGATAATGAAAGTATAGTATATTATAAATATTGTATTAACACACATCTACATAAAGTTTTATGTAAATTGAACGATAAATAAACTGTTTATAAACGAATAACCAAACATAGGAGGGGCAGAAAGTGTTCGTGTGTCTACTTTAATGGTCTGTTGTATAGCCTTTCAGGTGAATTACTTGGCGCAATCTCTCCTCGTAGCCCTCCATGATCGTTCGACAGTACTCGATTGGTATTTTCTTCCATTAATCTTTACAGAAGGCCTCCAACTCTTGGAAGTTTTTTGGATGACGCTGATGAACCCTGGTCTTCAACTCATGCCAAACGTTTTCAATTGGGTTGAGATCGGGTGATTGCGATGGCCACTTCAGAACGCTTATATGGTTCCTCTGCCACCAGGGTTGCACATATTTCGATGTGTGCTTAGGGTCATTGTCGTGCTGGAAGATCCAACGACGCCCAAGCCGCAAGTTCCGAGCATCATTCTTGATATAAGTGCCTAATATATCAACGTACTTCTTTTTTCATGATTCCGTTGATGCGGTGAAGGCTGCCTACACCAGAAGAGCTGAAGGAACCCCATAGCAGGATTGAGCCACTTCCGTGTTTAACTGTAGGAACGGTGTTCTTTGGAAGATTTCGTTCCCCCTTCTTATAGAAAATATAGTAAACATCATAGTGGCCGAAAAGCTCGATTTTAGTTTCGTCTGACCAAAGAATACTCTTCCAGTAGGTAAAGGGTTTATCTGCATGCTTTCTTGCATACCTCAATCGTGCTTCTAAATGAACAGGCTTTAAATATGGAGTTCTACGAAGACGGCATGCTTTGAACCTAGAAGAGCGTAACATGTTCGTAACTGTAGAGGTGTTTACTTTAACCCCAGTTTCATTAACAGTTTCTGTATGTCATTACGTGTTAAACGAGGGTTCCTGATAACTTCTCTGAGAACCTTCCTATTGGCTCTCTCTTGAATTTTGGAGGGGCGTCCGGAACGAGGGAGATTAGCAGTTGATCCTGTAAGCTTAAACTTGGCAATTATGCTTTGAACAGTAGATTTCAGCACATTAAATTGTGTAGCAATACCGGAAAGAGACACACGAGATTTGCATTTTACAATAATTCGGTTTGTTTAAATCACTGAACAGTTTTTTCCTGTTTACCATGATGACCAAACAGATAATGACGGAGACGATGCTAAATTGCCAGAAGTACATTTTTTGCTGGCTAAATTTCAATAATTATGAACCCAGTGTCTAGTTCTGGAATGGTATAATGCAGTTTATTCGCCAAACCAAACAAAATTTTTACGGGAATATTAGTTTTTTCACACGTTCTGAACTGTACGAACACTTTCTGCTCCTCCTATTTTTGGTTATTTGTTTATAAAAAGTTTATTTGTTGTTTAATTTACATGAAAATTTATGTAAATGTGTGTTAGTATAATATTTATAATATATTATACTTCTATTAGCCTACTCGTGGTACTTTTTAAGCTACGAGCAAAAAACCACTCGGGACGCAGGGGTACGAACACTTTCTGTCGTAACTATATCTTCTGTGTATAAGTGAACCTTATTTTCAGACTGGATTTTGTCAGCGATATATTTTTTGCTTTATAACCAGTGTTCTGAACTGTCTAGGTATAGAAATTAATATTCATTATCAAGTTATATTGAAAACTTCATTTATTCATTGACTGTTTTTCTCTTGTCTGAAGTTTATGTAAGATGGTTTTTTTTATGCTAAATTGTAAATCCGGTGACTTTGTGGGGACAGTTTATTCAAAGATTGATTTTGTTTACTTTTAGCATTAGCATTGATTTCATTGGCATGACAGATACATCTTGAATTATCAATATTTATTTCTAATTTACATTAATTAAAAAAACCCAAAATAGGACGAAAATATAAACAACAAAAATTCTTACGATCTGATACATTTAATATACTAGAAACATTTCTCCAATAAACCAGCTGAAATTTTAAACTCTTAAATATGGTGTGTTAACCGTAATTCTTTATTCCTTCTATTTACATAACTATACTAAATGCAGTGTTTGGGTTTTTTTGTATTATTTATTTCACTAATTATTTAAAATTTGCTTTAAATTCAGTTACAATTGCTATGATCTTTCTAATAAACCATGAAAATAACGATGTAAACTCCATCATTTGTGTGAAGGATAGACTTAAATAAAATGCCAAATAAAGTAACATGTCTGACCTTCGTTGCTTATTGCTTTACCCTGTCACACCAAACAGGCTCGCCTTTCAGCCGTGAGGACGTTGTTATATGACGGTCAATCCAACTAGCCGTTGGTAAAAGAATAGCCCGAGAGTTGGTGGTAGGGGGTGATGAGTAGCTGTCTTCACTCTAGTCTTAAACTGCAAAATTAGGAATGGCTTGCGCAAATAGCCCTTGCGTAGTTTTGCACGAAATTCAAAGACAAGCAAAGAAACAATCTCTCATTGTTTTTATAAGGTTTCAGAAGGAACTGTTATAAAATTTTAAACAGACGTGGTTGGACTATTTCTTTAATTATGTCGGTTACTATCACTTTCGGTAAGGTTAAGAGCTATCTTACAATGCCACTATAGGGCGTTGTTGTTTTTTTCACATCTCGTTTCGCTTTATCTAAAACTACAAAGTTTTCAAGCTTTCTGTTAGAACTTTGTATATTTTCCATATAAGCTTCTGAATAGATTTATGTAAAACATTGTAAATGGCAACCTGTTACAATAATTTTTATTTGTAGACTCTAGTGATTCGGAAGTTTGATGACTTGTAAAACTAAAAACCGACTTTCTATACCCGTAATGAACACAGCACGGATAGCCCATTGTGCAGCTTTGTGCTTAACAGCAAACAAATATTTTGTTCCTTGACTACTTTCTTGAATTAGTTTTTCTCTTAAGCATGTGATTGCTTTTTCTCTACCATGTCATTTTGAAGATAACTAAGTCACAATTAATAATTTATGATATTTTGTTATTTTTAGTACAAAGTTTCCTCGTAAAAATCATCACATGAAAAAATTCGTGGAGTTACTTCATACGTATTGTACGTTACCTACAATATTTATATAGTTCACGGTGTTTTAAATTATATTTTCTGTTGAGTTTATTTATTCTTGTTTTCCGAAACACACTGACCCTGGTCTTTAAATACACGTATATCATTTAGATAATTTATCATTTTTCTCAATAGGTGGTAGTGCAGCATGTCTTGATTCACTGTGTTTTATCTCGACCTGTCTAAATATAATTTGTTGATTGGCTTGGAGTGCAGCAATTATAGTTGTAAGCAGAACAATGTAAACTTATACCAGGTTAACACTTTTTTTTCTAGAAAATAACTAAAACAAGAAAATAGTTCTAATAGGATGTCAATTCTAGATTGACGAGTTATTTGAGATAGTTGTTTCATGCATAACGCACACTAACGTAACAAAAGGAAAAATACTGATTGGTGTTGGACGTTTTAAATAAACAGGTTTCTTTTCAGTGCATTCTTTTTTTACCTCTTGAACGATAAGCTGTCATAGTTCTTGTGAGCAGTTATAGGTTTTTGCTATCTTACCATTTCTATTATCATAGTATCAGCACAAGGTTTATATTACAGGGTGTTCGGAAAGTCACTGTGCAGTTTTGTAATCATATTTTATTCAGTCTATTTCAAGCCAGCAACTGATAGCGGTGTTAGAGAAACAAAATATGAAGGATCCAGGCCTGTATTGATGCCAACGGGGGTCACTTTCAACATTGTTTATAATTGTCATTCATATTTACCTCCTGTATTCTATATTGAAACATGTCTGTTAATAAATATATAAGTGCACAGTGACTTTCCGAACACCCTGTTATAATCTGTCATCAAGAGAAGCTTTTATTTCTTTATTTGTTGTTAAGCCCAAAGACAGATAATAAGCTACCTGTGAGGCGCCCACCACAGTTATCGAAATCCGATTTTCGACGTTACAGGTCCACAGATTTGCCTCTGAGCTAATAGGGAGTTTTTGTTTCTTTTCTAACATCTTTCTGTTGACGGATGAAGATTCAGTCGTTAAAAGTTTTATATCAAATATTAATAGGCATAATCACCTAGTTTCCGAGGAACTCATGAAATAAAATGTTCTGAATCACTACCGCAAAGTTAAATAAAATATTTCAATAACATCTCTTTGTTATTTTATGCAGCTTTGTCAATATAGGAGTAACCAGTGAAGTCACGAAATTAACTAGTTTCTTTTACGTTGCAAACTAGAATTGCCAGGGTGTTAAACTCTGTGTTTTTTTTTTTTTTTGTAAACATTAAGTTGTTCCTAGTTGTTTACTATCTCGAATATTTTATATCTGCACAAAAATTTAAGAACTAAGCCATTTCTATTTAAGCGCTCCACGATTGTTCAGCAATAAGTGTGAAGGCTCGTAAAACTAAAAATTGGGTTTTCATACGCACCATAGGTAGAGTACAGATAGCTCATTGTGTAGCGTTACGTTTACCAACAGAGAGATAAGCCTTCTGGTGTGGGTATTAACACATTTACTAATGATACTTCATCTTCAGGCCAAGATGACCTAAGAAGGTCGAAACATTGTTCTCTGCTTTATTAGTAAAAGCGTTAATTCCCATAGCAGCCTTCTTGAGATACATTGTTCACTTCAAATGGGTTTCTCGTCATCATGAAATAAGCCCTTTGTTGTTTTTTTAAAATTTGTTCGAGAAAAATTTCAATGTTGCACATACACATTCTGAAATTCTGTTCACTGTTTCCACTTTCAGTAAATGTTAAATATGATGTAATAGCAAACTTCTCTGTGGTCCAAATATTGAAAAATTGAAAATGTAAACATTTTTCATATGTATGTTAAACTTTGCATGATAATTGTTTTTAGTGCTATTGTATGACAGACAAGCTCTACTTTACTCAGTGAATTGCAACTGCTTGCAATAAGATATATTTGAAATAATATTTCTTAAATACAAGCTTCCTACTCAACATTATTATTTGGTAGTTACGAGTGTAATTTGACTTCCTTCGCGATGTTACTTCTTAAAAAAAAGGAAAAAAACAACAACATTGGTAAAGTAGCTAGAAGTGAAGTTGATCAACAACAGCTGGCGACACTGAATAATCTGATTGGTCGGGAAGCATGTACAGTGGTACCTCGGTTCTCGAACTTAATCCGTTACAGAAGGCTGTTCGAAAACCGAATCAATTTTTCTCATAATAAATACTGTAAATTAAATTAATCCGTTACAGACCTCCAAAAATTACGCATTATGAAGCATTTTAAGTAAGAATATTGCTTATTTATACCTGTGTAATAATACTTACATGCATAAAGTCAACCACAAAAACTATAAACACAATAAAAAAACAATAAATGAAAATTTAACTGTACTTTATCTGTGCTGAGGAGAGCTGATGGTGTAAGTGAAAGGTGGTGAGGAACATGGAGAGTAGGAGGGTTATTATTGTTTGGAAGGGGAGTCACCTTTCATAAAAACGTCAGGTAACTCGCCTTCTGGGGTTCTTTCTCTTTTCTGTTTCTTTGCACCGCTACAACCTGCTTGAGACTCACTAGACCTATTTCTCACTAAACACTCCATGTCTCACCTCACTGTGTATGCCATTTCTCTTCCTAAATTTTTCAAACCACCTCCTACTAGCCTTAAAGGCATCACTTGTATCGGCACTCGTTCCAGGGGTGTTTTTCAAGAGATCAGCATGCAACTTCTTTGCTTTCTCACAAATGATGGTCTCAGAAATGCTATCACCAGCTAACTGTTTTACCCAAATCAACAACAGTTTTTGCACCTCTTCCATTGTTTGTGATCTTTGTTTCGTAAGCACTGTCACTCCTTTTGCAACATCAGCTCCTTTGATGACCTCTTTATTTTTCAGTATGATGCAGACTGTAGACTTTGCCAAACCAAACTGTGTAGCAAGGTCAGACACGCGAACACCACTCTCATACTTCGCTATGAGATCTTTTTGTCACCGCTATTGTGGTTCTAACAACTTTTCTTTTTGGTTTGCTGCTTTCATTTTCCTTCTTTAACCCCATGGTGATTTATTTAATCAAAATATTTAAAAAAAACAACAAAACAAAACAAAAAGAAAAACTAGAACGTTCACAACAGGTTTTAGCGGGGGTGTGGACTGAGCGACAGGTGCAGGTAAAATGTTTTGGGCAAGTTTGGCGTGGGCCGAAAATGGTCGAAGAGTCGTTCTGGTCATCAGTCGGGTTATTTCGGGGGTTCGGGCCACGACAGCTTGGTTCAGGAACCGAGTTTATGCTCGACAACCGAGACATTTTTTTCTGAAACAATACGTTCGAAAACCGAATTGTTCGAGAAGGGAATCGTTCGAGAACCGAGGTACCACTGTATTTTTCTTCAAAGAGCTGCTGAGCAGTGAATCAGGTGATTGATTGAACGCAAACATTTAAGAGGAACATTACAAATACAACGAAGCTATATTTGAGCTTCCATACTCCATTGATGCGGAAAAGTAAAAAAAATGGTTTGAAACGCTAAAAATACGCGCTCAATACCTGCTGTGAGCATAGCGCAGATAAGTTATTGTTCAGCTTTCTGCTTGAACACAAAAAAATAAACTCTTTTAAAGCTGCTATTAAATTTAGCTGACAATGTTAATTTGTGTACAGTAACAGTTTTACTTAAAGCTGTAAAATGTTTATGTGAATCCTAAGCATTTTGTTTTGACTGATAATATTAAAGTTAAATGCGTATTTATTAGAATTTCTAAGACGTGCGATTACATTTATGTACATATACCATACATTTTTTCTGCGGATAGATAAATCTGTTCAGTAGAAAGCAAACATTGTTACGAGTGAACTGGACATATAACTGTAAGGGAGAAAACTGTGTAAATGAATGTCACGACCATGTCTGTTATCTTAGAAACCACAATAAGTGAATACATTTACATATAGTGGAGTATGGAAGCTCAAAATAGTTTCCATGTATTTAATAATGCTTCTCTTAAACGTTTGCACCCAATAAATCACTCTACTCACTCTCTCAGTGGCTCATTGAAGATAAATACATATTTACTGACCAATCAGGTTTTACTAGTGCCGTCACCTGTTGTTGATCAACTTTACTTCTCTCTAAGCGGAGGTTGGGTTAGTTTGTGGAGGTTGAAGGTGCTTGCTGCATTTCGATAGTGTCGGTACGCCGTCTTCATCCTGATGATATGCGCTTTAAGCTGAGAAAGATGCTGAATGGTGCAGCTATAGTAATAGTAATATTGTGTTACACTGTTATTATTTTATTATGGCAAGAACGACAACGAAAACCTTCAGAAACGCTGAAGAATATTTCACCTTCTTTAAGCCTACTAGTACTAGCAGAAAGTGTTAAAAGAGATCTTCCCAAAACACAGGGAGTAAGTGGATTTAGACAAATTCACTCTTCTCAATCGAGTTTCGAAAAATATTATTCATTTAAACGATCTGACCGCATGCTGCACGAGACGCAACAATCAAACGAAATAATCAATGGTGATCAACGTTTTCAACAAACCAAAAATTTTTTGTTGAAAAAACAAACTTATCCTACTATATTGGTTGAGAAACCACTCCTACGAGTTAGGAATTCTACATCGAAGACCAAACCAAAAGACGTGTATATTAGTGTGAAAACAACCAAAACTTTTCACCGTTCGAGACTGGATGTTATTTTGAAGACGTGGGTTGTTCTAGCAAATGAACAGGTAGGTGATATTTGCCTTCTACTTAATAAGTACAACTTCAATGAGACTAATAAAGTTTAGTGCTACATGGTTATGTAATGCCTAATTAGCTATACTGATTATTTAGTTTTAATCAAAGTACGTAGTTTACTCTGATTGGAATTTGTTATTATTTATAAATCACAATTTCTTTTAAGAATGTGTTTTAATACATTTTGTAAGTAAGTAAAAGATAGTTATTATTCTCTGGATATCTACTGAGATTACAAATATTTTAACTTTAAACGATTTCATGTTCTTCATAAGTGATATAGTATTATTACTGTTTATAAGTACTTTTTCGTGAACTATAGAAAAAAACAATTTGTAACCCAGAAGTCAGATTGTTCAGGCTATTTCATTAGCGTTAGAAGAATACTGAAATATTTTAATCCTTGTGTAAATGGATAGGAGATTTCACTTGTGTGTTAATAAATATAAAAACACAGCATACTTTGTAGCTGATTAACGTATACCTGTATTATACCACAGTATGGAAAAGTTGGGACTTTCTTATTAAGAATTTATATACAGAAACCCGCACTGCTTGCTAATCTACTAGATCGACAAATTTCTTTTTGTTTCCAACATAATCATAATAATCGTTTTCGCTGTAACGCCAGTTTTCTAGTTTTACAGTTTTTAAACATTTATCATAAATACATATTTCTTTTATTTCGTTGCCTTACTTTCTCTTGTGTAATTTGACAGACGCAAAGCATTTCGAAAGTGTAGCAACCGTCTAGAATGGGCTAGTGGCTAATTTTCCGAACTGCAAATGTAAGAGTTCATGATTCACCTCTCGTTACTTCAAAATTATTTTATTCGCTATGGAGCCGTGAGTACGTTATAATATTGTCGGTCACATCACATTATTCCATTGGTTTGGCCCAAACTTTGGGAGTGTGTACTATTAACTAGTTGTATTCAAACTAGTCTGTCAGTTAAAAATTGTTGATGACAAGCATAGGTAACTCTTGATTAGCCTTGTACGATCTGAATCAAGCAAAATTGTTTTGTTTTTCTTCTCGAGAAAAGGCTGACTTCTTAAGTTTCATTTTAAGAAACCCTCGGTGAATTAGCGGCAAGTTTACCAACTTTCAATTCTAAAATTCAGGTTTTGATTATCTGCGGTGGACAGAGCGCAGATTGCTCAAAGTGGCATTGCTCTAAAATAAACATTAACACTATAAAAAAACAACAACGTATAACTAAGTATCTAAAATATCTTCATTCATTCTTTTAAGCGGTTCTGAGACTTTCTGTGCTGTGTACTTTTTAAAGACTTATCTATCCCAGTCTGTAAAACAACGGGGAAAAACCAACAACAACACGTAAAATAGGACTAAATATGTAAAAAGGCTTAACTGATATTTTTCATTGTCTTTCGGAATTACTAAACAATAAAAACATGTCAAATTTAATGTTAATTCCAAGTAAATTTTGAAATTATTAAACAACGCCTTTCGTAGATACGACTGGAAACAATAACATTTGATAAAATATCGAGAATTGAGTTTGTTGAAGAAATTCTACCCTGTAAAAAACAGGTGGGTTTTATGTAATGAAATTAATCCTGTTGTTTAGTACGCGTTACGTTGTTGAATTTATCGTCTTTAGATATTTTACACCTTTTTAGTTTGTTGACCTATCCGTAGACTTTACATTACTAAACCGTTGACTAATGACACTTTAATCAACATAAGTTATCTTCAAAAAAGAAAACAATATGTTATTAAATTAATTTATAATTTGATTTCCAATAGCAGTGGTTCTTAACTCTTGGAACTCGACCCAAGTTTGTTCTCTAAGGGATTTTAGTGAGCGTCCAAATTTTGTTATTTAATATTTGCTTTTTCCATCCGTATTTATTCTACCAGTATTTATTTCATAATATATTACGCCTGAATTAGTTGAACACTTTGATCACGGGGCTTCGCCAAATAAATTTCGGTCGCAGTCAAAAAAAAAAAAAAAAAAAGAAGCACTTTTTCATAAGCATCGCCTCCTTCATAATACTTCATTTATTGATGTTAGCATGTTTACTTTGAAATCAGTTATCGCGAAAAATTGTAATTAAAGCATATAAAAATGTATAAAATATTCTTTGCTTCTTTTGTGGTTAATATTGACATTAAAAGAATCTGTTGTCATCTTAAATCAATTTAAATTTGTCTTTACAAAATTTGTATTTGAAAATGTATATATATTAACTGAACTGCGGAAAACTTAAACCAGCCAGTTCCAGTTACTGCATTCTTGTATTACACACGAACAGGTGCAAAATGTACGTCATCCACGAGTCATTTAAAAAACCCCTTCCCTTTTGTTTCGAGAACACGTGCTATGGGTAGATAAACAAGAACTAACACTGAAAAAATAAGAAGACAAAAATTGTAAAAGTATGTTTTATATCCCATGGCTTAGAAACAAAATTGGGTCACCCAGTTTCCAGTCGTTATATTAGTTGATAAAATCTAAATAAAGTTCACCTTCAAACCAAAACCAGTTTAGTATTTCACTTGAACTATTTCAACCAATTACATAACGTTTCACTAAATTATTCAACAATTTTTAACTGTTTGTTTTATTGGAATGGATACGTTTTGTGTTTTTCAACTTAGCCAGTATACGAGTAATATAACGATGCTAAGTTGTAATACACATTCTCCGTATTATATCTAAATCTCTATTCTACATATCGATCTATCTACTATAATTTTGTATTGTAATGTACTTTATAATTTTTAATTTGAGGTCTGTTTCACTTAGGTAAGTTGAATATTAACTAACCGCGTGATTTCTATTCGTTTATGTGTATTTATCCGAGCAATCTATCTTAGTATCTATAGCAATTCGATTGTAATTGCAGTATTTTTTTTAAACCTATCAATCTATCATTGTATTGATCTCTGATACCGGACACAACCAGAGCACTTTTTATCGGAAATTGATTTTAATATTAATTCTGACTATTGTTCTCACATTGCTGATAACAGACATTTATTAAAGATTCTCTGGTTATTATATTCGTTCCAGGTAGTACGTCACTATATACTGTCACGCTGTTTTAAATTCAGTCTGGTATTGTGTTCAGGCTGAAGAATAGAACAGGGAAGAAACACGTGGGCCAAGTGACTAACAAAACCAGTATATTATGGAATCTTTCTCGAGAATTGTTATCACATCTTTTGTCAACGAAAACTTTGAATTGCTAGGAAAATATAGGGTCAACAGCTCACCAAACTTTGCTTTGTTGGTGCTTTCGTACCTTGTCACGTGAGATCGAGGCGGTCAAGTTTGGCAATAGTGGGGGAGTCGGATTGCTTTATATATGTACTGTCCCTGCCATGGGTGGATTACCGACGGGTTCATCCTTATTTATAGGAACAGGCGTGGGAAAGTCCGTTATAACCGTCTTTTGTCCACCTTCTTCCGCATGCTTCTCTCTTCTCCTCTCTTTTCTTCTTCTTCTTTTTTACCATCTTAAAGACATCCCAACTTCCATGACTCACTGGTTTCTTCTACCTATTATATGCAATTATTAGCCACAGAGTTGCCCCTTTTACGTTTTACTCAGTAGTGAAAGTAAGTCGGTATGGCATATAGGTAAGAATTTCAGCCGTAGTACGCCATACCAGCAGTGCATTTTGTCAAGATTATTATACTGACTTTTTGGCACCGAGTTGTAACGATGTTGCTGTATCGAATAATTATTTTTATTAGTTAGAAAACAAATGTCACCACGAACAATAAATAACGTGTGCGTTCAAATATTGCAGTTCCCTTTCACAAGTTACGCGAGTTTGAAACTACAGTTTGATCTGTAATAAACTGAAGTTACTTTCACCAGTGCCTTTGCTGAAGATGTAAGGCTGGGTAACTGGTATAAATTGTTTTTCTACATGTACAACTGTATGTCCCTGCAGTTTCTTACTAATGGTTTTTCTCTTTTCCTTACACTAAACTGATGATTAAATATAAAAGAAAAGGTTATGATATATAACCTGGTAAGGACTATGTTCAACGCACTTTCTCTCACAAAGACTTTGTGTCAACAGATTACAAGATATGAACTGTGGTTATCTACTGTTATATCTACTTAACTTACAACTAAGCTACACGACACCTATGCTTACAAATCACGATGATACTTTATGATAATCCTGTAAGCTGTTTAACTACTTCTTTAACTTTTTCTGGAGTGAATAAACTTGATTTTTTTTTCCAAACTCGGTTATAGTCATTATTTGTTTGGTTTGTTTGTTTTGAATTTCGTTTGGTGGCTTCTCGCTTACATACATTATGAAGCGTATGGGCAAACTACACCTCCTTGTGTTGATTGGTTTTGAATTTCACGCAAAGCTGCACGACGGTTATCTGCGCTAGCTGTTCGTAATTTAGTAGTGTAAGACTAGAGGGAAGGCAGCTAGTCATCACCACTCACCACCAACTCTTGGGCTACTCTTTTACCAATGAATAGTGGGATTGAGCGTCACTTTATAACGCTCCCACGGCTGAAAGGGCGGGCATGTGTGGTGTGACGGGGACTCGAACCCGCGTTCCTTAGATTACGAGTCGAGTGCCTTAACTACCTGCCCATGCCGGGCCGTCACTATATGTATAGTGTAATATATTTACAATGTCAGTCTCAATTTTGGCACCAGTTCATGAAGGCATTAACGGCACCATCCCCCCTGTAACTCTGCATTATTTATGATGTATAGATATATATAGTGTATATAGGATATATGAGCGTTTCCGCATATGTTCATGCTTGGGTAGTTAGGTGTTCACATGTATAATGAAGAGCATTTTGTTTCGTCTTTTATTCCGTTCGCAGATAGAGTTAAACAACTTTTTATAAACACACAATCTGGTGTGAATCATTCGAGAAAATATATATTTGTTTCTAGTGTTGGCTGTTATAGTTTATTATAACTGATTAACATTGTAATTCCAATAAGTTTTTTTACACACTTTATTTTCATATAAAGACACTTCTTACCCTCATACATCCACATTCTTCTTTGTTTCCTCTGTTTGGGGTTGTTTTCATGTAATTTAAGAGAGTTTTTATTACAAAAATGTTAAACAGAACACAAAAGCTTGAATTATTTATAAGATGGGATCGGTATTATATCTCAACGAACATTATTAAAACATTTTCATCAACTGAAACTATACCCAAAGAAAAGTTTATGGATCTTACGTCAGTGATTAGAAATGGAGCTCTGATTTCTAACCTGAATGGCACCTTGTTAACATGTGAGCTAAACTGCTCAAGTTAGAGAAACTTGGGTTTTAAGTATAGCCGTCCTTAATATTAAACTACTGAACAAATAGACGACACCCATTCAGCAGCACATGGTAGCCCGGCATGGCCAGGTGGTTAAGGTTCTTGACTCGCCATCTGAGGGTTGCGGGTTAAAATTCCTGTCCTTCCGAACATAAGCGCCCTTTCAGGTGTGTGGGCGTTATAATGTTACGATGAATCCCACCCACAGTTCTTTGGTAAAAGAGAAGCCCAGGAGTTGGCGGTGGGTGATGATGACTAACTTCCTTCACTTTAATCTTTCTCTGCTAAATTAGGGACGTCTAGTGCAAATAACCCTCATGTACCTTTGCGCGAAATTAAAAATAAACGAACCAGTAACACATTTCATTCGGCTCTTTGAATACAATAATGGGGTTGGCTGTTATTTTTATATCGCACGCATAGCTGAAAATACAAAACACATTCAGAAGTATTACGTCTCGAACTCTAAACCGTTTAATCTGCTGCTCGACATGCTAGCCACTAGACCATATTGGCCCGATAAAGATTTAATTGAACGTTGACCAGGAAAATAATTTCTTAAACTTTTGCTCTAGGCTTTTATAGAATCGAAAGACGTCTAGGAAAAGAAAACATACAAAAAAAAACAACAACAAACAAACAAAAACAATAACAACCAAAAACGAATACAGTTTATGTCAAAGATTTGACTGGACGTCAAAGATAATTGAATGTCTTTTGATTGTAAGATACAGCTGTCTTAAATATCTTATAATACTAATTTGTTACTAACAGTGCAGCTAAGACTTGATAAATTATAATCGCACAACTTTGTATGTTGTATTAAATTTAACGTTTTAAACACGTATGGCCCCCCATCCTACTTGCAAATAAAAGAAAAAAATATATACATTCTCAAAACACTCTTACCCTATTACTGTTAGACGCAACAATAAATATTTTTACGAAAGTCTAGAACAAATTTAATAAACAGAACACGGTTTTATGTTAAGCATAATTTAGTTCGAGTTTCAGGGTCCTGAAAATATATTACACAATCAGGTATTTGTTTAGATAAAGTTACACAACTCGGGTGTTCATATCTCGAAATTAGTTTACCTTAAACATACGATTTGTTTTATTTTGTAGATTTTTTGAGCAAAGCCATACCCATTGCCAACTTTCGAACTACTCTTATCTGACCGACTGGTCGGATTTAAATGTCACTTTTATAATATATTCTCGATCCCAAAGCGCAAAACTTGTTTATAGGACACGAATCAATAACCCTTAAATTCTTAGTGCGTGTACCTTAACTACTATGCTACACTCGGCCGTAAAAAACCTGCCAGGCATACATTCGAAATTAGAACGATGAATATGCGTGAATAAAAGTTTTAGTAATAGTTTTTCCACGGTTTAAGTGTTTTACTTGAATAACAGACAATGTTCGGACGGCTTGGAATATTAAAACAACTGGCCTTCAATACTGACAAAAAGTTATAATTTTTTTGAAAATATTTTAGAATAAAAACATGATGGATGATAATTGAGTTTTCGCGTTTCCACGTGGATTGTCCATTTTGAGAACCAATGTTATTGTGGCAGTAAATCAGAAACTCACTGATGAACGAATTAAAATAATTAAATATTAATAACAGAACTATATATATTTAGACTCTATTTTTTGGACACAAAACTGCAATTGTTTATTGAGTATTGTATGTTTGAAGTTTTAATATGTTGAAATGGTATACTTGATAACTATTAATATTAAAAATATTAGTGAAGATTTTTATAGGCAGCTACTATTTATCATTGATTAATTTTTTATATTTAAACTTACTGACCTTTGTCCAGTATATTACATAGAAGTCAACGTACTGAAAACTACAATGCTGTGGTTTTGGTTGATAAATGTAAGTATATTTACGTATAAACAAGTGTCTTGCATACAGAATTATATAGCAGTCAATACGGGTACGTAAATCTTCTACGTTAAGCGTAAAAATTGTGCTCTATTTTGAACTTAGTCATTAAATTTTATATTTCTTGTGATTTATCATCTTTTCAGGTGTATTTCTTCACTGATGCCGACGATTTTGATTACCAGATAAAAACGAGTAAGTTCGTATATTAACTATTTTGTTATCCTGTATGAAAAACACTTCCTACTGTACATTACAATTACTAAATACTATCTATTTATCAGTCAATCAGAATTGAGGAATGTCTGTTATGACCTCTGATGACGGACACAAATACAAGCATCTTTCGAAATCAACATAACTTAATTTAGAAACGGTAAGCCTAAAATGTAATCAATATTTTTACATTCATGATAATAAAATCTATGCATTTGACTCAGCTTTGAAATCCCACACTGCGCCTTTATTTAGGTTTATTATAACTGCACTTACCACATTTATAAGGTTTCACGGCACCTTTTCACCCCTATCACTAAAATCGCAATATGCAGATAGTAATCGAACTCTTTCATCTGGATAAATGCATACTGGATTTTCTGAATCCTGTTTCAAGAAATCAAGCTTGACGTAACGCAAGGGCTTTTGTATAGATTATATATATATGCATATTTAGATTACATTACACAAATACATTCATACATATTTGTTGTTCATTCTTCCTCTAGATGGCCACCTTATCAATACGAATTGTTCTTCTTCTCATAACAGGTGAGTTTCAAGACATCAGTGTTTCTATGAAGTTAATACTACTGTAGCACTACTGTAAGGTTTTGTAATGTTCAAAAATGTATAAACTAACATTACTGTAGCGTGTTTGTAATATTCACAAATCAATAAAACTAATACTACTGTAGTGTAATTGTAAAGTCCATAAGTTTATAAAATACTGTTGTTTCGAGTTTGTAACGTTCATAAATATATAAAATTAACACTACTGTAACGTGATAGTAATGTTGATAAATCTATAAGATAACGCTACTGTTTGTAATATGTTTCATAGGAAAGGCCTTTGCTGCAAGATGTCAGTAGAATTTGACAGATTTCTGGAGAGTCAAAAAAAGTAAGAAAACCGTCAGGTGACAGACTTTAAATATATTACACTTAACTAGATTTAAAACAACTGTTTTTTTAAACGAAAGACCGTAATAGTAATGAGATAATAAGGTCAAAAGAATAACTGAATTATTTTACCAATGCGTTAAGATAGTAAATGGGATTCTTATGTTGTGTTGTATTGAAAAGTTGATTTATGTTTTACTTATTATTTTTTGCGTTTTTAATTATTATTTTAGTAACAAAAAGTACGTGCAGATATAATAAAAAATATAATTTGAATCAAATATTATGACTTAAACATTTTAGGAACAACCGGTTTGTTATACATACACAGGTGTCACACATGCGCCGGTAATTTATATATCTATGTATATACATGAATAGGTTTAAACATTTTAGTAATTACAGACTAGCTGCAACACAGGTTCATGCAACATATATTAAAATGTTAATTGAGGTCAGTTTTCTGTGTTACCTTGTTTTACAACCTTAGACAAACATATTTTTTACCATCTAGTAAATTTATTGTTGGAACCAATATATGACTTTTCATTTTGAATTTATACAAGTGCTCTACTTTCTATTGTTACCAAGATCACACATTTGTCGTATGTTTACATACATGAACTACTTTTTTGGTTTTCAACAGCAGGACGAGCACAAGAACCTGTGCTTTAGTTCACGTTGCTAAATGAAACATTTTGTAGATTTCTATTATTTTCAGCCGATGAAAAGAGAAATTTATTTTTGGAATTAAGCACAAAGCTACACAATGGGCTATCTGTGCTCTGCCCACCACGGGTATTGAAACCCGGATTTTAGCGTTGTAAGTCCGCATACATACCGCTAGCCACTGGGGGACAAAGAGAAAAATAAAATTCCTGTAAAAAACTTGTTTTTCTTACCAAAACAAAAAGTTACATTTTTGTTGTGAATCTCGTTTAGATAAATTGTGTGACTATTTGAACTTTGCCTTTTAAGATTAACTAGCTAACATACTCATTCAATATATGTAAAAGGCATAAGGTATCAATATATGTAAAAGGCATAAGGTACCCCGAGAAGTGACAAGGGGGGGAAGGTTATATACGAACATTAACCTTTTCTTTCTCTTCCAGGGGTCCTAAGGGTACGTGCCGGGTTTGGAGACAGAATTTTGTTAAAAACTGTTTAGATGACACACTTTTATTGGCCATAAACACAAGAGCAGGAATAATAATGTTTTTTTTTTAATAAACAACAGATATAGCTTTAATTAATATTTTTTGATAGTAATAAATAATGAAGATGAAATTAATATAAGTTTGTTTGTTTGTTTTTGGAATTTCGCACAAAGCTACTCGAGGGCTATCTGTGCTAGCCGTCCCTAATTTAGAAGTGTAAGAATAGAGGGAAGGCAACTAGTCATCACCACCCACCGCCAACTCTTGGGCTACTCTTTTGCCAACGAAGAGTGGGATTGACCATAACATTATAACGCCCCCACGGCTGGGAGGGCGAGCATGTTTGGCGCGACAGGGATGCGAACCCGTGACCCTCAGATTACGAGTCGCACGCCTTAATGCGCTTGGCCATGCCAGGCCTAAATTAATATAAACAAACAAACTTTTTTTGTGTACTCTGTTTCAATTTTCACTTCCTTCTTTCTGTTCAATTCATTACCAACTGTACGTAAGATGTTTTTTCTTCCATTTCTCCTTCTTGTTATGTTTCGTTTTATTTCTTTCTCAATGTGTCCGTTTTGTAATTTATGTTCCAGTATAAAAAATGAACAAAAGTTCATTCTGGTTACCAAAGAATGTGTGAAATTCCTGTGTGAGGCATGGACTAAGTGGAGATGTTCAAGCCTACATCTAATTAATGGACTTGTTGCGCATGGTTAACTTTGCATACAAAGGGGTACATGCTATAGTGCTAGTATAGCCCGTATAACAGCCATTCATAAATAGCAGATTTTCAAGCGAATAGAATTATTTTACTCAAACTGTGTGTTTGAGTTTTAAATAAAGGGGAGGGGTGTAAGAAAGGGTTATAAATGGGCAAAAAGCTAGTTTTTACTGTTTTTTTTTGAGGAATATAATCAATATTTTTGTGAAGAATACAGTAAGCCGTATGTGATGACCCATTATCAAAATTGTGAGAACTTTGTTTTTTTTAGATTCACAATCATCTGCTTGAAAGTTTTGGTGTTATAAATTACTTGAAGTAAATGAATTAATTCAACTTTTTACATGATGATTAAATTACATTGTTGAGGTATGAACTCGAAGATTTGAACAAAGATTTCCAAGCATGAAATAATATCAGTGAACTGAGCGGTGCAATATCTGAGAAAATATTTTTGTACTCCCCCTTATATGAATCTGACGAATCAAAAAATTTTTTCTGGCCGCAGTGCTTGGGTGATTTTGTATAGCTGATTTTTACTAGAAAGGATCGACGGTCGAATCGATTAACTTTAGCGAATTAGCTGCGAAAATCAAAGTTAAGGAAACTGTTTACGTAACAGAAAATGTACAATATAAACGAACGAATCTTGTACTGTTTTAATTAGAATATGCTAACATGTAACAATACAACTTACATTGTAATAAATTTATGACTTTAAAAATAAACTTAATAAATTTAATAGAGTTACGGTAAAAAAACTGAGTATTAGGGAAAAGAGTGGACGAGCTTGTTATGAAGTATCGATTATAACGGAGAAGCTCGATAAACGACGGGTTATGCAACCACTTTTCTATTAATTTACTTATTTTGTATTGCTTCAACAATATTCAACACTAACGTGCTATTTCTATACATGCAACGTTTATTGATTTCTGATGATTATGGGCCCAGCACGGCCAGGTGGATTAAGGCGTTCGACTCGTAATCTGAGAGTCGCGGGTTCGAATCTCCGTCGCACCAAACATACTCGCCATCCCAGCCGTGGAGGCGTTATAATGTGACGGTCAATCCCACTATTCGTTGGTAAAAAAGTAGTCCAAGAGATGGCGGTGGGTGGTGATGACTAGCTGCCTTCCCTCTAGTCTTACACTGCTAAGCTAGGGACGGCTAGCGCAGATAGCCCTTGAGTAGTTTTGCGCGAAATTCAAAACAAACAAACAAACTGATGACTATATTACAACTTAGGAGACAAGCAGCGACATCTGAGGATTCTACTGGTTCATATAAATTGTATTTAACCGGTACATATAAAAGTCTTACATTCTGCGATTCACATTGGAAGATTCTGCTACAATAAAATATCAACAACTGTAAAATTTAGCAAAGAAGAGATATTAAGTTTGTCTCTATTTGTCTTGTTAAACCAAACAATAAAATATCTGAAAATACAAACTTTGTGATTTTACACACTGTTTATCTTTCGTTGTACCTGATGGACTATGAGTTCACGAATGCCACATAAACTTTCCACTAAATGATAGTTTGTTTAGAAAAAAAAGATCAAAATACTATGTTTAGTTAGAGATAGAAGGCTACTGTTTCTAAATGATTTCTATTAATGTTTCGAATTAAAGTTATTGATGTCTGTAATTCTGTGCTCATTATCAACTCATATTTTTAAATTCTAGGTGGTTTTGCCACTTTGATGATGATAATTATGTCAACGTGCCTAGGCTAATGAAGCTGTTAGTTAAGTACAATTCACAAGAAGACTGGTATTTTGGAAAACCTAGCATCCGGGTTCCTCTGAAGATTCCAGACAGGGAGAATAACCAGGTGATACTTAGCTCTTTAGAAAAAGATTATTATTGCATATTATCACTTGGCGTTATGAAGTGACGGTCAGCCCTATAATTCGTTAGTAAAGGAGTAAGCTGTAAGCCTTACGCTATCACGCCCAAAGGATGCCACCTCACCCTGATTTGCTGCCTCAGGAGAGGAGGGAGAAATAATCAAAGACGGGTTCTTAGTGTAACACAAAGTAAAGGCAGTCGTAATTCGTACAATATGTCTCATCATGAAGATAATTAATAATTACTTAATTAATTAAATTATCTTAAAAAAGACGCTTAAAATCAATTAATTAGTTATTTAAAAGGGACAGTGAATGCTAGTTCGTTAGTTAATTAATAATTAAATAATTCTAATATTAAGTAAGGATTGCATAGGCAGGTATGACTCATATAATGCATGTTTCATCATGTTTATAGTTAATCACTAATTAATTAAACTATTTATAAATAATTCGTTCTAAAAAGGATGCTTAGCGAAAATTAATTAAATTGTTGATTTATAAGTAAATCAATGTCCTAAGAGAGAATGCTTAACGCTAATTCATTTATAGTTAATCCGTCTTTAAAAAATTCATTATATTTCTTTTATCATTAATCAGTATTCTGCTGGGGGAAAGAACCCGGCATGGCCAAGTGGTTAAGACACTCGACTCGGTCTCTGAGGGTCGCGAATTCGAATTCCCGTCGCACCAAACATGCTCGCCCTTTCAGCCGTGGGGACGTTATAACGTTACAGTCAATTCCACAATTTGTTGGTAAAAGAGTAGCTCAAGAGTTCGCGGTGGGTGGTGATGACTAGCTGCTTTCCCTCTAGTCTTACACTGCTAAATTAGGGACGGCTAGTGCAGATAGCTTTGCGCGAAATTCAAAACAAACCAAACTCGATGGGATAATGGTAACTTTTGAATCTTACAACCCTAAAATCAGGGGTTTGATTTCCCTCAATGGACACAACAGATAGCCCAGTGTGACTTTACTATAAGGAAAAAAAAATACACACATTAAGTAGTCCTATAAGAATAATATGATAATTAAAGCTTACTCAATCAAGTGATTAAATATTTTTAGTACTAAATGATTACATTTCTTATCCTTACTCAGTCTAACGCATACAATACATGACAATATGTTTAAATTGCCCTAAGAGGGCAATATCATACATTAATTAAAATTTATACTTTGATTTTATGTAACAATTTACATCGTCAATAAAACGTTTATTATGCAATAACACTTACTAATTTGTGGAAAACTAGTTTACACAAGGTACTTTATCTCATCTTTTATAAAGGTGGACTTTCTCATACATTTAATTACTATTACTACCGTACTAAAATATACTGTGACAATACTTTTACAAGTCATCAACGTATTGTATATGTTCGTTTTTTAAATAACCATTGATCAACTCCAAACATACACAAAAATGTACGAAAGTATGGGATATATAACTTCTTTCAATGTTCTGTAGGAGGACATTTACTGTTTTACAAATCATGCATGATCAATAATCGCCCTAAAACTAAATATAATAAATGAACAACACACTGATTAATTTTTATTAAAATACCAGAACTTTCATATTGTAATCAAGAAACACAGATACAAATTTCTGGATTTCGTTACTATTGTACATTCACAATACTAACAAACTGATGTCTATTTAACATTACTTCACACGTAAGAAAGGATGATGACAGCACGTGATCAAAAATAAAGCTTTCTTCCACAGCACCTTTGAGATATTGACGTCACCAATCGCGTAAGGCGTGTGACTCGTAATCCGAGGGTCGCGGGTTCGCGCCCGCGTCGCGCTAAATATGCTCGCTCTCCCAACCGTGGGGGTGTATAATGTGACGGTCAATCGTTGACGTTGGTAAAAGAGTAGCCCAAGAGTTGGCGGTGGGTGGTGATGACTAGCTGCCTTCCCTCTAGTCTTACACTGCTAAATTAGGGGCGGCTAGCACAGATAGCCCTCGAGTAGCTTTGTGCGAAATTCCAAAACAAACAAACAAACTATAAATCATAAATCTAATTTACCTGCAAAAATAATTACGGGCAGATAAAGGACATAATATGTTTAACCAATACATACTGTAACAAAATGACCAAGAATTTATTAATATTTAAACAAATTATTAATTAAACAACAATTTATTAATTTCTAACACATTATTAATTAAACAACAATTTATTAATATTTAAACAAATTATTAATTAAACAAGAATTTATTAATATTTAAACAAATTATTAATTAAACAAGAACTTATTAATATTTAAAGAAATTTTAATTAAACTAGAACTTATTAATATTTAAAGAAATTATTAATTAAATAAAAAATTAATATTTAATCAAGGACATTTTTTCCGCCTTAGTCAGGTTCTAATCCTACTTGTTGATAGATGAGGTAGGTGAAAGATAGTTTTCTGTCCGCGTTACGTAGGTTTCGCCATACAGAGGGCCTTTTATAAGAGAAATCTTAAGACAATGCTGTAAAATTTTTAATATTTCCGTCTTGTACAGGTTTTACTGTGTATTGAATATATAAGCAAAACCCTTATTAAACTGTACGTTTCTAAAATGTAATTATCAATGACAAAAGATTATAGTTGTCTATGTATGTTCATTACATAGTTATACAAAACACTAATATATTCTCAGTTTTTGACGGGTTAGCATACAGTTCTTGCATAATTTGCCCGGCATACAGTAAATAGTGAAATTGTATTAGCCGGCTTAGAACAAAAGATAGATTTTATTTAAATATGTGAGATTTCATTATACACTAATTATTATATTATGTTTAGAAACATTGTTACTACATATTAGATGAGGATTTCAAATAATCGACAGTAGCAATTTTTATTTTCCTAGCAGCAGTGATAAGTTTATTTTACGAAACTTTTTAAATCAAAGACAGAACAAAGTTTTTTTGTGTAAAGATTTCCATCAGAATTTATTACACTGATGACACTATGTAACAAAATTTTTTACTTTTTCTTGTTCCTGGACAGAAAGTGTTATTTCCCAATTGCTTATGCCTAAAGTAAATGAAAAAAACCTATTTTTCTCTTCAAACTTTGCTTTTGTGATCTGAGAGCGTATAATGAAAATGTGATAGCAGACTATATTTAGGGGCTGATACGTGAAAGTGATTTACATTACAGTCGCAAATCTCGAAAAACTACTCACTTTTAAACGTTTTTGTTCGTTTTTGTGTAACTTTAGTATAAACACATGTAAATTTTGATTCATATGTTGTTTTATTCAGACCTTACGTAAATGAAAATGTGCAAATTTGCCCGTTTTTACAAATAAAATAGGTTAATTTCTAAATTTCATTATTCAGGTCACAAAAGCAAAGTTTGAAGAGAGTGATGATCATTTTCTGTACTTTTACAACATAAGCAATTAAGAAATAACACATACGATCCAGGAACAAAATTTGTGTTACATAATGTAATTAGTGTCATGACAATTACACACAGAACTTACTAATTCTCTTAAATATCTTGGGAAACACCAATCGCTATGATAATTATGAAAAAAAACATACTCTTTCTCCTTTATATCTTTTATCTAGTAATTCATTCTCCTGCAACTAGAAATAGCAAATAAATGACTTATTGATTATTCATATATTTTCTATTAAAAGTTCAGAAGCATTGAAACAAATTCGTAAACGCCACTTGAACATGTGTTAAAGATGATCACCTGATCACTTATGCTCTTAATGAAGGATGGTGATAACAGTATCTAAATAACGTTATAAATGGTCAGAAAGTAGAGGCTACCACTATTTTATGGGATCGTCACATATTATTTTTTAAACAACTAGTTTGTCAGTACTTATAATATAAAAACTCCTACAAAAACGTGCAGCCATCATTCTACGACATTGAAGGCCATTAAATAAAAATAAAATACAAATTTCTGTTTTATTAGTAACACTTCAGTCGAACTTTGACACTGCTCTATTCTTCGGTGGTTGTCATCTGGTCGCTGACCCATCACTTGAAGGTAAGATTGCCCTTTCATGATGACGATAAACCCACTCGAAGTTCAAATGTATTCTAAAGACTGCTGGTGTGGGTATTAACACTTTAATTAAAATAAAGAACAACGTTACATACTCTCTTTGTTAACTTGAAGATAACCTAAAGGTGGAAACACTTTTCTGCACTTTATTTCAATTAAAGGTTGCCCTTGTGCCTAATAACTGCTGTATAAACCTGTGTTATCACATTATTAGTCACATAGAATAATTACATTACCGAAAATTAGGCGATCGACAATCAAATGTAAAAGAACGTTTAGTTATAAATTAAGTAATTATTCTTCGACTGTATCAAAACAGTTATACTTCCTCACGTAGACTTTGAAACTGTTATAGTGACAGGAATTATCTTTCATTTAAGCTTTACCACATGTATAAAAATCACCAGAGATCTGTGATTTTCTCATGTGAAACTCTCTTCTCATCACGGAGTACATGTAGATAAAATCTCGGACTTAAGTTATCACACATATTGAAATATTTTTTTAACAAAGCTTTAAAATACATTTCTTAGTTTATAAATAAATGTCAAACTTAGGATTTTATGGTTAAATTATACACCATGGATATTAGTTTCTAATAAACCTCTACTTGATATAGAAAACTCATGTTTATATAAAATACTGACATACACCTTAGTGTAATAATATCTATCGTATATACATATGCAAATAGATTATCATTAATGGAACAAGGGTTAAGTAATCAAAGTGTTTTTAGTTTAGATACTATACAAAATATTTGTAAACTAACTTTCTGTCTCACCGTCATGCTGGTCTTCACATATCACTACCGTATAGCTTAAAACAGATGTAAGTAAAGACCTGTAAAGTATCATAGGTTTAGGTTTTACTGTATATCATTAAACAAACTTTACAACTGAAACAAACTATATGTTCGCTATACATTAAATCTGACCACGGTTTTGTATCAAAACAGACGTATATTCTTACACTTTACTTACCAATATAGAAAGCTAAATGTATATTTACAATATATGATGGTTAAATAGAAAGTTATTTTCTACTTCTAGATTACTGTTTTTGATCTATAACTCACATATTTGTCGTTTAAATATAGCACACAAAGTTATATACATAGTCTAATTTATTGAAGGTGAAATCAGTTTGGGACGTAGAGAAATATCAGCAATGTCTATCTTACAGTTTGGACAATTTTTATTTGAGGAACAAGTTCCTCTGACAGTATAATAACCTTTGATGTTTACAAATAACACAATATGTATGGATTACTAAGATTAAATTAGTCTTCATATAAGTTAACGTATAATCCTTGCTTGGCTCTGTTTTTTACGATATTTAGTAAATATCATTGTGGTAATAGAAGTAAATCATAAAGTTCCCCAGGCAACAGTACGCAACACAATCAAGAATGATATCTGTCTAGCAAAATGAAACAAACAACATGTACACCGATTACTTCCATAACAGACCAATTTAACCATCGCTTACCTCAAGAAGAAGTGAATATTAATGCAATATATATGAAGACGCAGCGCCTATGTATTTCTGTGTAATGGAATGGTTACAACAGGCATTGCAAAATCATCGTTCTCCTACACTATGAACACTTCCGATTCGTTAGTGTACCTGACTGTGGATTCGATCCATACCGACACAAATTATAGAAATCTCTCATTAGGGCCATGGGTTCATTATAACAGTGGCTTTCAAATACACTATTTCGTCTGACAAGAGTAGCTCAAGAGTTTGCGGTGGGTGATGTTTACTTGTTGTCTTTTCTCTAGTCTATTACCACTTAAAAGTTAGGGACGGCTAGTTACTCGGCTGTGCGCATGATTAAAAAGACTTCCAAACAATTATATTTTAGATGGATTATGGAAACAATGAAAGAAGGAGAAGTTTCATTTGAATATGACAATATTACGGTGGAGTCTTTTGCAATGAAAATTACTTTTGAAAGTTTATGTCAAGACGCATGATCGTCAGCTGTAGCATGATTAGGCGTAGCAACATGGATGGTAATGAGATGATAAGACTCCAAAATCGTGTTAATATAATGTATTTAACTTCTGCATTTGGCGCAAATTGTGTGCGAATGCACAAACAATCGAAAACTGTCACATTTGATGACATCATGGCAGGTGTAAAGTAAACTTATTGACGTTAATAAAATTTAACTGTGCATTTATATAGGAAACGTGACACAATCTTACAGGGACTCCATATTAGCAGGAATGTGAACTTCCTTCATATTATTATATAATTCTCAAAAAAAAGTAAAAACTGCGTGAGACCAAGTGAAAATAAAGGCCGTTAATGTTAGCTAAGTAGATGTTCTGCAATAATTTAATATAAAACTTTAAAAGTTTCTTGGTTTTATCAAGTGTAAGAAAAGTTAACCAACTGTGGGCTTGAACATAACATATCTGGTTAATCCAAGTCCCTCACAGAAATTTCGCATGTGTCGTAAATAAGAGCTGATTGTAACACGCTCGTGAAGTAACGTTCGGAAGCAGTCCATTAGCAACACTTAACCAATACAGGGATTTAGTGTATATAGGACACGTACCTTCAGGTGAACAGAATAGAATAAAGTGTAACACGGTCGAGTGCCTGCTTTAACAATACATGTTATCGAAGCACTTCTGCATTACTTAGTTTTACATCAGTTATTATTAAGTGTCAACAAATTTAGCGCTGTTGAAACACGGGAATTAGAAAGCCTGAACATAAGATTGTGCTGTTATGTAGACATGCGCAGTATACGTTTAATTGGATGGAGTGCATTACACTGTGATCCGCTTTTCTGCGAGGAAGTCCTTTCAGAACGGCTTAGTTTATAATTTTTGTTATCCAAACTTGTTGTAAATAACAATTACATTCTGTTCGTCGTGAAAGCATATGTGTTTAACAACATTTTCATATTAATTGTGGATAACATCAATATAAAAAAACGAAAACTTTTGTTACATAAATGTCGCGCGTCTTATTATAAAATTCTTTACGTTAGGGAAAGGTCAATTACTGGTTAAAACATAAATAAATATTACATTGAAATGCAGGGAGATGTATAGTGTATGCTATTCCTTTAATAAAAGTAATCGCATTTTATATGTTTCTTTATATAATTTTTCTTATGTTGCAGAAAATGATTTCGTTCTGGTTTGCAACTGGAGGTGCCGGGTTTTGCATCAGTAAGGCTTTGGCTTTGAAAATGATGCCTATAGCCAGGTAAGCTAACTTCACTTTAAAATGTTAAGTTACAACACATTTAATGTTTTATATTTTTATTACCCAGTGATAATAAATTATTGTTAAACTGAATCACACAAGTCAATCATATCCCGGAAGAAAAAGTTATTATGCGCAGGTTTTATTTTTGTTATTTTATTATAAAATTCTTGCTTAAGGTTATACACATTTTCAGGCCTTCGTGGCTCCTTAATCTTAGGGTTATGTAAAAAATTGTAGGAAGTAGGTGAATTGTATTTCTTATCATTGACCGAATAGAGCTGTCTGGATGTTTTGATACATTCGAACTTACAAAACAGAAAAAAAAAAAAAAGCCAACAATTTCAAGTACTGTTTCACAACATGTGAGTAAAAACAAAATCCATGTTATTGTAATTTTTGCATCAATAGGTCAAATAATTAAGAACTTTCTATTAAAAGGACAGACAAAAGTTTACAGGAAATGATTGATCAATCAAAAGATGTTTCATCGCTACTAATTCCCCAGCACCTGAAGCTAGAGAATATAACAATTACCGATCTTAAAAGGACACAAGAATTACAAAGGAGCATCTCACAACGTTTTCTTTCGTCCTTCTATGAAGAACACTTTGTTCAACATTGTGCATTCCCCTTTAAAGTGGTACATAATTTATCTACTTTCTGACTCGTTGAAACAGAAAGTTATTGAAAGCCCAATAAGATCTTACAAGCGTATTTTATAAATAAGAAAAATAGCTAAATATTTATAATACGCATGTTGTACTGGGAACTAAGTATTTTTCGTGTAAGGTATAAAACGTAGCATGAAAAGAAGAAACGACAAACAAGTAAATGTTTATTTGTTGAGAGAACCATGACTATATTTGTTTATCTTTTACGCTTGTATCTACAGTAACGGCAGATTCATGAGTGTTTGCGAGAAGATTCGACTTCCTGATGACGTTACTATAGGCTATATCATTGGTAAGTTGAGAAATATATGAACCAGTAGAATAAGCACATATATGATAAGCGGGTTTAGGTGATTTTTGGACCATCAGGGCCAAATGGTTAGGAAGCTCGACTTATAATCTGAGGGTCGCGGGCTCAAATCCCCGTCACACCAAACGCCCTTTCAGCTGTGGGGTCGTTATTATGTGACAGTCAAACCAACTATTCGTTGGTAAAAGAGTAGCCCTGGAATTCGCGATGGATGGTGATGACTAGCTGCTTTCTCTCTAGTATTACACTGATAAATTAAGGACGACTAGCGAAGATAGCTCTCGTGTAACTTTGGCAAAATTTAAAAACAAACAAACAATTAGGTAATTTTTAATTTTGTTAATCTATACTTTCTGCCATTTAACATCATCTAATTTATAGGCTAGAGGAAAGACAGGTAGTCAACAGCACCCACCTCGAACTCTTGAGCTACTTTTGTCGGATCGAATTGTGGAATTTGACTGTCACATTTATAACTTACCCATGGTTTCAAAGTGAAGAGCGCGAATTTTTGGCGGTAACTGGGTGAAAACGTTGGATCCATAGGCACACAGTCCTGCACGTTAACAACGGGGTCATGCTCGCATTTGTAGCCAGTGAAAACTTAGGGACAAGCAATGAGTTTTCTTTCCTATTGAATATAAATTCCTCGTTTTTCTTTCACAAAATTATTTTTATAGGAAGCTCGCAAAATGAAAACACTATATTCTTATGAAATTATTTTTAAAATTGTAAAAGTATTTAAAAATAGTGAAACCAGCTGAAAGCACGAAAATTAAAACAGTGTTAACTGAAGAAGTAGTTAAATGTAGAAACTTAAGAAAAATATAACCTTTCTCAGTTGCTCGGTATCGGAAAAGAAAATTAGGAAAAAGGCAGAGTTGGAAAACCAGGTCCGTACTGTTATCAAGATTTTGCAATGCGACATGTTATAAGAAAATGAAATGGGTCAAGAAATTACTACTCCAAGCTTTAGTGAAAAAACTAGTGATACATTTTACTGCTACGTTGTCTTAGAAACCACAAATTGTCATCATGACAAAGACAATGCTGAAGAGAAAAAAAACAGGAAAAATATAAACGTGTGTATTTGATGTTGATGATTCAGCATAATGATAAAAATTCAACTGAAAGGAATGAAAGTTATTAGCCGAAAAGACTACAGTACAGCTGTAGATTTTTACTCTCCAGAAACAATTCCACGCACGAAATTTGTTTTACTGCAGAGTAAGTTCGAAGACAATGAGCACAGTATTTGGTCACACGCAATTAAGTGGTTTGTTTTTGTCGCAGGATTTTCAGAACAATTAATTTTTCGCTGTCATCAAACGATGGAAAAAAACACACACACAAAACTGGCAGTATTTTAAGCTAACATAAAAAGCACAAATCATCTGATGGCATTTTAACAATGGATATAATTAGGACATCAACTGGAAATGAACCAAAGAATCGATATTTAAAACCTGTGCATAGGCAAGATCTGTGAAAGACGTATTAGTACTCAAAAGTATTTTTTGTAGAGATCATAATAAGCTCTTCATAAATGCAAATAAAAATTTCCTGATAGGAGATTAATAGCCAGAAGTATGTACTGTAGTAAATATTGAAGCTGTGTCACTCTCTTCTCGAAACTCGTGTTGAGCGATGCAGCCAACTGTTGAGATGACATTTTTCGAATTGGTTTAAAGCAAATAATTTTTTTAAAGTTTTTATTTGGTATTTGTTTAGTACGAAGCTACACAATGGCTTATTTGAGCTCTGTCCACCGTTGGTAAGGAAGCCCCAAATTTTAGTACAAAAACAGGGGTGATTCCAAAAGGGTGGCGTTGGGGACAAGCTTACCATAGAGCTCTTTTCCAGTACCCTTCCAACTGAGGTATAAGGACTTATCTTTTAAGATTGTTAACCTTTCCCTGCATTGTGACTCCAATTGGCAATAAAATGTTATTTATTTTTTTGCCTCATAACTAATTCTTGGATGACCTGGTGGTTAGTTTGCTTGACACGCAATATGAGGGTCGCGGTTTCGAATCTCCACCGTATCAAACATGCCCGCTCTTTCATCCATAGAGGCTTTATAATGTTACGGTAAATCCCACTATTTGTTGGTAAAAGAGTAGCCCAAGAGTTGATGGCGGGTGGTGTTAAAGAACTATCTTCCCTGTAGTCTATCACTGTTAAATTTGGGGACAGCTGTCGCATATAGCCCTCGTGTAGCTTTGCACGAAACTCAAAACAGACCCAACCAACCCTTGGCCCCTTGCACCTGATTCTAAACTAAAAAAATATAGAAGCTTCACTTTTTGCGTGTCGTTAAACATACCACAGACACTAATATTAGGAAGTATGGCTACATTGGCAGAAAGGAAAAAAAATCCGCAATTGTAAAATTTTGAACTGGTATGTAAATCACGTGTTAATCGCTACTTAACACTCCCTTCGTCTTAATTAAATAAATATATTTGAACTTTTTATTTACAGAAAAGCTATTGAGGCTATCTGTCCCTGTCGCTAACTTTAAAATGCTTACCAAAGAAAAGGTAGTGAATCAGCAGAACTATACAATTTACCATATACAATGAGGGTAATAAGTATACATAAATAAATTTTATATTGTAATATTACGGTTTTTTACACAATTAAAATAAAATTTTATCTAGAATGGGGAAACTGACAATTTGGCTGAAGCAACAAAGTAGCTATCGCTAGGCTTAACTATAATAATTTAAGTAGGACTTTGGAACTACTAATAGCACTTGTTTAAGGTATATATATAAGTAACAACATTGTCAGAACGTTTGAACATGATGCAGACTGTCACTTTTACTTACAGAGATTAATGCCATTTTAAGCATCAAAGAAACTAAAAATGAACATTTTCAGCAGTTATAAAGAGACAACCGCTTTTCCTTAATTACTCAAAGATAATTCTTACATTTCACGGTTCGGATGTTTACATTTTTCTGAATTATTCACAACTTTTGAGTGCTCTTTCTACTAATTATTTTGCTTTCTGTCTCTTCTTTAATTACGGTATAATAAATAACAAATTAGATATTTTTTCTTACTTTCAGAACATGTTCTGAAAAAGAAATTGACAGTTATAGAGCACTTTCATTCTCACTTGGAACCAATGAATTTGATCAAATCTGAATCTTTTGAAGACCAGGTAAGTCAGTTACAATTGAAAAGGTGAAATGATTTGGGTCTGTTGTGATGACGTTACCATTTTATTCGTTTTACTTAATTGTTTTGCTTTACAACTGTATTTTATTTTTTCTTGTAATATCTACTCGTCTTACGATGTTGTAGCCTGTAACAAAAATATCAGTAAAAAGTAATCCTCAAAATGCCTACCTGAAAATTATGTGTTCAAGTCAATTCTAATTTATCCATTTTTTAATTCATTGGTTTGCTAGGTCTAATCCTTCCCTATTCATAAACATAGAATCACTGAGAGTTTATAATCATTTTTAGTTGAAGTAATTCATCGTATAATTCTAAACTTAACAACGGTTTTTCTATTGAGATATTATAACGAAAACTGGCTTGTTCTTTAAGTTTTGGTTTATTTGACAGGAAATTAAAATAATGGGCTTTCTACGATCTATCCATCGTAGAGAATTGAACCTCTGGATTTTAATGTAGTAAATCCTTAAACTTACCAGGGGATGTCATTAAGTAGTTAGCAAACTCACCTTCAAACAAGGGAACAAAATCCGATACTATGTGATGAGTTGTAAAAGTCATAGAACTTTAATGTTAATGGATACTGTAGTTTTTTCGTCCAGGTTTTGGCAACTAGCACAATAAAATGCTTAAAATGGAAACAACCAATGAACCTTCAAGGTTTGCTTTTAATAAATCGTGTTTGCTATAAACTGAAACTATAAAATAGCAAAAGCTGTATTTAATACTAGAAAGGCTTAGCATGACCAGGTGGTTACGGCACTCGACTTGTAATCTGAGAGTCTCAGATTCGAATCCCCGTCACACCAAACATGATTGACCTTTCAGCCGTGGGGACATTATAATGTGACGACCAATCCCACTATTCGTTGGTAAAAGAGTAGCCCAAGAGTTGGCGATTGGTAGGGATGACTATCTGCCTTCCCTCTAGTCTTACACTGTTAAATTATGGACGGCTAGCGCAGATATCCCTCATGTAGCTTTGCGCGAAATTCAAAACAAAGGAACAAACAAACAAATTGATACATACTCTACTACTAGAGCCAAATGTATTTTAATATACAGTTAATGTTTTATTAGTTTGAAACTTCTATCTTTGATATTTTAGAACATATTAATATTATATAGCACAGCATAAAGAGTAGATCTAACGAGTTCATTTAATTATTGACAAATATTTAACTTAAGGGAAATAATAGAGACCTATCCAAGTAATGAACAAGAATCTAACATCAGGCTTATTGGGATATACTTTTCACTTAGTTTATCCAATTCTCAGGATAAAGTGTTGTACGTAAAATACACAATTTTTTTATTTTAAAAAAAGTAGTTTTGTGTTTTTGATTCGCACAAAGCTATTCGAAGGCTATTTTTTTGGTAGTCATCCTTAAATTAGAAGCAGTAAACTGGAGAAAAGACCACTAGTCAACATCACTCAGCGCGAGTTCTTGGTCTACGCTTTACCAATAAACACTGGGATTCACCGTCATACTATGACGTCCTAAAGGGCGAGCATGCCCTGTAAATGTATTGGATCCCGTGATCCATAGACTTGGAGTCGAGCATCCTAACAATCAGACCACGTCAGGTCGTAATAAGAAACGAAATGTACGTAAATTATTGTACATAAAAAGCACTAACTTTATTTTCTTACTATTTGACATACATTATTCTGTTATAGGATATTCTGTGGATGAATATCAAATGTAGGTTTAAAATATATTGTAGTTAAAATCATAAAATAAAAGACAATAAAAGAAAGTATATTGAAAAAAAAACTGTTATGTTAATAAACACGTGAACTGAAAAATGACACTTTTTGTGTGCTTACAGTATTCCTTATTGTTTCTACACGCATAAGAACTCTGTAGATTTTAGTTTACTACAGATTTAATTTCACTAGAAGAAAGTGAAAGAAAAATGACGGATGAAGTGACACACTACGTCTGCAACACATATTTATTGTTCATACTTTAATTCGAAATGCACTGAAGACTTGTAGATTAGTGTGAAATTTTCTAGATATATATAGATCGTTATAATTATAAGATGATTTTTTGGGTTTTGCTCTTGAAGTTATTTAAAAGAAGTAATGAAAAATGTTGCTTGTTAATCCGGAACAAAAGTCAAAACTTGGAGGCAGCTGAGCGTGACTACGACCTCTCAGGGTAGAGAAGCTTGAAATTTGTGACAGCTGTCCGATTCGTGCATAATTGGTTTTCGATAATTAGTTGAATGTCAACTTCTTGTTGATTTTAACAACATTTCCATTTGTGTAACTGGTAATATACTTTTATTTTATAAGTAGTTTCATTTATGAAGAATTATTTAATCAAGTCTAGACAGTGAGTTCTTTGTATATTTGGTCATCGAGTTTCACTGTTGCGGTGTTACTGCTTACGTTTAAGTGTTATATTTCCAGCTGCTGGAGTAATCCTACCTCATGATTTTGTTCCTGTTGTTATTAGTTCAATTCTTTAATTTATTCTTTATAATACCGTCAAGTGAGGTTTTTCTTAACTGTGTTTACATCTTTTTCGCCCTTCGCTAGTACGGCGGTAAGTCTACGGATTTACAACACTAAAATCATGGGTTCGATTCCCCTTGGTGGGCTCACTCAGCAGATAGCCCGATGTGGCTTTGCTATATGAAAACACACACATCTTTTTGGAATTTTGTAGAATGTAAAGGGTAGAAACAAGGGGAAAAATATTATTATGGTGGCATACCTTGACACTAATATTTCATAACATATTTCTGCAATGGCAATATAACGGATGTACTTTTTTAGAAAGTTCTATTGTGTTCAAAGTAACCTATTGGTGGGGCTGCTTTAAAAAATGTATTAAACATCTGCCGCTCATTGATGGACAATGTTTGGATTGCATTAAACATCAAAACATCTTTAAAAATGTCAAATTCATGTTTGTATAATGAACATTGTACAAGAAAATGTCTCCCTTAATTTTGTCAAATATTGTAAAATTACAGCTTAATATGAGTTATAACTATAAAAGTAATTTTTCTTAAGCAATTTAGGTATAAAGCATTCGAACTTGAAAAACCAGTTCTTCTGTTAAGACAGGTTTGCTACAAAGGCTTAAAATATCATTGCAGTTCACTCTCAAGAAATAAAAGTCTTTCTCATTGGTCTTCTTGTGGGGTCTCAAGAGGGTTTTTTAAAAATCTGATCTTGTTCAACGTATCCTCTGTCATATATATCAGATCATATGAATTTCAATGGGACTTTTTTGGACAGCAGCGTGAAAATTATTTCATGATCTCCTAAATCTTTACTCGTTGACTGACTCAGCTGAGATAATTTTATCTATGTAATGCTTCCTTGATTTGTTGGATTTAAATTCAACTAGGTAGAACTCTCTATTCTGTTGAATCTTATCATTTGAATTGTCGTTTTCTTCTTCATGTTCATTGTCAACATCATCATCAGTATTTATGACACTTTCAGTACTTTGAGCTAATTCCAAAAATTCCTCAATATTAACGATAAATAATAGGAAAAAATTATTAATGTCTGTAGCCACAAGTAATGAAAAGGCAGCTGAAATTAACTAAGTAACAAACTGTACTGATATCCATTCTGTACTGTCATGGTTTTTTGACTCCAGAGATAACTGCACTTACCTCTTCGGAAATGGAAGTTTTTCTATTGTTGTTTGTTCGGTATGAAGCTTCTACCATCCAGATATTTTCTGCAGAAATAGTATAATTTGTTATTTTCAATGAAAATTGCAATAATGTATATGAAACTTGCATAAAACTAAATATTTAAATTGAAAACTGCGATTTAATAATTTTGAGTTGGAATTTTGTAGAATAAAAATTTTCTTTTTGGTTTTAATATTCAAAATTGCTCCAATGTTCAAACGTTCAAAGAGAACTCATTTGACGGTAACGTAGGTTATGTGGTTTATAGAGTTCAAAGTACATAAAATGTATTTTACATATTATCTATAAATTATTATTTTGTAAATATATTATCCTATATTTACAAAATATAGGATATCTATATCTTTGTGTTTAATTTTATTGAAGAATAAATATTAATTTTTTTTCGTTATTTCACAGATTTCCTTTAGTTATTCCAGATCTGGAAACGAAACGAACGTATTGACTGTTGAAGGTTTTGACAAAGAGCTCGATCCAACAAGGTAAATGTCTATTTAATTATTACGATAGAGCTATCGTAACACTTTCATTATAAAATTATCAAGTAGTTTCTTCCACCTAGGAAAATGTGTTGTTAAATAATATGAAATACCGCCTCAGTATTTCAATATTAAATTAAATCTGGGGAGATTCTTGTCTGTTTATATAGAGAAACTTAAATAATTCACTCGGATCGTCTATAGTTTGGGTTGGAAGGAAAATCGGTTTATCGTTTTGGTATTATAATACTTTTAGAGATTTCCCATCGTTTCATAAATATATATTAATAATTCATATTAAAATTCCTACTTCGACTTAAGGTATTAGATATTACCTTAGGGAAATGGGTGCTATAAAAGTAGAGATTTTCAAAGCATCGATAGAGAAATCAATAACAAAGTAATGAGCACCCCAGTTGCACAGCAGTATATTTGCGGATTTGTACTGCTAGAAGCTGGGTTTCTATACCCGTAATGGGCAAAGCACAGAATAGTCCATTGTGTATCTTTGTGCTTAACTTCAAACAAACAAACAAACAGAACAAAGTAATTAAACATCAGTTATTAGTTCTTAAAGTCGGGCTCCGCTTGGTATGGTAAGTGTGATATAATTTTGAAGAGGAAGGAGGAGTGTTATGACGCAAATGAACAGAAGAGAAAAATGGTCAAAGAACATAACTATCAATTAATAGCTCTGTAATCTGAATATGATTCACAGTATTATGCCGACTTGTTATACCGTGTAGAACAGAACAAAATACAGATGTAGTTATTAAAAGCAAAAGTGTCATAAAATAATATGCTACCTCAATTCATTCTTGTTATGCAACTCAGGAACCTGATGATAGTCATGTTATTTTAAATACAAATGATTAACCAAACATATTATCACTATCGTCGTTTCTGTCTTGCTGCAATCTGCTCTGACACTGAATCAGATATTTACAACAACGTAACCCCAGTGTACGTAATATTAGTGTAAGATTTTTCTTCTGCGATGGGATGCCCTATCAGTGTACATATTGTTAGAATAAGATTTACGCACCGTTAGAGTCAGACTTTACTAGGCTAGGTTATCGTTAGAGTCAGACTTTACTAGGCTAGGTTATCGTTAGAGTCAGACTTCACTAAGCTAGGTTCTCGTTAGAGTCAGACTTCACTAACGATAACCAAGGCACTTTCATTGACAATTGCGTCTACAAAGTAAAATCTATTTTGTAATGATACATCATTTTAAAATTAAATGTTCAATAAAATCCCTTTTTTATGGATGATGAATATTATTGAATGTCAAGTATAAGTACATTGTTGTAGAACTGTCAGATAATTCAAGAAAAGGCCACAAGCTCATTAGACTTCCGCAGGAACTAGCAGTTATACCTTTCCAGAGAGTGGATGTTTCCAGGAGCTAGTAGTTATACCTTTCCAGAAAATGGTTATTTCTGTTAGTACATCATATGAACCAATGAATGTGACAATATAATTTTTAAATTAAATCGCATTTTACCCTCTAGCAATAAAACAAATATCAACTTATTGGAGAGAACATACAACCAAATCCATATCCTTTTTCATACAAAAAGGTGACGCATGTAGTGTTGGTGGAAGTACCGTAGATTTTGATAGCCACATACAACAACCTTTATTGTCGTTATATTGTAGTACAATTTGATCTACCTTTAGTGTAACAGCTGATAATATTTGCTTCCTTCATAACAAACAAAACGAATAATTATTGTAAGAAAAGAGGCTTTAACGAAACGGAGTGACCAACATGATAACTAAACTTCGTCTCATCGATTATGTAAGAATGTTCATGTGAGGCGCATTCCAATCTCACCAAAATAATCCAGACACTAAATACACAGCAAACAGCTATTTCAAATGATTGGTTAAAGATAGTTGATGGGGCCTTTTCAACACACTCATGTTAATTATGCAGTATCGGTGCTAATTTTCCTCAAAGATGCCCGGCATGGCCAAGCGCGTAAGGCGTGCGACTCGTAATCCGAGGGTCGTGGGTTCGCGCCCGCGTCGCGCTAAACATGCTCGCCCTCCCAGCCGTGGGGGCGTATAATGTGACGGTCAATCCCACTTTTCGTTGGTAAAAGAGTAGCCCAAGAGTTGGCGGTGGGTGGTGATGACTAGCTGCCTTCCCTCTAGTCTTACACTGCTAAATTAGGGACGGCTAGCACAGATAGCCCTCGAGTAGCTTTGTGCGAAATTCCAAACAAACAAACAGTAAACCTATACACACAGATTAAAGTTGTTTCTAATTTGTATTCGTTTTCACAATAATGAAACCAGAACTACAATTACAATGACTAAATATGAAAAAGTCTTCTGTATTTGCGATCTACGTGAGACTTTAATGGTTTAAGTGTTTAAATGAAACTGGAATTTTAAGTTTCCTGGGATCTCAGTTAACCATCAAGTAAAATATTCTTATTAATTTAGTATTTGTGAGAGGCTTAATTTATTACATTATCTATCGAAGACTCTTTTGAGACAATAACAATAACTGACAACAAAGAAAAAAATCCGTTAACAGTTTAGGAAACTTTAAAATTCTTAGTTTTAATTTAGTTTAATTTTTTCTCATCTTGAGGTTTTTTTGGGCAAATATCACAGTCTGGTGAAAACATTTTTTCCGATTATAGAAGGCCTAAGGAGAGTTTAGTTTAATACAAAATGAAACACTCTAACTTATATACGCTATCATGTTTTGTGAAGAATTACACTATTCGTTCTTACGCACTCTTGGCAACTTGAAAAAATAACAAATAACATTATTAGAACTGTTATTAATTATTTATTTTTGTGGAAAACGCGTATCAGCAGAAAGAAAGATATTGTAGAAGTTTTTGTTGTTAGTTCTTGGATCATCGGTAAGGGTTTTTAACGATAAATATTGGGTTTCAGTACCTGCGGTAGGTAGAACAAAGTAGTCCACGGTGTAGCTTACTGGTTAACAGCAAAGTAAACATCCTGATTATTTGCCATATAATTATCATAATTACTTTTATTTACTTCTTTATCAATAGTGGATTTATAATTGTAACGGATGATTATTCTAGTAATTAAACGTTAATCGTGGATAGACTGAACTCTCTTTATCAAGTTTTTCCTTATAATTTATTTGCAGGTTTTTATCATTACACTGCCGCCTTTTCCCTCGTTTCGAGTTTTGTTTGAGATGATGTTGAATTAATGATGCTTTTCCACCATATTGAAGCCTATCGCTTGTGATTTGATGAACTGAAAAGAATCAACCAATCAAGATTATTGACTTCAAGCATTCTTGAACAGATGCCAAAAAATAAAAAAAGGCAAGTTTTAATATGTTATTCGTTAGATTAGATCTCCTGATTTATTTTTTTAACTGAAATACACAGTTTTCCTCATTCCGTTTACGAATAATTATTTTTAAAAACGTAACATAAGTTACGATTTTTTATTGTGGGTAATTACATTAGAGCATTGAATTACCCACCATAGCATATAACGAAATTTTTATTGTGATACATTATCGAAAACGTAGACACTGTGCATTTGAAACTACTGTGCTGTTTTAGAGTAAAATTATCGGTTTGAGTTTTAATGTGTTAAGCTATTTACAAAAGTATTCACTCTTTCTGTCTTGGCTTCAGTATTTGAAATATTATGATTAAAAAGTGATTTTTGAGCCTAGAAGTTAAAAGTTGAAGATTGTGAAGTGGCATTCTAATAAGTTATTTCTAAGCCTACTTGTTTGGCTGTAATTCCACGACTCCCATGGTAAGTGTATTTGAGTATTGATCAAACATTACATTGCACATTACGTACCTAGCACATTCAGATCTCTGATATTGCACAGTTGTTTAATTTTAAGACAGTATTAAAATATGAAGGAATTTTAGTTAATAACAGAGTCGATCCCAGTGCAGGGCACCTAACACAAGTATCGCCAAAATCGACATAGCATTTAGAAGTTATTGACAATTTTACAGGAGCAAGGGATCCAAATTCGAAGCTTTCAAAGGCCATAATTTTGCCTAGAACCGGCTTTGATTGATACAATATTCATTGTTTAGCATTTTTATCACTGATATTTCTGCATGCTTGTTAGTAGACTAGGGGGCAAGGAATGGCTTATTATGATTGATTATATTGTCAACTTGGAAAGTCTCTGTGTAAGTGGACACCTGGTAGTATCCCCTCTTCAGATTTTTCTCAAGCAACCTCTGTCACTCATTAACCTTTACACTTGTTCTTGTAATAATTTACAAAGACGCGTAAATCTGTTGTATGGATAACAGCGTGAAACAACAGCTTTTATCAAAGAAATGTGGTTACTTTTTTCAACTGTATATATCAGAGTAACTGATTAAACCTTTGGTTATGCCAAACCTAATCTAATTCAGTATTAAGATGATGTAAAACACTGGAGACAGCGAAGAAATAACACTTATTACGTCTAAATGCAGATATTGTTATTTGTTTTATATATTATTACTGGCCAAATTCATTACTTATGGTTGAAAATGAAATACCTCCTACGAATTGCCATGAGACAAACTAAAAATAAACTTGTATTCTCAAGATGACTGAAATGGGTATTAGAACTTTAATTAAAATAAAGTAGAGAGAAACGTTTCGACCTATTTTAGGTCATCTTCAGGTTAACAAAGATGACCTGGAAATGTGGTAAGAAGGTCGAAACGTTTTTCTGTAATTTATTTTTATTAAAGTTCTAATACCCATATCAACCATCTTGAGAATACATTTTCATTTCAAGTGGAGTTCTCGTAATAATGAATTAAAAGTAAACCTAAAACAATATTTTTTGTTTTAAATCCTGAGATGGACCAAATAACAACAAAAGAAATCGGTAGTCAGTGGTAATGTGGATCACACACGATAGGTCTAACCAATTCATTTCTAGTCATATATGTAGTTAGAAATTAAAATGTCATAAAACTACCTACATAAGTTATAAGGATATCAAGGTAAGATACGGTCACAAAACATAAACTTGCATCATGGTGTGAAGTGAGTTGGTCCATATTTTAATCCTCGGTTTAGTAGTATAAGTTTTCTTGCCATATTGTTTATTTTTCTCATATTAATCTAATTTTCTCTCAAAATAACCACTTCTTATTTTAGGTATCACTAAAAAATCTATTCATTGAATTTCAAGAATAACTAAACAAATAAAATAATAATTTTCAGAGTCACCTGTTTATTTAAATTGCATTTTCAACAAATCGTTTCAATAACACAGGTATCTAATTAATCTTATATTTGATTTTAATGTCAGAGTAAAATAATTATGCATAATATATTACACTTGAAATTCCCAGATATATGACCGTGGAAACACAAAGCAAACCATAATTTTTATTTGTTTCATATCTTTCATTCAAATCAATTTAACGAATAATCACGTAACATATAAACTATTAACTGTAGACTAGTTTTGTTGCTCTCTTTTCGATGTGGTTAAATGATAAATGTCGAAACTGGTTTGACAAAAGTAAAACTTTTATTTTCTATGTTTTTAGCGAAGACAAATTCTAAACAGCCATTGTTTTCGCCACCACAGACAATACACACAATAATGGGAGCGGTCGTTAACAAGAATGTCAAGATATCTGGTTTGATCACACAAAATCAGCGATTTTTAAGAAATTCAAGGTAAAATCTCAAGACTACGACATTAAGGGATAGTCACACCTTGCACGCAAATTGTAGAAGTGAACAGGCAGAATATAAACTTGTAAGTGCGTTGTTTTTTTTTTCGTTATATGAAATTAAAAGCTATACTTTGTAATAGATTTAGCGCATAAAAGTACGAATATAAGATATGTATGTTTGTTGATAAGCACAAATATACCCATTGGGCTGTCTGTACTGTTTTCACTCCGAGTATTAAAGTTAGATGTTTGATGTGATAGCTCTCAGCCTTACTATTGAACCACCAGAGGACTTATATAAGGTGTGAAATATGTAGTACAAAGATGAGAAATGAAAATATTTGCAATGTTCTTATACTTTCATTTAATATTTGTCAGTAGTGAAGTTTCATTTTAATTTAACTTTTAACTTTGAAGATTTGGTTAAGAACGTACGGTTCATTTGAAATAATTGAGTTTAGAACAAATTTTTACATGGACCAGTAAAGTTATTCATAGAACACTGTTGAGTTATGACGCTGAGTAAAAGACTTTGTTATCATGGTTTGATATAAAAACTGATATACATTTTTAGTTGAAATGTACGTTTATTTGTGTGTTTTTGTCATTTATTAATTTAAATCTGTTCAATAGATGATGAAAGATCGATTTTATTTAATACTTAACAAAGAGTGTGTGTTCTGTTTTACTGCTTTGTGGAGTGACATTGTAATTATCATTTCTAAGTTTGCTAGTGTGGTTATAACTCCATGACTACCATGGTAAGTACAGCTGATTATTGGTAAAATATCACATTGCACGTTAATAATTAATAATAAGTTGTTTGTTCTGTTTTAAGGATTATGTAGTGAAAGTTTCTCGAAATGTTTGTTTTGTGTGTCACGTGGAAGAATATACCAGAAAAGCTGAAACTCTCTTTTAGTTACAATCAAAATTCTCTTCCAGATAGTACTGAAACTCTCCTTTAGTTACAATCAAAGTTTTTTATTTTCAAAATTCATCAGTAAAAAGTAAAACTAGACTTGATGTGGTAAACAATTAAACCCTTGTGGTTACAGGCAACCAAGTCTGCTTGAATGGGTGACAACTGCATCTCATTCTAAAAGTGTCAATAAGGAAGCGCTAAATAACATCATATATTTTCACTTTGAATTTTAGTCTTATGACAGTCAGTCGCTTATATTAATGTTTATTTATATATTTTTCTTTATGAAAAATATTTTTGAACCACGTTTTCTAACACTTCTCAAGGTTATTTGGAAAAACACCTGAAGATAACACACTGAGATTAATATCAGTACTAAAGACAATGAAACATTAATATTTTAGTGACCACATACTTATATATATACTAAGTTTACTTGAATGGGTGACAATAACATTTCGTTCTAGAAGTGTCAATAAGGAAGCACTAAATAACATCATATATTTTCCGGACAGCAGTTAGTCCAAGAATGTCTGCTGGAGGGCACTTGGAAGGAAAGTATTAGAAAAAATTTAGATTATTTTTATATACTTTGGTGTTCTATATGTCACCTATGATAAAATAAACTGAGCAACTCCAAACTTAATTTTATAACAAGACAAGTAAGGTGTAGGTAAAGTTGGGTCTTGTTATTAAACTTTGTTTAGGTTCGTGTCATTAACATGAAGCTCTTTTGTGTTAAGTCTGAATGCTTATAACGATATAAACCAGGCTTCGATACTCGTAGTTGGCAGATACAGATAGCTCATTATGTAGCTTTGGGCTTAACAAGAAACAAATAATTAAGATGAAAACGATTTAGAAATGTTTTTTTAGCCTTCCCGGTAAGAAACATTAAAAACTGATTTGTTTAACGATTTTAATAACTTTAGAGTAAAAAGTTAATTGTTGTGCATTTTTGCTATATTAGTGATAATTATGTATTATTCAGAGAAGTAAGATTGTTCACTGATCAATTACCGTGTTCGCTTTTAAGCCTTAATATTAAAGAGTTTCTTTAATAGATAAGTTTCTGACATGCGAAGGAATACACACACACACACATATTCCTTCAAATAATGTTGGTAAATGTATGAATAGTTCACTACACTATACGTGAAACACGACATACTAGCTCAGACTTTAAGATTATCCGCAAAAGTTCTAATGCTAAAGGTTTATGTATTAAAGAAACTCTATACATTAAATGTTTGAAGCTTAACTGAATGTACGTATACATATATATTTCATTTTATATTTAGAAAACAGCGGTAGCACGGGAACGTTGCCATCTGTAACATTGTTGCTGAAATTATGTCATTTCGGAGCAGAAGTCCACAGAATAAGACTGAGTATCTTATTGATCCTGAAAAATAAAGTGCTTTTGTTGTGTTTTTCTTCATTCAACAACATTACTGTTTCATATTTACTTTTGTATTTACAGTTTTCACACGACTTTTATACAATAATCAAAGTGACCTCTGGCTTAAAAAAATATTGGTAAACTTCCTAAATAAAGTCCTAATATATTTAATGTTAGCGACATGTTCTTAAAGTAGAATAAGTTACATTATGATAGTAACTGATCAATAAACAATCCACATTCATATAAAAAACTAATAAAAAATGTATAGAAATTACAACATTGAACCTCCTTATTCAGAAGAACTAATGAAAAGAAAACTTTCATATCTAATGATGGGAGCTTTATAAATTCAGTTCTAATGTGGGTGATTAATTAAGTATATTGTAATACTTTTAACTCACCTTTAACGGAACATTCTTAGAAACATTTGTACCCTGATGATAAACAAAATTTTGTTCCTGTAGACGGATTTGATGACAACAAAAAAATAAAGAACCTGATCACATTGCTGCAATTGAATTCGTTATTTTCTTTCATCACTGGACACTGCTATGCGCATATTTAAAAAAAAGCAAAATAACCATCTTTTGTTAAGATTGGTTCTTCAAGTTTTTAATATGCCTGGAAATACGTTATGATCAAGAGAGAGTTTTGTTTGTTTGTTTGTTTCGGAATTTCGCACAAAGATACTCGAGGGCTATCTGTGCTAGCCGTCCCTAATTTAGCAGTGTAAGACTAGAGGGAAGGCAGCTAGTCATCACCACCCACCGCCAACTCTTGGGCTACTCTTTACCAACGAATAGTGGGATTGACCGTCACATTATACGCCCCCACGGCTGGGAGGGCGAGCATGTTTAGCGCGACGCGGGCGCGAACCCGCGACCCTCGAATTACGAGTCGCACGCCTTACGCGCTAGGCCATGCCGGGCCTCAAGAGAGAGAGAGTACAGAAAATATCCACACAAATTAGAGGTGTAATAAGGTTTAGAACGTTCTGTAAAAGTACTGAAGAGGGTGTAGAGTAATAAATATTAACTATGTGAGGAGACAAATGAGAAGTATGGAGTTAGTTATTTTTACAGATGCTACGGGTTGTTAAGGGTTAAGTTATAATACTGCTATAAACTGGGTTAACGAAAATATATAATTATCTTGTAAAAATCTTGATGACGGATGAAGGGAGTTTGGTAATATATAAAATTATTGTGAACGGATGAAGATATAGAGTGATCTTTAGTTATGCTTAGAACAGATAAGAGCACAAATCGATATCTAGGAACGTTAAGAACTGACGAAAGTTTGAACTGATGTTAAGAGGTGCTTAAAGCTACCGAGAATGTAAACTGAGTTTAATAATTTAAAGAACAGATTAACGAATGGACTGATGTATAGATAAGTGATCGAGATGTAATATTTAGCTGTTTCAGAGCAGGCGAAAAGATGGGATGATATTTAAATATACTTAGAAGAGATAAGAATGGGATATGTTAAGGAATACTAAAGATAGGGAACGATCATAGATATATGTGGCTAATGAGAAAATTTCAGAGAAATTAAGGACTGATGAGGATACGAGATTTTAGTTTTTCTATTCAAAGAACGGAAGACATTATCTAAGGATACGGGAATAAATAAGTAATGGAATGAACTTTAGAAAATTTAAGAAAATTATTACGAGTGAAAACTGGAAAAAGGTGGGAGAGAGAAACTGGATATTTTTAGAGAAATTTCAAAAAAAAGAAAAGGTGATGAGAAATTTTCAAAAAGGAGATTAATTTTGGAATACAAATTCTATAGTTTGTTTCATTTCCTTGGAATATCTGTACTAAAAATATTTCTAAATTCAGCATTTTTTTATATCTTATGACGTTTCACCGAATGAGAATAGTTGTCTTGATATTCAACACATTTTATTCTCTGCTCAAAACAGAAGGTTTATTAATAGGATTGATGCCCGTTATGGTCAAGTGGTTAAGGTGCTCGACACGTACGCTGAGGGTCATGGGTTCCAATCCCCGTCACCCCAAACATGCTCGCCCTTTTAGCCGTGGGGGTGTTATAATGTGACAGTCGATCACATTATACGTTGGTAAAAGAGTAGTCCAAGAGTTAGCAGTGGGCGGTGATGATATTCCCTTTAGCCTTACACTGCTAAATTAGGGACGACTAGCACAGATAGCCATCGTGTAGCTTTACAAGAAATTAAAAACAAACAAACATTAATAGAATTGATTGACATAAATTCCGAGTGAGGTCGTTTGGAAAAGTCAAGAGGTGTGTTGAACTATTTCTTTTTTAGTTTGGATTAGAAGAGTAAAAAATAAAACCTTCCGCATATACACTTACAATCATTACCCTGCACCCACATAGATGTTAGAAACGAAATAAAAGATATGCATATTCTGGTATAGAAATATATGAATATGTCATCTTATAATCTGTATTTTTAATTCAACCAGTGGGTTTATTTATTCCGTTAATTCGACAGGTCATTAACATTTTTTTATTATGAGAGTTTTCCCCATAAAGTATCTCAAGTAAAATCAGAATGTAAACCGTTTAACTAAAGGTATTTGAAAACTAGTGTGAAACTGTCGTGTCCAGTAAAAAGTAGCCATCATAAGCAAAAGAACATAAGCCGGATGTAGTCAAGTTCACGTGTAGAGCTGCAAATAGAAAGGCCTAATATTCAGATGTTGATGACGTTTAACATGCTCCGTATTTTCATTTGTCAACGCATTAGAAAAGAAAGTGATAGTAAACTTTATTCGGTTGAAAGAGTCATACATAACTGTTTTGGCTGCAAGTGCAGCTGGCTGACTGTCTCCTCTTATGTGAATAGCGATCTCCAATTTATGATTACAGATAATTTAGTGGACGTATGTTATTATCTGGGCCTGGCATGGCCAAGCGCGTAAGGCGTGCGACTCGTAATCCGCGGGTTCGCGCCCGCGTCGCGCCAAACATGCTCGCCCTTTCAGACGTGGGGGTGTTATAATGTGTGGTAAATCCCACTATTCGTTGGTAAAAGAGTAGCCCAAGAGTTGACGGTGGATGGTGATGACTAGCTGCCTTCCTTCTAGTCTTACACTACTAAATTAGGGACGGCTCGGTGCAGTGGGCTAACAACCTACTCACTTAAATACTTGTTGAAGAATCCGCAAGCGATTGCGGCCCTATGTTCCTAGATGGAATCTAATGGTGATAACTAACTAACTAACTATGTTATTATCTAATGGTATAAAATTAATGCAATAATTAGTTCTCTTGAGGTAGAGAAAAAGTAAAGAATTACAGAAAAAAGCAATAAGATAATTAAAAACTGCTTTTCATAAAATCCATTCTTAATGGAAAAATAAATGTTACTTGTTGCAGACAAGGAGCCTATGTATAAACATTTCTTCTATAATTATGGTCTCTTTTTAACACAAAAGTTTTTCTTGAGCGAGTTAATTCATGGTAACAGGCGTTTTTTCTCAACAGAATGCTAATGTTCGTTGAAACCTTAGTATTGAAAGCTATATAATCAAACGTTTGTTACTGGAATAACAGTGTTTCAACACTGTATAATATTATTTTTGTAATTTTAACTTATAAAACTAGGACTATTTATAACAGAGTTATAAAGTAATAATGTTGTAGATTACTTAATAAAATACAGTGATACTAATATCACAGGGTCAGTCCAATATATAATAGTTTTTGATTGTTATAACAAAGTCAATTTTTCCCAGATTTGTAATATAATTGCTCTGTTTAACCATTATTCAAACACTAAAAAGATAAAAAAAGAATTTTAAATGAATATATCAATATTATACACCAAACACGTTCTTACGTTTTAATTAAAAGCGACGATAAATTTCAGTTTCTCATAAGAACATTGTAAATGAATCACTTCACACACCAATATGGACTACAGTATATGACAGGTTTCTTTCAAAGCACAGGATTTGATTTCACAATTTTGCTCAAAGCTACACGAACTTTATCTGTTGATAATTTATCTCTAAAACACTAGAGGGAAACAAGCTAGCTATCACCATACAGAGCCGACTCATCTATTACATTATTATTAACGAATACCAGTATTTAGAGAAACGTAATAATGTCCCAACGACGGAAAAAGCGGGTATTTTAGAAAGGATGCGCATAAGCACCCGACTATAAAAATAGAAGCCGAACGCCATACACAAGTAAAAATAAATTGATTTGTTGTTATACTAAAAAAGGCTTTCAATATTGATTGGAATATTTATTGTCCCAGAAAAAGCCCATCTTATACTCACGGCCCTCACTGGATATGTGCTGTGTTTGCGACGATACATCGCAGGAAAGCATGCTTCGATACCCCTGTTTGGCACAGCATGGTTAGCCCATTGTGTAGGTTTGCTCTATTCTTCGAAAACACAAACTCCATTATTCTTCACTACGAGTGGGAAATGGTGCTAGAATGAATTTAATTTCGTACATTGAGAGTTCACGAGTAGTGAGCATTATAATAAGGTGTAAAAGGTCAACAGTAGATATATGACAAGTTCTTTTAAAGGTAGAGGATTTGGTTTTGAATTTTGCACAAAGTGTCACAAAGGTTATCTGTTCTAGTCGTCGAAAATTTATCTCTGCAAGACTAGAGAGAAGGCTTCTAGTTATCACTACAAACTGTTGACTGATGGACTTCCATTTTTAGTAACGCATGAAGGCATTTACCGTGACCTTATAAACCCCCTTCGAGTGACAAAGCAGGCATGTTTGATAGGATGAGCATTCGCACCTGCAACTGTGAGGTTACGAGTCAAACGCCTTACACAAGTAATCCTGCTTGGCCTTGAAGCACTGGGAAGAGAACGCTTACGTACGCATAGAGATAGTAGTCACGGATGGTGGAGAAAATGATGTATCAGGCCTACAGTAGAGAACATTGAGCGCGATACTCCTCTCCGTATCTGCAAAACTAGATGGACGAGTCCTATTAACTGAGCTCGAAAATTAAATTTTATAGAGCGGGCCAGTGGCGCAATGGATAACGCGTCTGACTACGGATCAGAAGATTCCAGGTTCGAATCCTGGCTGGCTCGATTAAGCGTTACAATTTTGCGTGTTTATTAAATTTGAGAAACACAATCTTGAGGTTCATTTGAAGTGAATTCAGAAGAGCACTTTTCACATTTCGAATGAAAATACCAAAGAACCGATGAACAACATACCAGAAATGAATTGAAAATCGGTAACGATGTGAAATATCTCTCGTGTCAATTAATTGGATAATTTAAATAATGATCCTTTCGCTTACGAATACGAAACACGATGATATCGATAGTTTTCTTTCATTAATTTAGCTTCAAATTTCACAATGGTTTAATAATGTGAAACACAAACATGTCTGAAATTTCGTGTAAACGTTTTACTTGGGGGATTTAACTTATTTCTACTTTTATCATTCGATCCATACTTGAAATTCTACTCATCTCGTGGCAATCTGTTTGACCTTTGAGGGTTGGAAATGTCCAGCAAACTTGCCCTCTTTCTAGGTATTAAAGAAATTCTCGCTTGAAGCTCGTTGAACCATATTCGTTTTCAGATCCGTTTGATTCGTTAAAACGCATGAGTATATTGCGCAGTTGATGGAAAAAGTAACCAAGTGAGTTCATTTATAACGACGAAAGGAAAATTTCTCCTATCCTGTTTGCTAGATATTTCTTTAAACAGAATGGCGAAAATTAATAGTTTCTTCTTTAGAAATCTAGTGCATAGTTTAAGTAAACGGAATATGTAAAACTTAATCGCAATTGCGTCGGACGTTTTACCAGATACAAAGTAGGGTGTAGTGTCATTAGTTCAGTTTATTTGGACGTTACGCTCGATGGAAATTGCCGATCAATCTAATGTGGAAGTGGAAGCTTTTAACTTGAGGCCTACTTTAACTATAGCTTTTTGTTTATTGTCTTTTTAGCATGTCAGTTTTGTACCTGTCTAGAATCTCCTTCTTTAGCCTTTTTTTGCCTTTGGAATAAAAGTTGTTGCTTTGAGAGACTAAAGTTCTCATTTCGAAATTTATTGCTAACGTTCGATGATAGGGTTTTCGTTTGCATGCAGAATATTGTGTATTTGTTCCCTGAGTAGTTTAGTTTGTGTGTTTTGATTCTCGCGCATAGCTTCACGAGGGCTATCTGCGCTAACCGTTCCTAATTTAGCAGTGTAGCAATAGAAGGAAAGCAGCTAGTTATCACCACCCACCGCCAACTCTTGGGCTACTCTTTTTCCAACGAATATTCACATTGAAAGTTACATTATAACGCCCTTACGGCTGAAAGGTCGAGCGTGTTTGATGCGACCGGGATTCGAACACGAGACCCTCAGATCACGAAACGAACGCCATAACCCACACAGCCATTTCCGATCTGTGTAGTTTAGTAACTTTGCTTTAGAAAATCCTTTCTCGAAAATACTGTGTACTGAAACTCTAGCCGCAACCACTGACGTGACAACGTTTTAGTTATCGTGTGACGGGAATTTATCTCTATTGAAAAATACACGTGCAGAATAATTTGCTTGTTCCGCCGTCCTTCACATTAATGGTAACTCACCGTGGCAAAATGAAATACGGATCGGTTTTAGTGAATGTGATTAATACAGTATAATTAATAGTAATTTCTAGGTTTTAATGGGAGATTCCCATTGATAAACGTGGTACGATGTAGGAAACGAAGTGAAACTAAAGTAGAAACGAATACAACTGTAACACCTGATAAGAATGGCTGTTATTGTTCTACACGATCATCCATGTCTAGTTATTAACTGTTGTAAATATTTGTATTTACGTGCCCCGCTGAGACTGCAGTATCTATACAATTTTAGAATCCAGTAATTAGGGGCTCCGTTTCCCGCGTGGGAAGGCAGAAAATAGCCAATTCTAAGTTTATTTTGAAAAAGGGAACAAATCATATATAAGTATTATATCTAAGTGTTTATTAGAAAGGAGCTTATGTCCTAGTCTTCGACTGCTGATCTTCTGCCTCCTTAAAAGGACGTTTGAGAAGGTCGGTATGTAAAAGCAACAAGAGAATTCTATCTTAAGGCTTCTCGTTGAACGAGTTTTATGCTATCGTCTCGTGCATTCGAACCGAATTTTGAAATGTACTTGATCGTGTTCATTGAGAAAAAATGTGTTAGAACGAGAATTGTAGACGAAATGATAATGATTTTATAATTTACTCGCAAATTTTTATTTCTTCCTTCATTTATTTATTAAGACAAATAAATTGGGTACATTTAGGATAATCAAAGAAAACTAGCTCACCAATATTCTTCCGTAAAAATAACTTGATTTGTTGTTATACTAACAAAGGCTTTCAATAATGATTGGAATATTTATTGTCCCCGAAAGAGCCCATCTTATTCTCACGGCCCTCACTGGATAAGCGCTGTGTTTGCGACGATACATCGCAGGAAAGCGTGCTTCGATACCCGTGTTTGGCACAGCATAGTTAGCCCATTGTGTAGGTTTGCTCTATTCTTCGAAAACACAAACTCCATTATTCTTCACTACGAGTGGGAAATGGTGCTAGAATGAGTTTAATTTCGTACATTGAGAGTTCACGAGTAGTGAGCATTATAATAAGGTGTAAATGGTTAACTGTAGATATATGACAAGATCTTTTAAAGGTAGAGGATTTGGTTTTGAATTTTGCACAAAGTGTCACAAAGGTTATCTGTTCTAGTCGTCGAAAATTTATCTCTGCAAGACTAGAGAGGAGGTATCTAGTTATCACTACAAACTGTTGACTGATTGTACTTCCATTTTTAGTAACGCATGAAGGCATTTAACGTGACCTTATAAACCCTTTTCGAGTGACAAAGCAGGCATGTTTGATGGGATGAGCATTCGCAACTGCAACTGTCAGGTTACGAGTTAAACGACTTACACAAGTAATTCTGCTTGACCTTGAAGCACTGGGAAGAGAACGCTTACGTACGCATAGATATAGTAGTCACGGATGGTGGAGAAAATGATGTATCTCTCCTACGGAAGAGAACATTGAGCTCGATACTCCTCTCCGTATCTGCAAAACTAGATGGAAGAGTCATATTAACTGAGCTCGAAAATCAAATTTTATAGAGCGGGCCAGTGGCGCAATGGATAACGCGTCTGACTACGGATCAGAAGATTCCAGGTTCGAATCCTGGCTGGCTCGATTAAGCGTTACAATTTTGCGTGTTTATTAAATTTGAGAAACGCAATCTTGGGGTTCAATTGAAGTGAATTTAGAATAACGCTCTTCACATTTCGAATGAAAATACGAAAGAATCGATGAACAACATACCAGAAATGAATTGAAAATCGGTAACGATGTGAAATATCTCTCGTGTCAATTAATTGGATAATTTAAATAATGATCCTTTCGCTTACGAATACGAAACACGATGATATCGATAGTTTTCTTTCATTAATTTAGCTTCAAATTTCACAATGGTTTAATAATGTGAAACACAAACATGTTTGAAATTTCGTGTAAACGTTTTACTTGGGGGGATTTAACTTATTTCTACTTTTATCATTCGATCCATACTTGAAATTCTACTCATCTCGTGGCAATCTGTTTGACCTTTGAGGGTTGGAAATGTCCAGCAAACTTGCCCTCTTTCTAGGTATTAAAGAAATTCTCGTTTGAAGCTCGTTGAACCATATTCTTTTCAGATCCGTTTGTTTCGTTAAAACGCATGAGTATATTGCGCTGTTGATGGAAAAAGTAACCAAGTGAGTTCATTTATAACGACGAAAGGAAAATTTCTCCTATCCTGTTTGCTAGATATTTCGTTATACAGAATGGCGAACATTAATAATTTCTTCTTTAGAAATCTATTGGTTAGTTTAAGTAAACGGATTATGTAAAACTTAATCGGAATTGCGTCGGACGTTTTAGCAGATACAAAGTAGTGTGTAGTGCCATTAGTTCAGTTTATTTGGACGTTACGCTCGATGGAAATTGCCGATCAATCTAATGTGGAAGTGGAAGCTTTTAACTTGAGGCCTACTTTAACTATAGCTTTTTTGTTTATTGTCTTTTTAGCATGTCAGTTTTGTACCTGTCTAGAATCTCCTTCTTTAGCCTTTTTTTGGTTTTGGAATAAAAGTTGTTGCTTTGAGAGACTAAAGTTTTCATTTCGAAATTTATTGCTAACGTTCGATGATAGGGATTTCGTTTGCATGCAGAATATTGTGTATTTGTTCCCTGAGTAGTTTAGTTTGTGTGTTTTGATTCTCGCGCATAGCTTCACGAGGCCTATCTGCGCTAACCGTTCCTAATTTAGCAGTGTAGCAATAGAAGGAAAGCAGCTAGTTATCACCACCCACCGCCAACTCTTGGGCTACTCTTTTTTCCAACGAATATTCACATTGAAAGTTACATTATAACGCCCTTACGGCTGAAAGGTCGAGCGTGTTTGATGCGACCGGGATTCGAACACGAGACCCTCAGATCACGAAACGAACGCCATAACCCACCCAGCCATTCCCGATCTGTGTAGTTTAGTAACTTTGCTTTAGAAAATCCTTTCTCGAAAATACTGTGTACTGAAACTCTAGCCGCAACCACTGACGTGACAACGTTTTAGTTATCGTGTGACGGGGAATTTATCTCTATTGAAAAATACACGTGCAGAATAATTTGCTTGTTCCGCCGTCCTTCACATTAATGGTAACTCACCGTGGCAAAATGAAATACGGATCGGTTTTAGTGAATGTGATTAATACAGTATAATTAATAGTAATTTCTAGGTTTTAATGGGAGATTCCCATTGATAAACGTGGTACGATGTAGGAAACGAAGTGAAACTAAAGTAGAAACGAATACAACTGTAACACCTGATAAGAATGGCTGTTATTGTTCTACACGATCATCCATGTCTAGTTATTAACTGTTGTAAATATTTGTATTTACGTGCCCCGCTGAGACTGCAGTATCTATACAATTTTAGAATCCAGTAATTAGGGGCTCCGTTTCCCGCGTGGGAAGGCAGAAAATAGCCAATTCTAAGTTTATTTTGAAAAAGGGAACAAATCATATATAAGTATTATATCTAAGTGTTTATTAGAAAGGAGCTTATGTCCTAGTCTTCGACTGCTGATCTTCTGCCTCCTTAAAAGGACGTTTGAGAAGGTCGGTATGTAAAAGCAACAAGAGAATTCTATCTTAAGGCTTCTCGTTGAACGAGTTTTATGCTATCGTCTCGTGCATTCGAACCGAATTTTGAAATGTACTTGATCGTGTTCATTGAGAAAAAATGTGTTAGAACGAGAATTGTAGACGAAATGATAATGATTTTTATAATTTACTCGCAAATTTTTATTTCTTCCTTCATTTATTTATTAAGACAAATAAATTGGGTACATTTAGGATAATCAAAGAAAACTAGCTCACCAATATTCTTCCGTAAAAATAACTTGATTTGTTGTTATACTAACAAAGGCTTTCAATAATGATTGGAATATTTATTGTCCCCGAAAGAGCCCATCTTATTCTCACGGCCCTCACTGGATAAGCGCTGTGTTTGCGACGATACATCGCAGGAAAGCGTGCTTCGATACCCGTGTTTGGCACAGCATAGTTAGCCCATTGTGTAGGTTTGCTCTATTCTTCGAAAACACAAACTCCATTATTCTTCACTACGAGTGGGAAATGGTGCTAGAATGAGTTTAATTTCGTACATTGAGAGTTCACGAGTAGTGAGCATTATAATAAGGTGTAAATGGTTAACTGTAGATATATGACAAGATCTTTTAAAGGTAGAGGATTTGGTTTTGAATTTTGCACAAAGTGTCACAAAGGTTATCTGTTCTAGTCGTCGAAAATTTATCTCTGCAAGACTAGAGAGGAGGCATCTAGTTATCACTACAAACTGTTGACTGATTGTACTTCCATTTTTAGTAACGCATGAAGGCATTTAACGTGACCTTATAAACCCTTTTCGAGTGACAAAGCAGGCATGTTTGATGGGATGAGCATTCGCACCTGCAACTGTCAGGTTACGAGTTAAACGACTTACACAAGTAATTCTGCTTGACCTTGAAGCACTGGGAAGAGAACGCTTACGTACGCATAGATATAGTAGTCACGGATGGTGGAGAAAATGATGTATCTCTCCTACGGAAGAGAACATTGAGCTCGATACTCCTCTCCGTATCTGCAAAACTAGATGGAAGAGTCCTATTAACTGAGCTCGAAAATCAAATTTTATAGAGCGGGCCAGTGGCGCAATGGATAACGCGTCTGACTACGGATCAGAAGATTCCAGGTTCGAATCCTGGCTGGCTCGATTAAGCGTTACAATTTTGCGTGTTTATTAAATTTGAGAAACGCAATCTTGGGGTTCAATTGAAGTGAATTTAGAAGAGCGCTCTTCACATTTCGAATGAAAATACGAAAGAATCGATGAACAACATACCAGAAATGAATTGAAAATCGGTAACGATGTGAAATATCTCTCGTGTCAATTAATTGGATAATTTAAATAATGATCCTTTCGCTTACGAATACGAAACACGATGATATCGATAGTTTTCTTTCATTAATTTAGCTTCAAATTTCACAATGGTTTAATAATGTGAAACACAAACATGTTTGAAATTTCGTGTAAACGTTTTACTTGGGGGATTTAACTTATTTCTACTTTTATCATTCGATCCATACTTGAAATTCTACTCATCTCGTGGCAATCTGTTTGACCTTTGAGGGTTGGAAATGTCCAGCAAACTTGCCCTCTTTCTAGGTATTAAAGAAATTCTCGTTTGAAGCTCGTTGAACCATATTCTTTTTCAGATCCGTTTGTTTCGTTAAAACGCATGAGTATATTGCGCTGTTGATGGAAAAAGTAACCAAGTGAGTTCATTTATAACGACGAAAGGAAAATTTCTCTTATCCTGTTTGCTAGATATTTCGTTATACAGAATGGCGAACATTAATAATTTCTTCTTTAGAAATCTATTGGTTAGTTTAAGTAAACGGATTATGTAAAACTTAATCGGAATTGCGTCGGACGTTTTAGCAGATACAAAGTAGTGTGTAGTGCCATTAGTTCAGTTTATTTGGACGTTACGCTCGATGGAAATTGCCGATCAATCTAATGTGGAAGTGGAAGCTTTTAACTTGAGGCCTACTTTAACTATAGCTTTTTGTTTATTGTCTTTTTAGCATGTCAGTTTTGTACCTGTCTAGAATCTCCTTCTTTAGCCTTTTTTTGGTTTTGGAATAAAAGTTGTTGCTTTGAGAGACTAAAGTTTTCATTTCGAAATTTATTGCTAACGTTCGATGATAGGGATTTCGTTTGCATGCAGAATATTGTGTATTTGTTCCCTGAGTAGTTTAGTTTGTGTGTTTTGATTCTCGCGCATAGCTTCACGAGGGCTATCTGCGCTAACCGTTCCTAATTTAGCAGTGTAGCAATAGAAGGAAAGCAGCTAGTTATCACCACCCACCGCCAACTCTTGGGCTACTCTTTTTCCAACGAATATTCACATTGAAAGTTACATTATAACGCCCTTACGGCTGAAAGGTCGAGCGTGTTTGATGGACCGGGATTCGAACACGAGACCCTCAGATCACGAGACGAACGCCATAACCCACCCAGCCATTCCCGATCTGTGTAGTTTAGTAACTTTGCTTTAGAAAAAATCCTTTCTCGAAAATACTGTGTACTGAAACTCTAGCCGCAACCACTGACGTGACAACGTTTTAGTTATCGTGTGACGGGAATTTATCTCTATTGAAAAATACACGTGCAGAATAATTTGCTTGTTCCGCCGTCCTTCACATTAATGGTAACTCACCGTGGCAAAATGAAATACGGATCGGTTTTAGTGAATGTGATTAATACAGTATAATTAATAGTAATTTCTAGGTTTTAATGGGAGATTCCCATTGATAAACGTGGTACGATGTAGGAAACGAAGTGAAACTAAAGTAGAAACGAATACAACTGTAACACCTGATAAGAATGGCTGTTATTGTTCTACACGATCATCCATGTCTAGTTATTAACTGTTGTAAATATTTGTATTTACGTGCCCCGCTGAGACTGCAGTATCTATACAATTTTAGAATCCAGTAATTAGGGGCTCCGTTTCCCGCGTGGGAAGGCAGAAAATAGCCAATTCTAAGTTTATTTTGAAAAAGGGAACAAATCATATATAAGTATTATATCTAAGTGTTTATTAGAAAGGAGCTTATGTCCTAGTCTTCGACTGCTGATCTTCTGCCTCCTTAAAAGGACGTTTGAGAAGGTCGGTATGTAAAAGCAACAAGAGAATTCTATCTTAAGGCTTCTCGTTGAACGAGTTTTATGCTATCGTCTCGTGCATTCGAACCGAATTTTGAAATGTACTTGATCGTGTTCATTGAGAAAAAATGTGTTAGAACGAGAATTGTAGACGAAATGATAATGATTTTATAATTTACTCGCAAATTTTTATTTCTTCCTTCATTTATTTATTAAGACAAATAAATTGGGTACATTTAGGATAATCAAAGAAAACTAGCTCACCAATATTCTTCCGTAAAAATAACTTGATTTGTTGTTATACTAACAAAGGCTTTCAATAATGATTGGAATATTTATTGTCCCCGAAAGAGCCCATCTTATTCTCACGGCCCTCACTGGATAAGCGCTGTGTTTGCGACGATACATCGCAGGAAAGCGTGCTTCGATACCCGTGTTTGGCACAGCATAGTTAGCCCATTGTGTAGGTTTGCTCTATTCTTCGAAAACACAAACTCCATTATTCTTCACTACGAGTGGGAAATGGTGCTAGAATGAGTTTAATTTCGTACATTGAGAGTTCACGAGTAGTGAGCATTATAATAAGGTGTAAATGGTTAACTGTAGATATATGACAAGATCTTTTAAAGGTAGAGGATTTGGTTTTGAATTTTGCACAAAGTGTCACAAAGGTTATCTGTTCTAGTCGTCGAAAATTTATCTCTGCAAGACTAGAGAGGAGGTATCTAGTTATCACTACAAACTGTTGACTGATTGTACTTCCATTTTTTAGTAACGCATGAAGGCATTTAACGTGACCTTATAAACCCTTTTCGAGTGACAAAGCAGGCATGTTTGATGGGATGAGCATTCGCAACTGCAACTGTCAGGTTACGAGTTAAACGACTTACACAAGTAATTCTGCTTGACCTTGAAGCACTGGGAAGAGAACGCTTACGTACGCATAGATATAGTAGTCACGGATGGTGGAGAAAATGATGTATCTCTCCTACGGAAGAGAACATTGAGCTCGATACTCCTCTCCGTATCTGCAAAACTAGATGGAAGAGTCATATTAACTGAGCTCGAAAATCAAATTTTATAGAGCGGGCCAGTGGCGCAATGGATAACGCGTCTGACTACGGATCAGAAGATTCCAGGTTCGAATCCTGGCTGGCTCGATTAAGCGTTACAATTTTGCGTGTTTATTAAATTTGAGAAACGCAATCTTGGGGTTCAATTGAAGTGAATTTAGAATAACGCTCTTCACATTTCGAATGAAAATACGAAAGAATCGATGAACAACATACCAGAAATGAATTGAAAATCGGTAACGATGTGAAATATCTCTCGTGTCAATTAATTGGATAATTTAAATAATGATCCTTTCGCTTACGAATACGAAACACGATGATATCGATAGTTTTCTTTCATTAATTTAGCTTCAAATTTCACAATGGTTTAATAATGTGAAACACAAACATGTCTGAAATTTCGTGTAAACGTTTTACTTGGGGGGATTTAACTTATTTCTACTTTTATCATTCGATCCATACTTGAAATTCTACTCATCTCGTGGCAATCTGTTTGACCTTTGAGGGTTGGAAATGTCCAGCAAACTTGCCCTCTTTCTAGGTATTAAAGAAATTCTCGTTTGAAGCTCGTTGAACCATATTCGTTTTCAGATCCGTTTGTTTCGTTAAAACGCATGAGTATATTGCGCTGTTGATGGAAAAAGTAACCAAGTGAGTTCATTTATAACGACGAAAGGAAAATTTCTCCTATCCTGTTTGCTAGATATTTCGTTATACAGAATGGCGAACATTAATAATTTCTTCTTTAGAAATCTATTGGTTAGTTTAAGTAAACGGATTATGTAAAACTTAATCGGAATTGCGTCGGACGTTTTAGCAGATACAAAGTAGTGTGTAGTGCCATTAGTTCAGTTTATTTGGACGTTACGCTCGATGGAAATTGCCGATCAATCTAATGTGGAAGTGGAAGCTTTTAACTTGAGGCCTACTTTAACTATAGCTTTTTGTTTATTGTCTTTTAGCATGTCAGTTTTGTACCTGTCTAGAATCTCCTTCTTTAGCCTTTTTTTGGTTTTGGAATAAAAGTTGTTGCTTTGAGAGACTAAAGTTTTCATTTCGAAATTTATTGCTAACGTTCGATGATAGGGTTTTCGTTTGCATGCAGAATATTGTGTATTTGTTCCCTGAGTAGTTTAGTTTGTGTGTTTTGATTCTCGCGCATAGCTTCACGAGGGCTATCTGCGCTAACCGTTCCTAATTTAGCAGTGTAGCAATAGAAGGAAAGCAGCTAGTTATCACCACCCACCGCCAACTCTTGGGCTACTCTTTTTCCAACGAATATTCACATTGAAAGTTACATTATAACGCCCTTACGGCTGAAAGGTCGAGCGTGTTTGATGGACCGGGATTCGAACACGAGACCCTCAGATCACGAGACGAACGCCATAACCCACCCAGCCATTCCCGATCTGTGTAGTTTAGTAACTTTGCTTTAGAAAAATCCTTTCTCGAAAATACTGTGTACTGAAACTCTAGCCGCAACCACTGACGTGACAACGTTTTAGTTATCGTGTGACGGGGAATTTATCTCTATTGAAAAATACACGTGCAGAATAATTTGCTTGTTCCGCCGTCCTTCACATTAATGGTAACTCACCGTGGCAAAATGAAATACGGATCGGTTTTAGTGAATGTGATTAATACAGTATAATTAATAGTAATTTCTAGGTTTTAATGGGAGATTCCCATTGATAAACGTGGTACGATGTAGGAAACGAAGTGAAACTAAAGTAGAAACGAATACAACTGTAACACCTGATAAGAATGGCTGTTATTGTTCTACACGATCATCCATGTCTAGTTATTAACTGTTGTAAATATTTGTATTTACGTGCCCCGCTGAGACTGCAGTATCTATACAATTTTAGAATCCAGTAATTAGGGGCTCCGTTTCCCGCGTGGGAAGGCAGAAAATAGCCAATTCTAAGTTTATTTTGAAAAAGGGAACAAATCATATATAAGTATTATATCTAAGTGTTTATTAGAAAGGAGCTTATGTCCTAGTCTTCGACTGCTGATCTTCTGCCTCCTTAAAAGGACGTTTGAGAAGGTCGGTATGTAAAAGCAACAAGAGAATTCTATCTTAAGGCTTCTCGTTGAACGAGTTTTATGCTATCGTCTCGTGCATTCGAACCGAATTTTGAAATGTACTTGATCGTGTTCATTGAGAAAAAATGTGTTAGAACGAGAATTGTAGACGAAATGATAATGATTTTATAATTTACTCGCAAATTTTATTTCTTCCTTCATTTATTTATTAAGACAAATAAATTGGGTACATTTAGGATAATCAAAGAAAACTAGCTCACCAATATTCTTCCGTAAAAATAACTTGATTTGTTGTTATACTAACAAAGGCTTTCAATAATGATTGGAATATTTATTGTCCCCGAAAGAGCCCATCTTATTCTCACGGCCCTCACTGGATAAGCGCTGTGTTTGCGACGATACATCGCAGGAAAGCGTGCTTCGATACCCGTGTTTGGCACAGCATAGTTAGCCCATTGTGTAGGTTTGCTCTATTCTTCGAAAACACAAACTCCATTATTCTTCACTACGAGTGGGAAATGGTGCTAGAATGAGTTTAATTTCGTACATTGAGAGTTCACGAGTAGTGAGCATTATAATAAGGTGTAAATGGTTAACTGTAGATATATGACAAGATCTTTTAAAGGTAGAGGATTTGGTTTTGAATTTTGCACAAAGTGTCACAAAGGTTATCTGTTCTAGTCGTCGAAAATTTATCTCTGCAAGACTAGAGAGGAGGCATCTAGTTATCACTACAAACTGTTGACTGATTGTACTTCCATTTTTAGTAACGCATGAAGGCATTTAACGTGACCTTATAAACCCTTTTCGAGTGACAAAGCAGGCATGTTTGATGGGATGAGCATTCGCACCTGCAACTGTCAGGTTACGAGTTAAACGACTTACACAAGTAATCCTGCTTGACCTTGAAGCACTGGGAAGAGAACGCTTACGTACGCATAGATATAGTAGTCACGGATGGTGGAGAAAATGATGTATCTCTCCTACGGAAGAGAACATTGAGCTCGATACTCCTCTCCGTATCTGCAAAACTAGATGGAATGAGTCCTATTAACTGAGCTCGAAAATCAAATTTTATAGAGCGGGCCAGTGGCGCAATGGATAACGCGTCTGACTACGGATCAGAAGATGTCTGGTTCGAATCCTGGCTGGCTGGATTAAGCGTTACAATTTTGCGTGTTTATTAAATTTGAGAAACGCAATCTTGGGGTTCAATTGAAGTGAATTTAGAATAACGCTCTTCACATTTCGAATGAAAATACGAAAGAATCGATGAACAACATACCAGAAATGAATTGAAAATCGGTAACGATGTGAAATATCTCTCGTGTCAATTAATTGGATAATTTAAATAATGATCCTTTCGCTTACGAATACGAAACACGATGATATCGATAGTTTTCTTTCATTAATTTAGCTTTAAATTTCACAATGGTTTAATAATGTGAAACACAAACATGTCTGAAATTTCGTGTAAACGTTTTACTTGGGGGATTTAACTTATTTCTACTTTTATCATTTGATCCATACTTGAAATTCTACTCATCTCGTGGCAAGCTGTTTAACCGTTGAGGGTTGGAAATGTCCAGCAAACTTGCCCTCTTTCTAGGTATTAAAGAAATTCTCGTTTGAAGCTCGTTGAACCATATTCGTTTTCAGATCCGTTTGTTTCGTTAAAACGCATGAGTATATTGCGCTGTTGATGGAAAAAGTAACCAAGTGAGTTCATTTATAACGACGAAAGGAAAATTTCTCCTATCCTGTTTGCTAGATATTTCGTTATACAGAATGGCGAACATTAATAATTTCTTCTTTAGAAATCTATTGGTTAGTTTAAGTAAACGGATTATGTAAAACTTAATCGGAATTGCGTCGGACGTTTTAGCAGATACAAAGTAGTGTGTAGTGCCATTAGTTCAGTTTATTTGGACGTTACGCTCGATGGAAATTGCCGATCAATCTAATGTGGAAGTGGAAGCTTTTAACTTGAGGCCTACTTTAACTATAGCTTTTTGTTTATTGTCTTTTAGCATGTCAGTTTTGTACCTGTCTAGAATCTCCTTCTTTAGCCTTTTTTTGGTTTTGGAATAAAAGTTGTTGCTTTGAGAGACTAAAGTTTTCATTTCGAAATTTATTGCTAACGTTCGATGATAGGGTTTTCGTTTGCATGCAGAATATTGTGTATTTGTTCCCTGAGTAGTTTAGTTTGTGTGTTTTGATTCTCGCGCATAGCTTCACGAGGGCTATCTGCGCTAACCGTTCCTAATTTAGCAGTGTAGCAATAGAAGGAAAGCAGCTAGTTATCACCACCCACCGCCAACTCTTGGGCTACTCTTTTTCCAACGAATATTCACATTGAAAGTTACATTATAACGCCCTTACGGCTGAAAGGTCGAGCGTGTTTGATGGAACGGGATTCGAACACGAGACCCTCAGATCACGAGACGAACGCCATAACCCACCCAGCCATTCCCGATCTGTGTAGTTTAGTAACTTTGCTTTAGAAAAATCCTTTCTCGAAAATACTGTGTACTGAAACTCTAGCCGCAACCACTGACGTGACAACCTTTTAGTTATCGTGTGACGGGGAATTTATCTCTATTGAAAAATACACGTGCAGAATAATTTGCTTGTTCCGCCGTCCTTCACATCAATGGTAACTCACCGTGGCAAAATGAAATACGGATCGGTTTTAGTGAATGTGATTAATACAGTATAATTAATAGTAATTTCTAGGTTTTAATGGGAGATTCTTATTGATAAACGTGGTACGATGTAGGAAACGAAGTGAAACTAAAGTAGAAACGAATACAACTGTAACACCTGATAAGAATGGCTGTTATTGTTCTACACGATCATCCATGTCTAGTTATTAACTGTTGTAAATATTTGTATTTACGTGCCCCGCTGAGACTGCAGTATCTATACAATTTTAGAATCCAGTAATTAGGGGCTCCGTTTCCCGCGTGGGAAGGCAGAAAATAGCCAATTCTAAGTTTATTTTGAAAAAGGGAACAAATCATATATAAGTATTATATCTAAGTGTTTATTAGAAAGGAGCTTATGTCCTAGTCTTCGACTGCTGATCTTCTGCCTCCTTAAAAGGACGTTTGAGAAGGTCGGTATGTAAAAGCAACAAGAGAATTCTATCTTAAGGCTTCTCGTTGAACGAGTTTTATGCTATCGTCTCGTGCATTCGAACCGAATTTTGAAATGTACTTGATCGTGTTCATTGAGAAAAAATGTGTTAGAACGAGAATTGTAGACGAAATGATAATGATTTTATAATTTACTCGCAAATTTTTATTTCTTCCTTCCTTTATTTATTAAGACAAATAGATTGGGTACATTTAGGATAATCAAAGAAAACTAGCTCACCAATATTCTTCCGTAAAAATAACTTGATTTGTTGTTATACTAACAAAGGCTTTCAATAATGATTGGAATATTTATTGTCCCCGAAAGAGCCCATCTTATTCTCACGGCCCTCACTGGATAAGCGCTGTGTTTGCGACGATACATCGCAGGAAAGCGTGCTTCGATACCCGTGTTTGGCACAGCATAGTTAGCCCATTGTGTAGGTTTGCTCTATTCTTCGAAAACACAAACTCCATTATTCTTCACTACGAGTGGGAAATGGTGCTAGAATGAGTTTAATTTCGTACATTGAGAGTTCACGAGTAGTGAGCATTATAATAAGGTGTAAATGGTTAACTGTAGATATATGACAAGATCTTTTAAAGGTAGAGGATTTGGTTTTGAATTTTGCACAAAGTGTCACAAAGGTTATGTGTTCTAGTCGTCGAAAATTTATCTCTGCAAGACTAGAGAGGAGGCATCTAGTTATCACTACAAACTGTTGACTGATTGTACTTCCATTTTTAGTAACGCATGAAGGCATTTACCGTGGCCTTATAAACCCTTTTCGAGTGACAAAGCAGGCATGTTTGATGGGATGAGCATTCGCACCTGCAACTGTCAGGTTACGAGTTAAACGACTTACACAAGTAATCCTGATTGACCTTGAAGCACTGGGAAGAGAACGCTTACGTACGCATAGAGATAGTAGTCACGGATGGTGGAGAAAATGATGTATCTCGCCTACGGAAGAGAACATTGAGCTCGATACTCCTCTCCGTATCTGCAAAACTAGATGGATGAGTCCTATTAACTGAGCTCGAAAATCAAATTTTATAGAGCGGGCCAGTGGCGCAATGGATAACGCGTCTGACTACGGATCAGAAGATTCCAGGTTCGAATCCTGGCTGGCTCGATTAAGCGTTACAATTTTGCGTGTTTATTAAATTTGAGAAACGCAATCTTGGGGTTCAATTGAAGTGAATTTAGAATAACACTCTTCACATTTCGAATGAAAATACGAAAGAATCGATGAACAACATACCAGAAATGAATTGAAAATCGGTAACGATGTGAAATATCTCTCGTGTCAATTAATTGGATAATTTAAATAATGATCCTTTCGCTTACGAATACGAAACACGATGATATCGATAGTTTTCTTTCATTAATTTAGCTTCAAATTTCACAATGGTTTAATAATGTGAAACACAAACATGTCTGAAATTTCGTGTAAACGTTTTATTTTGGGGATTTAACTTATTTCTACTTTTATCATTGATCCATACTTGAAATTCTACTCATCTCGTGGCAATCTGTTTGACCTTTGAGGGTTGGAAATGTCCAGCAAACTTGCCCTCTTTCTAGGTATTAAAGAAATTCTCGCTTGAAGCTCGTTGAACCATATTCGTTTTCAGATCCGTTTGTTTCGTTAAAACGCATGAGTATATTGCGCTGTTGATGGAAAAAGTAACCAAGTGAGTTCATTTATAACGACGAAAGGAAAATTTCTCCTATCCTGTTTGCTAGATATTTCGTTATACAGAATGGCGAACATTAATAATTTCTTCTTTAGAAATCTATTGGTTAGTTTAAGTAAACGGATTATGTAAAACTTAATCGGAATTGCGTAGGACGTTTTAGCAGATACAAAGTAGTGTGTAGTGCCATTAGTTCAGTTTATTTGGACGTTACGCTCGATGGAAATTGCCGATCAATCTAATGTGGAAGTGGAAGCTTTTAACTTGAGGCCTACTTTAACTATAGCTTTTTGTTTATTGTCTTTTTAGCATGTCAGTTTTGTACCTGTCTAGAATCTCCTTCTTTAGCCTTTTTTTGCCTTTGGAATAAAAGTTGTTGCTTTGAGAGACTAAAGTTTTCATTTCGAAATTTATTGCTAACGTTCGATGATAGGGTTTTCGTTTGCATGCAGAATATTGTGTATTTGTTCCCTGAGTAGTTTAGTTTGTGTGTTTTGATTCTCGCGCATAGCTTCACGAGGGCTATCTGCGCTAACCGTTCCTAATTTAGCAGTGTAGCAATAGAAGGAAAGCAGCTAGTTATCACCACCCACCGCCAACTCTTGGGCTACTCTTTTTTCCAACGAATATTCACATTGAAAGTTACATTATAACGCCCTTACGGCTGAAAGGTCGAGCGTGTTTGATGGAACGGGATTCGAACACGAGACCCTCAGATCACGAGACGAACGCCATAACCCACCCAGCCATTCCCGATCTGTGTAGTTTAGTAACTTTGCTTTAGAAAAATCCTTTCTCGAAAATACTGTGTACTGAAACTCTAGCCGCAACCACTGACGTGACAACCTTTTAGTTATCGTGTGACGGGGAATTTATCTCTATTGAAAAATACACGTGCAGAATAATTTGCTTGTTCCGCCGTCCTTCACATCAATGGTAACTCACCGTGGCAAAATGAAATACGGATCGGTTTTAGTGAATGTGATTAATACAGTATAATTAATAGTAATTTCTAGGTTTTAATGGGAGATTCTTATTGATAAACGTGGTACGATGTAGGAAACGAAGTGAAACTAAAGTAGAAACGAATACAACTGTAACACCTGATAAGAATGGCTGTTATTGTTCTACACGATCATCCATGTCTAGTTAATAACTGTTGTAAATATTTGTATTTACGTGCCCCGCTGAGACTGCAGTATCTATACAATTTTAGAATCCAGTAATTAGGGGCTCCGTTTCCCGCGTGGGAAGGCAGAAAATAGCCAATTCTAAGTTTATTTTGAAAAAGGGAAAAAATCATATATAAGTATTATATCTAAGTGTTTATTAGAAAGGAGCTTATGTCCTAGTCTTCGACTGCTGATCTTCTGCCTCCTTAAAAGGACGTTTGAGAAGGTCGGTATGTAAAAGCAACAAGAGAATTCTATCTTAAGGCTTCTCGTTGAACGAGTTTTATGCTATCGTCTCGTGCATTCGAACCGAATTTTGAAATGTACTTGATCGTGTTCATTGAGAAAAAATGTGTTAGAACGAGAATTGTAGACGAAATGATAATGATTTTTATAATTTACTCGCAAATTTTTATTTCTTCCTTCCTTTATTTATTAAGACAAATAGATTGGGTACATTTAGGATAATCAAAGAAAACTAGCTCACCAATATTCTTCCGTAAAAATAACTTGATTTGTTGTTATACTAACAAAGGCTTTCAATAATGATTGGAATATTTATTGTCCCCGAAAGAGCCCATCTTATTCTCACGGCCCTCACTGGATAAGCGCTGTGTTTGCGACGATACATCGCAGGAAAGCGTGCTTCGATACCCGTGTTTGGCACAGCATAGTTAGCCCATTGTGTAGGTTTGCTCTATTCTTCGAAAACACAAACTCCATTATTCTTCACTACGAGTGGGAAATGGTGCTAGAATGAGTTTAATTTCGTACATTGAGAGTTCACGAGTAGTGAGCATTATAATAAGGTGTAAATGGTTAACTGTAGATATATGACAAGATCTTTTAAAGGTAGAGGATTTGGTTTTGAATTTTGCACAAAGTGTCACAAAGGTTATGTGTTCTAGTCGTCGAAAATTTATCTCTGCAAGACTAGAGAGGAGGCATCTAGTTATCACTACAAACTGTTGACTGATTGTACTTCCATTTTTAGTAACGCATGAAGGCATTTACCGTGGCCTTATAAACCCTTTTCGAGTGACAAAGCAGGCATGTTTGATGGGATGAGCATTCGCACCTGCAACTGTCAGGTTACGAGTTAAACGACTTACACAAGTAATCCTGATTGACCTTGAAGCACTGGGAAGAGAACGCTTACGTACGCATAGAGATAGTAGTCACGGATGGTGGAGAAAATGATGTATCTCGCCTACGGAAGAGAACATTGAGCTCGATACTCCTCTCCGTATCTGCAAAACTAGATGGATGAGTCCTATTAACTGAGCTCGAAAATCAAATTTCAAAGAGCGGGCCAGTGGCGCAATGGATAACGCGTCTGACTACGGATCAGAAGATTCCAGGTTCGAATCCTGGCTGGCTCGATTAAGCGTTACAATTTTGCGTGTTTATTAAATTCGAGAAACGCAATCTTGGGGTTCAATTGAAGTGAATTTAGAATAGCACTCTTCACATTTCGAATGAAAATACGAAAGAATCGATGAACAACATACCAGAAATGAATTGAAAATCGGTAACGATGTGAAATATCTCTCGTGTCAATTAATTGGATAATTTAAATAATGATCCTTTCGCTTACGAATACGAAACACGATGATATCGATAGTTTTCTTTCATTATTTAGCTTCAAATTTCACAATGGTTTAATAATGTGAAACACAAACATGTCTGAAATTTCGTGTAAACGTTTTATTTTGGGGATTTAACTTATTTCTACTTTTATCACTTGATCCATACTTGAAATTCTACTCATCTCGTGGCAATCTGTTTGACCTTTGAGGGTTGGAAATGTCCAGCAAACTTGCCCTCTTTCTAGGTATTAAAGAAATTCTCGCTTGAAGCTCGTTGAACCATATTCGTTTTCAGATCCGTTTGTTTCGTTAAAACGCATGAGTATATTGCGCTGTTGATGGAAAAAGTAACCAAGTGAGTTCGTTTATAACGACGAAAGGAAAATTTCTCCTATCCTGTTTGCTAGATATTTCGTTATACAGAATGGCGAACATTAATAATTTCTTCTTTAGAAATCTATTGGTTAGTTTAAGTAAACGGATTATGTAAAACTTAATCGGAATTGCGTCGGACGTTTTAGCAGATACAAAATAGTGTGTAGTGCCATTAGTTCAGTTTATTTGGACGTTACGCTCGATGGAAATTGCCGATCAATCTAATGTGGAAGTGGAAGCTTTTAACTTGAGGCATACTTTAACTATAGCTTTTTGTTTATTGTCTTTTTAGCATGTCAGTTTTGTACCTGTCTAGAATCTCCTTCTTTAGCCTTTTTTTTGCCTTTGGAATAAAAGTTGTTGCTTTGAGAGACTAAAGTTTTCATTTCGAAATTTATTGCTAACGTTCGATGATAGGGTTTTCGTTTGCATGCAGAATATTGTGTATTTGTTCCTGAGTAGTTTAGTTTGTGTGTTTTGATTCTCGCGCATAGCTTCACGAGGGCTATCTGCGCTAACCGTTCCTAATTTAGCAGTGTAGCAATAGAAGGAAAGCAGCTAGTTATCACCACCCACCGCCAACTCTTGGGCTACTCTTTTTCCAACGAATATTCACATTGAAAGTTACATTATAACGCCCTTACGGCTGAAAGGTCGAGCGTGTTTGATGCGACCGGGATTCGAACACGAGACCCTCAGATCACGAGACGAACGCCATAACCCACCCAGCCATTCCCGATCTGTGTAGTTTAGTAACTTTGCTTTAGAAAAATCCTTTCTCGAAAATACTGTGTACTGAAACTCTAGCCGCAACCACTGACGTGACAACGTTTTAGTTATCGTGTGACGGGAATTTATCTCTATTGAAAAATACACGTGCAGAATAATTTGCTTGTTCCGCCGTCCTTCACATCAATGGTAACTCACCGTGGCAAAATGAAATACGGATCGGTTTTAGTGAATGTGATTAATACAGTATAATTAATAGTAATTTCTAGGTTTTAATGGGAGATTCTTATTGATAAACGTGGTACGATGTAGGAAACGAAGTGAAACTAAAGTAGAAACGAATACAACTGTAACACCTGATAAGAATGGCTGTTATTGTTCTACACGATCATCCATGTCTAGTTATTAACTGTTGTAAATATTTGTATTTACGTGCCCCGCTGAGACTGCAGTATCTATACAATTTTAGAATCCAGTAATTAGGTCTCCGTTTCCCGCGTAGGAAGGCATAAAATAGCCAATTCTAAGTTTATTTTGAAAAAGGGAAAAAATCATATATAAGTATTATATCTAAGTGTTTATTAGAAAGGAGCTTATGTCCTAGTCTTCGACTGCTGATCTTCTGCCTCCTTAAAAGGACGTTTGAGAAGGTCGGTATGTAAAAGCAACAAGATAATTCTATCTTAAGGCTTCTCGTTGAACGAGTTTTATGCTATCGTCTCGTGCATTCGAACCGAATTTTGAAATGTACTTGATCGTGTTCATTGAGAAAAAATGTGTTAGAACGAGAATTGTAGACGAAATGATAATGATTTTTATAATTTACTCGCAAATTTTTATTTCTTCCTTCCTTTATTTATTAAGACAAATAGATTGGGTACATTTAGGATAATCAAAGAAAACTAGCTCACCAATATTCTTCCGTAAAAAATAACTTGATTTGTTGTTATACTAACAAAGGCTTTCAATAATGATTGGAATATTTATTGTCCCCGAAAGAGCCCATCTTATTCTCACGGCCCTCACTGGATAAGCGCTGTGTTTGCGACGATACATCGCAGGAAAGCGTGCTTCGATACCCGTGTTTGGCACAGCATAGTTAGCCCATTGTGTAGGTTTGCTCTATTCTTCGAAAACACAAACTCCATTATTCTTCACTACGAGTGGGAAATGGTGCTAGAATGAGTTTAATTTCGTACATTGAGAGTTCACGAGTAGTGAGCATTATAATAAGGTGTAAATGGTTAACTGTAGATATATGACAAGATCTTTTAAAGGTAGAGGATTTGGTTTTGAATTTTGCACAAAGTGTCACAAAGGTTATGTGTTCTAGTCGTCGAAAATTTATCTCTGCAAGACTAGAGAGGAGGCATCTAGTTATCACTACAAACTGTTGACTGATTGTACTTCCATTTTTAGTAACGCATGAAGGCATTTACCGTGACCTTATAAACCCTTTCGAGTGACAAAGCAGGCATGTTTGATGGGATGAGCATTCGCACCTGCAACTGTCAGGTTACGAGTTAAACGACTTACACAAGTAATCCTGATTGACCTTGAAGCACTGGGAAGAGAACGCTTACGTACGCATAGAGATAGTAGTCACGGATGGTGGAGAAAATGATGTATCTCGCCTACGGAAGAGAACATTGAGCTCGATACTCCTCTCCGTATCTGCAAAACTAGATGGATGAGTCCTATTAACTGAGCTCGAAAATCAAATTTTATAGAGCGGGCCAGTGGCGCAATGGATAACGCGTCTGACTACGGATCAGAAGATTCCAGGTTCGAATCCTGGCTGGCTCGATTAAGCGTTACAATTTTGCGTGTTTATTAAATTTGAGAAACGCAATCTTGGGGTTCAATTGAAGTGAATTTAGAATAGCACTCTTCACATTTCGAATGAAAATACGAAAGAATCGATGAACAACATACCAGAAATGAATTGAAAATCGGTAACGATGTGAAATATCTCTCGTGTCAATTAATTGGATAATTTAAATAATGATCCTTTCGCTTACGAATACGAAACACGATGATATCGATAGTTTTCTTTCATTAATTTAGCTTCAAATTTCACAATGGTTTAATAATGTGAAACACAAACATGTCTGAAATTTCGTGTAAACGTTTTATTTGGGGATTTAACTTATTTCTACTTTTATCACTTGATCCATACTTGAAATTCTACTCATCTCGTGGCAATCTGTTTGACCTTTGAGGGTTGGAAATGTCCAGCAAACTTGCCCTCTTTCTAGGTATTAAAGAAATTCTCGCTTGAAGCTCGTTGAACCATATTCGTTTTCAGATCCGTTTGTTTCGTTAAAACGCATGAGTATATTGCGCTGTTGATGGAAAAAGTAACCAAGTGAGTTCATTTATAACGACGAAAGGAAAATTTCTCCTATCCTGTTTGCTAGATATTTCGTTATACAGAATGGCGAACATTAATAATTTCTTCTTTAGAAATCTATTGGTTAGTTTAAGTAAACGGATTATGTAAAACTTAATCGGAATTGCGTCGGACGTTTTAGCAGATACAAAGTAGTGTGTAGTGCCATTAGTTCAGTTTATTTGGACGTTACGCTCGATGGAAATTGCCGATCAATCTAATGTTGAAGTGGAAGCTTTTAACTTGAGGCATACTTTAACTATAGCTTTTTCTTTATTGTCTTTTTAGCATGTCAGTTTTGTACCTGTCTAGAATCTCCTTCTTTAGCCTTTTTTTGCCTTTGGAATAAAAGTTGTTGCTTTGAGAGACTAAAGCTCTCATTTCGAAATTTATTGCTAACGTTCGATGATAGGGTTTTCGTTTGCATGCAGAATATTGTGTATTTGTTCCCTGAGTAGTTTAGTTTGTGTGTTTTGAATTTCGCGCAAAGCTTCAGGAGGGCTATCTGCGCTAGCCGTGCCTAATTTAGCAGTGTAGCAATAGAAGGAAAGCAGCTAGTTATCACCACCCACCGCCAACTCTTGGGCTACTCTTTTTCCAACGAATATTCACATTGAAAGTTACATTATAACGCCCTTACGGCTGAAAGGTCGAGCGTGTTTGATGGAACGGGATTCGAACACGAGACCCTCAGATCACGAGACGAACGCCATAACCCACCCAGCCATTCCCGATCTGTGTAGTTTAGTAACTTTGCTTTAGAAAAATCCTTTCTCGAAAATACTGTGTACTGAAACTCTAGCCGCAACCACTGACGTGACAACCTTTTAGTTATCGTGTGACGGGGAATTTATCTCTATTGAAAAATACACGTGCAGAATAATTCGCTTGTTCCGCCTTCCTTCACATCAATGGTAACTCACCGTGGCAAAATGAAATACGGATCGGTTTTAGTGAATGTGATTAATACAGTATAATTAATAGTAATTTCTAGGTTTTAATGGGAGATTCCCATTGATAAACGTGGTACGATGTAGGAAACGAAGTGAAACTAAAGTAGAAACGAATACAACTGTAACACCTGATAAGAATGGCTGTTATTGTTCTACACGATCATCCATGTCTAGTTATTAACTGTTGTAAATATTTGTATTTACGTGCCCCGCTGAGACTGCAGTATCTATACAATTTTAGAATCCAGTAATTAGGGGCTCCGTTTCCGCGTTGGAAGGCAGAAAATAGCCAATTCTAAGTTTATTTTGAAAAGGGAAAAATCATATATAAGTATTATATCTAAGTGTTTATTAGAAAGGAGCTTATGTCCTAGTCTTCGACTGCTGATCTTCTGCCTCCTTAAAAGGACGTTTGAGAAGGTCGGTATGTAAAAGCAACAAGAGAATTCTATCTTAAGGCTTCTCGTTGAACGAGTTTTATGCTATCGTCTCGTGCATTCGAACCGAATTTTGAAATGTACTTGATCGTGTTCATTGAGAAAAAATGTGTTAGAACGAGAATTGTAGACGAAATGATAATGATTTTTATAATTTAGTCGGAAATTTTATTTCTTCCTTCCCTTATTTATTAAGACAAATAGATTGGGTACATTTAGGATAATCAAAGAAAAGTAGCTCACCAATGTTCTTCCGTAAAAATAAATTGATTTGTTGTTATACTAACAAAGGCTTTCAATAATGATTGGAATATTTATTGTCCCCGAAAGAGCCCATCTTATACTTACGGCCCTCACTGGATAAGTGCTGTGTTTGCGACGATACATCGCAGGAAAGCGTGCTTCGATACCCGTGTTTGGCACAGCATAGTTAGCCCATTGTGTAGGTTTGCTCTATTCTTCGAAAACACAAACTCCATTATTCTTCACTACGAGTGGGAAATGGTGCTAGAATGAGTTTAATTTCGTACATTGAGAGTTCACGAGTAGTGAGCATTATAAGAAGGTGTAAATGGTTAACTGTCGATATATGACAAGATCTTTTAAAGGTAGAGGATTTGGTTTTGAATTTTGCACAAAGTTTCACAAAGGTTTTCTGTTCTAGTCGTCGAAAATTTATCTCTGCAAGACTAGAGAGGAGGCATCTAGTTATCACTACAAACTGTTGACTGATGGGCTTCCATTTTTAGTAACGCATGAAGGCATTTACCGTGACCTTATAAACCCCCTTCGAGTGACAAAGCAGGCATGTTTGATGGGATGAGCATTCGCACCTGCAACTGTCAGGTTACGAGTTAAACGCCTTACACAAGTAATCCTGCTTGACCTTGAAGCACTGGGAAGAGAACGCTTACGTACGCATAGAGATAGTAGTCACGGATGGTGGAGAAAATGATGTATCTCGCCTACAGAAGAGAACATTGAGCTCGATACTCCTCTCCGTATCTGCAAAACTAGATGGATGAGTCCTATTAACTGAGCTCGAAAATCAAATTTTATAGAGCGGGCCAGTGGCGCAATGGATAACGCGTCTGACTACGGATCAGAAGATTCCAGGTTCGAATCCTGGCTGGCTCGATTAAGCGTTACAATTTTGCGTGTTTATTAAATTTGAGAAACGCAATCTTGGGGTTCAATTGAAGTGAATTTAGAATAGCACTCTTCACATTTCGAATGAAAATACGAAAGAATCGATGAACAACATACCAGAAATGAATTGAAAATCGGTAACGATGTGAAATATCTCTCGTGTCAATTAATTGGATAATTTAAATAATGATCCTTTCGCTTACGAAACACGATGATATCGATAGTTTTCTTTCATTAATTTAGCTTCAAATTTCACAATGGTTAAATAATGTGAAACACAAACATGTCTCAAATTTAGTGTAAACGTTTTATTTGGGGATTTAACTTATTTCTACTTTTATCACTTGATCCATACTTGATATTCTACTCATCTCGTGGCAAGCTGTTTGACCTTTGAGGGTTGGAAATGTCCAGCAAACTTGCCCTCTTTCTAGGTATTGAAGAAATTCTCGTTTGAAGCTCGTTGAACCATATTCGTTTTCAAATCCGTTTGTTTCTTTAAAACGCATGAGTATATTGCGCAGTTGATGGAAAAAGTAACCAAGTGAGTTCATTTATAACGACGAAAGGAAAATTTCTCCTATCCTGTTTGCTAGATATTTCGTTATACAGAATGGCGAACATTAATAATTTCTTCTTTAGAAATCTATTGCTTAGTTTAAGTAAACGGATTATGTAAAACTTAATCGGAATTGCGTCGGACGTTTTAGCAGATACAAAGTAGTGTGTAGTGCCATTAGTTCAGTTTATTTGGACGTTACGCTCGATGGAAATTGCCGATCAATCTAATGTGGAAGTGGAAGCTTTTAACTTGAGGCATACTTTAACTATAGCTTTTTGTTTATTGTCTTTTTAGCATGTCAGTTTTGTACCTGTCTAGAATCTCCTTCTTTAGCCTTTTTTTGCCTTTGGATTAAAAGTTGTTGCTTTGAGAGACTAAAGTTCTCATTTCGAAATTTATTGCTAACGTTCGATGATAGGGTTTTCGTTTGCATGCAGAATGTTGTGTATTTGTTCCCTGAGTAGTTTAGTTTGTGTGTTTTGATTCTCGCGCATAGCTTCACGAGGGCTATCTGCGCTAATCGTTCCTAATTTATCAGTGTAGCAATAGAGGGAAAGCAGCTAGTTATCACCACCCACCGCCAACTCTTGGGCTACTCTTTTTCCAACGAATATTCACATTGAAAGTTACATTATAACGCCCTTACGGGTGAAGGGTCGAGCGTATTTGGTGCGACCGGGATTCGAACACGAGACGAACGCCATAACCCACCCAGCCCTTCCCGATCTGTGTAGTTTAGTAACTTTGCTTTAGAAAAATCCTTTCTCGAAAATACTCTGTATTGAAACTCTAGCCGAAACCACTGACGTGACAACGTTTTAGTTATCGTGTGACGGGGAATTTATCTCTATTGAAAAATACACGTGCAGAATAATTTGCTTGTTCCGCCGTCCTTCACATCAATGGTAACTCACCGAGGTAAAATGAAATACGGATCGGTTTTAGTGAATGTGATTAATACAGTATAATTAATAGTAATTTCTAGGTTTTAATGGGAGACTCCCATTGATAAATGTGGTTCGATGTAGGAAACGAAGTGAAACTAAAGTAGAAACGAATACAACTGTAACACCTGATAAGAATGGCTGTTATTGTTCTACACGATCATCCATGTCTAGTTATTAACTGTTGTAAATATTTGTATTTACGTGCCCCGCTGAGACTGCAGTATCTATACAATTTTAGAATCCAGTAATTAGGGGCTCCGTTTCCCGCGTGGGAAGGCAGAAAATAGCCAATTCTAAGTTTATTTTGAAAAGGGAAAAATCATATATAAGTATTATATCTAAGTGTTTATTAGAAAGGAGCTTATGTCCTAGTCTTCGACTGCTGATCTTCTGCCTCCTTAAAAGGACGTTTGAGAAGGTCGGTATGTAAAAGCAACAAGAGAATTCTATCTTAAGGCTTCTTGTTGAACGAGTTATATGCTATCGTCTCGTGCATTCGAACCGAATTTTGAAATGTACTTGATCGTGTTCATTGAGAAAAAATGTGTTAGAACGAGAATTGTAGACGAAATGATAATGATTTTTATAATTTACTCGCAAATTTATATTTCTTCCTTCCCTTATTTATTAAGACAAATATATTAGGTACATTTAGGATAATCAAAGAAAAGTAGCTCACCAATATTCTTCCGTAAAAATAAATTGATTTGTTGTTATACTAACAAAGGCTTTCAGTATTGATTGGAATATTTATTGTTCCCGAAAGAGCCCATCTTATACTCACGGCCCTCACTGGATAAGCGCTGTGTTTGCGACGATACATCGCAGGAAAGCGTGCTTCGATACCCCTGTTTGGCAAAGCATAGTTAGCCCATTGTGTAGGTTTGCTCTATTCTTCGAAAACACAAACTCCATTATTCTTCACTACGAGTGGGAAATGGTGCTAGAATGAGTTTAATTTCGTACATTGAGAGTACACGAGTATTGAGCATTATAATAAGGTGTAAAAGGTCAACTGTAGATATATGACAAGTTCTTTTAAAGGTAGAGGATTTGGTTTTGAATTTTGCACAAAGTGTCACAAAGGTTATCTGTTCTAGTCGTCGAAAATTTATCTCTGCAAGACTAGAGAGAAGGCATCTAGTTATCTCTATAAACTGTTGACTGATGGACTTCCATTTTTAGTAACGCATGAAGGCATTTACCGTGACCTTATAAACCCCCTTCGAGTGACAAAGCAGGCATGTTTGATGGGATGAGCATTCGCACCTGCAACTGTCAGGTTACGAGTTAAACGCCTTACACAAGTAATCCTGCTTGACCTTGAAGCACTGGGAAGAGAACGCTTACGTACGCATAGAGATAGTAGTCACGGATGGTGGAGAAAATGATGTATCTCGCCTACAGAAGAGAACATTGAGCTCGATACTCCTCTCCGTATCTGCAAAACTAGATGGGTGAGTCCTATTAACTGAGCTCGAAAATCAAATTTTATAGAGCGGGCCAGTGGCGCAATGGATAACGCGTCTGACTACGAATCAGAAGATTCCAGGTTCGAATCCTGGTTGGCTCGATTAAGCGTTACAATTTTGCGTGTTTATTAAATTTGAGAAACGCAATCTTGGGGTTCAATTGAAGTGAATTTAGAATAGCACTCTTCACATTTCGAATGAAAATATGAAAGAATCGATGAACAACATACCAGAAATGAATTGAAAATCGGTAACGATGTGAAATATCTCTCGTGTCAATTAATTGGATAATTTAAATAATGATCCTTTCGCTTACGAAACACGATGATATCGATAGTTTTCTTTCATTAATTTAGCTTCAAATTTCACAATGGTTTAATAATGTGAAACACAAACATGTCTGAAATTTCGTGTAAACGTTTTATTTTGGGGATTTAACTTATTTCTACTTTTATCACTTGATCCATCTCGTGGCAAGCTGTTTGACCTTCGAAGGTTTGAAATGTCCAGCTAACTTGCCCTCTTTTTAGGTATTGAAGAAATTCTCGCTTGAAGCTCGTTGAACCATATTCGTTTTCAGATCCGTTTGTTTCGTTAAAACGCATCAGTATATTGCGCAGTTGATGGAAAAAGTAACCAAGTGAGATCATTTATAACGACGAAAGGAAAATTTCTCCTATCCTGTTTGCTAGATATTTCGTTATACAGAATGGCGAACATTAATAATTTCTTCTTTAGAAATCTATTGCTTAGTTTAAGTAAACGGAATATGTAAAACTTAATCGGAATTGCGTCGGACGTCTTAGCAGATACAAAGTAGTGTGTAGTGCCATTAGTTCAGTTTATTTGGAAATTGCCGATCAATCTAAAGTGGAAGTGGAAGCTTTTAACTTGAGGCCTACTTTAATTATAGCTTTTTGTTTATTGTCTTTTTAGCATGTCAGTTTTATACGAGTCTAGAATCTCCTTCTTTAGCCTTTTTTTGCTTTAGGAATAAAAGTTGTTTCTTTGAGAGAATAAAGTTCTGATTTCGAAATTTTTTGCTAATGTTCGATGATAGGGTTTTCGTTTGTATGCAGAATATTGTGTTTTTGTTCCCTGAGTAGTTTAGTTTGTGTGTTTTGAATTTTGCGCAAAGCTTCACGAAGGCTATCTGCGCTAGCCGTTCCTAATTTAGCAGTGTAGCAATAGAGGGAAAGCTGCTAGTTATCTTCACCCACCGCGAACTCTTGGACTTCTCTTTTTCCAACGAATATTGGCATGAATGTTACATTATAATGCCCCCACGGCTGAAAGGGCGAGCGTGTTTGATGCGACCGTCAGTTCACTTGACGAACGCTAAAACCCAACCAGCCATTCGCGGCCTGTGTAGATTAGTAATCTTGTTGAATGAGTTTAATCTTGTTCTTTGTACAGAACAATTTGGTTGTTGCTGTGTTGTTTTTATTAATTGTGACTCAGCATGGCAAAATTAAATGCTTATCGATTTTACTGAGTTTGATTAATACATCATAAGTAAAATTTATTTTTAGTTTTAATTATGAGATCCTCAATGATAAACTTGATATGGTGGATGAGTGGATGTAGAACTAGAGTAGAAAAGTATTGTAACTGTGACAGCGGATAAGAATGGCTTTTATTGTTCTGTACGATCGTCTATGTCTAGTAACTAATTATTCTAATTTTTTATTGTTATCTTGCTCAGTAATACTACTGTGTGTTGTTCGGTTTTATAATCCTGTAATTCATTGTTCCAATACCTGTGTGGGATATGTATCACTGGGGCGTTATTACTTTGTGATAGTTATCGTGATATGTAACATTTCATATATCTTGTTCTTTCTTTAGAAGTGCTAGTTTCACCTTACAGTTGGTGTGTTTTGAAATAATACTAGAACGTATCCTAAAATGAAAAATACATGATTCCTCTTTTCTAAGCTCGATAACCAAATCTTTTAACATATTTTTTGAAAGAAAAACGTGTTTAAGAAATAAATTTTTGAGGTAAACCTTTGGCGCAAGATACAATGTGTTTTTCAACTATTTAAAAGATTAGAGGTTCGAGTACTGGTTGTATGGAATATTTTATTTAAATTCGTTTGTCCTCTTGTTTTTTTATATATGAACTTCAAGCTTGGATTGTTCCTGGTAGAAGTGTAACGTAATGTTGTTTATACGTTGGATATTTGAAGATTGAAAAGAGTTGATCTAACACATACATAAAATTGATAAGAAATAACCTGTAAGACTCTTGGTGTACTCTTTTACCTACAAATATTTGGATTGAACGTAACATTAAAAGTTCTCAAAGCCAAAAAAGCGAGCATGTTTGATGTGACGGGAATTCGAATCTTCGACCTTGAAATTACAAGTCGAGCGTACGACTTGCTGGGTCGTTTTGTTAAGAAATTAAAAACGTTAACACGGATAATTTATGTTCAAATTCATTGTAAAAAAATCAGTTTTATTCCTTATATTACTGAGTAAAAATTCAATTTTATTTATATCAGTTTTATTTCAGATGTGTTTTCGATATTTGAAGAATGCTTTTGATTTTCTTCATACATCATGTTTAATGTGTTGATCATCAAAGTTTCATGAAATATGGAGTGTTAGTACAGTTTCACTTCTCTTTTATTAGTTTTACAAGGGTTTCATATTTATTTAATGACTTTTATTTAGGCTATGAAACAGTGGTAAAAAAAAAAGAGGCGTACATATATAATATTTTCAGGCAGCACCGAAGTAAATGTTAGGTATTAATACAACATATATATAACGTATTTTTATTTGCCTGACACAGATATTAGATTCTTCCTTACAGATAATTTGTTCAGATTAATATCTTGGGCCTCAACAAAATTCGATGATTCTCACGAGAATGTCTGAAATAAGGAAAGAAGCCTTGAGGCATGAATTCATCCTCTCGACCTTTCACCTTTTTCAACCTCTTTAATGCCTTTAGTTTCTTTCTGCTTATTCCACTTATTTCTATCTTGAGCTTCAGCTCCATTTTGTTTTGAGGCGATAAAACGTATCCGCCTTCAAAATATATAGATATAGCTCTGGGTCAAACAGATGCTCAACAAATTGGGGAAAATTACAAGGGTTTGTGACTTCACTGGAACTTTATCCTTCCATGTATCGCCAATTACAAGGTCATTCCGTGTTCAGGAGTCTACACGTGTATGAGTCCTCTTATGATTCATAGTCTCCTGATTTTTTAACTGATGATCTGGGAAGAAAAATGCGTCATGACTTTTAACACGATTGCTTGGAGACCTGAAATATATCCGCTATTACAAGTATTTCATATCCTAAATACACCGACTAAAAATAACAGGTCAAGCACCATTTATCACTGTAAACATAATTAAATTGTTAAATTCTGTTTGAAGCTCAGAGAATCTCGAATTAAAATTGTTAAAAGCAGGAGTTTTATGAGAAAAGACTATTATTTTTGTTATTAGTTGTATAGCTGAACAGTTTTTAAGTGACGTGTTGGCATGCGTGATATATAGAATTGTAGTATCCGTATGTTAGAGAAAGCTAACAAAGAAACATATATATTGTATATATGAATTACTAATAGTACTTTAGGAATGATTGCAGGCTTTTTTTTATGTCAGTGCTGACATTAGTGTGCTCTAGAAATGTAGACAGTATACTTGGATCTGAGTATATAAAAATAATCATGCAGATTTCTGATACATGATTCTGGGGATACAGACAGTTTGTTTGGTTTGTGATACATGGCTTTGGGTATAGAGACAATTTGTCAGGTTTATTATACTTGACTCTAGATAGACAGACAGTTTGTCTGGTTTATGATACCGGATTTTTAGTGTAGAGACAGTTTGTTGGAATTATGATACACGACTCTGGGTATACAGACAGCTTGTCTGGTTTACGGTACACGACTCTTGGTATAGAGACAGTTTGTTGGGTTTATGATACTCGACTCTAGATATACAAACAATGTGTCTGGTTCATGATACGCGAATCTTGGTGTATAGTTAAAGACTATGCAGAAATAAGAGTCTGATTCTTAGTTACGGGTAAATAGACAAGTCTTGTTTAGTTTAGTTCAAAGTGTGTAAAATGTCCTTTGCTTCTTTCGCCATGCAAGTTTAAGTCAAAATACTATTTGAAATAAAGGAGAAATAAAACACGATCTGTTAATCCAGAAAACGTAATTTGTTTAACTTAAGTCAACATTTTGTTTCATGGGGGGGGAGATACTTCCCGATTGATTTATACTTTTAAATACATTTCAATATAATTCGAGTCTGATCAATAAGCTGTACATCACCCGAAAATATATAAATGAATTAAAAGTCGTGTTTTATTTCCACTTTAAACAATGAATAGAACTTTCCAGTTGATAGAAAGTTTAAACTCATATATACTGTTTATTTCCTCATCAAAATTAATTTGTTGATTTGTTGTTGTTAAGCACAAAGATATATAATGGGCTACCTGTGCTCTGCCCGTTGGGGTATCGAAACTTGATTTTTAGCATCATAAGCGAGCCACTTCGGAGCTACATTTAATTCAACAAACATTATAAAGGGAATAAAGGGGCATTTTGTTAATATCAGTCAGCTGTATATGTAACTACAAGCAATTGTATCAGTTTTAATATAATAATATATAATTTTAAGTATGATTTGAAACTAATAAATTCAACAAGTTTCACTCTATAATAATAAGACCAGAAGACCGCAAGAGGTCGAAAATCAATAATTATTTTTATAAATTTTGATATAAGAATTAGATTTGTGTCCGAATAATTTATAACACTTATATTTCCATAATATAATAACTACAATATTCGGAGAAATTAATGCTCGCTTACTAACGGATTCTGTGTTTGTCTTTATACTTTGGTTGCTCATAAATAAAATGAGATTACGATTTCAAGTATATGATACACTGTATATATTCGGGTATGGTGAGCGATGAAGAGATAGCTTATCATTGGATTGTGGTTAGTATGCGATGTATGTTTATTTGAGAGAGCTCCAAATTTTAATGCTCGATAAATTATATTAAAACAGTATTATTAGCTATGTATGGATTAGTTGCTTCACGTTATATGCAAGTGTTTACTATATTTAGATGTGCTAATTATACTCGTACAGCTGGATTTATCAGATCCGGGTAAATTATCTTAAATTTTGTAATTTAGTGCTTGTAGTCCCTTTGATCTAGCACCTTGTTAGCAAGTATTCTTTATTTATCAAACAGCATCAGCACAACAATAACCTAACAATGAACCGGATTTTCTTTGTTTCATTCTCATTAGTTTCAACTTATATTACAGATCTGCTCCGACAGTTGAAAAATGTCTTATTAAAACATTTATTTCACAAATGAGCACGAAAACACGAAAGAAAATTTTATTTCACATCTATTTAAAATATTTTGTATATATTGAAATACTGGCTGTCTCAAAATGGTACCCTGGTGGCTCAACGATAAATCTGTTGACTTATAACGCCAAAAATCCAGTTTCCATACTTGCGGGTGGTCACAACAAAGATAGCACATTCTGTAGCTTTGTGCTTAGTAACAAAGAAAAACAAACTAAAAACATTTTTCTTAATATAGACATAACAAGGCTTACAAATAGTTTTTTTTAATATTTCATTCTTATATTGCCATCCTTTTATAAAGTTTAACGGATTTGCCGTTATACATGTATGTTTATATTAGTGGATTTCTTTTTGGCAGGTGACATATATTCTTGATTGTGTTTACTCAAGTCCCGCCTGTTCTCGAAAGTTGTAAAAGATTTTTGAGCGTAAGAATCAACAATGTAGTAGGTGTGTATGCAATACTAGTGAGTCTCTTGAACTTTCACCAAAGCTCGCTTGCCTCACGTGATTTGTATAAAAGCCTAGAGACAGTAGAAGAAGTAATATTATTGGACAGCTGAAGTCAGTGTGCTTTAGGACTTAGAAGCTACAATTGTGATAAATGCATAATAATCGGAAAACTACAGAATTTGACCAGGAACATTTATAGATTTCGAACATTAGAAAAATTTAACTTCAACGAATTACTTCGGACGTTATTATTTTTACGAGGACATTAAATATGTTTGCTGGAAGGAGTCAGGTTGTACCCGGTGTGAGGCTAGCCAAGAAAAAGACAGCATCAGCTTAAGTGGGGTGTGATAATATCAATTCAGGATTAATATACTCTTCGTAGACCTGGATCGTCGATAAAATATTGTTTTAGACCGAATATAAGACTTAGTATTGTCTGTAAGTTTGTAAAACTCTTATATATAAACCATAATTTGTAATAACTATTAGTAAATTGTATTAGTTTTTGTTTGTATGTTAAAATATACTTGTGTCAAGAAAACGAAAGAAAATTGTGTGTATAAATCTTGTTGGTAAATACCATAAATTTGATACATATTGGCCTGGCATGTCCAGGTGATTGAGGCGCGCAACTCGTAATATGAGGGTCACGAGTTCGAATTCCCGTCACACCAAACATACTCACCCTTTCAGCTGGGTGGACGTCATAAAGTTACGGTCAATCCCAATATTCGTTGGTAAAAGCGTAGTTCAAGAGTTTGCGGTGGGTAGTGATGACTAACCGCCTTCACCCTAAGTCTTACATTGCTAAATTAGGGACGGCTAGCCCAGATATCCCTCGTGTAGTATCGCGCAAAATTTTGAAATTTTTTTATACCGGTTCATTTGCAAGTTGTTTTTTATAAAAATCAAGAATAATCATTTTGATACGAGAGAAGATTTGCTAACAATAACTTAAACATTCCATCTGATTATTAATTGAAATTTGAAAATGTCGTTAAATAGAAGATGTATTTGATGCGTGATAATTCACTACAAACAAATTTCCTCCACTTTGGTGCATAACTCTACGCTTATTGATATTTTTAAGTGATTGACTTTGAAAATCTTCTTCTACTGTCGGCCAATTATAAAAAGCTACTAACATATTTGAAAGCCATGCTGTTTCTATCTGGTTACATTTTATATAAAATATTAAAATTTTAACTGTCTGACTTTGAATTATATGTCAAGGCACAACTACAATGAAGTTTGTAATTGCCTAACTTTGCGTTAAAGCCTAACCAAAATGAAGTTTACAAAAGTCTTACTTTAAGATGAGTGTCAAGAAATGACCTTAATAATATTTGTAATAATAGTCTTAGTGTAAATTCTTTCTTAGGATATAACCATAATAAAGCGTGTAATAAGCATAAAATTGGGAAAAATATCGTAAGTAGTTATTTTCCTAATATTTTTAGATCTTGTGAAGGATAATAAGGCATTTATGTTATATACCAGTTTTGGAGGATGATCATAGAAGTCTATGTATGAACATCTCATTTCTCTGTAGGATGATGGAAAATGCTCGCTATATACATTCCAAAAAAGATCACCTGAAAAGTGAGACTTTATTGCAAAGTTTTCTATTATCTTCTATCACTTATTTTTGATGATTACGTCAACAGTTTGTATCAACTTTTGTTCCAAGATTATCAGATGTTTCGTTCAATTGAAACTTGCCTCAACTATTTGTATACTAATCTACAGAGTCCTACAACACAAGAATTTTTATTTTATAATGGGGACCAAAGACGTTATTAATTTCCTATTATACAATTTCGCAACAAAATTGTACTAATAGATACCATAATGTTCTTCGTAATATATTTTCTCAACATGCTATGGGTAGGAATGATATTGCTCAAATTTTAATAAAAATTAATTAATTTCAGGATTCGTGTTGACGAGAAACCCACCTTAAGTAAAAATGTATTCTCAAGACGGCTATTATGGGTATTAAAACTTTAATTAAAATAAAGTACAGAACAACGTTTCGACCTTCTTTAATTTATTTTAATTAAAGTTTTAATACCCATATCAGCCGTCTCAAGAATACAAATTTCAGGATTGTAAAAGAAATAGTTCAGTCTAGTAGCCTAACTTTGAAATCAAGTCTGGAAAGGTCTTTGATAAAGAGTTTTCCACATTTATATGTTTTCTTTTTTCTCAAGCGTTACAGAACGTATTTTGGAAAACTTTATTCCTTCTAATAAATTGGAACACTTATGTTAAACCACAACTATTATTTAGTTTTACTTAACTGTCATATTAACCGTAGGCTATACGATGCCCCTGTCTATGTTCAGTTGATCTGTGACCTGTACCTTTAAATTGTATACTTGTAATATTAAACATGTCAGAAACAATGCTCAAATAACACCTTTGTATTAGAAATACACTCATGAAGTCGCCCTTATGCTCCACACAACAGTGGCGGCGCCAGGATATTTTCGTTGAGGGAGCTGAGGTAAACTGTGGAATGGCTTCCCAAAATGCCATCAATATAAAGTATAGATGGTAAATTATGATAATGTAAATACCAAGGTACGTTTCAGAAAGATAAGCTATTTTGAACTGCGTTTTCAATGTAGTTTTCATTGGAAACTCATACTCTGATTAATAATTCATTATTACAAATTAGAAATAATCTGTATATGAAAATATGTGTATATGTAAAAGAGGAAGCTCATCTAAATTCCACCCAAGGTAATACATAATAATAAAGAAAATCAAGATTAGCTTAAATTGAACATTTAATATACTATTAAGAGTAAAGCTACAAATCAAAAGAAATACAACATAAAGACATAGTTTACATAGCAGAAACGAATTATCCCATGTGAAGTTAATACACTCTGAGGAAAAGTAAAGTCACTATCAGGCTAACTATCTTTCATCATGTTGTGTTTATAGTCAATATTACTTCAAAACAATGCGCCTGTTCTGGTTATTGACAGCAAATTTTGGATGGCTGATACACAATGCAAAATGATCTCACAGAGGACACAACACCGGCTAAATGCTTCATAGTTTTGACCTATACACAATACACTTATACATACATGCTATGTTTTACTTTTCAATAAAAGATAAATAAAATTAATGGGTAAATACCTGTGAAACCTTTGGTTTATCAAGTAAAATCCCTGGTGATCTGTTGTAACTTGAAATCAACGTGGTTGTCTAATTTTCGTCAAAGCTCAAGATAGAATGGCATTACACAGGGAGCGGTAATACAGCGCATGAGTTTCAGTGCATTCAGTACGTTGCTATGAGACGCATGACACATACTTCCGTCTTAATGAAGACGTTGAGTTTTACACATGTGTCTCTTTGATGTTAATTGTTAAGCAACAATGACGATTGTGTTTTCCATATTTTATGAATATATGTAGGTAACAATATTGGGGGCTGAGGGGGGCTTGGCTCATTTTTTTGGGGGGGGGGTTCAAGCCACCCCAAGCCTCCCCTTGGCGCCGCCACTGCCACACAATTAATTGACTATGTATATCTTTCGTGTTCGAGGCCTATGGCGAAATTAATTGTGTCTACCTCGTGGTTGGGTCCCACAACTCAATTAATTATGTATATATCCCATATTTGTGTGTGTATGCGACTCAATGAATTAATTGTGTATAGCTCTCGCGTTTGAGTCTTAAGCTAATGTGAAGATGTTTCTTCTTGTAAAATTATTCTTGGATTGGGTTTGTTTCGTTATGAATATAAGCAATGTGTGCAAACATTACACTTCTGCTGAGAACGGTATTACTTTCTGTTCTTTTATTTGCATTGTGCTGGTGTGGCACTGTTTGATTTGTTGTATGATATCTATCACGTGACTTTAATCTGGTGCAGTTTATTTTCATGCAATAAAAAGGGAAATAATATTTTAATATTTATATGTTATTCAATGTTTAATACTTAAATACTATATTCAGGATGAATCTGTTAGTTTCGATTTTAAGAAATTAGCATTCATATTTGTGAAGCTAAACTGTTAGTACAAGCCATATACTAGTTGATCACTTTTCAGCTAAATTTTTGAAACATATTTAGCGTAATTTGAAAATATTTCATTTTGTGACTGTGGATATACCATTAACTGTTAACATAATTTGTGCCTGGAATGGAAAGTCGTAATCTGTGGGTCGCGGTTTCGAATATCTCTACTAAATAAGCTCGCCATTTTAAATCATGGAGACGTTATAATGTGATGGTCACTCTCAATTGTCGTTGGTGATGTTGAATGCTCACCTTTCTTATGGTCTATTACATCTTAATTAGGGATGATTAGTGCAGACAGCTCTCGAGGAGCTTTGCGTGAAATTAAAGGAGTTTAGCTGCAAAATTACACACAGATAAGTTGTTGGGCATCCTTATTTTAATGGTAGGTTTATGGAATGTAGTTTCACTTTTATTAAAATGAATAAGTTTCAAAGGTTATTTGTAATTAAAAACTTTCCCTTGTAAAACTCAAAAGCAGAATAATGTTATCCGATTTCTTTAACCATTGTTATCTCAAGTGAAACGCATTTGACAAAAGGTATAAATATTTATGTAACAAACTCTGGATTTCGGAGCTGATTAGCCAAATCCAAATCCGTGCGGTATCATGAAACATTCTTCTCACACTTAGCTGTGGATACCTTATATGAGTCAATCTCTTAGAGCGGATGGTTGGTATCAGTGTGCTGCTGACTTATTATTTTCCCTTTCATCGGTAAATTAAGGAGAGGTAACATTAATAGCTTCGCTATAAATACAAATACCAACACGTTTCAAGATCGATCAATTTTCAGTAATTACTAAGGTATTTTATTCGTTAATTTCAAAAGCTCTTCAGCCTTTTGGCATAACTTTTTTATAAATTTCAAAACACGAATATTATAATAATATAAAAATAATTAGTATCTCAAAGGATAAAGAGTATAACTAAAGATTCTAGTTTCTTGTCTTGACAAGATCTATCGAATTTAATTTTTTTATATTGGTTATTTCAAAAGCCATTAACATTTCTTCATAATATTTCTTTAAATAAGGATAAAATAACCTTCTCTTATATTGATATGAAAAGCTCCAACCAGTGTCGCAAAAGTTAATGCGTCTGATTTTGAAATGTTAGATTTTTCGTTTCAGCTTTAGCGGATTTTGAAAATGTTTTTGACGAAACTGTTCTCCAGTGGATCAACAGTAAGTTTCTGAAAGTACAGCGATTTGGTACTTATGGCGCTCAACACTCTATCTGATGGTCGCGGATACGTATCTCCGTCACCGAACTTGCTCGGTCTTTCAGCTGAGGGGGCATTATAATACTACGATCAGTACTACGACTCGTTAGTAAAATAGCATCCCAAGAGTTGGCAGTAGCTGATGTTGATTAGCAGTCTTTTCTCTAATCTATTACTGCTAAATTAGGGGGCTAGCGTAGATAGCCGTTGTGTAGCTTTGCGCGAAATTCAAACCAAACCAAAGCAAAACCAAACATATAATGCTAAAATTCGGGATTGTATTTCCTGAGGTAGTTAAGGCACAGATAACCTATTATGTGGCTTTGTGCAACAACGAAAAAAAAACAACAACAAACAACAACCCATCCCTAAAGGAAGTATACGATTTTACAAAAGTAGTTCATGTTTTTATGCATTAGTCAAACTTTAACTGATTAAAAAGATATTTTTATTGATGATTAAAAGTACCTTACAATTAATTTACAGTAAATATTACAATATATTTCTTTACGAAATCGAAATAAATAAAAAAGTATTTTTGTATACAAACCCGGTGTCGAAAGGAGTATTATGAAGACTTAAAAAACATTAATTAGCCCACACTGGCTAAAAATGGTGCCCAGCAGGGATTAATTTATATTTATTATGGTCTTTTTGGTATGCAACATACATGTAGCAAGTCACCTCTGGTGTAAATTGAATTATCTTCCGTTTATTAAATATTTCAAGGTAAACCAGAATCCGGATTTATTACTGTTTATACATTACACTCTTGCACATAACTTACTGTATGGTTAAACATGTTTTCAGAAACATAGACTATTGTTTCGTATTTATAGAACCTAACACGTACAGTAGCTGTTAAAATGACTTTCGACTGTAGAGTTTCAAGGTAATGTAAGGAAAATATACATACAAAAGGTGTGGCGAAACAGCTGTACGATACGAGTATCGTGTTGTGAAGATGTGATATGATTGTATCGATACATCGTCTAATATATAATATTTTATGATTTATGTTTCTTCACGAAATTTGGCAAGCTTTCAGTAAACATTATAAGACTTTTGTAAAAACAAAATTAGAATTTCTAATAAAGTATTTTTGCTAAAAATTAATGATTCAATAAAGGAAGATGAGTATTAAGTGCAACATGTTGACTTAGTTTCCTTTATCAAAACATTACATGTAAAGTAATACAACAAATTAACAATAACAAAACAGATGTTAATTTTTTATTCTACTTGTCTTGCTAACTTCCATTTGGTTTATCAAACCTGAGAATTTGAAGAAAAGCACTGTAAAGTGTAAAGTACTTAATGAAAACAATGTTAGTAATATACATAATAAATTACGGACAAAACTGCCAAACTTTGTAACAAATTGTTGGTAAAACTTACGCATCGTACTAACTACTGCGTACCCCTACTGTATACATCACATCACTAATGGAAATGTGCGGTTTTCATTCTACGTCTTATGAATTTACGACTCATTTTTCTTTTAAAGTCACAAACGGTAAATAGTACATTTCTATATAAGATAAAGAAATACGCTATTTAGTTACAGATAGTTTACAGCACTCGGAAATTAATTAATACAACTAAAAATAATACCATCTATATGATTACATATAGCTTTAAATTCTAATAAAGGTTACATTTTGTGCAAATATACTTTATATATTTTATTTATCGAAGTAGACTAATGTTTTATCATAATGAAGTAACATTTTAAAATACACGTTTCAAAGTTTAATATAGAAATAATATTTTACTACCTGAGTTAAGCCTAATAATGTAGTAATGACTGAACAGTTTAACAAGTATCTCGTTAATTATCGGTTGGGCCACCTTTTACCACCGTATAAAAAACATGGACTCAACGAAATAAAAAAAAATTCATGAAACGCTGAAAAGTATCACCTTATTATACTGAAGTTTGTTCATCGTGAAATATGGATTACGGACGGTTTACAGACGTTAGCAAAGAATTAAGATGGTGAAAGACTTGTTTAAGTTTATTCCCAAGACGCTCCGTTAGACAAAGTTGTGACATTATGCTAGAAGAAAAAATGACTGAAGTCACATTCATACTTATTAGGGAGTATGATTGCCTTGGGGCACTATATCCAGCGTTTTGGTTTGGGTATAACTACCAAACAACATTTAGGAACACACTGAATGTTGATCGAACTGTAAATCCGAGGGCTTATGATTCATATTCCCTCGTTTTGCACTTTGTGCTGACCTAACAGTCAAATTGAAATCTCATTATTGGTCAAACATGAGAAGCCTAAGAAGTTTCCAGCAGATGCTATTAACTAAGTGCCTTGCCTCTGGTCTAGGGATAGCTCAGTAAAAATGTCCTGTTTTAGCTTTGTGCTAAAATTTCAAACAAGCAAACACTGAGTGTAATTCATTCCAAGGAAATCAGAAGTCTTAACTTGTGTTGATAGAATATGCTCCATATCATTGCACCACCTCCATCAGTTTTTAACTTTCAGATCACTAAAAGAATTTGTTACCCGAATAGTGTTGTTTATCTCCACTTTTTATCGTGTCATTAGCACAGAAAAGGTAAATGCAACAAATCACAAATTTCAAGTTATTAATGTTCCACAGTTTGAGCTCTAAATATTTCTGGTTTCACGTTTTCCAAGTTGTAGCTGAATCTAACGTTTCTCAGAACTTTTTTCAATTGTCGTGAAATTCTATAGTACTATTTAAATAGTATTGTTAAAAACAATTGTCTTTTGTCTAATTGTCTTTTCTCTTGATCAGTCACCATCAAATGATAGTTTTATTAGTTTCATAAGCAGTCTGCAATTGTTTATATATTTTAATGACTAATGGCTTTAAACATTCGAAAAGAAAACAGACGTTTTTATTGATGTTCTTACGAAAGTAGCTGCAATTTTAACATTCTTACAACTTATCATGATATAACTACGGATATGTATTTGTATGGCTCAAATGGTCAATGATGCATCATATGGTCAGTCAAGTTTGAGTATACAAAGGAATGAATTGCTTTTTAATGTTTGTATGAGGTGCTGATAAAGTATTAATTAATGTTAATACCAACTTCTATAGTTTGGGTATACAGATGAATGAATTGCTTTTCAATATATGTATGGGGTACTAATAAAGCATTAACTGACATAAATTTTAACTTGTCTACTTTTATAAGAAACTATCAATTCGATTCCGTTTACATAAAACTTATGCTTCACACCGAGATTGGTGAGATATATATTTTATATAAGCAAAGGTACTCTGCAAAGTTGGCTCAAAAACAGTGCCATAAAGAAGCTTTAGCCACCCTCTTCTACTATTTTAAACCATAATACACGAACTGTCCGCCCGATACAAAGATACACGTGATACACACTACAACAGACATGAGTGGTCTTCAGTAATTTGTTACCTTGCGATTTTATAAATCATTTATTTTTACCAGCTGACCTAGCGTGACCCAGTGGGTAATAATATATGCATTGTGGAGCTTAGTTTCCGTGACTTGCGTCCCTCAACCCCCAAATACAATCCATCCTTTGAGGCGTAGGGACGTTTTAGAGTAGCGATCAAATCCCACTATTTGGTTAGACAAGTTTAGTTTTAATTTCGCACAAAATTAAACAAGGGCTATCTAAACTAGCCCTCTTTAATTTAGTAATGTAAGACTACACGGAAGGAAACTAGTCCTCACTACCCACCGCCAATTCTTGGGCTACTCTTTTACCAAAGAATAGTGGGATTAACCGTGATATTATAACGCCCCACAGATGGAAGTGCGACCATGTTTGGTGTGACGGAGCGGTTATACAAGAGTAACCCAAAAGTTGGAAGTGGGTGGTGTTGACTCTAGTCTATACCCCTGTATGTCAGCAGTAAGATTAAATGCTTACAACACAAAAATGCAGGTTTCGATTCCCTGTTGTGGAAAGAGCGCGAATTGCTTTGTTCTGAAAACTAACCGACCTTCTGGTCTATCAGTTTAAAAATAAGAGTTCGTTAGCCAAACAGCACAAAAGTAGTTTTGCGAAAAATCAAACAAACTTTTTTGTCAGTCACGAGTTCTTAATGATAAATCAGTTTTTTCCCTAATGTTCTATTTAAGAGCTAATGTACTGCAAACAACTGTTTGAGAAACAGGTTTTTGTTAGATATGAATAAACAACTGTGAATAAATAAATACATTTTACACATGGTAAAAGTAATGAGATTAAAATGGCAGCATTATTACTGCCAATCTTTAACCATCTCCCGTCATGAAGTCTGAGAGGGAATTTAGGATGAAGACAGAAGAAATATTGGTTAAAAGAAATAAAGTTTTTTAACACCTGCATACCTTGACTCTCTCACATAGTGTAATTGTCGCCATCTGTCGGTACCGATTGTAGTTATTAATATTTATTGATTTTTGAAACTAGTGCTGCTTTGCTTACGGGCATTCTTCTTGTATGTTTAGGATTGTTTGTTTGTTTTGGAATTTTGCACAAAGCTACTCGAGGGCTATCTGTGCTAGCCGTCCCTAATTTAGCAGTGTAAGACTAGAGGGAAGGCAGCTAGTCATCACCACCCACCGCCAACTCTTGGGCTACTCTTTTACCAACGAATAGTAGGATTGACCGTCACATTATACGCCCCCACGCCTGGGAGGGCGAGCATGTTTAGCGCGACGCAGGCACGAACCCACGACCCTCGGATTACGAGTCGCACGTCTCACGCGCTTGGCCATGCCAGGCCATGTATGTTTAGGAAGATCACTTACTTACTTTTAGAGAACATTCGAGGGTTAAATTTTGCGAACAGAGAAACATGTCCGACATCATGCTGAAATGAAGAAAATACCTGTGCCTGTAGGCCCGAGGCATTAATCTTATAAGTAGCTAGATTCCTCTGTTTCTTGAATAAATTACAAAAAAAAAAATAATAATTTGACCAGACTTCAACAGTTGCATCTAAACAAAGTAATATTCTAGTTACATAAAAATGTTCAGAAAATATATAATTCTCTGCCCAAAATAAACATAAGGATATGTTCGAATGCATTGCCAATATTTGGTGGGGAAAGAGGATAAGTTGTTTTTATAAAACCCCATTAGACAATAAAAGAAAGCGCACACGTTTTAGATTTATAATTGCTTGTCTATTTATCAACCCGAGAGTCGCGGGCTCGAAACCCAGTCTCACCAAACATGTTCGACCTTTCAGCCGTGGAGACGTTATAATTTACGGTCAATCCCATTATTCGTTGGTAAAAGAGTAGCTCAAGAGTTGACGGTGGGTGATGATGACTAGCTGCCTTCCCTGTAGTCTTACACTACTAAATTACGTACGTTTAGCGCAGATAGCTCTGGTGTAGTTTTGCGCAAAATTAAAAACAAACAAAACCATTTGTCAAAGTACTTCTGTGTTTGTGTTTTCTTATGGTAAAGCCACATCGGGCCATCTGCTGAGCCCACGGAGGGGAATCGAACCCCTGATTTTAGCATTGCAAATCCGTAGACTTACCGCTGTACTAGTGGGGAGCCGAAGAACTTCTCGAATAGTATAGTGAAAAAAATAAATAATGAAGTAAAAAAAATTCTTTAGTTATATAAGTTTTAATTTTGCAAGATACTGTTCAAATCCTGAGGTTGATTTCAAAACATGAATATTACACTTGCAAGTATGACAAATACGCATTTAACAGTCTTTGAGATTTCTTGTATTGTACAAAAAAGAAAGGAGAAACAAGAGGTGGAGGGTAATGTTTAACGGAAACATGGATAGTGGATAATGAACCTGAGGTCATTAAGAGCGTCACTGGAAACTTAATTAACCAATGAACTTTCACCTGTTCGTCTGCCATGCTTTGTTCCACCGATAGTATTTCCACTGCTGTAGGATGTTTTTGTTGTTGTTTTTTTTCTAATGAGAGTTTTTTTTTTACATCACAGATTGAGCGACCTGAACTTTTTTTGGAACGTGTAGTAAACAATTTAAGCGATATAGAAAATTTGGGTATTGCTAAAGTAGATGCTTTTTCTAGATATATTTACAGTGGTTGGATGATTATTGAGTCTCTTTCAATCAGTTCGCTTCTTACATAAGTTTGTTTTGACGAAGTACCAGCGATACAAGAAGTGCCATAGATAAAAACAACAACAACAACAAAATTGTTGAAATTTTAACGTTATTTGGGAATTTAGGCCTGTTGTCAGTTTCATGAAATCGTGTATTTCATGTAGAAATTATAACCGAAGAAACAAAACAATTTCATTATCATTAAATAAATTGGACCTTGCGTTTCTCTTTTTTACCGAATAACCCGTCAAACATTAGAACCTTTACAACAAGTAATGTGCATCAAAAGCGAAGCTGTAGTTGAAGGTCGGGTGCTGCTCGTGGCAGCTTAAAAATTAATTCTAATAGCTGCATTTTCTTTGCAAACACATATTGTAATTACTTATGAGCAACTTTTACTGTTTAACTGGTGGTATCAATTACGTGGGCATGCGTGATCTTAACTGATATTTACTAGCTGACCATAACATAATCAATTAAATAAGCTTTAGGAAGAGAGGAAGACGCGTTCTCTCTCTCTACCTATCACGACTTAAAATAATTCTGAACGCTTTACATGAAGAATGTGCCACTAGGCGCTGCCAACTGGGCCCTTCTCTATGTACTAGAATTCTTTAGGCCAGCAGGTTTGTTTGTTTTGTTTTTGAATTTCGAACAAAACTACTCGAGAGCTATCTGTGCTAGCCGTCCCGAATTTAGTAGTGTACGACTAGAGGGAAGGCAGCTATTCATCATCACCCACCGACAACTCTTGGGCTACTCTTTTACCAACGAATAGTGGGATTGACCGTTACATTATAACGCTCCCACGGCTGGGAAGGCGAGCAAGTTTGGCACGACGGGGATGCGAACCCGCGACCCTCAGATTACGAGTCGCCCGCCTTAACACGCTTGGCCATGCCGGGTCAGACCAGCTGGAATGAAGCACAGGATAATACTTGAAATACTGTTTTACATCAGGTGTTGAGAAACAAACAATTTAGGCCCGACATGGCCAGATGGTAAAGGCACTAGACTGATATTCTGAGGGTTACGGGTTCGAATCCCCGTCACACCAAACATGTTTGCCCTTTCAGCCGTGGGGGCGTTATAATGTGGCGGTCAATCCCACTATCCGTTGGTAAAAGAGTAGCCCAAGAGTTGGCGGTGAGTGGTGATGACTAGCTGTCTTCTCTCTAGACTTACACTGATGCATTTGGGACGGCTAGCGCAGATAATCCTTGTGTAGTTTTACTCGAAATTCAAACCAAATCAAACAAAACAACAGTTTAAATGATGTATTAAATCTCCGTATAAGCTTATAGTAATTTGTTTGAATTACTTTAGCTTGATTTCGAAGGTTAAGCAGAAGTCGCTTATAATATTTTATGTGATCTGCTTGTCTTCGTCCCTTGTGTGCTGGTTTTCAACTGTTTATATCTTATTTTACAGAAGTCTTCTGAAGGCAACTCGGTAAATATCAATAATGTTAAACAAAGTAATAGACGCATGTTTTATTGAATTTTAAACATTTAAGATGACACACACAAACATGTTAGATTTCTATTTCACCAGAGTTCTCTCAAAATATAAAATACTTTGTATCAGTGTACACCTTTAACTTTCATTCCTCACACTCATGTGACTCATCAGATTTTACGGTACGTACCCAACATCTTAACTTCTAAAGTCATTTATCATCAGTCTTAAAAATTGACTCGTAAAACTTCTCATGGGTGACAGAAGAAACTAAGCAAGGAAAGAATTTTCCTTCCAAAACTATTGAAACAAGGTATTATTTATGGCGCTGACTGTTCATTTTGTATATGTATACACAAAATGAAAGACACGACACTGCCGACCTCAACAAGTGTTTGCGTATTTCGTTCAAAAGAAAGCATCATTTACATCACCAACAAACTGGTCATTGTTTTCTTATCGGTTCTGTATGAAGAAAATTGCTAAAGTATTTACACACTTGTATTTCTTTTATACAAGTATGAATTATGCCCTTCTTGATCTTAACGTACCCTTTGAAATGTTCCAGATTGGAGTACTTTAGTAGTTGGGTCGAGTAGGACCCAAAGGTGGCCAAAGTGGGCTATGGATTTGTGAGTCTAGTGTTTTCGCCTCATTATAAAAATAACAACAAAACAAAAATATCAAATTTCGCTCTTCACTTTGGGGATGAAGGAGCTTATAAGGGTAACAGTCAAATCCCACTCTTTGACTAAGTAAATAATATCAGAGTTGGCAATGGGAGCTGATGACTTTCGTCTAGCCTGTAAGGTCCAAATTAGGGACAGTTTGTTTGTCTGTATGTTTTAGAACAAGTGTGTGTGCTTTCTTACAGCAAAGCCACATCGGGCCATCTGCTGAGCCCACCGAGTGGATCTGAACCCCTGATTTTAGTGTTGTAAATCCGTTGACTTACTGCTGTACTAGAAGGGGCGTTTTAGAGCAAAGTCAGACTGTGCTATCTGTTGTGTACATTGTGAGAAATCTAATTCCAGATTTTAGCTTTGAATGTCCATAAAATTGTCGCTATCTCACCGAGTGACAGAAGTAACAGTTTATTCATTATCCGTTAAGTGGATTTGTACAAATATCCACAAATTATGAACAAACAGATAGACAATTTATATTAATACCAGATTGTGTCTCGTCACTCTTGCTTTCTCGAAGTAGGAAGAGCCATAAAAGCTAAAATGCATTTATCCACAATGAACAGTTCGATCACTGTCTGCCCAGTGCAAGTGTACTGTGAAACCTCGTAAGTTCAGTGAGTGTTAATATAACAACACTAAAATAACGACGTACGTCGTGAGGGATCACTTAATCTAAAGCCAAGTGCATAGAATTTGTCATGAAAGTAGAAATAACGATTCAATTTTACATTAGGGACGTGTAGCTTTGGACGAAGTTATAAAACAAACAAACAAATATTTCTATTGTTATTTAACGTGCATAAAATAATGACAATCAAGATTTCGTCAGTGATTTAAGTGAAACGAGTTCTGTTTTATGTAGTTATTCAATCAAAAAGTTTAGCGAGGTTTCTTAACTGTGTTAAAGTTAACAATTACGCCTCATATATGGAATTTTTGGGAAGTTCTCATTCGAACATTTTAGCCACTTTCTTACAGCTTCCTTGAGTTGTTTACTTCATTCACGGGTAAGGTAAAACAGTAAAATATTTATAAACTTAAAATTCGTTTGTTTGTTGTTAAGCTCAAAGCTGGTATTGAAATCCGATTGTTAGTGTAATAAACTCTTAGGTTTACCAATAAGCCACCGAGGGGCATATGTTTAAGAATTTGCGGAGAAAATAAATATCATGTAGTTTAGTTTACAAATATAATGTTATTTAGTTATTTCAAGATTTCAAATAATACTTAAAATTCACAAAATATGAGCTATAGCGTTAATGATAGAATTCCAACCACTTGGACTTTTCAAACAACTTTTTTATAAACTACTATAAAAGGCTTGCGAGTTGTTGACTTTTATCTTGTCACAGGACTGTAATAACATACAAGTCCCACAATAAAGAATTTAACAAAAAAAACACCACTGGTGTTATGACTAATACCACTTTTCCGGATATAAGACGTGTTTTTCATTAAAATACTATCACGTGTTGTGAACGATAACGCGTACTTACTATTTTGTTTGAATTTCACGCATAGCTACACAAGGGCTATCTGCGATAGCCTTCCCTAATTTAGCAGTGTAAGAATAGAGGGAAGGCAGCTAGTTATCATCACCGATCACTAACATTTTGGCTACTCTTTTACCAACTACTAACGGGACTGACATTATAAAGCCTCCACGGCTGAAAGAGCTAACATGTAACACTCAGAAGAGAGTTTTTTCTTTCCTAAATAATTAATGAATACTGAATAAATAATAATCCATTACAACTCTGTATACAATTATTTTCTCAGTATAGATTTAGTACAACACAATTTATATAATTATGTTTTTGTGAAAAGTCCAGTACAACACGTTATAGATAATTATATTTTTATTATAAATCTGATACAACACTAAAACAGAGTTTTGTTTTAGTCATTCATTTGATGCACTTCCTCCAGCCTGCTTACAACGCTATAAACCGGGTTTTGATACCCGTGGTGGGCGGAGCACAGATAGCCTTGTGTGTAGCTTTGTACTTAACTACAAACAAATAAACATCCGATGCAAAAATGAGCACGATTTATTTATTTTATGTATCCATTAAAACACCACACTTTTACTTTTTTTATTTATGTATGCGATTAACATTAAGGAGATAGTTTAATTCTTGTTTTATCCTTTCAAATACTTTAAAAACATCTTAGGATCTCATGATTTATTAAAGATTCATTGATTATTAGAACATTCATATACAATTCTTGGAACTACCTTTGGTGAATTTTATATTTGTCATGCATCCTGTACAACAATCTGGATTGTTTTATTCTTGCCACATGTTTTGGCACAACACTCTAGAAATTTTCTCATTGTTTTGTCATACATCCTTTGCATTATTCTATACGGTTTTACTTTTGTCATAATTGGAATATAAAAAATACAAAAGTTTTGTTGTTATATATCTGTAACAACACTGCGAAACAGTTTGATTTTTTGACTGAAAATAACATTAAGGAGAGAGTGTTTTTTCTTTCGTATATACAAACATTGCAACGCCTATACCAGTTACGTCACTTAAGTATTGTTTTTAGCTGATTCATCTGATATATTGTTTATTACTTCTTCTTTTTAATGAGTTTTAAAAGTAGGTTGTGTATCTGGTCAAAGAACGTATTTTGTTTCTGTTATTTATCCTGAATGATATTTATACTATTTATTGTTTATTAGAATGTCCAGATAAAGGTTTGTTTTTGCCTCTTTATCCAAGTGTTTTAATAAAAAAAATTCTTCGAAAAATATAAAAAAAAATCAGAGATTGTTCTGTGATACTAAATATCATTCCTAAAATTCTACGGTTAAATTCCAATAATATCCGCAATTTTCTAGATGGAAGATTTTCTGGTCTGAGTATACTGAAAGTCTATCTGGTCAAATACAATGAAGTTCACAGTTTTCTTGATTATAAGAGGACTTTTTGATCTAAGAATATGAAAATCTATCTTTGATTGAATCACGGAAAGTACACAGTTTTTATTATTACTATAAGGGAATTTTCTAATTTAAGTACATTAAAAGTTTAGGTCTCATAAAATTACAATATTGTCCATGATCTCCACGATGACAAGCGGATTTTGTAATCCGATTATACTGAACACAATTAGAATTTTTATCTTGGGTGATTTCCTTTATAAATTTTATTAGAAGAGTTCTATCGCTGAAGATTAGTGTTTTAATGCCACTTTTTCCATTAGTTGCATTTAACTTTACAATAATTTGAGCTGGTTCTGTTTCGTGAGTTATGTTTTAAAGAAGTAGCAGTGTGAGGCCATTAGATTCCAACTTCAACCTCGGCTAAAATGCTACTGAACTTGTTCATGACTGCTATTACCCGGGTATAATGTGCTATTTTCTGTAGAATTTTTCAACATTGCAAAATATTCATGACATTTAGATGAGCCACTCAGGTTAAACCAGTAAGAAAGTTACTCCGCCTCCTTGGCTGGAAACTTCACGAGATTAGGCATGTGCCTATCATCTCTGCGTTGTTTAGTACATTTAAAATGATTTGTTATCAGGGTTTGAGCATGGACTATAAATCATCGCATAATAACAACCCAACGAGTTTTAAGGGCTCTTGGTTTTAACTAACCACGTGGTTACTGGCCAGATACTTAATGACAAATATACTAAAATTATGCATTTAATGACCACTATCTGAGTCTTTGAAAATGAGTTCTCTTTGTTATAAAGCCAAGGAACTTGTGTATGAATTACAGTTATAAACAGGCTTAACTCACTAATTATACTACTAATAACGTAATGTTTTATCATCAATTTACATGCCTAAAGCAGTATATAGAAACTGAGTGAACTAAATGCGTTAATATTGTTCATTCATTATAAGTATAAATGACTTCTTAGTCAACAAACTTGATTGTTTTCTCCACATTACGTGCTTCACAAGCAACAAATAACAAGCAAGAATTCGTCTGAGTCTGAACAGTGAATATATTTTAAATAATAATACATAAAGATGAGCATTTTAATGTATTTAGTATGACAGAATGTACTTCACAACAGTAACAGAATTAGTTTATAAGCAGGATAAGGTTATTTCTTTTTTCTTACAAATAGTTCAGTTAATCTTGTGCGCTAAGAAATGTTTTAAACCCTTTAATAATATTTCATAATCTGTCTTTCCTGAGGTAAAATTGTTCATGTCCTAAGAAGATGAAAACTCCATTTGCAATCTCTCAGCTAACATAAAAATCGCTTGTAACTAAACAGTTGGTATCATGACATCTTAAACACAACGATGTGTGTCGACATGTATTACCCAACCAAAAACAAATATAAATTTGACCTTCTTCACGAAATTACGATCCTTTCGGTCATAAGATGCAGTTCGTTTTACTGATGCCTGTAAGTTATTACATGGGTCATTTCACCCCAGAACGTGCATTCGCAAAGAAGTAGTTCTCCTTCAGAGCTTCTGTCAGATAATTGTAGTTAAACTTAGGCGTAATTCCATTATATCTTGTAGAGTTTAGTTAAGAAACTTGGCATGCCAAATGCTTTATGAAACGGAGAAGATGAGGTCTTGCGTGAATAATAAGTCTTAGTGACGCACGAAAATTTTTGGTCTTAAAAACAACATATTACGGCATTATCATTGTCAGCACGAACTGTGACGTCACGATTCGGATCAAACTGATAGGCTGTCGTGGCAAGTGTTAATAATATGTCTTCCCGGAACAAAGCAAATATTAATTATACTTATCGTTACGTTATAACAATAATATATACATAAACAGAAATTACTTCTCTCGTAGGAAAGTTAGCAAGTTATTTAAAATAGCTTTTGTTAAATTTATTATGTTATTGTATTTTTAAACATAAAACAAAATATATCTAACTTTGGACAAATTTTAATTTCATTACAATATAATCACATTTAACTATGCCGCGTTTTGCAGAAGCCATTGTATAAAGTCTATTTTACTTTAACTACTAGTGCAAAGTCATAAATAAATACTGTCAAAAATAAGATAGGTTTTTGGGGTTACGCAATAAAAATAATTTTATTTAAGGATGATCCACTGTCTTAAATAAGTTTCTCTACACATCATCCTCAGGAGTGTAAATCAAACGAACATAACACTATTTATACATTCCGTTAAATCACATCTTAATCTACATGTTTTTTACAAAATATCGCGCCATCTGTATATAATATGCTGAGTTAATCCTTAACCTCATTCAGAACATTATTATTTTTGGGGCCTGGCATGGCCTAGCGCGTTAAGGCGTGCGCTTCGTAATCTGAGAGTCGCGGGTTCGCGCCCAAGTTGCGCTAAATACGCTCGCCCTCCCAGCCGTGGGGGCGCCATAATGTGACGGTCAATCCCACTTTTTGTTGGTAAAAGAGTAGCCCAATAGTTGGCAGTGGGTGGTAATGACTAGCTGCCTTCCCTCTAGTCTTACACTGCTAAATTAGGGACGGCTAGCACAGATAGCCCTCGAGTAGCTTTGTGCGAAATTCCAAACAACAACATTATTATTTTTGTTATAATAATCATATCTAATGATTCATAAATAATTATGGTTTTGACATTTCTGGGATCATGCGATGTGTTTACTAATGTGTTTGGCTAATAATGAAATACTTATTTTCTTATTTTTAACATTTCGTTTATGCTCATTTACTGTGTTTTAATTTCCTTTCAGTGTTACGTATATATATGCTGCCACATTCACAAATTGTTTTGAAAGTACCTAAAGAAGCTAGAATAAAAGGTTTAATATATATACCTGGTTTATGTATCAAAGCCTGCTTTCTTATATCGCTAAAAACCGAATTTCGATACTTGTTGTTGAAAGAGTACAGAAAGCCAAATGTGTGCCTAATAAAAAACAAATAACTGGGAAAACATGCGGTCAATTTTAGATTGTATAGCGTTTGTGCTTGTGTCAAAATATTCTGTTTATCTTTCTAACAGTAAAAACAAAAAAACCTTCTGAAACATTAACTCTGTCGCATGATATAAATTAACTCTAAAATATATTTTGTGATCAGAAACTAGAGATGCGGAGAAAGTGAGCTGGGTTTGGTTTTCCGGAGAAAACAGACGGAATATAATGTGTTCTCCTACCGTCAGCCTAACAAGTTTGTTCTTTAAAGATTGCAGGATAAACTGTCAGTGACCTAATACGTCTTCTTGGTTAAACACAAAAAATGCAAATTACAGTTGTTTGAGAGAGAAAGAAAGATAAACTACGTGTGTGAGAGAGATGCTAGTCATGTAGTTATTGTCCAACCGCATAAAATAAAATTCGTTTGGTTATAAACATGAAAGCTTGATGGATGTCAATTAGAAGGGAATGGAACTTTGTTCTTTTAAAATGAAATAACAATAATAAGTCTAAGTTTACTATAATATTTTAAAATTGAATGAAAATTATCAGAAAAATAGGGTAAAAGAAACACTATGTAGCAAACTTAACTAGAAATACCGAATTTTGTAAATCAGTATACCCGAAAACTATAACCTAAAACAATTGGAGTGTGTTGATTTGTCGTCTAGGCACTCTTACTGTTAATATTTTTTTTTGCCATAAGCCTAATAATAACTCAAGAGCTTCATCGCGTTTAAGGTGCTGAGAAGAGTCCTAAATTCTTACGAGTAATAAAAAGTCATTTAGAAATTATGTACATAACCTAATGTTGGAGTTGACAATACTACCAGTTTCTGAGCTTAGAAATAAAAAAATGAAACCAGAAGACTAATTCAAAGCTTAAAAACAAATTTTTAAGTATATCTTATATTTTACCCACTAATAATATTGAATGATAAAGTTTTCAAATGTTTACAAGATGCAAATAAAAGCGTCATTTCTGTGAATTTTAGAGTAATCTAGAAAGTGATGTAATTGCTCACATACATTATTGTCATTATTGAATAGGAATAAAAAATTACGGATCTTTTTAAATGATATCTTTTATTATTTTAAGACTTATTTTACTTTTGTTTTCAAACCTTGATTAAGATAATAGAGTTAAACGAAACGTTTAAATAGCGTTGTAACAAACACAGGTTACTTAGTTTATTAAGACTAGAAAAGGGTGAACAAGGGGAATAAAAAGATTACTTGAAACATTTTCTTGTTATTTCTTTTTTTGGTTGTAAAGTTGACTCAATAATTAAATCACACAACATCTATTGACAAACTGAAGTCTAACTTTAATGAAATGAGATTATTATTATTTTTTCAGCTATTAATATGGTGAAAAGCTGTCCATGCCTGTATTGTGCTAAGAAATCATCAATGTAGTATGATTTGTTTGGTTGTTTGGGAATTTCGCACAAAGCTACTCGAGGGCTATCTGTGCTAACCGTCCCTAATTTAGCAGTGTAAGATTAGAGGGAAGGCAGCTAGACATCACCACCCACCGCAACTCTTGGGCTACTCTTTTACCAACGAATAGTGGGATTAACCGTCACATTATAACGCCCCCACGGCTGAAAGGGCGAGCCTGTTTACCGCGACGCGGGCGCGAACCCGCGACCCTCGGATTACGAGTCGCACGCCTTATGCGTTAGGCCATGCCGGGACTATATATTTAGCACAATACTCCTGTCTCAAGCGTAAAACAGATTCATCTATTCAGCATAAAAGTTCTACTGATTTTAGTTTAAAGAACCACACCTAACATATCATTTTTGCCTCTCTTTAATCAAACTAGTACTATTTAGGAATGGCTAGGTAGGTTAAGGCGTTCGACTCGTAATCCGAGGGTCGCGGGTTCGAATCCCCGTCACAACAAACATGTTCGCCTTTTCAGTTGTGGGGGCGTTATAGTGTGACAGTCAATCCCACTATTCGTTGGTAAACGAGTCGGTGGTGTGGTGTGATGACTAGATGCCTTCTCTCTAGTCTTACACTGCTAAATTAGGGGCGGATGGGCCTCCTGTAACTTTGCGTGAAATTCAAATCAGCAAATGTTTTTTCTTACCCAAGAGTATCGCTTTGTTTTATTTACTGAAATAATTGCATTTTATGCAATTATTGTTTGAAACCTCTTTTGTTCAGACTTGGATGAAGTGTTGCATCTGGAAATGTGCAGGTCGCATATCTGGTGATAATTTAGAAATTTAAAAACAAAAATTAGGATTATAAAATTCAAGTAGTGGGGTGTCTTCTACACAAAGAAATTATTGAAGATGTTACATTCTCTTTCCTGATACTCATGTCTCAGTAAAATATAAGTCACTTTGTAATTAAAAATAAAAGCACTGGTAAAATGTTAGAAAGCGTCCCTTTCGGTATATCAACCTTGTTAACACTAATCAAGTAGTTTCTCCAGTCATTTAACCCCACGTGGTAGAACTAAAAGCTAGAAATCGTATAGATGATTCATTGATGAGAATCATGTCTTCCAGTTTTGATTGTGGTTTTTTTCCTGATTTTATCAGAGATGTGCAACTTTCAAAGGCGGTTTCCAAATAATTTCACAGCTGATCGTTATCAAGACGATCCTGAAGTTGTTTTGCAGTTACCTTCTTATTCTGATGAAGTACTTTCTTTATGGATAATTACACTTTTTATAACTGTGATTTTAAATTAATTTTGAAGGAAGAAAAATATTGTTAGTTGTGACAAAAATGTAAATATTTTTATATTAGTTTTAAAAATGCTAATGAAGTCAGTTTTTCTCGTCTGTCAGCGAAGATGTCAAAGCCACCATTTTGAAATAAATTTGACACATGGCGTACAGGGATTATTGTGTTGACTGTGGAGGGAATCACACCTAACTTATAGTATTTGGTATAAATGAGTAAGGTTACCAAGAAAAGCTTAAATAGTGCATTGTTTGTATATTTCTGCTTTATGTACTTATTGACGGAGTATAATACACAGATGTTTGTGTTTGTACAGGACTTGTTGGATGCTATTTCTGTTATTTGAGATTTAAGTAAAATATTCTGTTTGAATATTTGTACCATGGGTTTCTTAGTTTTTAAACAAGTTAAGGCAGCAAAATCTTTGTTAGCATTGCTAAATATCTGCCACAAAACGTTTTTATTGGTAAGTAACAAACACACAATAATTAAAAACCCATTATCAGGGAGAGGTTGAGATGGTCCTGTGTTGTTGAGTTTGTCTGTTATTGACAAGAGAAATGTAATGCCCTTCCCACAGGCTTTTTTAGCCTCTCTACATAAAAAGCGTTTTTCGATGAAATTATTTTCAAAAAGTGACTTTTTGACGGCTTCCATTCTTTGTATTAGAAGTTTTTCAAAGTAATTTAACATTTGTAGTTCCTTTGTTATCTGAGTAACTTCAAGTCCGTTGAGAATACATTTTGATGTCATTTTATTCTGACGAAATAATCGCGAGCAGTAGTGGTAAGTATCAACTCATGAGATAATTGGCTATGAACCTTCTGCTACACTGACCTTGTTTGTCAGTGTCGTGAAGCACAGCTTGATAGATCTTGACCTTTATTTTTTCCAGGTCATATGTGTTCATAAAAGATACACAGATGAGTCGGCAAATATGCAAATATTTTCGCAAGATCTTTCTACACTAAGGTGCTTGTTCCTCAGCGCTTCATCAGATTTATATAATATGAAGTACTTAACTAAAGAGAGATACTACGAAAAGTTAGCTTGAATGCTTTAGGGATGGCATGTTTTTGTTTAACACTTCCAGTACATACCCGTGAGTGTGAATTTTTATCATTTCACAGAGATTAAAGTAACATTATTTATTGAAAATGCACATCAAGTCTGCAAATCAAGAGAAGGATTGACAGCCATAGAAAGACTAGAAGTGAAGATAGCAGTGGATGCCTTTTCTTCCACAAAAGGCATTACAAGTGTCAAATCTCGCTTTACATTTCTTCTTACAGTGCAAGATGAGCTTACAGACTGAACCTGGAAATTCGAAAAGCTATTTTCATTATACTTTGATTGATGGTTTAGAATTAACTACAAAGCTATACAATGTGCTATCTGTGCTTTACCTACAACGGCTATCGAAACCCGTTTTATAGCGGTGTGAGTCTGCACACATACCGTTGTACCGCTGGAGGTCATTATACTTTGTAATCAAGTTAAGTCTAGGAATGTATCATCATTCCCAATGAAACTTCCCGTCAAGTGATAAACCATGTGTTCTCCCATCGCTATCAACCACGAGTATGAGTTGTACATACTGGGGACTGCTTCAGTCATAAATAGTCATAAAAATAGCTTCTGGAATATGGCGTATGCTTTGACTCTATAAAAAAAGTTTAATTTTATCAGAAAGTATCTTAAAATAATTATGTTTTCCAATTTTAGGGATACCCAAGCCTGAAGGGATCGAAAGGGTTTGAAAGGGCTTGAACTACCTTAACTACTATGCTGAAAACTCCTATTAATTAATGTCTGCACTTGTGCTTAATGAGGATATTTCTTATTTTTGTTACTCAATGTTCTTTCTTATTTACTGCCGTTGTGGCATGCTTTTAATAATAAACATTTACAACTAAACGGAAACATGTAACTGTTTCAACTATGTAAACAAAGACTGAATGCATTGCTTCATGCCATTACTATAGGATCAGCCCATATTGTAAAAATTGTATCACATAAATATCCACTGGCCGTAGTTACTGGGTTCTCACATTGTAAACTGTTATATTTCGCATGTTTGGCTTTTGGAGTTACTTCTCTTAGTGGCGATTAATGACGAAATACTTTGAAATATTTGAAAGACATTTTAAAGCAGCTTTTACAGTTTTGACTGATAATTGAAATTTTGCAGACCTGTTCTACAGGTACATAGTGTTTAGCAAAAAAAAAACATTTTAAATTCAAGAACAGTATTAGGCATGTATGTTTTATACTGAATTAGTAAACACGGTAAACATGAAAGACTAACACATTTGTTTATTATCAAGCTGTATAATATAATTCGATCACTCACGTTTATTTTTCTTACATTTTCTTCTTTTCGTAAACCCTCTATTAAAATAGATGATAATACAATAAAATCATGCATAAGCTTTTCTTTCCATTATATCTATTCAAAGGAAGTAGAAAAAAGATGTGAGACATGCAGTTACATACATTTTTTAAAGAACAGAATATAATGTGGTAAGAGTTAAGAAACTATTTTTTATTGGGACGGTTAAAAATTATGGAATTATGCAACATCACTTCTTGAAAATAAATTATTTTAATACCTACGTAACAAAAGAAAAGTGATAAATTCATTATATCTCTCTTTTAAGGCCATTTAATGCTACTAATTTCACAAATGGTTTACAACTACAGTAACTTGGTAATTTAAACAGTGTTACCTAAACACATTAACGGTTCTTATTTAAGGATTCAGAAATTGTGAGGAAGAAATTAAGCTACACAAATTGTATCTATGTTTCTTTGTTTTTAATATAAAATATAACCCATATTACATTATTAATAGCATTGCAGCCATTTACATTTCTAACATGAACGGCATTTTATGCACACATAGGCTGAACGGCTAAGTCACAGAACCCTAAGGTTCATGAAAAGCCGGCTCTAGCCTTGAACTTCTGACCATCACTGGACTGGCTGTAACTGTTGTAATGACCCACAACTGAAGGTGTGGGACGTAATACATCGGCATGAAGTCGCGTACCTTGGATCTTCCGATCGGCAATCCGGCAAGTTAACAAGTTAGATCTCACAATTCTCTATAATTTAGAAAGAAGCGATCCAGATGTAATGAGTCATACGAACTTATTTTTCTCATTTTGTTGACAAGGTCTTCTAATTTCGTTTTTAAAACCTTTTAAATGGCATTGTGTTTACCGTTTTGTGCAGATGAGCGTTTTATTAGATACATTTTAGTATAATTCTTTAGATTTTAGAACTCTTGAGGTATAAATAGAGAGTAATGCCACAAGCGGGCAAATGTCAAGGGTAAGCCTAGTAAAAAAATTAAGTTCATTGAATGAGAGACCAACCATAATAAATAAGTGAACAACGTGATGTACGAGGTCCGTTGTCCTCTGAAGAACCGGTTAAGAAGGTTTCTTTCTTAGTCCGTATATCAAAACTGATTCCAATTCTTTTATAAGGCTTGCAACTTCAACTGTTGTGTGACTTGACTTGTATTTTGATTCTTGTTTCATTGCGTTTCCTTACAACCGATAGGTGGCATCGCATTATCTGTTTATAAATTCGTAAGGGTTCATTAGTTATGTCGCTCAAACTCTATCATCATGATTCAAGTCAACAATGCTCAGATAAAGGTCGAAGATAAGCAGTAGCGAAGTTCCATTCCTGCTTAGTCTGCTGCTGGACGGAGTGTTTGATTACCTACTGCGCCGCCTAACAGATGTATGTATCAAAATTGTTTTGAAAATTAATCTCAGTGCAAAGACTGCTATCAAAAAACACTTCATGAGAGCCATTGTAAAATATTATGGACGAATCGCTTCGATTAAGAATCACGTTATTTTAAATAATCGTTTAGCATTTTGGTCCCTCTTATTGATTAACCACACTCATAATTTATGAAGAACTAAATATATCAAAAATCGAATGGAAATCCGCAGGACACGACATGAAGAGATTATAATGTCCGAACAAGCCTGTCGCATATTTAACCAAGAATAATAAAAATATTGTAACTTACTATAGAAAAATGCAAGTTAATGGTATTTTAATATCCTTTTTCTTTGAAATATATCATAAACCAACCAGCATTACTGCTAAACAATTGTTCATTAACTCTTTTGACTGTACATTAAGTGTCTGCAAGGTTTTCTGGAATTCCTTTTTTTTACTGATTTCAATTGAGAAAACAACGTTTCTTTTCTTTCATTGCAGTTTATTAGAAATCAAGCAACAATACTGTAAACATGTGTTTATTAAATCTCTTCACAGTATAATATGTATCTACAAGACATGCTGGGACTGTTGTTGTTGTTTTTTTTACTAATTTCAGTTAGCAAAAGCAAGTTGTTTTCAATTGTTAAATATTTGTTGAAATCAGTTTAACTCAGTTCCTTCTTCTTTCAGAATATTTCATGAGCCCTTGTTGAACAATAAAATCACCCATATATAACCCATTTTGAATCAAACTTTGCAAATATTTCGTATTAACACGAATACATATAACTATTAAAAGAAGTGGTTGCATAACTTTCACATTCACGTATAACCTATACAGTAATGTTTGTTGAGAAAAAGCAAACATTACATTACACTGAAAAAAAGAAATTAAAACGGCACTTGTGATTACACACACACAATTAAAAGAAGTACAGCGTTGAAATAATTGTAATAAACAATTATTAAATACAAGGACCAGCGTAATACGACAACACATCCTGATTTTGGCGAGACAGTCCCGTTTTTGAGCTACCTGTACCACTGTCCCTCAGAAACTTCAGATGACGCGAAAACGTTCAGTTTTGGGAGATAGTGAACTTAAATGTGCCGCTTTATAAAAATTAATACCGACAATTAATAATGTACTATGACTGCACATAAGATTTGTCTGTCCTTGTATAAATTTTTTATTTTCATTTATTAACGTCCATATAGATAGAAGTTATATACGTATTGTGGATGTAATGATATGAAGTTAGCTTGTGTATTGTCTTACAATATACTATAATCGTTGACCTTTATGTTTGTGAAATCATTGAAATGTAGTGTGTGCTAAGTGAGTGCCTGTTTGTTCCCACTTTTGGAAATCTGTTCCTTATACATTTCCACATTTTTTATCAGTCAGCACCAAATTTGACACAATAATATAGAAATACATGAGAAAGGTCATAAGGAGGGTTTTGACTCCCATCTAATTTCATATTGATAACATTTTTGAAATCAGTATGTCTTTTTTTTCGGTATTGATATCGTTATGTATATCATTGCACTTTTAATGTTTGTTATACTAAGAGAAAAAATACAAGTACAAATTCCTTTCTTTTGTCACAAATGAATTTTTATTTCCTCCGCCAAATGGACCGATACTGAAGCTAGTTTTGTTTTCGTGTCAAAACAATATGAAATTAGTTTACTTTATTTCAGGATATACGCTAAATGTACAAAACATTTTTGACAGATTATTTTCAACCCTATTTTGTCTTGAAGTTTTGCAGCTTATGTTGGTCAATATACAGTTATTACTGTAACATTTTACTTACAGACACATTATCATTATATCAATATCTTAAACATAATTTTGTATTTTGTTCAGACAGTTTCATTAAACAATTGTTATATCTAGGTTAATTATAAATGCAGAACATATGACGGTTTATTATATACAACTAACATATTTATTAATTCTTTTCTATTGCAGTTTGCCAAAAAAGTCTTAGGTTGTTTAAGAAAATATCTTGAAATAAGAATTGTAATGATTAGATGGTATCTATGTCTCGTGAATGCCATTCATTTCTATAGTACGTTTCTAACACGCCCTCCTAATTTGTTAAAACGAATAATAAATAATAAGAAGTACAATGATAAGATGGTGTGCATGGTTTATAAAATGAAGTTTTAATTTTGTAATGGAACCAGTTTTTTATTCATCAATTTGGTGTCACGCTTTGAACTCCTGAAAAGCTAGTTTCTTTAGACCAGCGCTAAAAACAGAGAAGGGGAAAGGAAAGGGGATATTAGATATGAAAACGTTTCTTACTTTGATTATGTATTTCAGAGTAAAATGTCTAGAAAAAGAGAAAACAAGTCTGTCTGCCGATCACAAGCAGTAAAACGTATGCAATAAGAACGACAGAGTGAGACTCCACAAGAAAGGGTTAGTTTGTTTTGTTTTTAAATTTCTCGCAATGGTACCCGAAGGCTATCTGCGCTAACCATCCCTAATTTAGCAGTGTAAGACTAGAGGTAAGGCAGCTAGTCATCTCATCACCACCTATCGTCAACTCTTGTGTACTCTTTTACCAGCAAATGGTGGGATTGACTGTAACATTCTAACGGTTAACGAAGCAAGAATGGTTGGTGGAACAGATATTCGAAGCTGCCTCTATTAGATTAGAAGTCGAGCGCCCTAACCAACTGGCAATGCCTGGCCTTAAAGCACAAGGAAAAGAACGCGTCCGTTTGTGTAGAGATAGTGAACACGAATGATGGAGAAAACTGTGTATCTCGCATGTAGTAGACGTTTGAGCTTGATTCCCCTTTCCATATCTAAAAACAAAAAAACAAAAAATGGATCAGTCCTATTTTTAAGATTGAAAATCAATTCTTGCAATAAGTTTTCTTTCAGAATAAAAAAATAAACAAAAGAAATTATAAAACCGGCCAATGGCGCAACGGATAACAAATCTGTCTGTGGATTAGAAAATTCTAACCTCGAATCTTGAGTACTTTATATACATTTGTGAATACTTTGGCTTTCTAACTGATGAACATTTAGCATAGTGCTCTTTAGTGATAAAAATTCAAAAGAATCGATGGACTACTTACCGAAAAATACACAAGAATTAACTTCACAAGCGCGAATTATGTGGAACATTTGTCGTGTTAATTTATTAAATAATTTACTAATATTTTTAGAGATGTACTACTACAATATGTTACTTGAACTTAAAAATACGAAATACAAGGATAATGATCGTTCTCTTTCATTATTTCAGCTTGGGATTTCACAATAGTTTAATGTCTTACTCAAACACACCTCAAAGGGGAGCGTTTTTCAATTTCGTGAAAACGTTTCATTTGGTAGGTTTAACATAATTTTACGTTTGTCACTTAATCCATCCGTGTTATTCTAATCATCTCGTAGGAAATGTTTGACCTTTGAGGATTTGACCTGTCAAGCTAATTTGCCTGCATTTGAGAACTGTTTTTCAAATATTTGACGCTTGTAACTCGTACAACCATATTTGCTTTTGAATCCGTTTGTTTCGTTAAAAGGTAGCAGTACAAAGAGCTAATGATAGGCTGGGACAAACACGATACTGGAAATCAATCATAAAATGAATTTATTTATAACGATGAAAGGAAAGCCTAAAGAGAAGGCAGATAGTCATCATCGCATACTGCTAACTCATGGACTGCTCTTTTACCAACGCATAACGGAATTGACCGTCACAATACAACGCCGCTATGGCAGTAAGGGCGAACATGTTTAACGTAACGGGGATTCGAATCCGCGACCTTCGTATTACGAGGCGACTACCCTAACTACCTCGCCATGCCGGGCCCACAAGAAAGGGAAACACGCCTTAACAGCCAACGAAAAACACAAGCCGAGACTGAGTAAGAGCTGGTAATTTCTCAGAGACAGTAATCGTTCGCAAGTAACATCAAAAACACGAGGCCTAGGCCGGCATGGAAACAAAGAGATATTTTTCTAGTCTTGGTTTGAACGAGATAAAAAATCTTTCATCAACTATGACCACAGAAGAGCAAAACTTCGCTTTTCTTGTAAGAAAACATGCGAAGTGGTCATATTTTCTGGAGAGTGTAAAAAATTAATGAAAATTAAAATTTCATTTATTTTATTTATTTTTACACTCTTAACTCTGCGTTAAGACCCAAAATATTTTGTGAACATAATCAATGCCAGATGAAAGCACGTACATGTTCGTTGTTCTCAGTAGCTTCAGTATTTGACTTGTTTGTGTTAAATAGCTGTACTTAGTTTGGTGGTAAGAAAAAAGAAACTAACGATAATAAAGGAAAAGATTTTGAGTAATAGTGTTTGTTGTTTTTAAAATAATAGTTTATTATTATTATGTGTATTTAAATATTTGGAATTAATTTTGTATGGTACGATCCGCTCGGATCTCTGAAGAGCGACTATAGAACATTTTTACAAAAGACTGTCACTATGTCAAACTATTTATCTCACAGAAAATGTGATCATGTGAATGTATTGTTACACGAAAAGCTAAAGTTTGATAATACCCGGGCAACGGCAGGTAAGGACGGCTAGTTCTATATATTTATAAATTATGTCATTTATTTTCGTTGAAAAACCTTGAAATATGGCAAACTTTACCCTTTTCTCAACTTTGTAGATGACAAAATTTATTATTAGGTTTTTTGTACAATCTACCAATGATGTCGGGATTATATTCTTTATCTCTAACTACGTGTTTGAAGAAAATTAACTCTTATCTGAAATCATATTTGTGAATGTAGTTTGTTAAAGTTCTAGATATAAACAAGGAAAAGACGGATGATTTTTGTGTAAATGAATGTGGTGGAAGAGCTATAAAAATACTATTCTATAAACTGACATTAAGAGAATGGTTTGTTTGTCTGATAGCAAAGCCATATTAGAATACCCACTTTGTCCACCACTGAAAATCAACCGCAGATTCTAACTTGTAAATCAGAAAACCTACCACTGTCCCACGGGGTACTATGGAAAGAAACCTATTATCACATTTAATTTTCATGTCTATGAAATTTAATCGATCTTTAGGTTCAGAAAATTGATCTGACCAGTTTATTTCTATCTCCACTGTATAAAGAATGGTAGAACTAGCCAAACTGAGATGTCTTTCCGACTGACGTAATATAAATATACATTTGATTTGTATGCTTGTTTCAGAATTTTAGTGCACAGCCACACAGAAAGCTATGTACTCATAACTATCGATTATTTTGAACTGATGAGCTGTAAGTTAGAGAATAAGTCAACAACAACCGCCGCCAGCTCTTCGATTACCCTTGTCTGACAAATAGTGGTATTTAACCTTTACTTTTTTAACACACTCACGTACGGTCCCAAAGTGCAGAGCGCGTTTTTGTGGCAATGGACTGTGAATTATTAATTCTCTGATTCAAAGTCCGGGGACGTTAAACACTGACCAACTTTACAGCGATCATAAATATTTCAGTAACAGGTAGATCAACTACAACTCTGTTGTTTTCACAAAACTGTATTCGATTGGCTAGGAGTGACTAAATGTTTAGTATGCCAGTACTATAAATCGAATATTCGTGATTTGTTGCAAAGAAAACGAGCTCCATATTTTGCGGTTTTGGGTGGGTGTGTTAAATGAATGAGTAACAAACTCAACTATTCGTCAGACAAGAACAGCTCAAGAATCCGGCGATAGATGCGACTTGTTGTTTTCTTCCTCTAGAGTATCAGTTTATATTATATATAGATAGTTCTTTATCATACTCTAACACGGCTCGATGGATGGGACGCTCGAGGTGCACTCTTAAAGTCACTGGATAAAACCCTGTCCACAAACATGCTCGTCTTTTCACCCATGAGTCATTACAACGTAACGTGTGAATCACATCACTCGTTTGTAAAACTAGCCCAAGAGTTACAGTGAGTGGGTGTCGAATATCTTTCTTCCCTCTGACTTATCACTTTAAAATTAGGGACGGCTATCAAAACAAACCCTTAAGTAGCTTTGTGAGAAAATTCAACACATCAAACAAAATCCTAGCACAGGTTTTCGTGAAAGTTCGTAAATAAATTTTTATATAAGAAAATATTATGTAAACATCAACAGAAGAAACCTAGTTAAAACTTGCTAAGTTAACATATGTTTAGAACATGAAACAGTATTGTAAGTCTAAAAAAATGTATTAACAAGATACGTTCGACATACGTTTTTGATATGTGAAATGATTTAGATTTTTTTATCTTAGTTTTCTTTTCTACCATGTCATGATATCGACATCAACTTGAAACTTTTAATCTAGGAATGTTATTAGTATTGCTTGCAGTTTTTCAGAAGGTTATGAAAACAAACCTACTATCTTTAATTTGAGAGTATCTTTAGTTGTCCCAGTGTGTATGTGCTAAGGTTATACTTTGATACCATTCATCACAACATTTTACTTCGATAAGTTTCGTTAAGAAACCCTGTGTCAAAATAAGCTGCTTATGTAGTTACCCAGGTTTTCAGTGGCACCTTTAAATGAAGCAAAAGCTGACAATACCAAGATAAGTGCAAACTAGTTAAAATATCACAATATTTCACAACAGAAACTAAGTAAGTCCAACCGATAGTAATTTTATGTACAAACTATGCTACTTTTCAGTAAGACATGAATATTTATCTGATAACACTGTCTTTCTTAGTTTTATTACGACAAACAATAAAGAAACAACAGGAATAGGTTTACTATACGTAAATAAATTAACACACGTACGTACAGGCTACACATTATACTAATTATAAAAACAAACATTCACATTAACTTTCATTACATACGTACAAAGTCATACATGTAGCTTACTATTTAAACACTACGTATTGAATACAATATACTACTGTAAATCGAAATAGAAACTACGACACTATTTGACAAACCTATATATATATTTATATTTGTGTATTATCACCAAATCTGCCACGTAACTCTACTCCCCACTTTTATCCAGCGAGTGAACAGAGGCAGTTGGTGTTCAATTTCTATACCTTCCCGGTGTGTTAAACAGATACGTCATCTACACACTTTCATTTAGTTAAATGAGAAACAACTTACTTTTTAGAATAATTTATATATTCTATTTTCATTTCTGGATTTATCCTGTGTTTAATATATCTATACATAAATATAAATTCTGAAAGTTAATTTCTGGCTTACCGCAAATATTTTAATTTATTAGTTTGCAACAGGTATACAAAAGCAAAGTTTAATAATCAAATACGTGTCTTGAAACTAGAAAAATCTAAATTATTGTTACAACTATGTATGTTTCCTATTTGTGTGTTTTCTTAGAGCAAAGCAACATCGGGCTATCTGCTGAGCCCACCGAGGGGACACGAACCCCTGATTTTAGCGTTATAAATCCGGAGACATACCGCTGTACTAACGGGGGGCTGTTTCCTATTTATTCATGGATAGGTGTAACAATAGTTTTCCCATAGATATCTAAGACATAACATATAGTAAAGTGTTTTGTTTGAAATAAAGCACAAAGCTACACAATGTGCTATCTGTACTGTGGCCACCACGGGTATCGAAACCTGGTTTCTAGCGCTATAGGTCTACAGACATACCACTGTGCCAATGAGAGGCTATATCAAAATACACTTACATAGACCATTTATAACTGAATACTTTTTATGATTTCGTAATTAAAAAAGAACTCTAGGAAACTTGTATAAGAAGCAGTCTATCGATTAGACTGTTGGCCAGTTACGTACCTCCCTTGTTATTATTAATTCAATATTACAGACAGTTAACACGGATAACCCCATTGAGTAACTTTGTGTAAATAAACTGTGGAATATCAGACAAAGCGTAATTTATGGAAAGAAATAAAACATCGTTAACACTTGACACAATGTATGTAGAAATAAAACTGTGTTAACATTTGACACAATGTATGCAGAAATAAAACTGTGTTAACATTTGACACAATGTATGCAGAAATAAAACTGTGTTAACATTTGACACAATGTATGCAGAAATAAAACTGTGTTGATTCTGAAAGTAGTTTGAAAAGTAACGAATAAAAATATTCACATTGAATAAAATATCGATATTTTATAGTTATTTAACTTTGAGTAAAAGGAAATCTTTATTATTTTTAAAATTACATTCACGCAAACATTCAAACCATTTCATTTTACTTTATTTCAGCATCTGATATTCATATTGCACCGTACCTGATGTGATTCCACACCTTTTGAGCTCAAAACGTCATTATGCAAATAAACTCGAATATGAGTTTGTTTGTTTTGTCAGACTAGTTGATTAATTCAATGGTTCTTCGAGTACTCGCTTTTCGGGATTTCCGAATTCCCACTAAGTGAAAAGTGTTTCTTTCATGAAAAAAAAATCGGCCAACTAAACAAGTGGCGCTAAAAATGACACTTTTTGTATTTTTTCTACTGTTCCCATAATTGCTACTGTTCCTACAGTGCTTGCAGAATTATAATATTAAACCCTAGAGCTGAGTTTTTTTGCGGTCGACAGAATCCAAACAAACTTTTTATACTGATTCGTCGCCAACGCAGCTTTCTGTGCTCGTTGTCTTTGTTTGTATTTAAGCACAGAGCTACGCAATGAACTGTCTGTGGTGCGAAACGATAGAAACTCGATATTTGGTTTTATAAGACTTCAGGCTTATGACTGAGTCACGGTGAAGCACTTGTTGTCACTGGAACATATGAGATAATGAATACGTTTGTTTTTATCTTGTAGGATATAATCTGTATAGCTTTCTATATTTTTGGTGCTAATGAGTTAGAATAAACAAAATAAATGTATGTATACAATATATTGTGGTGACGTTATTGTTTTGTTAGCAGATTCTTTCCAATAATCTGGTGAAAGTAATTCAACGTTCACTCAATGTGACACTAACGAATTATTTTATTTACTTATTTAATTGTTCCTCGCTGGTACAGCGGTAAGTCTACGGATTTACAACGCTAAAATCAGGGGGTTCTTTTGGTAGACACTGCAGATGGCTCGATATGGCTTTACTCAAAGAACGACACACACTTCTTTAACTTTTCTACGAGATTGAACATTGACGTAACTTTTTGTAGGCCTACGTTACAAATAAGGTTGGACATTTTCGAACAGTACTAGTAGTAACAAAAACCAACACTAAGTAACTCAGTAAGTGCAATAGTAAACAGATATACAAATATTTCTCGAAAAACGCTAACTTATACAGTTTTATATCTTGAAGTAACTCATATCTATATTATAACTTCAAATGTTTCACACTAAATCTTCAAAGCTTTCAAGGACTACCTTACATCATTATTTACGACTCGCAATCATCTCTAGCTGACAATCAAATTACAATACTAAAAATACTGCTTATATTTATGATACTGAGGTTAAAAATGCATCTAATCTGGTATTCTGAACTTCAACAATCACTATTAAGTGTTAATGGAAATCAGTATTGTAAAGAACGAAAATGAAATCACTCTTCAAAAATTACTAAAATTTAGAGCTCATATGATATAAGGCCTTGTGGTCAGGGCGTTCGTCTTGCAATCTGTGGATTGTGGGTTTGAATCCTGTCACGGAACATTCCTGCTCTTCCAGCCGTAGATACATTATATAATATTACTATCAACCCAATTTTTTACTGGTAAACAGTAGCCTAAGAGTTGACAGTGGTGGTGTTCCGTATGTTATTTGAAATATTTTGTTATTTGTTTTATTTAATTTCTATCTCTTATGGAGCGTGATTAATCAAAAACTCATGTAAAAAGTTCTTATATTCATTATTTTTACTCATTGATTGCTCACACGGTGATTCTTAGCTCAACAAGCGTATTTGAATGTTTTTACAAACAAATTTTACACGAAATTTAGTTTTTAATGTAGAGGATCATAATTATATATATAATATAAAGTATAATACTGTTATACAAGGAAGTTATGAAAGTTTTATGAAAGTTTTTCTGACTTGACTAATTAAGCATCAAGATTTGTAATTGATTAATTCACAGATATTCTTATGCATTTAGTTTGGTTTGGCTTGGTTTTGAATTTCGCGCAAAGCTACACGAGGGCTGTTTACGTTAGCTGTTCTTAATTTAGCAGTGAGGGAAGGCAGCTAGTCATCACTACCCACCGCCAACTCTTGGGCTACTCTTTTATCAACAAATAGTGGGATTGACCGTCCCATTATAACACCCCCACGGTTGAAAGGGCGAGCATGTTTGGTGTGACGGGATTCGAACCCGTGACCCTGAGATTACGAATCTAGTGTTTTATGTATTTAGACAGTGTTACATTTAGCAGATAAATATTAGTTTTTTGTTACGTTTAAAATGCCTTGGAATGTCACTAAGTAGTTCATACTTATAAAACTATAAAACTACTAATATGTCAACTATGTTCAAAGTGACAAGTTCTGAAATATAAGAAATAGTGTGTTTACAAAAAAAAGGAGAAAACGTCACTCAAGTGTTATGCCTTTCAAAACGCATATTTACTCTTATGTTAATACGTCAATGTTGAGTGTCTAGTGTTTTATTCATAGTTAGCATATCGATACAAAAACTATAACTGCATTGTATATATCTCTGTATCTTATAGCGAGGTAGTGTTGAAACTAATTTTAAAGATATAAACTGTAAAAAAATTATACTGATTTTTAATTACTTCCTCAAATTATATGTAATTCAAATTGAAGTACACGAGATGAAATATTTAATAGCAACTTTTCTTTTGTACTAGTTTATTCTATTTTTATTAAACCCTGATCGTCAAATGACTAAAGTTGATATTATTATTTTGACCTGAGTTGTTCCATATTACGTCGCAAGGTGTTTTGCTAACTCCTTTAGTGTATTTTGCTTAAGATTCATCATTTTGTCGATAAACATACGATCCTTCTAAAAAGGATGTTTGAGATACGTTTATCACAGGTGTCTTACATAACGAAGGTTTATAAATAAAACATTAAAAATTACTGATTTGCTTTATTGATATACTTTTATTCAGTATCCGCACAGACACATAAATAGCTAGTTTATTCCTGAGGTGCATTTTGTTGCTACATTTTAAGGAATGGTCTCTAGGAATTTATCTAATGATTATATTTAAATATCAAAATATATACATGGAAAATAGTAACTCAACAATGTATGTATATACACATTGAAGAAACATCGTTGAGTTGCCCTCTCTCTCTCTCCCTACTTTTATCTATCAATCAATATATGTATATATATATCTAAGAAAGTGATATTCTCAAGCCTAAAAATAATCAAAATATTAAAAGACTCGCCAGGTACAAAATACTGTATTTTTTAATATCTTCAGTCGGTTAGAACCGCTTATACTGCTCTTCAGCTTAACTAATTATTAATTAAGTTCAATGCAATAAGATAGCTGGAGAGCAGTATAAACTGCAAAAGCGCTTCAAACGAAGTGAAGAAACAAAAAAAATACAGTATTTTGAACGTGGTGGTCCTTTTAATATTTTTATGTATATATACATATATATATTTATATATACAAATATATAATTTAGCATTCTTATTCTTCAGGCTTTTTCTGAATCGTTGGTAATAGTAAGTAAATATGGAGCAGATTGTTTGTCTAAGCTCAAGTCTAAAATAACAAACTGTATATCCTCTGTTTATTCTGAGGAATCGAACCCTAGATTTTAATATTGTAAGTCTGTAAACCCACCTTTTAACAACGGGGGACTAAAAAGGAATTTTTTTTTGTATTAACGCAAAACTACAAAATGTTCTGTCGGAGCTCCATCCACTAATTGGAGTCTGGCTTGTATCCTTGTAGTTTCCTAACCATACCGTTAATCCGTTTGATACACGTATTGTATACATAAGTTAGTATAGTTTAAAATCCCAAACACCGTCAGTAAAAGACAAAAATGTATTTCTAATAGGTTCTTTCATTAAAACAAAGATTGCTACCTACGAACTATCTTTTGTTTAGAGAACCTTGGGTGTAACATTTGCCTCTCAGTTGCTAGGTTAAGTAACGAAAATTAGTTGTTTATAATATCAAAATCGATTATTTACGATAGATCAAAACTTGTATATAATTATCGGTAAGTTATCTGGAAATATCAAATCTATTATCATAGCAATCTATTAAGTTAACACTAGATTTTGTTTATTCATTGCTCTTATTTTGTCCCACAGTACTCGAAAAATCAAAGATAACTCGAAAATTTATTTTAAATTTCTAGATATTCTAAATCATAAACGTATTGCTGAATTCAACTTAAATTATAAAGAAAAAACCCATTAAGTTAAACGACGAGATTCGTTAAATAATAGTATTTTGAATCAATTTTTGTTGCCCCCTACTGGCACAATCTGTAGGCATATTATGCTAAAAACACAGGTTTCGATGCCTGTGGTAGTCACAATACACATAATCAATTGTGTAGCTCTGTGATTAACAGCAAAGAAAAAGTTCTGCTAAATAATAATAATAATTTATGTCTTAAAATTTTAGTTCAACATAGATAAGTTCAGTACCATCTTTTTGCACTATGGTATCGGTTTCTAGTTGAGGAGAAATATAGTACAAACATTCTTATTCACCAAATACCTTTTATTTCCACTGAAAATCCTTCATGATTCTAGACAAAAACCATAGTGGACAAAGAGCAAATAACCCATTGTGTAGCTTTGCGAAAACCAGCAATATGCAAGGGAAAGAAATAACTTTAAGTGTATGTTCATAAATAACGATTTAATTTTAAAAGTTACAAAATACATATTAAATAAAGCAACTTTGACCGTACTTAATAAAGCTACTTCCGGTTTTTAGTGTTTTACGTCCGCAGACATACCGCTGAGTCACTGGATTGTTTGTTTGTTTTGGAATTTCGCACAAAGCTACTCGAGGGCTATCTGTGCTAGCCGTCCCTAATTTAGCAGTGTAAGACTAGAGGGAAGGCAGCTAGTCATCACCACCCACCGCCAACTCTTGGGCTACTCTTTTACCAACGAAAATTGGGATTGACCGTCACATTATAACGCCCCCACGGCTGGAAGGGCGAGCATGTTTAGCGCGACTCGGGCGCGAACCCGCGACCCTCAGATTACGAAGCGCATGCCTTAACGCGCTAGGCCATGCCAGGCCCGAGTCACTGGAGGGCTTAATGTTTGAACTATTCGCTTACCCGTTATTCGTTCCTATAATGTGATTTTTCATTAAGCTTAAGAAGTTTCAAACGTTTCTATGACGGAATTCGAAGCTTGATCCGACATATTGCCTTATCCACCAAGCCATACAAACAATAATTATATTTAAATAAATAAATAAAAAATACTACAAAATTTTCATAACTGTTTAATTTAAGCACGTTTTAATTTAGAAAGGTTAAGTACGTGTTGAGACTTTTTTAAATCTTGTATTTTAACTATTAAAAGTAATGTTTAAGACGTTGCCACTGTATTTTTAAATTTTAGAAAAAATTAATTATTGTGAAAAATGTGGCTGTTGTTGCTGTTGAAGATAACTGTTTTGTTTAATGAGAAAAGTTGTATACTTTCACATCGGTAGCGTTATCAGTGGTAGTTGATTGTAAAGTGGATATCATTAAGAAAATATTATAACTGTCTATAATTTTGAGAAAACTGTGTAAATTATTCAAATCTGTTTTTATACAGAGAAAAATCACTTGTTAGATGTGATGAAATGTTGTTAGACGTGATTATTTTAAGACCGAATATTCTTTATTTTAAACTTAAGTTTGGAGGGTAAATTTTAACATCACTTGTAATAAGAACTGAATGACGCACTAATATTCGTGATGTTGAAGTAAATAAACTCAGATACGTAAGTTACACAAATCAAATATAAATAAAAGACGTTTTCTGTTGTTTAGATGGCGGGAGTGGCTAACGATCAGTCTGTGTATTTAAAGACTCGAGCCTAGGATGTGCGGGTGGCTTTACTGTTTAGGTAATGCGTCGCACGTTTCATTCAGGTTGAAAAAACTGTTCAAATAAATAAGATGATAAAAAACTAAAACTAGAGAAAAAGTTCCCAGTTTTACGTTTATGTCTAGTTTTAAGCTATGAATTATTTTTTCGATAATCACAAAATAAATATACTTGAAATTTGAACAAGTTAGAAAAATAAAATTTTATACGATAAAATGTGAAAAATGCCAGGTTAAACAAAATTTAACTTTTTATATGCAAAAACGGCTCGTTTGGGCTGAGAAAACACTTTACATAGAAGAGCGAACAACGTTTCGACCTTCTTCGGTCATCGTCAGGTTCACATCGTCAGGAACGCCTTTATACCTATATTAATATAATAAATAAAATTATATATTCAAACATCTAATACCGCCCTCTACATTTCGACACACAGTTACACAACCCCTTTCAAACATGTGGTCAGCTTCCGGTCAGTTACCTCTTTCTTTGTGAACCTGACGATGACCGAAGAAGGTCGAAACGTTGTTCGCTCTTCTATGTAAAGTGTTTTCTCAGCCCAAACGAGCCGTTTTTGCATATAAATTTCTCAACAAGTGGGTTTCTCGTCATCACTGAAAATTTAACTTTCGTTAATCTAGCTACAAAAGGTTTTAACTTGTGTTTACTTAACTACATTTAACAGGGACATTTCACAATGCAGAACGTTCGTAATTTTACCCAGATCGTGTTTATTTAATATATAAATGTGTTTATATATATATATTTCTGAAAAAAAATTGAATTCATTTGGATTCCTTTTCTTGCAATTTAAAATCAATATTTTTAACCTTTTATTTGACATCATTTAACTACACTATCAACTTTCACACTTCATAATTTCTATTAAAAAGTAAATAAAGCAAACAAATTAACTGCAGAACTTCATTTTTAAGGACTCAAGACACTTACAGTAAAGTTCTGATGAACATGCCACCAGAACATAATCATTAAACTGTGCTCACTTATGATTTTTATGTGCTGTGCAATAACATGAAATTCAAATCCTCATAAAGAAATAAACAGTTCATTTTAACTGAAATCGACTTACGCTTATTCATTCACTAATACCTTGCCAAGATACAGTCCTGCCAAAAAGTAAATCGTTAGCATCTAACAGAAAATTTTAGGAGTTACAAGTGAAGTAAGCCCAGTAGATAGTCACAAATGATGTGAAGAGCATAGGAAACAGTACCCTAGACAGCTTATCAACAGAGCTAATGCTGTTTTTAAGTATGCCCTCCGTCATTTTCTCTGTGTGTTCCTTTTTGCAGTTCATCCATGCTTGGTCAGACGAACGCGTTTTATGCGAATTGCAAACGGGACATGTGTTGGCGTTTTTAATATTCCCCTCGAAAAGCCTTTTCTATAAAAGGAAAACAAACTCATTTAGTTATGCTAAACAATATATCCTAGTTATTTTATATATGCTTATACTAAGAACACAATACTAATGTTATTTTAAACTTTAAAAGAAAGAAAACGTACCACAATATAACATTTCCATACCCATACATAAGATGATTTTTTTTAAGATTTTAGACATCCAGGTCCACACACACACGCGCGGATGTATAAATAATATCGAAGAAACAGTCTAATTAAATGCAATAAGCTTCACGTATAAAGAAAAAATAAATAACACAAAAATTTAAAAGAGTAAGAATGAAGATGTATGTTATAGTAAAAGAAGTGTTTGTAAACGTGGGATACACAAAATGATCAGAATACATAGTTTTTATAGACTTGCCGCAAGCTTTACACGTGAAAGTAAACTGGAAATTAAGAATTGTGAGCGAATATTAGCTCTCAAGCCTATAATGTTTGTTTGTTTGTTTTTAATTTCGCGCAAAGCTTCACGAGGGCTATCTGCGCTAGCTGTCCCTAATTCAGCAGTGTAAGACTAGAGGGAAGGCAGCTAGCCATCACCACCCACCGCCAACTCTTGGGCTACTCTTTTACCAACGAATAGTGGGATTGACCATCACATTGACCCCCATGGCTGAAAGGGCGAGCATGTTTGGGGCGAACCGGATTCGAACGCGCGACTCTCAGCTTACGAGTCGAACGCCTTAACCCATCTGGCCATGCCGGGCCTAACCTATAATAACCTTATCTGAAACTCCCATTCACTGTATTCAGTTAGTTGTGGGAAATTAGTTGCTTATAAAAGAAATAAAATAGGAATAAAATGAAAAAAAAATTTTAGAAAACAAAACTGAAATTTATTTCCTTATTAAAATAATATAATATATTACAGTGTCGCCAGGGTAAATAAAATCAAAATTAGGAGTAACAAGTGTCTTTATTTATTTTGTTTCAAGTTCATATGTCATGCTGTGTTGTAGCCTACAGAGTGCATAAGTTTTCTCGTGATTCATGGCATGGCATGAGGAGGGGAAGATTTATACTGATCTTGCTATGATCACAATCGTTGAAAGACTGACATCTTTTTTATCATACTAACAATGATTTGTGACGAAAATTTTCAAGATAATCATGACATTCTTTATTTTCATGAAAGATAATTCACGTTTTAGATGGATTGAGGAATGTGACCACTTTTCCAGGTGTAATCTTTATCAAATACTGCTTTTATTACATGTATGATAAAAGTACATCATTCAAGTGGCCATATGTCACTGAATTGGCCAATGAATTATAAAACATTCAGAAGAGATGATGTCCAATTGGATCAAAAACAGTTCAAGAGTGTGACTTTATTATAATGCATTGCTTGAGCCTGCAACTAGGGAATGCTAATGGTTTGTCTTGTCACATGGTGAGACCTATCAATTTTCCGAATGTCCTGATCCTGGACACCTTAGGACACCTTCTGTTATAAGAATGTTGAAAGAAGGAATTTCACTATTGGATGCCACATTTAATATTTCAGAAGCTCAAGGAAGAGCAACTGATGTAATCTGATCTAGCTTATGTACTCCTTACCAATTTTCAAAGAAAAGCTCAAACAAGCGTACTCAAACACACTAAAGAAAAAAGACTGATTAAAACAAATGACATTGATTACATGCCAAAGCTAGGAAACATCAATGAAGAGAAAATGAATACCACTTGCAGGCTAAATACTGTAAAAATGAAAGAAATATACAGTAGAAGAAATGCTAAAGGCACATGTAACTTTTACATGCTAGCTATACATATTACTGTAATGTGTTCTGTCATTCTCTGGTAGGTTCTTTTCGATTAATAGGTTATGCTAAACACTCCAACATTTCATGTAAAATTTATGGATAAGATAACTGGACAAACATTTCCTAATCTTCTGCAGGTTCTTTTCATGTTCATTCTTTCTTTTATTCCCCGTTTTCAGTTTGTCCTATATTATACATCCTGGTGTATCATTCCAAATCCGTTGGAGAAGGTAGCTTGTTTATTATTAAGCACAAAGCTATACAAAGGGCCATCTATACTCTGCCCACCACGAGTATCAAAATCGGTTTTTAGATGTATAAGTCAGCAGACATACCACTGTGTCACTGGAAGCAAGAGGTAGTCGCAAATGCTTGGATGTTGTCGTGGTTCTTAGGTGGAAAGTTACTTAATGCCATTAAAACTTGTTCTTTTAAATTGACAGAAATATGAATAAGTTTTTGTTCACTATTCCACCCGATCCAGATACATATGCAGAGTTCGTATTAAAAGAATAGACTGGAAGGGTTTCAGATGTTTTGTTGACTAGATGTCGGTATTAATGGCTCTACTATTTACCAAAACGGTCTTCAATGACAATGAACAGAAAGACCTACAAGTAACACAATTCTTGCGATAAATATTTTTAGACCTCAAGAAAATATATCAGTCCTTGATGAAAAACTTTATGATAACTAATTAGTTCTACCAAACTCACTATATAGATATGAGAACATATAAAAGCTAGATTGGTTTGTTTCGAATTTCGCGCAAAGCTACACGAGGGCTATCTGCGCTAGCCGTCCCTAATTTAGCAGTGTAAGACTAGAGGGAAATCATCTAGTTATTACAACCCACTGCCAACTATTGGGCTACTCTTTTACCAAAGAATAGTGGAATTGACCGTCACATTATAACCCCTCCACGACTGAAATGGCGAGCATGTTTGGTGTGACGGAGATTCAAACCCGCGACTTTCGGATTGCGAGTCGAGTGCCTTAACCACCTGGCCATGCCGAGCCAATTAGTAGGAAAAGCCACTAGTAGAATCAGTCGGCTTAGAATCGTCGTTATAAGTCAGGCCTGAAAGAAATCATGAAAAAAGCCTCATTTCCTGAATAAGTTGTCTTAGTGTTTGAAAATTTAAATTTCTAAAATATTAAAACTATTTTAAAGTTCTGAAAATGTGTAAACCACTTGAATAATAACTAACTTCAAAAATAGGAAGAGGTTGATTTTGAATTAATCTTTGTGAATGGAAAATATGTAGGAAGTGCTGTATTTTATTTGATCATAATCTTTATATAAACTTCCTCGAGTTGACGATCCGTGTAATATTGTCCATGATTGCAAGTTACTGGTATTTAAATAAATAATATTTGTAACTTGGTATTGTATAACAGTAGTAGCCTATTTTGTGTACTTGTGTTTTCTCCACAAAAATGTTTTAAATAAATAATATTTCTTATACAAACCTTTTTAGAGTCATTCACAATTCGTGTTTCCAAAGAACATATTTTATTCTTCCCCAAAGTATTATTATCAGCGATGGTGTAGGCTATAGCGTATTCAACCAGCGTAGCAAAAACAAGATTGAGGCAGATGAAGAGCCAGATGTCCAGAGCGTTGATATACCCTACAGATGGAATAGCATTTCGTGACTGAACAACTTGGGTCACAAGAGTCAGCAAGGAAGTAACGCCTAGTGTCACACGTGCTGGAACTGCATCAAGTCTCAACCAAAAAGAAAGCCATGACATCACCACCACTAGGCTACTTGGGATATAATTGTTGACTAAATATGCCATCAAATGACGATCAAAGGTGAAACGGACAATCAAGGTGGAAAAATTACCTATAGTTAATCAAAGAAATGAATGGAGAAGAAAATTAGTGACAAAGCTTAGTACTGTTGAAAGTAACTAAGATTGTTGTATATGAAAATCTCACAGATAAAAAATAAAATTACTTTTACTTTCTATAACAGAGAGAATGTGTTTTCAACAGAGTGGAGATCGTTTTTAGTAAATAAAGTAGAAGCTGTAGATAAACTGAAGGATAAACTGCTAGAAATTACACTTTTGCATGAGAATGATCTAGTCATTCTAGTGACTAATAACGACGTTTAGGAAGTTAAAAACAGCATTGTTAGGGCCAGTACTAATGGATTTGATTACAATGAACAGCTTTTATCTTGTGCAGATGATGAGCTAGAGAATGGAAAGATTACAAAAGGAATACACTGGGATGGGTTTGTTTTGTTTTGAATTTTATGCAAAGTCACACGAGGGCTATCTGCACTAACTATCATTGATTTAACAGTGAAAGGCTACAGGGAAGGCAGCTAAGCATCATCATCCACTGCTAACTGTTAGGCTATTTTATACCAATAAATATTAGGATTGACTGTCACATTATAAAGCCCCCAGCAGAAAGGGCGAACATATTTGGTGGAATGGGAATTCAAACTGTCAACCTACAGATTTTAAGGAGAGCACTTTAACCACCTGGTCATGGCAAGCCAAGAGGGATGCAAATGAAAAATATAAGGATGCTATTTTTATATGAAAGTATTTAGTATATATGGATGTTATTTGTATATGAAAGTATTTAATATGCCAAGCTAGGTTAGTTTGTGGGGTAAAAAGAGGAGAATGGGATTTACTATCTAGGGGCATGGATGGGATATATAACCAACAATGCAAGATGTTTAGTAAAGAGCGCTAGAAGTTATGCAGTCTTTGTAATGCACCTAGGGGTAAGGATATATGGAAAAGTAGGTCAGAGGAACTTATTGTTAAGTACAAGAAGTTAATAAAAGTATTCAAAGAATAGGGCTACAGTAGCTCACTTATGTCAGGGATACTGTCAAGATGAATTTATAAATAGGTTCCTAGAGCTTAATGTTAAGCTGTGGCTAATATGTAACCTTGAGCAGTTGGCAAGTTGGCTTTGTTAACAGTTCAGTAGGAAAAAGAAGCTTTTTGTACTAGATTATTTACATTTAAATAGGGTGGAAGCTGGTTTGCAACAGCTATTAACTCAACTGTGAGGGAAGCTTTAAGTTAGGTCTCAAAAACAACGAGGGTTGGGATAATGAATAAGAAATAAAATTTAAAGAAAAGTATAGTGTAGGAACAAAGTATAAAAGTAGTTTTAATTATAAGGTTACATGTTACTATTGTTATGCTTGAAGTATGAGAAATAAAGTGGATTACTTCTTAGAGCGATGGTAAGAATCGAGGATTTTTATCTAATGGTAATAACTGAATCCTGAATAACATTAGACAACCTTAATGATATAAATTTCTTTGAAATACAGGGCTATAGGTTCTTTAATAGTAGTACAATACTAAAGAAGAGGGACAAAGTGGATTTATATGTAAAATATGAGTTGCAGCCCATTCGAGTTGAGTATATCAAAGCTAATATCAGTGAATTTGAGTCTATTTGAGTTTATACTTGTGGTTCTAAGAGAAGAAAGCTTTTAGCTGGTATTTTTTACAGATTATTGGATGAAGCTGGTAATATTAATAAGAAACTAAACAGTGAAATAAATAATTCAATTATAATTGGAGATTTTAATTTCATGCACATATATTGGTAACTGTTATATTCGAATCATGAGGATTTAGTTTATTTGTTTTGAATCTAGCGCAAAGCTACTCGACGGTTATCTGAAATAGTCATTCCTAATTTAGCAGTGATAAATTAGAGATAAGGTAGCTAGTTAACACCACCCACTATCGACTCTTGTGATGTCCTTTTACCAAGGAATAGTGAGATTGATAGTAACATTATAATCCCCCACAACTGAAAGGGAAAATATGTTTGGTGACAGGTATTTGAACCCGAAACTACCAGATTACGAATCAAGTGTCCTAGCCACACCAGATTATGCCAGGCAACAATCATAAGGAGACAGATTTCTCAAAAACTGTTCAAGTGCCTTTCCTCAACAAATGGTTAGGGATCTTAATAGAAACAATGTTATTTAATATTTATTGAGAACTTCTAATAAAGACGTGGATAACAGGATAAAGAGTGGGAAATATCAGGATCCAAAAGGTCATTGCTCAATTAGTTTTAGTGTTTTGCTGCATATGAAAATAAAGACTAAGGTTTTACTACAAATTAGAAAAAAATTAATACGTCAGACACGAATTACCTGCTGTGAATTGGTCAAATGAATTAATTGGAGATGCTGATTAAACGTTGAGAATTCAAGTTATGTATGTTCTTTATAGAAAAAAAAAGAGGAAGTTATGAGTAAACATACAGGTTTGGTCACAACGGTTATAAAAGATAAAATTAAACAAATTGTTATAATTATAAAACATTTATATTGACTGCAATGATGGGTGATTGGAAGAATGATAGAAAATCAAAAGTTGGTGAAATTGAAAATTAAGAAATTAAAATAGTTATATTGAAAAAAAAAAGGTTGATTGAAAATATAAAACCTGATAGCATACAGTTTCTTCAAATACATAAGAGTAAGAAAGAGTGTTAGAATGGGAATTGGTTCATTGGGGATGATACAAGAAGACTAACATCTGATGGTTATTGAATGACTGCGTTATTTCCTATTGATACAAATTGAGAAATATTTCTTATCTTGAACATCTGCTAGATGGAAACAAGAATGAATAAGGTTATCACATTAATTTGGAGTTAGTTAAGAAAAAAAAAGGGAAGTTTAAACAATGACAAAGCTCCTTGGCCAGATAATATTTACCCAATTGTTTTGAAAGAGGTTAGAGATTAGCTATGTGAGCCATTTGCTTCCTTTCTTTTCCCTAAATTACCAAACATTGGGCAAAAGCTATAAAATTGGAAGGTGGCTAATGTTACTACTCTTTTAAAGGGAAATGTTAAAAATTATTTCTGTTAATTACAGTCTACTAATCTTACCCCGGTGTTGAGATAAGGTTTCAAAAGTCTGATAAAAGATACTTTCAATGTTATTTAAAAACGTCTAAAATTTTTTGGACAGTCAGCGTGGTTTTACTACAAAGAAATCTCGTCTTAGAAATATTTTGACATTCTCTGAAGATATTATTAGCTGTATAGGTATCATGTATCTAGGTTTTCAAAAAGCATTTGAGTAGTTAATACACAAAACTTTAGCTAAAAAGTAGATATTGGAGAATAGGTTGATTCATTGGATAGGAAACTAGCGAGATAGAAGAAAGCAGAGGGTTGTTTTATTACAAATTTTTTTCAGTCAAATTAGAATAATGTCATGAGTAGAGTGCATTAGGATTCAATGTTATGGCCTTTGCTCTTTTGGATTTATATCAATTACATAGACGTTGAAATGGGTCATTTGGCTACTTAGCTTTGCTGATAAGATTAAAGTTTTTGGGCATTGAAAGTTACAAAAATGCTGCTGCTTTATAAAAAGATTTGGATTATTTGGTGAGCTATACGGGTAAATAGCAAATGGCTTTCAATTATAAAAAAATGCAAAATAATGTATGTAAGATATCATAATTTAAATTATGAGGGCCAGGTTTTATGAGAACCGGATTTTTTTACGGTAGGTGTTTGTGACTTGTTGGCGATAAATGTCAACAATCTATTTACTTTAATTAATATATTCAAAATAAATCAAATATATACATAAAAATTCGTATCACTATTGTTATCAGTGATTTATATAATTGTCTTTTTTTCGTCAAAGTTCTTACAAGCAAGTTCAATTATTTTAGAACATCTCTTGACAAAACAAATTATGCTCCTCTATATCTGTTATTACAATGCAAATTGTGAAACTTACTTTATTAATCGCCTGTTACAACTAAACTCGTTTAGTCTAGATGTATCTATATCTTGAGAACTTACTTTTCATTTACAGAGTTAGGTGCGTACTTAAAAACAGTCCAACTGTGGTCTAGAACTTTCGACACTACATAATATTATGATGTAACAATTCTCAATGGAACAATGAGAAAAATGTAGAAGGTTCTAGTAACATAACGCAAAAATATAAAAATCACCGATAGTAAACTACACAACCTATGATTTGTACACAGTTACGTAAACAAACCTACGATGTATTACCGTTTCTAAAAATACTAAAGTTAATACTTGCTCTTTATAACTGTCTAATTCATAATACTCGCATTAAACTTAAACAGTCGTCTATATTTAACAATGAGTATCATTTTGATTGGAATAACGTCAACAGTATATCGAAGAAAAAATTTAGTGTTCTGGTTGATAAGGCTTTTAACTCTTGTTTATTGGATCACTGTGTTAAGTAAGGTGGATATGTTCTACCATCTATTGAAGTAGATGTACAACATTCTCGATTTCAGTTTTGGAATTTGATTTGTTATTCTCATTATATTTACTAATATACTGCATTTTCTTCTGAAAATCAATTAAAATATTACTATTGTTATTTGTTTTGACAAGGAATTCGTAGTAATGACAGTATATACAAAGCTACATTAAAGTAGTACCTAAAATCCATGTAACTACTTGCTTTTCCGGTACAACTTCAACTAACTTATATTCAGGGAGTTCATCACCCCCAATTAATTTCACACTTGGAATCCAGTCATAACGTCCTTTACTTTCTTTTGTCCATCGAAGGTAAACTTCGTTATCAGGATGAGAATCTGTTGGTAGTAATTTTATTTAAGATTAAAAACATGTCTAGATGTCCTGAAAAATAGTTTACATGAGTAGCTGATAAAATATTTACCGTAAGACATTAAATTATATCTATCTTGGACGCTTTGCCTACTGATAATAATAATAATAAATGGTTGTATTTGCTAAAATATTTAACTATCATCCAAATTAGTTTTTTAACACGATAATTGAATTACCAAGTATTACAAACTTCAGGTGTTGGATGATAGTTTTAGCATGCTTACAACATGAAATCAAAATTCAAGGTATTTACATATGTAAAGTAAAAATAGAGGTGAAACGAAATAATAAAACTAATAATAATTCAAACCGCAAAACTCATGATGTAAAAGGTAGTGAGAACTGCAAAGTTATGCTATGCACATGACAATTTTTAGATCTTACAAACACGTGAGAACGACACATAATGTAATACATAATCATTCAATATGTAAGTTTAAAAAGTTGTTAGAATTGGGGAAGTACAGTAATTCTTAGGTACAAACACAAGTTCTGACTCTTATCAAATGTGCCTTATTTGTTTGTCTGTTTTTGCGCATAACGTTGCACAGTCGGCTATCTATTCTGTAACCAAAACTGGTGAGTAAATCCGGCTTTTGGGGCTATAAGCCTTCATTCTTATTACCGAGTCACTGAGGGTAAAAATATTACACCTTATATTAATTTCATAATATATAATACAACACGTGACAGCAGTGCAAACTTACATAATCCAGTTCGAAGATAACAAATCTGCCTGTCCATTGGATAATATTTCAGGTTCATTTCACAGCTAACTTGAAGAAGGTACCTAGAAACATTTAAAAAGAAGCAAGATATGAAAGAACTAATTATTTATGAGAAACACGTGCATCACACGTATCCTGCAACTTAGAAATGCAGAACTTTTACTTATAATTAAATTTTACGCGTCAAACTTGTAAATATAGATTAAATATTACATTTGAATGTGATGTATAGGATGTCTTCTCCTGTTTCATAGGTTCCACTTTTAAAGACGTCTCTTATGAAGATACATTTTACCATATCCACAATATAGTTTGTATCCTACTTTTATTTGTCTGTCATATGCATACGATGCCATCTGCTTTCAGCTTGATTACTAGAGGTTTAAAAGAAAAACAAAAATCATTCAATACAGGAAGACGCTGTTATGTTGGGTTACACTCAAACATTTATGTGTCTTGCTAACACTAAACGTTTGATATGATCATAGCTTATTACACAGTGTTATTATAACCGTCGCACTACAGATTTCTGCAACTCATTGTTTATCATATGATTACCACGTTGTGTGAACCTGTATGAACAAGCAAGTCTGTTAACCTATCAACAGTGAACAAGAACTACGAAATAACTGAAGTTTACTGATTAATAGCTTTAAACCGAAGCTAAACGATTAAGCTGTGCGGTTTAGTTACTGTTGAATTTGAGAGCCTTAGCCATGTGTTAATTAAAAGTACTTGGTTAACCCTCATGTGGTTCAACCTGAAAATGGGCAAAATTGTTGTCCGAAATACTGCCACGTTAAGTGTTAAGTTATTACTTCTATGCTGACCCATGGCAAATATATATGGACAATAGAGATGTTAAGTGTCCTTTCTACATTGGCTAGCTTTATTATACACAAACAACTGGACAGTAATTTTGAAAGAGCTTTTGCAATATAAACATTTATGATAGCTTGTTATGCTATCAAGTGTTTTTAATGTACAGTTGTGCATAGAAATCATCACTAGGCATATATTTTTTCTTTCTCAACACTCTGTAATCAATATATTTAATTGTGAATATCTAATATAGACAAATTTCTCACTTCTAATATTCATAGTACATGCAACTTCGAATTTGAACACACAGTATGCAAATATTTACAAGCCTCAACACTTTTTTTATTAGAGAAAGAAATTATATTAAGTCAGTATTTCTGATTTTTATAATACTAAGAAAGTATAATTGGAAGGGGTGAGACAGAAAATACTATCTTCAAACAGTTGAGATTGTCTCAGCTAACTCACATAGAGCAGTAGATAAATATTAATTCAAGGTTTAATTTGACCCTTGTTTTGTTATTTTTTTATTGGGTATGTTTATTTCATGATAAACAAGGAACAGACCATTGGTACTTCTTACCTCTACATTAAATTTCAACCTATAAATTTGTAACTATCCCTTAAAATAATGTTCATAATTTAAATATTTTTAGGTTTTGGTAGGTTAATATTACATCGTTACAGGATTTAGTTTCTACTTCGTGTTATCAAAGCTTATTTAGATTTCGAAAACATAACTCGATTGCTACTGTAATCACTAGCAGGTATAATCGTCTTTCTATTGGTATTCAAGAAAGAAGAAAACTTACATTTTTGGAATTTTAAAAAGAAGTTAAATTTGTATTTTCTAAAATAATGTGAGAGCTATAAAAACAAGTTTTAATTTCAAAGTATTCATATTACATTGTGTAGATTTGTGCTTAATAACAATCAACACAATAGGCTATCTGTGCTTTAATCACAGCAGGTATCGAAACCCTATTTTTAGCACTGTAAGCCCGAGGAGCCCCCAGTGTCGCTGGGGTGCTTATTAGTTAAGAAGAAATTAACAATTGCAACAAAACAAAAATCAAAAACAAGCAACTTACAAACAATTGAAAAACACTTTTTCATTGTTGGTTTGTTTGTTTTTTGTGTGAATTTCGCGCAAAGCTACTCGAGGGCTATCTGCGCTAGCAGTCTCTAATTTAGCAGTGTAAGACTAGAGGGAGCTAGTCATCACCACCCACCGCCAACTCTCGGGCTACCCTTTTACCAACGAATAGTGGGATTGACAGTCACATTCTAACGTCCCCACGACTGAAAAGGCGAGCATGTTTGGTGCAACAGAGATGCGAACCCGCGACCCTCAGATTACGAGTCGCACGCCTTAACCCATCTGGCCATGCCGGGCCGGTTTTTTATTGTTGGACTGGCATGTTAGTAAATTAGATTAATTTGATAAATATACAAAGTAATAAACTTTTGGCAAAACATAGAAATAATTAGTTCGAAAAAAAAAGGTTTGAAAAATATAACAAATATATTTTTATTGATCATCCAGGTAAAATTATTTTTATCTTTTCTAATTATGGTTTAAGTGATACAGAAAAGGTTTTATGGCCTGTAGCTTAAAATTTGATAGGTTTTCGTTCGTGTAATTTGTGACGGGCGATATACTAGTTATTTATATACCTGATAAAATATGTGGTCGTTTTGAAAGAAACTGACTATGTTTATAAATTTAAGAAATATTAAATTATAATATTATATTTGTTATAGCACAAATTACTCATCATCTGTGTAACAGTCGGTTTTCTTAACTTAATGGTAAGAAATTCTAATATTATAAAGTGAAACTTTTCCAGGGATCTGAAAATGACGGGAAAAGATCTGGCGGTAAGTACAACATCACATGAATTTAGACACTTTTTATAGTACTCCTGGTGTTGTACGTCTGAACAACGCAGTGGTATTTTATTTGCATGCAGAGCGAAATTTCTAATGATTGATCGATATATTTTTTATTACAACTCGGGTATACGACATTATTTTGGGAAAAGCGATATAAGAAGCCACCTTCGTTGAAACAGCTTTGATGTGCTGCCATCTGGAGCAATTTATATGTAACCATTATTTATGTAAACTGGCGTTTAGTCAGAGTATTGATTATCAAAGCACGACTTCATTTTTTGTTATGAACAACTTTGATCTGAGGTAAGCTCTATGAATTTTTTACGGTTGATACTTCAAGGAATATCACTTTGAAGAATTATAGTCAGCCAAATATATCATAACAGAAACACATTTATATTAATTGATTTTTATAACGTACACTTGTATTTCGATGAGTGAGTTGAATCGTCTAACCCCATACCAAAGGCGTATATTTCCGTTATTGGCTTCAGCCACGATGTTCCATTGAAGAACCCACATTTTTTTCGCCATTGTCCTATATAATACGCAACTTGTGCATGACACTTGGCCTTCCATCTACACTGAGAGTATTTTTAAAATACATTCTTTATTCAATTCCTCAGGATTTTTCAAGAAGAAAAGTGTACAACAGCATTTAAACCACGCCATGTCCACCATATCCCTTGCCTACAATACATTTTGACCAATACAGTGTGTGTGTGTATTTTATCATAGCAAAGCCACATCGGGCTATCTGCTGTGTCCACCGAGGTGAATTGAACTCCTAATTCTAGCGTTGTAAGTCAGTAGGTTTACTGCTGTCCCACAGTGGGACACCCAATACAGAACTCGTCGGGCTAGCTGGGGCACAACGAACATAGTAGTAGTTGTAACATTGCATACAAACAATTTATCAGATTATAACTTTTCTGATGATGATAGAGTCTTAGCCAGAAGGTTAAAGTTTTCTATTTCCTCTAAAAAAGTTATTACTTCAGGGTAATTTTAAGTTATTTTTAACTTTTTACAACAATTACCTAAGTGTAAAATTTGTACAAATAGAAGTGAAACTTGTTAAAACTCAAGAGACTTATTGTACCCTAGGGATGTTAAGAGATTTTAAACCTTGTACAAGATAAACATTAATTTTAAAAAACATGAAACACAGCTTTTAAAAGCCTTGAAAAACTGAAAAGATATCGTACTCGCTAAACTGGATAAAGGTACTAGGGCTATGATTTTAAATAAAGTGGTCATTGTTTACAGAAATACTTCTAGTTGATATTATTGATATATGTTCTAACCTTCTTTTTGACGCCAGTGAAACTGTAAAAGATGTAATTAAAGATATTTTAAACTCACTTTTTAAGTTTTGTGACGAAACAATCTAATGTTATATTTAACAACAAAATCTATGAATAGATAGAGTGACTGTTGTGTACAGCCTTGCTCCTGACTTTCCTAACCTTTTTCTGTGTTTGTGAAAATGATTAGTTACACTTATGTCCTCAATGATTTAAACCTCTATAATACAGAAAATATTTTAACTATTTTTTTTATTTGTGACAATCTTAAGGTGGTTAAAAAATTTCTTCAGTTTTTAAGTGATAAACATATCAAATTAAAGATTATTTTAGAAAAACAACAGAATGAGAAACTCTCGTTCTTAGATATTCATGTTTTAAGCAACTAGCGTGTACCTAATACTAAAATATATCGTGCACTCACTTTTGCTGGACTTTTTTGTTCACATTTTGAGAATTTCTCCCCTTCAATCTTTAAATAAAATCTGTGTAAAAAAATCTGTTTTAATAGGGTTTAAAATATCAGAAAAATCAAAATATTTTTGAAGCAGAAATTGAGGACATTAAACAAGTGCTTTGAAGAAATTATTTATTGTTGCCATTCCTAAAATTTAAATAGAATATCATCACAAAACTTCAAAAACTGGATATCCTATTTGTTGTTTTGTTAAGTGTTTCGAAGCAAGTTGTTAAATTAGTCGTGCTGTACTTTGACGCTTTTTCAAAGTTGGTTAAAAACGTATGAAAGTAATCAAACAACCAATTTAACAAGTGCAGTTAATGTGTCTATAAAACAGAAACTTAGTTAAAAGGGTTTTTCATCTTTAAAGATGAACAACATCCATTGAATACCTCACTCACAGTACATGTGGTCATGTGCCCAAGGTACAATCATGGTTATATTGAATCAACCACTAGAAGGCTCTACAGTAGAATAAAAAAACACTTTGTAACATTAAACTATACAAGATCAGTAATATAACTAATAACTATTCAAACACAGGTGACCAACCAAGATTGTCGTCAGGATTCTAGAGAAAATAGTAAAAACAGTCTGCGTGTTTTTTGCCATAGAAATATCACAAAGTAGAGAGATTAGTGTTTTTTGTTCAGGGAAAGTGATGATATTTTTGTTACTTTATCAACCAAGTCCTCCCAGTCGAAATATACGACATCACATACACAAAAGTGATGAAATTATAGAATACGACGCAATAAATGTCAAACAAGTTTTATCACAGGCCAAATCCTGTAAAGGTTCAATGTGAAAATTGGTGAGTCAAAGAAGAAACAATTGAGGAAAACGACCCCGTTTTCCAATTCAATTAGGACAAATAGCAACATGAAGATGAAAGGAGGATAATTTCCCCCCAGTATTTTCTTGTTTTATCCACTTTAACATTACACACTTACATGATTTACTCTTTTATATATATTTACATGGCTGACCGATTTATTCTAACCTGCATGTTTTCCTGCTTCTAAAACGTTCTGATCAGATAAATAATGATGCACTTCTTGGAGTATATTTTCTTTTATCGACACCGTTTGTTTATTCTATTTTTTTTTTGCTTTTCTTTAATACATTTTTTTTCTGTTTTAACATATTTCTTTTCAATTAGTTAGTTTTATTTCTGAATATAAGTTTAATATCTTAATACGAATGTTTACGTGGTAAATGAAAATACTCCACCTACCGAGCGGTTCGTAATATGCTTTTGTCAGGCAGAATTTTCACAATTTTGTTGGGAATTGTAGTAGAGAACAAAGTACCACTTTTCGAGTTCTCGAAGTAAATATCTGGCATCCATATTAGGTTAGCGACATTATCTGGTAGTTTAACTGATTTTTCTGACGTGACACAGTCCACTAGTAAACGCGAATCTTCCCATATATCAATGGCATAAATATGTAAGTAGAAATCCTGAAAATAAACAAAATCATAGAATAAAGAATACTGCTTAAAAACAGAAGTTTGATTTAATTTCGAATATTCGATACAAGATATACTGAATTTTGAAAATGACGAGATATTAGTCGCTTGTAAAATGTGAAAGAAAATATCACTATGTTTATAAACAGTAAGGGGAAATATAATGGAAACATACGTACGATACATACAGAGGACAAGTATTAGCAGCTAGAAAGTAAATTATTTAAGTTTATAAAAGATTATCACACGAAACGCAAAATAAACTTAATAAGATTGACAGTGCACTAGTATTTCGTACCTAAGCCTCCTGCATTACACAGAACATTACATATTGTTTTAATTTTTCCATACCATTTATCAATGTATTGTTGTGAAATAGTTTCAAATTTCATGTATTTCTCCCCACAGTAATGTGAAGTTATTTTGGTTCACTTCTTTTTGATATTCCTAGGTTTTACATAACCCCATACAATTTCAATAATATTCTCCTCGGGACTTTGTGTGGGTTGTATTGTTTCATCAGCCTATTTATAGCCAAATCTTATTTTTTCACAATAGCTATATGCTTGGGATCATTGTCTTGTTATAAACTGACAATTGATTGAGCCGTGTTCTTTAGCACAGTGGATTAGAATCTGCATTTTTCTTAAGCCTTGAACAAACGATATTGATTGTTGTTGTACAATTTTAATTTCGCTTAGTCTATAACGAACAAACTTTCTGTAGCTTAGGTCACACTACTGTTTGTAATTTGACGTCCATTTAAACTTGTCGGTTTTGTTATTTTATCTCAGTAGCAGAATACAGGCAGCTATTTGTCTGATGAGGCCATTTGATTCAATATTTTAAGGATAATATTCACTCTCGCGTTAACAACCAGATTGCTGGCAATATCTGTATTCAACGGTCGTCTGTTTCTAAAAAATACAAAAAAAAATACCTTGAATATATTAACATTCTTTTTGGAAGGTTATGGATTTCTACCTCTATTGTTAACAATGTGCGACCCGTTAGGATTGCACGAACTTGTATGGTTAATGTTGTTTTGTACTTTATTTTAATACCCATACTAGCCCTCTGTAGAATACATTTTTACTTCAAGTGGGTTTCTCGTCATCGTGAGTGTGGAACCCGCTTCTATTGTTAGGGATGTGCAGCCTTACATAGGTTCTCCAAAATCTTGCATTCAGGTCCTGCTGAAACACAAGAGTTTTAACACAATTATCTACGTAAAGTATCTTTAACAGCGAACATTGTATTTTGTGCTTGTTATGCGGTGTTTGAGTCCTAAGAGCCATAACTGTATTTATTCTACTACTACTACACAGTTTATGACTGCTGTACTTTTATAGGTCTTATGTTAGTGTTTCACATTCTGACCTGTTGCATTACGATCAATTACAATGTAAAGTATCAACACGTGCCTTTAATGTAGTGACTGTACAGTGGTTTTATACGATAATGAGATACAATTCCCGAATTATTTGCCTTTTATACTTTTTTACTACCCTTGTTGACAAGAAAACCCACTTGTAGAAAAAATATACATGTAAAAATGGCTGGTAAGGGTTTAGAAAATTTTTTACTATGTAAACTATGTAAAAACTACACTGACAAACATCACACTAACATTATTTATAAAATACAATGTGATAACTGCCACGACTTCTATATTGGAGGAATAAGTAGAAAAATGGAAACCAGATTCAAAGAACATAAAAAGTCACCTTCACACGTTTTCGAACACTGCAAATCAAATTAACCCAACATAACCATAGAAAACGCCCAATTACTAAATAACGAAACAAACGCAAAATTAAAGAAGCCTTACTTATACAACTCAAGCCCAAAATAAACCAATACAAAGGAACACCTTTATATCTATATTAAAAATAATATAATAAATAATAATAATAAAATAAATAATATAAAATTATATATTCAAACATCTAAGCACGCTTTCTACACTCCTACACTCAGTTACACAACTCCCTTCAAACATGTGATCTGCTATCTTTCTTTGTGAACCTGACGATGACCGGAGAAGGTCGAAACGTTGTTCGCTCTCTACATAAAAAGAAATTTTCTCAACCCATACCAGCTGTTTTTACATATTTATTTTTACTACCCTCACTATTTCCATAAAACTTTTAGAAACTTAAGTCACTGACACGGCTCAGTTTGATATCGTAATATTTTTAAAGTAAACCTGAAACATATTTACCTGATCTCTTCAAAAACTAGAGATTCGAGAATTTATGTCTCCCGCTGAGACAATGATAAGAATTCAGATTTACAACACTAAATTTAGGGGTTCGATTTTCCTTGGTAGACACAGCAGATAGCCAGTTGTGGCTATGCTGTAAAAAACACTCACATACAAACACACGAGAATCCAATGTGTGAAAAACTAGATGTGTGTGTTAAACACAAAGATGCCTAAATATTATTTGTGCTGTGCACACCACAGGTATTGATTACCCGGTTTTTATCGTTATGAATCTTCATACTTACCACTGAGCCATTGGGGGTTTGTTGTAGGGGGATTAAAAAACACAAGGCACTGTGTTGAAGTTGAAATGAAAAGAAGACGCCTTCTTTGCCGAGCAAGAACTGAAACACGAAATTTGTCATTTAGTGGACTATTGCATTGCCGTAGTAAACGTAACAGTAAAAAATAAAATAAACAAGTAGTTAAAAACAGAACAAAGTAAAATAAAATGTAATTAGGGGTGAGTTGGAGATTACACACATTCACCAAAGGTACTGAATAAAAACTTAAAACATGTCGAGACATCAACAGGACGTTTTGAATTCTCCAAGCTAAAATAACGAATTTGTTTTAAAACGTCAAAGCTGCATTAAAATTTCATCTTTTCTCTGTAGCAAACCAATCAGAAAATTGGATAAGAAAATTCCGAAGTACTTTTGCTCCTGTAACATTCAAGGCTTACGAATCGTGAACCAGTTCCATATTCATAAAACACTGGATGCATCTGTGATTGGATCTCCGCTAATAAAAGTAACTTTCAAGCTGATTATAGCTTCACCTTAACCGGATTTAGAATGTTCCAGATAAGAAATTTACAACTTCAAACTTTTAGGAAGATGTGATATTTGATATTTACATATCATAACAGTACAATAAGATATTTGTCAAGCTCTTCTAAGGCAGGATAATTGTTCTTACATTATTGTTAGTTCAAACGATACAATACATTAAGAAGCCTGTTTCATGTTTTTACAGAAAACGCTGACAGCAACAACTAAATCTTATTTTACATCTTAAGACCTACTTATGTTGATAGTTAGTCAACACCTCACCCTTGACACTAAACTGCTTGACGCTGTTGATGCTTTTAGAAAGCATTTTGAGAAAGAGCTGTTCGTGAAAGAGCTGATTGTGAATTCAAAGGTTCTTGGTTCATGCACTGTTTCCGCGATTAATCTCTACACAGTCTGTGGTTGTGCTATACGAGTAAAGGTCAAATCTCACTATTCCGTCAGATAAGACTAATTCAACAGCTGGCGATAAATGCTGTTGACTACTCGCCTTCTCTATAGCCTATAAAGTCAACACCTTTTACTATCTGCAGAATAATAGCATGATTGAGATTTTTTTCTCAAACGGGCTTTCTGGACGATAATGAAATATATGCATGTCATTTGTCAGCTACATTTGTATGGTAGTAGGTAGGTATTCAATGATTATTGGCAAAAAGCTACAAGGCTATCTGTGCCATACAAGATGTGGTAAAGTATAGGTATAGGGCAATTAAGGTAAAAAGTAAAATATGTAAAATTAGGAACTTCCAGGAAGATTGAAGCAAGAAGTACACCCTTGCTGTCAGTCACCTGAAGTTGGTCTTTCCAGTCCTGGGTTCAGTTCAAAAGAAAAATAAAAACTAAAATGTGTAAAATTAAGACATTCCAGGAAGAATAAAGCATCAAGATCAAATTTTCAGTCAGCCACATGAAATTGGCCTTTCCAGTCCTGGGTTCAAGTTAAAATAAAAATTGAAGTGTGTAAAAGAAATCGTGTTAAAACATTAAAATGTGTGAACGAAATCATGCTAAAACATTATATAGTCCGACATAAAACCTTAATTAAGTGTAAAAGACCAATGGCTTTTAAAATGTAAAAACATGAATGAGATGGGCAGTATCACCTATAACATGGGCCAAAGTCAAGAGCAAACCTGCCTTACAAATATCTTTAAAATGGTGTCGTCGTTCTAGGTTGTAACGACGGCATGATAATAAAATGTGGATGATCGTGATCTGAGTGCCACATAGACCACACATTGGTGCAGCAGTACCAGATGAAAGGAAGTGGTGGGTTAAAAAACTGTGACCAATGCGTAGCCTTGCCTAAACAACCTCCTCTCTTCAATCCTTACAGAAGCAAGAGGGCCAAAGACCTAGAGAATGTTTGATTTGAAAAAGCTTGTTATTGTGTTGCTCATTCCCTGTTGCCTGCTATCTGGTGTACAGTCTGGATTTGATAACTGGACCATAGTTCATGTATGGAATGGGTACTGGGATGATAGATCCAAAACAGACAGACTTTGCTGCTTTGTTGGCCAGTTCATTCCCACAAATACCAACATGACCTGGTATCTAAAAGAATTGGACGGAGACAGATGAGAGAAAAAATGGGCCAGTTTGTTTTCGATATTGATGAGAAGAGGGTGGTGGCTATCATGGAATAATTCCAGGGCCAATACACAGTTGAGTGAGTCCATATATATTGTACAATTTGTATATTGCATTATTTTAATATGATTTAGGGCAAGAGAGATGGCATACAATTCGGCAGTGAAACCAGAAACTGTAGGGAGGAGTCTGTGTGCCACAATCGAACTGTCACAAATCATGGCAGAGCCCAGTGAGTTACCCGATTTGAAACCATCTGTATATATAGGAAGGAATGGATCATATGAAAGATGTTCAGCGTAGAAAGAGCGATATTTCCAATCGGCTATATCTGCTTTCCTCAGACGACTCAAAGATAGGTTACAATTGGGGACAGTAATTTGCCATGGTGGAATAGGCTGATTTGAAGAAACTGCAATGTTATTCAAGGATAAATTCAATTCTTTTGATTGTGCCTGGATACAGAGACTAAAAGGATCAATGGCAAATTTTATGTTATTAAAAAGTGTGGTCCATTGTGGTTGGAAAACACAACTCCAGGTAAGATCCTGTGGTAGGGATCGAAGTTTGGAAGCATACATTAGAGACAGTTACAAACGCATTTGTATGGTGATGAATGTGATCAGTTTGAGCTATTAAACAGTAAGATAGTTACCCATATATATATATACCTACGTTCATGATGTTAATTTTATTGATGTTGGCTCTCAGAGAAAACGACGTTTATAGGAAAACCTGATGACAAAAAAACGAGTTTATGTCTCGTAACGTATTATGAATAATTTAACGCAGAATGATATTTCCAGATATTTAAAAACATTCGAACAAATGATAATAGGGTATTTAATAGCCAACATAATTAATACCATAAGCTATCCTTATGAGGTACGTATTGTTTACTTACAGACTGTCGTCTCATTGTGCGTTGATAGGTCCTGATATTGCCTAGTGTTTATTATGTTGGGCACGGACTAATAGTTAGCATGCCGGGGTGCGGACACGAGGTCCAAAGTTCGAGCCGTGATGTCGCTGAACACGTTCTGCAGATAATTCTGTCGAAATAGCTGGATAATTCCCATAGAGCTGTGAGTGCTTCTGACTGGATCCCTTTTTTGTGATTTGTAATTCAAAGTTAAGACTCTCTGGCCACTCAGCTTGTATATCAAACAAAGTGCGGTTCAAGGCGAAATTTTCAGCCACGAGGTATTTAATTTTTGAAGCTACCTTAGTGAAACCAACGTTACCTACCATCAACACCTTTCGTTTATGTTACTTTAATTACTGGAACCTTAGTATTATTCTTATGCATTTTGTTTAATGCTCTTAGAAATTAAGCTTTCGAAATCGCGAAAGTAGAGATTTTTTTCAAATATATTTTCATTTCCATTTTCCAGAAAATATTTTTTGATGTTATTAATCATAAAAAAGAAAGTTTTAGTACATCACCCCGTATTTCAAATAGCTTATGGGTTATGTGACATTTGAATGTTTTCCTCTACTTTCTACAAAATATATTATTTGCGATTGCAACAGAAAGACACGCACTAAAAACAAATCTCATGAAATAGCACACAAAAAAAGTAGATAAAGTATTAGATATATTGAATGCGAAGCAACATGTTATCATACCATTGACTCCTCATTCACACCATAGATGTCATAGATCTGGACCGAAAAGAACACACTGACTGGCCCTGTATCTATATAAAAACATATTATGATATCGCATTTTGTTTAAGAAATAATATTTTTTTATTATTAAACATACACTTTAAGTTAGATTATGTAGCTTTGTACTTAACTACAACAAACAAAACCTGAGGTAAGATTACAACGTTTTCAAAAGGTATTTGAAAGACGATATCAAATAACATAATTTACTTCTTAGCAAACAATGGAAACTCTTATCATTAGAAACCTAATAAAATAAAATATTATTCGGCTTCACATCTTGCAAAATTCAACTGAAGATGAAATGAAACAGACATTTTGAGTAGCTAGTAATATCAAACGTACCTTTTCAGAACGGCTAGTATGGATATTAACACTTTTATTGATAAAGAGAGAACAATGTTTCGACCTTCCTAGGTCATCTCCAGGTTAAGAAAGATAGTTTGTAAGTGACCATTGCCAGACACGTCAGTCAAAGGAGGAGAGTATAAACGAGTAAGAGATTGTAGAGGGCGTTGCAGTTGGATGTTAGGTTATTAATTAGTATTGGTATAGAGGTGTTCTTTTACATTGGTTTAATTTTAGTTTTAGTTGCTGTATAACTAGGTCTTCTTTGATTTTGCATATATTTATATTTGGTTCGCTGAGTGTATTCTATGGTTATGTTGTGTTTATTTGATTTGCAGTATTCAAAAACGTGTGAAGGTGTTTTTTTATGTTTCTAGTTTTATGAATCTAGTTTCCGTTTTCCTGCTTGTTTCTTTAATATAGAAGTCGTGACAGTTGTTGCATTGTATTTTATAAATTATGTTGGTGTTGTGTTTGTCAGTGTAGTTTTTACATAGCACTGACTTTAGTTTTGTACCTGGTTTTTGAATAAATTTAATGTTTACTGGAATATTGTGTTTTGTTATAAGTTTTCCAAATGTTGGTTATTTTTTTGCTGATGTCAAGAACATATGGTATGCAGCAGTATGGGGTTTTGTAGTTTGCTGTATCCTGGGATTTATTGTTGTTTGCTTGTTGTTGGTCTAGATGTGTTTGTATAATTTTTTCCACGGTTTTTTGGAGGACATTTTTTGATGCTGATGAAGTGTTTTGTATTGTTGAGTTCATTGCTAATTTTATTGGGTGAGCATAGTTTTCTGGCTGTGTTTATTTGGTTTCTCAATATGTTGAGTTTTTGTTTTGTTTCATGTGTTGAATCCCATAGAATGTGTAATCCAGTATGGATGATTTTTCTCTAGATTTCTTTTTTTTAAATGTGTATCAGTTCTAGTAATTTTGAGGTTAAGAAATGCTAGTTGATTGTTTTTTTTAGTTTTTTTACTGTTCACAGGTGAACTTGATGTTGTGGTGTATCGAGTTCACGTGATCGAAAAACTAAGTATGTGTTCTGTAGATGTGAATCCTGCAATTGTATCATCAACATATCTGTACCAGCGTAGTAGTAAGTGTAAGGCAAATTGATTGCTCGAGATTCAATCTGTGTCAAAGAAATGTTGGCTGGAATTGGTGACACGGGATTCCCCATACTTAGGCCATTTATTTGTAGGTAGTTATGGTTATTGAACATAAAGTTGGTTTTGGTGGTAGTGAATTTTATAAGGGTTGCTAATTGGTTACTGGGGATGTGTATCAATGGGTTGGTTCTAAAGTTCTAAAGCTATCTTGCAGGCTTCAGTTGTTGGGACTTCTGTGAAGAGGGAGATTACATCAAAACTGGCCATTAAGACTTTATAATTTAGTTGATTAAGAATATATTTAAAGTTAAAAGAGTCTTCGAGAAAGTAGCCGGCTGATATTACATATTTACGAAATGCCCACGCTATATACTTACCGAGGTTGTAGTTGAATGACTCATAGGTCGACATTATGGGTCGTAATGGACAATCGGGTTTGTGAGATTTGAGGTTGTCGTATAGTTGTGGTGTGCGAGAGTCGGTCTTTCGTAGGTAAGAATAAATGTTTTCTGATATTGCTTTGTTTTTTTCGTTTGTAGTAGTATTTTGTTAAATTGGTTTTCATGTGTTTTTGTTGGATTTGTGTTTAGTAGTTTACATTTTTTGTATCTGATAGGATGTTGTTCGTTTTTTGAATGTATTCATTTGCGTTCATTATAACTATAGTATTGCCTTTATCCGCTTTTAGAATTTTGATGCTGTTATCTTGTTTTAAGTTGTTTATAGAATTAATATCTTTTTGTGTGAGGTAGTTTTTTAGTTTTCTTTTCTGTGAAATTATGTTGATAGTTTTGTGTGAAATTTCCTTGAAAAGGTTGGTGAAGATACTGTTTTAGGTTTTCCATGCAGGCTTTCATTTCAATGGATGGAATATTTCTTGGTGTTTCTGCAAAGTTGAGTCTTTTGTTGAGTAGATGTATTTCTTCATTGCTTAATTTTCGGTCGGATCTCTTGAATACGAGGTTTGTTGGTGGTTCGTCGTGTTGGCGTCTTTTTTGTTGTTGTTGTTGGCACCTTAATTTATCTAGTTTCTTGTTGTGGCGGGCCTTCTTTTCCTTGTCGTTTATACTATTGAGTTGATTGATGTTGCGTTTTATGAATCCATAAATCTCTGGTTGAATGCAGTAGGCCAGTTGACAGTTTAGATTAATTTTTCGTTTAGGCAAGACATTTAGTTCTTTATATTTTGAGTTGAACATTGCTTTTAGTAATTTGTTCTGTAAATTACGGATAATGTTTGTACACTAGGAAGGTCAAAACATTGTTCTCTCCTTGTTAATAAAAGTGTTAATACCAATAACAGCCGTTCTGAGATGCATTTTTGCTTTAATGTGTTTCTCATCATCAAGAAATTTGCCTTTTATACCATCCTACATATAGCTTCGAGAAAGTATGTGTAAATTTTAACTATTGTATCGCATTCGGGTTTTAAAGGCCTTTTGGAAGATCCCAAAGGATAACCAGGGGTGCTCAGAAACTTCTGTTCCTCTTTAGCCCCGCGCATGAGAGAAAATTAAAGTCATCAGGAATTGTGGTAAAAGCACTTGGTAGTTTAGTGACTTGGTAGATTTCTGCTGGAAGACTTGGAGTGATTCGGACGTAGTTGCAATGAAGGCCAGAGAGTTGGAGGGGAAAAGGAGGAACGAGCTAACTTGAAGTAAGAAAAAAAGAACAAAGCTAACGTAACGAGCAGGGGTAGGCAAATAGGGTAGAGTAGGGAAACGTATTAACTTAGATTCAGCATGCAATGAAGAAAAGTCACAGGGTAACGGAACACCTTTTCAGGGCCTGGGTAGAGAAATATCCAATATTTTGCTGTGGTGGGAAACGGAGTACCCCAAGAAAACCCACTTTCACGATCAGGGCGCCGAATAATCTTCCCTGACCGTGCCCTAGACAGCTGGGGAATTTGCATCAAGTAATTATGGAAGGGTTAGATGTGGCCAATCCTCATCAGAGAGGGACTGCTCATGTCGGAGCCTAGAAGATAACCTTTTAAATTTTGGTGAGCAACTTTGGTTCTCTCGTCTGTCAGCAAGTCTCGAACGAGACATTCTTGCCAAAAGGGTCTGTCGTAGTGCTTCACATATTGAATCGTAGTCTTGGTTAGTTTCATATGTTTCTGATGAATTTGGTTGCGGCGGGTGTGGTATCTGAACTTGTATAGGTAAGTTATCCGGGTATTCCTCAAATGTTTGGGAAAATTTATGTTTTCTTGGCAATCTAGTTTGAATAGCTTGAGAGATGGTGGACAGCTTGTCTGTTATGGTTAATTTGTCCGCATAGGTAACTTGTGTAGTTTGCATCTGGGAAAACGTTTTCGGGCGAAGTGAAATAGATAACGACTGAGTGAGTTTGTTGAGACGCTTTGCCGGCGACCGTATCGTCGGCTGTCTGAGTAAGGTTATCGATCTTCATGGTGGAGGTTTGGATTGAGTTGGATGGCGGCTTCACAGAGAACGATCTGACAATAGGCTGTGGGGGGTGGATGAGCAGATTAGATGATACTCAGTGATGTCGAGAAAACCCACTTGTAGAGAAATATATATGGAAAAACGGCTCGTTTGGGTTGAGAAAATATTTTACACAGAAGAGCGAACAACGTTTCGACCTTCTTCTCAGATGATACGTTGGGTGGCGAAACAGGTTCTGGTTGCTTGGCTAACCTAGGATTAATTGAGCGACGGCTGGGACGCTCAGCACTAAAATGGAAGATGTGATAATAGCAACCATTACGTAGAATGATATCGGCAGTATGTTTACTGGTAGTTACTACTTTCATGAAGTTGGTAGCTTGTCTGGAGTATTTCGAGGATATCCGGTGCACGGCGTATATCACGGACTTTGTTTGGCTCTCAATGGCGAAGTGGTTAAGTCGAGTCTCGCTGAGTGGGTATTTGGGTATTGATGTTAAATACCCAGGAGGGTCAGGTACATTAGACCTCTTCCTCCCTCCCGAACGTTGATAGCGTCTGTCCTTTAGGGATTTCTTTTGTTATAGCTTTAGGCCAGAGTATAAGTACAACACTGTACTCAGTTCCGTTTCAGGGCACAGAACATGCATGGACACACAAGAAAAGTTTTTTATTTCTCTTTTATTCTAATATATTTTCTGTATTTTTCCTTTTTTATGATTTTCATTTTGATATTTTTTTTTTGTATTTTTCATATGCATATATATTTTCTATTTTCATTTAATATATTTTTTGTGTGTTTTTCTTTTTTTTCCTTCTTATGTTGCTTTTCTCCATAGAGAAAATGCTACTACTACTAGTAGTAACAATAAAATAAAATAAAATGAAAAAAAATATTAAAATAAAAAAAATAATTATATAAGAACATTTGGATCAATAAAAGAAAAACAAGGATTAAGTGTCTAGTGCAAGGTAGCCAGCTTGTGTAACATTTCTTAAATACATGTTAAAAGGGGAGAGGTATTTAGGACTATTTACATCATGTACGTGGTATCTGTCGAGATCACACATTAAGTTATTCTTATGCCAATTCTTATTGAAATATTTTAGAGAATAATGCAAGAGTCTTTCAGATATTGTGTCTATGTTCGCATACTTGTGGATGAATGTGGATGAAGTGCTACGTGGTACTTTATATGCCGAAGTTAGAACTGAATTTTGTATTCATTGAAGCTTCCGTAAATGTGTGGGTGCTATGTTAATCCATGCAGGAGATGCATATTCTATTATGGGTCTAATGTACGTTTTGTAGATTTTAAGTACATTATCTGGTGATGTTCCTTGGTTTTAACCTGAAAGACTTCTTGCATAGTTTGCTCTTTTCCAGATTTATCAGTATATTTTTAATATGCGGTAACCACGTTAATTTTGAATCGTAAGTTAGACCGAGAAATTTAGCAAAAGTATTAGTCAGTAAAAGTGATCCATTCATGTAGAGCTTTGGTGGATCTTTTTTCAGTTTATTGAGTCTGCTGAATAATATCACTTGGGTTTTCGGTATACTGATTTTAATTCTGTATTTCTGGCAGTATTCTTCGATGTTATTTAGGACTGGTTGTAGGTTCGTTGCTGCAATTGAAGGAGTAGGGGCACTTTTCCAGACTGCTACATCGTCAGCAAACTGTGATTCATAACCTAAATTTAGCTCCGACAGAGGCATATTACTCACATACATGATAAATAATATAGGGCTAACTACCCCTCCCTGCGGGACTCCTGCTTCGGGTGAAAAGGATCCTGAGTGGGCCCCATTCACATTTACTTTGCACTTTCGGTTTTCCAGAAAGTTGGACAGCCAACGAATAATTTCCTGGCGTAAAGCCATTTCATGTAGCCTATGACGTAAACCATTATGCCACACTGTGTCAAAAGCTTTCTCAATATCGAGATAGGAAGCTACAGTGCATTCATTTTTATTAAAGCTGTCAGTAGTTGATTCTGTAAGTCGAATCAAGTGGTCTGAAGTTTGGCGGTATTTTCGAAATCCGTTTTGAATTTCGGGTAATTTTGAATTTTCTTTTAAGTATACTGAGAGATGATTACTAATTATCCTCTCTAATATTTTGCCAATACAACTGGTTAGGCTAATTGGGCGGTAGTTGTTTGGTTTATTCGCTGGCTTTCCTTCTTTCTGGAACATTAATATTATTGCTTGCTTCCAAGAAACGGGGATATATCCAGCTGATAATGATAGATTAAATAAGGCTGTTAGGTGTTCATATAATCTCTGAGTGCTGTGTTCTACGAGGATAGCTTGAATACCATCTTCTCCAGGGGCTTTGTTTTTTTGTGTGTTGTTAATAGCAGTTACGACTTCCGTTACAGTGATATCTTTAATCAGTTGATGAGTGCTTTAATCTTTTGTTTTCTCTTGGTGTTTGCTGGAAATATAGGTGTGTAAATGCATTTGTTATGATCAATAAAGTTATTAAGTGTATTATAGAAGTATCTGTTCATGTCTGGTTCATGATGTGTCTTGAACGTGTTTTCTAGGTGTTTTTTAAATATCTCAGCTTTTTCTATGTAAGTGTACGCTGTTTGTCCACCCAGTTCAAGTGGTGGGTATACTGTGTTTGTTGTTCCTGTATTCGTAAGTCTTTTTAAGTGTTTTTTTTAAGTGGTTAAGGCGATCGTTTGTTTGTTTGTTTTGAATTTCGCGCAAAGCTACATGCGCGCTCTCCGCGATAGCCGTCCCTAATTTAGCAGTGTAAGATTACAGTGAAGGTAACTAGTCATCACCACCCACCTCCAAACCTTGGGATACTCTTTTACCAACGAAAAATGAGATTAACTGTCACATTATAACGTCCCTATGGCTAAAAGGGTGAGCATGTTTTGTGTGACGAGGTTCGAATCCGCAACCTAACCACCTGGCTATGACACATTCCATCAAACATGCTTCCCCTTTCACCTGTGGGAGTGTTATAATATGATGGTCAATCACATTATTTGTTGGTAAAATAGTAGCCCATGAATAAGCGGCGGATGGTGACGACAAGCTACTTTTCTTCTAGTCTTAAACTGCTAAATTAGGGACAGCTAGCTCTGATATTTCGTATAGCTCTGCGCGAAATTCTAAATAAAGTACACGAAATAGGATAAAAGCACGGGTACTACGTGTTTTTCTATAATAAACATCATGAAAAAAAGAGCTTTTTGATGTACATCAGGTAAAACCGTGAAGAAAGAGGCCATTTTAAAATACATAATTCCGCTCGTCCACTTTGTATACAGAGTAGGCGTGGTCAAATAAAACAGTGAAGAGCTCAGGTCTTCTTGAACTGCATCACTGTGTGATAAGATATGGAAAGTGGGAGTGGTATAGGGTATACTAATGTCGGCTGAATTTCTAGAGAAGCCTTGTTATCTTGGCTAGAATATAACATACGCTATTTTGCAATGGATTTATAATAAGTATTGTGAACGAAAGCAAGTTTGCATTCGGAATGCATTTAGTGCTCAGCGTAATATTATAGTGCACACCCACACAGATGATATATATAAGATATCAATACAAATTAATAAATGATGCATAAGATCATCTCATTTTGTATGCAAAAGGAATTGGTGCACTGAAAAGTGAGGAAACAAGGTAGGGATGGGCATGGTGTAGTAAAACTACCTTTCTACAACTTCAAAAGTGGGTGTGTCCAACAGTCGGTCCAGGTCTTCTTCGTTTTTTTCTATTTTCATGATATTATACAACCTTTGAGCACATACAAAAGTGTGTCTGTGGCTATTCTACTTTTGAATAGACAGTAAGAAATCCATGATTTCGACACTCAGAATCGTCTTAAGTTTTGTACATTGTACTTTAATCCACCTACATGTAGGTAATGCACAGAATGCTGTTGCTTTCTTATGCAATTACAAAGGAAGAGACAAACTGTAGTAAAACATACAAATGACGTTTTCACACGACTATCTGACTCTTTTGGTGTCGTATAAACAGATTTTATAGCATGTATTGCCTCCAACAATTCGATTCAGATAAATCTCTAGTCATTGTATAATAAGCATAAGTAAGTTTGATAAGTTTAGTCCACCTGGCTTACTGTGTACAGGATAGAAAGAATAATTGAAGTAGGAGTGGATCGGATGTTGACACGCCCTCTTGTGATGTTTCGTACAGAAAACGTTTTATTATACCATGCCCATTTCTACTATGTTTACTCACGTTTTGGTGCACCCATCCCTACAAGTTCAATTTGCTTTAAATATTTCTCACACTTGAATAATATACAACCTTAACTTATCCTTTCTCTTTTTAAATGAATACATCATTTAACCTCAACAAAATAAGGAAAGTACTACAATTTCATAATTTTTGTACTAATTTTTTCCACCAAGTGCAAGTTAAAATAAAATCTGATACTATTTTTAACATTTTATATCTACTGACTATTATGCAGTATACCTGAAATATAAAGAAACAATAGATAATCACCTACATTAAGAAATGCTAAAAAGACTAGATAAATAATAAAATTGTCATGTTTTTAATTTATTTATAAAAGCATATGATTTTTTTAAAGTAGAAACTTTAATTGCTTTGAATAGTTCACAAGGAATGGTCATGTAATGTGGATTGGTATGCATATTACAAATAGTCCGGTTAGATTTTAAATACTTAGATAGATCGACGAGCAGAGAGACGGCCAGATAGGTTAATTGTGGATAGACAGTCGGTTAATACAACAATTGCATCCCATTATATTTCAAAGTCTGTATTTGTTATGCGAGTCAAAGGTATTTTGCAGAGTTAATTACGTTTTGTTTATCGTTTTAAAACACTCAGAAGAATAGCCCACTTTCCGCGGAGGTTTACAGTTAAGACGTGTGAAATCTATCAAAACATTTATATTCTAACCATGTGAGTGAAAAGAGAGCTATACAAATGTGATATTATACTCTTGTTTCACCTAAACCTAACAGCACTGCATACACGTTTTTTCATGAGATAAATTTACTGAAATGTAATTAAAACCGTGTATTATTTTGTTAATTAACATTTCATATCAGAAACAACAAACACTGTTTTACATGGTGTATCTACTGATTAAAACAAAGTATATTACTTCTAATCTGTTATGTTTTAAGGCAGTAAATAAATTTATATGAAACAGTCAGAGTATCATGATGTTACTCATTACATCGTGTATTATTTCAAAATGTGGCAATTTATTTTAATAAGGAGTTGGTTTTTGTTTCTTATTATTATAGCTGTTTGTCTTTCATCAGTACCTAATGATGTGGGGCGTTAGTTAACAGTGAATATGAAATTAACTTTGTTTTATCCGAGAGTAGTCATGATATTTAACATCTATATCTTTTCCACGAATTACTGCTAATTGCAGCATGTGAAATTGTAAAAACACGCTCGGCAGTTTGTAACCATGGGTGCGCTCCAAGCTGATGTTGAAGTCGCACTCTTCTTTAAGATAAAAGTAGTCCAAGCATTTGCGATGAGGGCAGTTAATTTATTGTCTTTACTCTATGTTGTTAACTCAAAATTATGGGTGGCTATGCAAAAATAGTTCTTATATAACTTTGCGGGTAAATTTTAAGACAAAAACAAATACTTTGGTCCAGCACAGACTTTCACTTCTTCATGAAGTACCTGTAATTCTACATTTTAGCATGTAATAGCTTATCTATGAGTACGTCAAAAGTGATAAAACTATGCTATTTAGAATAAATATTCTCATTACTCAAAATATTAGGGAATAGCTATAAAGTAAAAATATAAAATAATCTTACATTGTTTTTAAAGTTTACCAAAATTTTTACTTTTACAATTATTTTCTCTAGTATTAAACAAAAGTCATTTCTATATTCGTTCTTCTATGGTGAGTATTTAAAAATTGGTTTAAAATTTGTATTTGTTATATTTAATATACAATAATTTATTATTTTTTACCTTTTTCATTCGGTGGAGGCTCTACCTTTTGGTAACCCTTGGGCAAAATACTTTCATATGACATTGTTTCGTTGCATCTAAAAAACATAATATAGAAAAAGAACATTATTAATATCATGTAATAAAACTAATTTTACAAGGCACCAGATTCAGACTCGTATATTAAGTAAACTGTACACATAAACTGAATTTACTTCTTCAAATAATGCAAATGAAAAGAGCTGCAGTTGAATATCGAATGAGAATTTTTTTATTTAAAGTATATTTTACCCTAATATGGTGGGCCAGAGGTAACTTTCTGAACTTAAGCGCTAAAATCTGAAATTCGATTCCCGCAGTGGGCATAGCAAATACTCCCAATGTGGCTTTACTCTAAACAAACAACCGTCATCCTAATGTTTTATTAATCTTGCTTAGAATCATTTTTAATTTTTTACAACATTTATATTGATTTTTGTCGAAGGTGATGTTTCTACAGCAAGTGTTTAGTTTACTGAACCGTTGCAACTTAATAAATATATTGAACAAAAGATGTTGATAATTGTGAGTATCTCCAGGATGTTTCTGACGGGGGGGGGGGGGCGTTCTTAAAATTCATAACACGTGTATTCTTTGATAGATTGTTTAGGCAGAGTATTCATGATGAAACTTTGTAGAATAGACGGCAACTGCCTGTTGTGGACACAAGAGTAGAGGACGACGTTTCGAAAGTCTTCCGAAGACGAAAAGTGGAAGACTTTTGAAACGTCGTCCTCTACATTTGTGTCTCCACAACAGGCAGTTGCCGTCCATTCTACAAAGTTTCGTCAATATTCAATAACACATGTAACCTTAAAAACTGTGTGTCAGTATCAGTCCAATACATAGTCTAAGGCAAGATTCATGTCAATTGAACAAACAAATTAGGAAATGCAAGAATTTATTAATAGAAAACTAGTAGAGATTCGCAAAACATTTACAGTCAACGTAGTATTTCTATTGCAACAACACTTTTTTAATACGATATTTTTAGAATGATAACATAGAATTCTAATCGCAGAGACCGCAATTTATAAGTTCATATGTATTAGGCTTAACATTAAATGCAGACTACATTCGATAAAAAAATAATTTAACACTATAATTTCTGTACGTTTTTTGCTTTAGTTTAGTTAGGGCTAAACTTTACCGTACTTAATACCATCAGTAAATTAACTTATAATGTTATTCTGGGACTTAATATTAGACATTTTGAAAATTTTCATAAAGTTTAATATCCAACACACTCACGCGAGGGCATTATAAGGAACAAACAAAAGCTCAGTATTATTATAATAGACTAGCAGAGACCCGCAAAATATTTCTGTTCACATTAGTGTCTTGATTGAAATAGTATTTCCTTAAATGCATGATTACTAGAATAATACAAAAGAATTCTAATCGCAGGCTACAGAATTTATAAGTATGATAAAATGTTTGTAATTTATGTTGCAGTTACATCTTTCTAAATGTGTCATAAAAATTATTAAGTTCGCAATATATGATTAGATTTGATTGTTTGTGATTAAATAAGTAACTGTACTGAGAGTATTAACAAGTACACTCCGGCACAACATTAAACAATAATTAAATCCTGATCTTTAGCTATTCGCTCTTTCTGAGTAAAAGACAATAGAAATATATACTTTCTTACTAAGAGCCAGATCGTAATTTTAAAGTGTTAATAATACTCTAAAAATATTCAAATATTGTCCCTTTTTTGTATTTTCTTGGAACAAAACTACAACTTTTAACTTAAAAAGACTGTGGAAGAAGCAGTAAAAATAAATTAATCAAAAAGCGTATGTAGATACTAGACCTTTGCAAATTAGTTTTGTTTATTTCAGAGTTTTGCACAAACCTACAGGAGGGGTCTTGGCGCATAGTCACTCTTTAAATGGCAGCTGATCAATAACACCATCCGCGAACTCTATGGCTACTCTACTCAAGTCCTAGTTATTCCTGCAACACAGTTACAGCCACAAAGTACGGAACGCGTTTTAGCGACAATTCATAATACGAGCTGTCTTACATCAAGGCCACGCCCGGCCTATTTTATAAAGTAACATAATTGTTTAGATAAAATAACGGTTTTTAAGTGCTTTAAGTTACATGAAGCTCAATTTCAAGATTGATGTAAAATATTAAAAACAAAGCTTGAATATCGTTACTACATTAATAACTTCACGAAATGTGGGAGATTAACTTCAATTTAGATATGATTATAAATTTTTCCAGTAGTTAAATGGTAATTCTGAGGTGTTCGGCTTCCTCAGGATTTGATAAATGATAAAGCTCAGAAATATTAAAACCACTAATGGAATTAAACGTTTGTATTAGTGGAAAAAGAAAATGAGAGTGCTTGTATAATCAATCATTCAGTGAACGCTAATCTGCCTTCATCAATAGCTAACAACATTAGGTACATATAAAATACACCTAATCAATCTTTTCTCAGAAAAAATATATTTCATAAAACAAACAAATCTTCATAAATGTTGTGTTGCAGAAAAGTTTCGTTGAGCAGGCTTTCAAGTAGGTTTGGTGTGTTTTGCATTTTCCCCCGCTAGTACAGCGGTATGTCTTCGGATTTACAACGCTACAATCAGGGGTTCGATTCCCCTCGGTGGGCTGAGCAGATAGCCCGATGTGGCTTTGCTATAAGAAAACACACAAACACACTTGTTTTGAATTTCGCGCAAAGCTACACGAGGGATATCTGCGCTAACCATCCCTAATTTAGTAGTGTAAGACAAGATAGAGAGAAGGCAACTAGTTTGCAGTGGGTGGTGACGACTAGCTGCCTTCACTCTAGTCTTACACTACTAAATTAGGGACGGCTAGTGCAGATAACCCTCGTGTAGCTTTGCGCGAAATTCAAAAACAAACAAATAACGTACTCTGGGAATGCACTGTAAATACGGGGAAAATTGTTGAGAAATGAAAAAGATCGGAGCTTTCTTATACATATTCATCTTGAAATAAAACCATCTTGAACTGCAATTAATATATGCAAATATAACTCAGTTATTATGATACTTTTAACATATAAATGAAATCAAGTGCAACTTATTAACATCGTTCGATATTAGTTACTTTTATAAAAGTTCAGACAATCAGACAAAAACAGAAGGATTTTCATACCAGAGACAGGCATGTAAATTACAATACAGAATGCAACGTGGAAGTTATGAAATGTAGCTCAATAAGAAAAGTATTTGAAAAAGTATGGCCCGCACAGCATCGAGGATACACCTCCTATCAATACTTAACCTTCATTTTCTCAATGTGAAAATAAAAACTACAATGAGATTTATAATTACTTTTTATGATAGGAAAATATCACGCAATTAGATTAATTATAAAGTAAAATGAGCCTAATTACTATGTAGGATGCCCTTCGTCAGGTATATTTTTAATTCGGATTCATGTTTAATATTCCATAGTAGAGTTTTTACTCTAGTTTTACTTTCCTGTTATTTATTTGCGAAGTTTTTGGTCTAGTTTCCTGAAGTTTACGTTAGTAAAGATAAATTGTAACTAATAGATCCTCGTGATAGGTAACATTAATTTTTTTTTAAATGTTTGACTTACCCATAACTATTACCACTAACTTCTTTTAGGCCTAGAAGCAAGGTCACACATACAGTCTCTTTCCACCAAACTGACTGGCACGAGTTACCCATTACTTTAGCATCAGTAAGCCGATCTGCTTTTGCAGTCCAATGTCGATGGCAGGTTTCGTTTCAATTTTCCTGAGTGTACACAAACTACATGTGCGAGCATTAGGAATTACAGTCGGATAACAAGACATTGAAAAAATACATTCGTTAAAAGGTAGAGATAACTCACAATAGACGAATCTCGATAACCTAAGCGCTTTCAAATAATGTACTACATAGGAAAGAAAGTTCTATCTATCTTCTTAAAGAACCCAGTTGTATTGATTATATATGGTTAATTCGTTTATGATATTTTTATGCTTATAGATTACCACCTCGTTTTCAAGGCATTTTATTTATTTATTTTTGAATTCTTAATAATAAACTTATCCCTAATCACTTTGTTTTCCACATACCTCCAAATCACCCGTGTCGTGCTTTTTTTATTACGTTCTAGTACTTTTCATTCCAAAAACTTTCATGGTTGAGCTTAGTGACGTTGTGTTTCTTATAGCTGATAGTACTCAAGATAATTCATGCATCTTACAATGATACTTATTAAACTGTAATGAACTAAAATTTTGTATTTAAACTAAATAATTCAGGACACGTTTGCCTAGTACATGCATTAACAAACACGTAAAAATAAAAAATAAAATATTAATGGAATTATTGGTTATTTGTAGAATTGCTATAAGAAGTATCCAAAACAAACTAAATTCTGCAATAAAAAGTAAACAAACAACTAAAGTGACACAAGTTAAATAGATTATAAAGTAGGGATTGAAAATCGTGTTAAAATCTTATAACAATATCCAGTGATTCCTACTTTCTGTTAAAATCTTAAATTTGTTTTCCAATTTATTTATTCAGTTTTCGTATGTCCATGGAATGAACACAGTGTCTATAAACCTTTTGTACAATCATATTTCTCATAGTTCTAACTTTTACAAGAATTAAAACAACGATCACAAATATATAAAATGCAATCCTTCAGCCAACATATAATAAATGTGTAAATCTGCCAAAGTAGGGAGTAAAGTTCATAAATTTATGTTTGTGGTTTTAATTCTTCTGTCATTACCTTTGGTAACAAGATACTTACTTTATTTTAAAATTTAAGATTTTTAATACTCCTATTTGTTTATTTCTTATGCTATATCTTTATTAAAGTATGGTAGTAATTAATAGTAGAACCCAACAAGGATTCCAAATAATTCACGCACCGAGAAACCACCTTACCGAATTACTAAGTATGAAAGAGATCACTAAACGTATTGGTTACGATATATTAAGAGCATGTGTACTAATAATACGCTAAACATGTTGCGAACATTTCCAGTATATCAATTCAAATTTTTTTAAAACAGTAGCTTTTTCGTCTACTTACCTACCTACCTGATCCCATTAGCGGGGACAGCTCCTAAGCGACTTACTTCATTGGTCTCTTAGTATATGCTTACAACATTTTGATGAAAGAAATCCATATATATAAGTGATAAACATGCCATGTACCAACTTAAATATATTTTTAACCCAACTGATGGCGCTACATATCAATGGATAGAACGTAACAGTTTCTAAAGAATATACTTTATAAATAGGAAAAATTAAACTTCCAATGGAAAGTAGAGATGGTTGTTTATCAATAGAATTACCATAAAAATATTCAAAACAAAATAAATGCTGTAATAAAAAGTATACAACTCTTCTTCACCCTTGGGTTTCAATTTTTATCTATTCAGAAAAAAAAACTGACAAAATGGTGTACTACCTTTAAAAAATTTATAATGCTAAACTACCTTTAAAAAATTTATAATGCTAATCTACCTTTAAACTACGTAAATTTTTGGTTGATCGCCTTCTAACTCTTTTCTACAATTCACAAATCATCTAATAGGCCATTTTGCTAACGCTTGTGATACTTGTAGAAGTATTCAGATTTATTCGTGTTTGTGTTAAACATCAATGATTATAATGAAAGGGAATACTTACTCTATGAACGCCTACCTTCACGACCACTCAGCAGTTTAAGGCTTCTAACACTAGACTTCGGGATTAAATCTTTGAGGTAAGCATATCGTAGATAGCTTACTGTTCAGCTTTGCGCTTAAACAAAATCAAACAAACTGTGAATGTCCTCATGACCAAGTGGGTACCATTGCAACTTGGCTGCAGAATGTACGCCTTTCATAATCAGTTAATCAATCAAACATGAGATAGGGACTAATTGTTCGTGACATTTTTGATTTGTAGAATGTTACTAATCGACTTATGCACATCAAAGCAAAATTCCAAAATTTTTTTGAACTACATTTTTTGATAAATTGCTCTTTATTGAGGTCTTTATAACTTTCAAACTATTTATAAAATAGATGTCATAAACACAATTAATTCCATATTTAGATCAATCTAGTTACTATAAAATAAAAGCTAATAGTGTACATTTGACTAACGTGTTATATGAATTTACAGACAATAACATAAAATTTCGAGGATAAACTACCATGTTGAAATACAAAGGTTTTATTAACCAACAAGCTTTTCAATTCTTTAAAAGAAGTTTTTCTCTTTTTGTTCTTTTCACTGTACTTTGGTCCAATACGACACAATTTCACTTGATCCAAACCTTGAGGTTCCTGTGTGATAATGTTCTTTTAGTGTGTTAAGGCGTGCACTGTTTTATGAAACAGTTAGATGTGACAAAGACCAAAACTACCAAATTATTTCAATAGATAAAGAACATGGCACTGAATAAACTAGTAGAATTTTAAATAATATTGATTCATAGTACACATTCGCAAGTTTTGTGCTGAAATTCTATTGTAACTTTTGAAATTTAATAGATGCATTTAGTTAACGAAAAGATTCTCCAACTGGTTGCATATACTACTACAAAAGACAGAAAAGTTTCTGTTCGTTGAAACTGTTCAATGGGTATCTGCGTTTTCCGTCCCTGATCTTGAAATGATAGACTACAAAGTAAGCATCTAGTCAATATCACCAGCCGCCTGCTTTTGGACTACGCTTTGCCAATAACTAGTAGAATTCACTGTCAAATTATAATGACACAACAGCTGAAAGGGTTAACACGTTTGACAACAATCTGCGACCTGCAGATTGCAAATTGAGTGTCTCACCAACCAGAAGAAGTTTCAGTGCCTCACCCACTAGGTGAATTTTGAAAAATATTCGTCACAGAAGTCACTTCAAAGAAGACTGATGCGATTATAAGCTTCTCTTCTGGAACAATGAGCGACAAATATCCTACTATATGGTTTATTTTATCAGTGTGAATGACAAAACATTTGAGCTTGTTAAGTTGAAATTGCAGTTTAAAAATTATATGTAACCTTGGATTCGTAGACCAAGCATGCTATCTATTATAGAGAGATGTACAAAATACCATTAATTAATAATGCCTTATTGAAGTGGATGTTTGATTGTGTGGTATCTTCTAGCGTCTACATGTTACCAGATCCTTTTGATGGAGAGTTAATGATATAGTTCTATTTAGAAAATACTCTGTTGTTTAAATAAAAAAACAATAATCAATTTAAAAGCGCTGATGCATTGATAATTTAACTAATTCTACTGATCTAAACATTAATTTCACACTTCTCTTTTTTATCACACACACCTGAAAATATGAAAAGTGTTTTTTGCGAGCTTAGCTTTCCTTTATGTAGCCATCTGACACGCCCCCATTTTATCTTTATTACTACTATTTTATATTTATGTTAATATAATTTTGTTATGTATTCCCGTGGATAATGTTTCAATGTATTCAATCTTTCTCCTTGTAAATTTATTCGTTCACCTTATGTAACCGTTCGATATATTTAATTTATTTGGATGTTTTCATAAAGTTCTATTGTTCCAATAAACAAATTACTCCATCAGCTAACTATACCAAAGACAAATTAAAGTTGTATATAGAGTAACGAAAAATGGAAATTTACAAAGAATAAGTATATTAAGATCTGTGATTCAGGATATTACAATTACAATACGGTGACATGAAAATTTTAAAATCAAATACATATAAATGGAAATGAACTTGTATTACTAGTTGCAAATCAGCTTCCAGTCACAAACAATGACAAGTCCTAGTTGTTTATTTGGGATATTCACACAAAGATACACATGAAATATTTGTGCAATTCGTCTCTAATTTTCAACTGATAGAACTAGAAAAAATAGCCAATTCAGTAAACTTAAAACTGGAATTAGTTTTTAAACATGTCATTTCTTTCAAATGAAGACTCAAGAAGAAAATCGATTCCTGAAACAGTTCCAATTGCCTATGAAAACTGAATATACAAATACCAAACCGATTTAAATAACTCATTGAAAGTGACAGTTTATAAAAGGCTAAAAGATCAATGAAAATGTAAGCGAGAAACTTGAAAGTTCCTCCTCAAATAAACTTTAAAAGACGTTGTTAAAGTCTGTTAAAAACCTTCAGACGAATTGCCGTCTTGTATCTCACAGCGCCTGATATGGGTATTAACACTTTTATTAATAAAGCAGATAACAACGTTTTGAGCGGACATTCCTAGATCCCATACCAGTCATTCTGAGATACATTTTTATTTCAAATGGGTTTCTTGTTATCAAGGAATTGAAATCTTATATCTAAACGGAAAGTTAAATAATCTTGCAAGAATTAGGGAACAAATGACACTACACTGTAAGAAATCAATTAGAACCAAAAATATATTCACAATTTTTTTTGCAAATGGTTACATTATACCTTGCAAATTATAAACGGATGTGAAATGTGTCATCACCTAAAACCAAAACTGTAACTCATCAAGTGCTTCTCACCGGTACCATGCCATGTCACATTTTCAATTTTTGGAGCTTTAGAGTGTTTAGCGAGCTTGTTTGGATATAGAAGTCAAACCCGCGACCCATAGATTACGAGTCAATTGTCCTAACCATCAGGCCATACTAGACCTCTTATTGGTTGTAGTTGTCTGTTTTTGGCTATTTAACTAATGAACTACATCATGTTACCGATGGCAACCACGTTTCTGCAATCAAATGGTCTTCTGTCTGAATGATGATGTATATGATTAGATGACTGTGTCATCATTTATAAATATCTAAGATATATATGCCTTGCAACTTGATATGAGGTAACTAAACTGAAAATGTTATTTTCTAATGTTATATCTACTTCATTTTTTAAAAACTTATTTCTTTGGTTATTATACTATTTTCGTATTTCTGTGGGTTAAGGTTTGAAGTTTTATATACAATTATTTCAGCAATTAATTACATTCGATTCTTTTCGTTCCTCTTTGCTGATTAGGCATTTTTTATCCACTTGAAGAAAAAGTACATAGAGGACTAATGGATTGTTTTTGTTATTAAGCACGAAGCTACTGAAAGGGCTATCTGTGATCTGCCCACCAAGGGGTTTTAGTAGTATAATTCCGCAAACATACCACTGTGCCACTAGAAGAGAGATTAATGGGGACCTTTCCAGCTAGTTGAAGCTAATTGCACTACCTTAAGTTCAGTTGTAAACCTAAATAAAGTTTACGTTTTATAAATAACGTTTTAGTAAACGTTGATACGTTAAGCCAAAGCTAAGCTTCCATCAATAGTTTCGTTTCAAGTGTTGAGGCTAACATTTCTAAATGTGCTAAAAGCCAACTCATAAAAATTCTTCATGTAATTATTATTTTGTGTTATTGTCTATATTTCTGAGAATGGTGTCGTGTAGTAAATAGCGTGCTCCTAAAACATAAATAGAATAATTCAACGTTTGCGACTCTTTCGATAGAAACGTGTTACGCGATTTGAGGTTGAGAGTATCCTATCTCACTATTTGGTTGCATTAGAATATCCTCAGAATTGGATCGGGGTACTGTTGGTTATTTGCCCAATGTATTCTCTTTGAAACTTATTATTTATGTTATCCACGAGGAAACAAACATATTTTAAAATTATTTTCAGAAAATACCATAAAATTAGCCTACTGTAAGGAAGTATTTAAAGAATAAATTCCTCCTAAAAAAAAGTGCTTCCATAAAGACGTATCAATAATTAAGAGTTTCCAATCGGAAAAACAGAGTTTGAAGGGCCCAAACCACTATAATGTTTTTTGTATTCCAGCCGACCTGATAAGCTCTAGTATTAAGTAAAACGCCTCATCAGCACTGGATAAGGTATATCTAGGGAGGTTGAATAACATATTATTATTTGCTTTCACTCCTAAGTTCTTAGAATTACTAGTGTAGTTTTCTCCCATTCACATTATGGTTGGTTGACCCGCTCCGGTAACATGAATATTAGCTTATTGCTTCGCAAGTTCTTTTAAAAAATAGTAAATTTATTTCAAATAAAAATGAGAAAAAAAACTAATGTTGAATATAAAATAAACAAATCAGTGCTGAGTTATTAACCCTAACTCTAAAAATCGTTTTAGAAAATGAGCTAAATAAATTTAATAATAATTGCAATTACCTTATTTAGTCTAGTTCACACCATAACACCATAATAATATTATTGATGAAAGTTTATGATATAAAATAGCATTTAGACCACTGCTATGCCTATCATATCCCAACCAAGTTTATTAGCCATGGTATTAAGCAAAAGGAATCGTTGGCACTGGATATGGCAGATATAGTAACGTTATTGACATATTATAACATATCTCTTTTGTTTTTACTCGTACGATCTTACAATTAAAACAGCGAATAGCCTAAAAAAAACAGCTAATTAAATTTGTCAGTATTGTAACGTCCAAAAACTTACGCATGAAGAAATAAAACTAAACAACCAATTTGAAAATATACTCAAAACTAATTCATGATATAAAGTTATTCAACATGATAAAAAATAATTTTAATTTGTCTTCTTACAATGTGAAAGATTTATAAAAAATAACTCTAGCTTATGGTTTCTCATTTTAATTTTAAAATATAGATTTATCATAACCTTAATGGGAATGATGTACTAAACTTCACGTCACGATGTATACCTGGTGTGTTATATAATAAAAAGAGTTATATTTCACCGAAACTCTAAGAGATATGAAAATGAACATGGATATTATAATTACCAAGTAGGACGAAACAAATCAAATTGGCATATTGGATAAAACAAGCCACTAGGAAAAATAAAAAATGTTCTACAAAACTAGAATGCTATGAAAAATTGAAATCCAACCCTTTCCCTCCAAAAGATGCTGATTTTAATGCTTTCTTTATATCATTCTAGCAGAGTATTAGAACCTTTTAAAAACTTTAAAACGTATTAACCCTTTGTTATAATTGACATAAATAATAATAATTGTCTTCGTACATCTATCATTTACAGTGTGAGATACATAAAAAATTCACTATATAAATGGTTAAGAGAACATTTAGTTCCCGTATCCATAATTTAGCAGTGTAAGACTAGAGGGAAGGCAGCTAGCCATCACCACCCACCGCCAATTCTTGGGCTACTCTTTTACCAATGAATAGTGGGATTGACCGTCATATTATAACGCCCCTACGGCAGAAAAGGCGAACATGTTTGGTGCGACGGGAATTTAAGCCTGTGACTCTCAGATTACGAGTCGAACGCTCTAACCCACCTGGCCATGCTCGGCCTATTTCGCGTATGACTATGTTTACTAATATTTTGTATTATAAGTAATTTATTATTTAGCGCAAAGCTACACAAAGGGCCAGCTGTGCTCTACCCATCACGAGTATCCAAACCCAGTTTCTAATAGTATAAATCCGCAGGCATACCACTGTGCCACTAGGGAGGTGGTAAGTAATTTGTTATGCCTATTTATAATTTATCAACTTCAAGTTCGCTTTAACGCAAGAAATATTCCCTTTTTCGGTATTTGTATTTTTTTCAGTTTCATAGTAGGCTTGTGAATGAAAAGATAGATTTATAGATTGAATTATTTTTATAAGGCCACCACATAAACAAATTATCGTTTTCTCCAGTGTAAAAGCTTTGGTGTTTGTAAGATACAGCTTCATTTTTCTAACACTATGAAAATTTAAATATAATAAAATATGTATTATTTGTTATAAAAATCGTTATCGTTTGACAAGAGAGTGTAGAATATTTTGTAAATACTGAAATAAAAAAATTCATGAAAAGGTAAAAGCCGACGCTTCAAAGATGACCTTTTATTAGTGTAGTTCCATTTAAGCTCTTGAGCGCAGTCCTTTAAAATAACTGTATTTCTGTGTATATATATATATAATTCATAGCTTCCTTTCTCTGTATTAGACAAATGTTAATGTTCTTCTTAAAATAAAGACTATTTTATATTATTGAACTTTTCATTGTTCAAAAGCTGTTTCCGCTTCCGGAATTGAAACTCTCTTCTCCCAGGGAACTTCAACCTCATAATACTGTACAACACTTAATAAAATATTTATTTTTTAAAACGCAAAGCTATTTACTGGAATAAATAAGCGTCGTGCCAATCGTGGGTATCGAGCCGCGGCTTTAGTGTAATAAACCCTTAAGATTATTTCAAAGTTCGGGCCCGGCATGACCACGTGGGTTAAGGCGTGCGACTCGTAATCTGAGGGTCGCGGGTTTGCATCCCCGTCGCACCAAACATGCTTGATTTTTCAGCCGTGAAGGCGTTATAATTTTACGGTCAATCCCATTATTCATTGGTAAAAGAGTAGCTCAATAGTTGGCGGTGGGTGGTGATGACTAGCTGCCTTCCATCTACTCTTACACCGCAAAATTTAAAACAGCTAGCGCAGATAGCCCTCGAGTAGCTTTGCGCGAATTTAAAACAAACAAACAAACAAACAAACAAAATTTCCAAGTTTCCACAAACGATGTCGATATAACTAATGCATGGAAAAGGTTGAGAAACTCGGTTTAACATGATTCCTGTCACATACAGGCGGTTTCAGTTTCGTTCAACGGTACTTAGGTAAAGAAAATTTCCTATCGGCAACGGAAGGTGTTACCTATTACACAGTAACACTGAAAGTATTAACTTTTGTAACATCGTTTACCGTTATTAAGAGAGTGAAGGTGTTACAAGTACACTTATTAAAAACATCATTGAGAAGATGTGGATGTTATTACACCTTTATACATATATTAAAAATAATATAATAAATAATATAAAATTATATATTCAACCATCTAACACCGCCCTCTACATTCCGACCTTCAGTTACACAAGCCCTTTCAAACATGTGGTCAGCTTCCGGTCAGTTACCTTTTTCTTTCTTTGTAAACCTGACGATGACCGAAGAAGGTCGAAACGTTGTTCGCTCCTATACGTAAAATATTTTCTCAACCCAAACGAGCCGTTTTTACATATATATTGAAGCACGTTTGTTCGGCCAGGTAAAGAGAAACAATAACCTTTTTTTTTCGTGCAAATGTTTTATTTTGTTAAAATATACAGATTTGCTTGTTCACTGTCATGAAAAGTAAAATACTATAAATACATTAGTTGTTACAAATTCATGTCCATCGTTTTGTTTGTGCGAAACCTTTTCGAAAAGTGCTGAAGTAAGCAAGATGACAAACATTAAGAACGAAAGAAGAATAATTTTTCTTTCAGTTTTGGAAGTGACTTTTCCAAATATAATTCCGACCAACGTTTTATATAAAATACTGGTGATAATTCTTAATTTAAAAAGTGGAGAATGTGTTTGTGTTTTTTTCTTATAGCAACGCCACATCGGGCTATCTGCTCAGCCCACCGAGGGGAATCAAACCCCTAATTATAGCGTTGTAAATCCGGATACATACCGCTGTCCTAGCGGGGGGCGAGTGGAGAATTAATTTGAATCAAAATTCTATAGTTTGTTTCTTTGTCTTTTGAATTTCGCGCAAAGCTACACGAGAACTATCTGCGCTAGCCGTCCCTAATTTAGCAGTATAAGACTAGAGGGAAGGCAGCTAGTTATCACCGCCAACTTTTGGGCTACTCTTTTACCAATGAATAGTGGGATTAATCGTCACATTATAACGCCCACACGGCTGAAAGGGCTAGCATATTTAGAATGAAGTGGATTTCAACCCGCGATCCTTAGATCACGAGTCGTGTGCCTTAACCACCAGGCTATGCCGGGCCTCCAAGCTTGGTATACAGCTCATAAAAAGGGTTTGGTTTGAATTTCGCGCAAAGCTACTCGAGTGTTATCTGCGCTATCCGTCCCTTATTTAGCAGTGTAAGAGTAAAGGAAAGGCAGCTAGCCATCACCACCCATCGCCAACGCCAACTCTTGGGCTACTCTTTTATCAATGAATAGTGGGATTGACAGTCACATTATAACGTCCCCACGGCTGAAAAGGCGAGCATGTTAGGTGCGAACGGGATTCGAACCCGCGACTCTCGAATTACGATTCGAACGCCTTAACCACCTGGCCATATAATTCAGACATACTAAAAATTCCTAAACTTAGCCTATTTTATATTTTAGAACGTTAATAGTTTCACCTAAATTAAGTTAAAAAGAAATTTATTGAATATTACTTTTAGTAACAGTACAAGACGAAGTTTCGTAACAATAAAACACAAAACGTTTGTTGTGGAGTTTTGTTTTGCAATTTTAATGACGTTGAATGGCACAAAAAGCGCCAGTTCGTGCTAAAATACCTACAACAACATATGAAAATTTCAACTAGAAATTTCAATAACTACTGTAGTTATCACTTATCAAAATGACACTTCAAGTTTCTAGACCTGTCATTTCATGCTTTCAGATTGTTTTTTACAGTATTAAATGCTAAACTTTCCAAAATAGCGAAAAGGTTGTTTCAAGTACTAGAGTAGTAACTTGCAATACTGTAGTTGAAGATTAGTCTCATATTTAGAAAAAAATTCGGTTTTAATGTAATGTTAGAAATATCCCACACTAATACAAACATTCGCAAATTCTAGTCATAAGTAATTGATTGATTGTTGTTGTTTTTTTAATTTCGCGCAAAGCTACTCGAGGGCTATCTGCGCTAGCCGTCCCTAATTTAGCAGTGTAAGACTAGAGGGAAGGCAGCTAGTCATCACCACCCACCGCCAACTCTTGGACTACTCTTTTACCAACGAATAGTGGGATTGACCGTAACATTATACGCCCCCACGGCTGAAAGGGCGGGCATGTTTTGGTGCAATCGGGATTCTAACTCGCGACCCTCGGATTACGAGTCGAACGCCTTATTCATCTGGCCATATGATAGAAAGTAAATAAACAAAGTGGAAATTAGTGAATACTTTATATTCTCAAGTCACGAATTCCTATTTGAGTTCTATTAAAATTGACAAGTACTATTTGTAGCCTTGAAAATATAACCTTTGCATTTTTATTCAACTTGTTTTATATTTTTTCATGATCTCTATTTTCCCTTTTTAAATTATCAATTTTTGATTGTTGTGTTTGTTAAGTTTTATGTCTATTTATGGGGAATAAATTTTAATCTACATAAACTGCTGGCCAAATTCTTAAGGCCAATAAACATAAAGAAAATATATGCATTTTTGCGTTGTTAGACTCAATCACTTATTTGAGTAGAGCTTCGAAGGATGAAAATAAGAAAAGGAAAAATAAAAAAACAACAACTTTTTTTAGCATTTAATAGGGAACACTATGGAATTAGCCTAAATACTAGTTGGTCAAAAGTTTAGGACCATACCAAAAGGAATTCCTAAACAGAGTAGGAAATGCCCAGCAAGAGGTTTCAGTAGTGAGTTGCACGGCCGTTATTGCGAACAACTGCAAACATTCGCTTTGGCATGGTAGATATAAGCGTTTGCAGAAGGCTGGCTGGAATGTCATTCCAAGTGGTGAAGATGACTTCACAAAAATCTTGCACTGTTTGAAATTGACGTTCCTTTCTATAGATTTCCTTTGCCATCCATCCCCAAACATTTTCAATGGGGTTCAGTTCGGGCGAGCACGCTAGATGGTAGAAAAGAATCACGCTATTCGCCATGAAAAAGTCCTTTGTCCTGCGGGCATTGTGGATTGCAGCGTTGTCCTGCTGAAAGAACCAGTCATTTCCACACAAGCGAGGGCATTCAGTCAATAAGAATGTTCTCTCCAACATGCCAATGTTGCCAGCCGCTTTTTGACGCCTTTGTATAACCTGAAGCTCCATTGTTCCATGGAAGGAGAAAGCACCCCAGATCATGATGGAACCTCTTCCATTGTGTCGTGTAGAAAATGTCTCCGGTGGGATATCCTTATGGTGTCAGTAACGTTGGAAGCCATCTGGACCATCCAGGTTAAATTTTCTCCTCATCAGAGGACAAAACCTTCTTCCACTTTTCTACGTCCCATGTTTGGTGCTTCTCAGCAAAGTTTAACCGAACTGTTTCGTGGTGTGAAAGAAGACGTGGTCTTGAAGACGTTTACGGTTTTTAAAGTCTTTCTCTCTCAGACGTCGTGTTATTGTTCTTGAGCTGCATTCTGCGTCCGTAAGGACCTTAATCTGGTTCAACGATCAGGTGGTGTCTTGCCGGACAACTTGTCGAATCTTCCTGCTCAACGTCAGTGAAAGTTTCTTGGGCCGACCACTTGAAATTCTCGTTCCGTATCCCTCAGGGTCTATTAAGAAATTTGCAAGAGCAGTTCTACTACGCCCAATCTCACCAGCGATGGCACGTTGAGAGAGACCTTGCTTTTGCGGCTCAACAATTCTGCCACGTTCAAACTCTGTCAACGTTTTAGCCTTTGACATGTTTTTACCCAATGTAACATAGGAAATGTCAGTGGGAGATGTTGACAGCGCTAATGTTTGAACACAAATGACTAAATTTTGTTACGTGTTTATCGATTAACGCTTCGTTTCAGTATGGTCTTAAACTTTTGACCAGCTGATATTTAGGCTAATTTCATACTGTTTACACTTTCCCTATTAATTGCTAAAATAGTTTTTTATTTTTATTTTCCCTTTTCTTGTTTTCATCTTTCAAAGCTCTCCTTAAATAAGTGGTTGAGTCTAACAACGCAAAATGCGTATTTTTTCTTTATGCTCATTGAACTTACGATTTTGGCCAGTAGTGTATGTACATATGTATTATATGTTTTTCAACAGTTTATTGTTGCACTGGCTTTTTATTCTCTATCCAACCATCACTACGAACCTGTAAAAACTACACAACCCACTTTATTCAGAGTATAGTTCAGGGCATACAGAACACCCCAATCTCGTTGCCAAGTTATGGTGAATGTCACAACAGGAAATATATCTAACAGATTTCGAAAATTTCATCACTAGATTGGAAAAGATGGGTAAAACGTTTTATAATAATTTAAGACTTATCTGATAATAGACAAGATTATAGGCCCCAGCAGCATATCATTCAATAAAAAGTAGACCATTTAGTAGGTATATCTCAGAAGTGAAAAGATTTGTGAATAATGTTGTGAATAAGCTAGTATGTAAAGTAAGAGAAAGTTGTTTTTTTTCAAATTCCCACAAAGCTACTCGAGGGCTATCTGTGCTAGTCATCCCTAATTTAGCAGTGTAAGACTAGAGGGAAGACAGCTTGTCATCACCACCCACCGCCAACTCTTGGGCTACTCTTTTACCAACGAATAGTGGGATTGACCGTCACATTATAACGCCCCCACGGCTGAAAGGGCGAGCATGTTTGGCGTAACGGGGATGCGAATCCGCGACCCTCAGATTACGAGTCGCACGCCTTAACCACTTGGCTATGTCGGGCCGTAAGAGAAAAAAGAATATGGAACAGAAATCCTAAGGTTAAACAAAAAGAAAGAGATTAAAAGTGTTTGAAAATGACAGATGCTGCTTAAATCTAATTGATAAGATGATTGGAATGGGAGATTTTGTATATGGCATGGCTAATGCCTAACTCCTTAAGCGTCAAACACTGGTAGAATAGATATTAAAATAATCTTATTTATATTGGATACTTAATGTTTAAAGTAAAAATGATTAGAATGTTAAACTTTATACTCAGTAATTAATAATAATGAGGTATACAGTAAGGGGCTGATTCTGGTCACTCGCCTCCCTGTGTGTAATGACAAATGTAATGACACCTAGATGAAGAAAGTGTGTGCTTTAATTGGTAATAAACTACTCTTGAGTATAATTACATAAATAAATTAAAACCCACTACAACAATACTAATAAGTCATATAACAGTGTTCAGAAACCGACTACAACAGTACTAGTAATTCATATAATAATGTTTAGAAACCCACTGCAACAACACTAGTAACTACGTAGAAACATTGAACATCACATTCAAAACTCGACAGATTTCATGGGACAACTCAGAAAGCTACACATCAAATCCCAGGATATTGTGGTCAGGTTTGACGTCACAGATCTATTTACCAATGTTCCAACCTCAGAAACCCATCACATCACCAGACAACGATTGCTGAATGACAACTCTCTACCACACAGAACAGATATGAAAATAGACGCCATAACGGAACAAACAACCATTTACCTACAATCAACCTATTTCCGATACAATGAGGAATTCTACGAACAAACAGATGGCCGAGCCATAGGATCACCACTCTCTTCAATCCTAGCAAACATTTTCACTGAAGGCTTTGAAGAAAGAGCCCTTTCATCCACACCTATAAAACCAAGCTTCTACAGACGTTATGTCGACGACACCTTTGTTATTTGGTTCCACGGTCATGAAAACTTACCAACCTTTTTAGGACATCTCAATTCCGTAAACAAAAGAATCCACTTCACTATGGAAATAGAGGAACAAAACAGTCTATCGTTTCTTGATATACTCATCAGCAAACAAGCAAGACAAATAACCACAACTGTATACAGAAAACTCACCCACACGGACAGATACCTACACTTCCACTCCTATCATTCAACCTCGATCGAAGCAGAACGCCAAAATATCGTAGAGAGTTTTAAACAGAATGGTTACACGTCCTCCTTTATCAAAAACTACTTGAAGAAGATCACGACAGAAAGTAAAGATCAGAAAGTCATCACCACTACCACCATTTACTTACCATACCTACAACATTTCAGTGAAAAACTCAAACGCATAACCAAAAAGATTCAACACAGAAGTTTGGTGAAAATTTTACGCTATCTTAAGGTCCATTCTGGTAAAAAAACAAAGAGCGACCTACCAAAAAGAATATCAAAAACGTCATCTATGAAATTCCGTGTTTCTACAATGACACATACATTGGAGAAATGGGAAGAAAACTAGCGACAAGAATAAAATAATTTATAGATAATACAAGACTCATTAAAACACAAAAGTCAACCATTACAGAGCACGCCACGTCAACTTGACACAGAATAAACCGGGAGAAAACTAGAATCATCGACACAGACAAATTTTGGAAGACAAGAAAAATCAAAGAATCATTTTATATTGACACTATTAAACCTTCACAAAACAGAAATTCCAGATTAGAGGTGAGTAACCTGTGGCTGCCATTGGGTGAATCTACAACAATTCTCTCCTACAATCAGAAACAGTGATAATCCATCCAATCATAACATGCTCTCCACAATCCACCAGGACACTATAAAAGGCTGACAACACCTACATACACACTGACCTGAAGTCCAAAGGTGGGAGACTTTTGCAACGTCGTCATTTATACTTGTGTCTCCATAATGGGCAATTACGGTCCATTTTATAAAGTTTCATCATGAATGCTTTGCCTAAACAATCTTTCAAAGAACATTAATGACTCATATAACAGTGTTCAGAAACCCATTACAACAATACTAGTAACTCGTATATTAGTGTTCAGGAACCCGCTCCAACAGTACTAGTAATTAGTATAAGTGCTGAAAAACTCACTGCAAGTGCGACTAGTAGTTCATGCAGTAGCGTTTAGAAGCCCACTACAACAATACTAGTAGCTTATATAGAAGTGTTTGGAAACCCACTATAACAGCGAATAATTATTCATACAGTAGTTTTGAGAAAACTTACAACAGTTATTAATAAGAGTGTTCAGAAAAGCACACTGAGTAATGATTAGAAACTCGTACAGAAGAGTGAGAAACACATATACTAATGACTGAAAAGTTAAACAGCAGTGTTTAAAAACTAAGCCAATAATAAACAGAAAAAAAAAGCATCTGTGTCTAGAAATAAACAGAGTAGTCAAATATAAAACAATATAAAGACACAAAAACAAGAAACCCTATAACGTAATGGTTTTCAAAAGGTAGGCCGTTCTACATCAGAGGCAAACTAGAAAACTAAATGTAGTCCTCCGCAACCTCCGTATTTTTGTTCCACGAAATGCTCCATTTAGTTTTACTAATCTGTAAATAGTGCCAAATAATTTACACATAAAACACTGTAGAATGTACGAGCTCACACTATAGTATTCAAAACATTACCTCGCAGATTCAGAAAACCTTCTCAAAATGCACCAAATATCAAGTAGTATGTTTTAGATATTCACATAATAGTATTAAACAGAAATGTCCAGTAAAGTCTAAGTATCACTCAGAAAACTTTAAGACTTAAGAGATAATATTTTCATTTTCTTTTCAATATCAGCCTAGTTCTTAGGGCACTCGACTCACAATCTGAGAGTAGAGGAGGAGTCATATCTTGACCTCGAACATACTCACCCTTTCAGCTGCGGGGGTAAGCAATTGACCGCAATTCCATTATTCGTTGAAAAGTAGTATTTCAAAAGATGGCGGTTGGCGGCGTTAACAAAATGCATTCCTTCCTGTCTATTTCTTCAAAATTAGATAGCTCTCGTGTAGCTTTACGCGAAATTTAAAAGAAACTTTTCAATACATTACAATAAAAGTTATTATCGTTTCGTGTCAAGAGATAATACTGACTTCAAAAAAAGGTTCCGTTATTAAAATAACTTTTTGTATATATATAGCATTCACCAACTTCAAATATTTACTTGCAAGTGGAGCCCAAATAATGTTTTCAGAATTTCATACCCGAGACAATCTGTTCAATATTGTGTTGTTTTTTTTTAATTTATATTAGGAGAAAACTACAAGTTAGGTACTAGAGTTCTAAACGAATCTTATGGTCGTGTGAGGCGTCCCAGTGATTACGAGGTTAAACCTAAATGAGAGAAATATGTTCCAAAATACATGCTACTACTAAACACCTCTAGTACAAGAGACACTTTGAGTCAAATGGTCTGATAATAAATGACAAACCGATCGAGTTATCTAGTAAGCTACATCAGAGTTAATGATTCTTTAAAAACCTGACTATTACACTAGTAAAACTCAAACGGGTGACGGTACCGATATTCTAACTAGCTATAAACAGCTGAAGAAAATCATACATAAAATTTAAAACTTAAACACTGCTGTCTGATATAGGGACTTTGAATAATGACAGATACATTTCCAAAATACCTTTCTCTTTGTAATGTAACGGATTTGCTAATGTACATTTATTTTAATGTCGATATTTGTTTTAGTTAAACATATATCTTAAAATATGTGTAACTTATATAGTTAAATGTGTATTGCAAAAATACCGCCTATTCTCTAAATTTGTAGAAAATTCTTATCTGTGCTAACCGTCCCTAATTTAGCAGTGTAAAACTAGAGGGAAGGTAGCTAGTCATCACCACCCACCGCCAACTCTTGGGCTACTCTTTTACTAACAAATAGTAGAATTGACCGTCACATTATAACGCCCCCACGGCTGAAAGAGCGAGCATGTTTAGTGCGAACCCGTGACCCTCGGCCCGGCATGGCCAAGCGTGTTAAGGCGTGCGACTCGTAATCTGATGGTCGCGGGTTCGCATCCCCGTCGCAATCGAAGTAGCTTCGAGTAGCTTTGTGCGAAATTCAAAAAACAAACATACAAACAAACCCGTGACCTTCAGATTACGAGTTGAACGCCTTAACCCACCTGGCCATACCGGGCCTTTCTCGAACGTACGAATCAACAATGTACGATGTGTATATATAAAATACAAGTATTGTTGCTTTAGTTGAAACTGCTGGAGAAATCTCATCTCAAGCCTATAAAATATAACCAACACAACGCGGGAAGACAGTTTAATATTATTGATTTGCTACAGTTGATATACTGTACGACTCACTCGGTAGCTACAGTTGTGATTAACTCTTATTAATCGGAAAATTACACATACTCGACTAGGAACGTTTATAGATTTCGAACGTTACAAACCGTTTAACTACAGTGAATTAACTTCGGACGTTAGAATTTCTATGAAAACACTGTATAACCGCGGTTGTGAGAAACGAGTACATTAGATATTTTCGTTGGTGAAAACTTACGTGTGTTTAATGAAGCAGCTATCTAGCTTCCCCGAAAAGTGAATTGTACCTATCTATCAACACAGAATGAATTCGCTCCTCGTAAACCGTCTATAAAATATTCAGTTCCAGACTAGATAAAAGACTCAGTATTGTTTGTAAAACTCTTGTGTATAAATCATTTCTTCTAATAACTATTTATAATAACTGTTATTATAAATTGTGTTGTTGTTTGGATATTAAAATATATATATGTTACGAAAGAAAAATGCGCAGATTAATTTTATTGTCAAACATTGTACACTTGTTACATATCGACATTCAATTAACTTCTAAATTCAAATTTCCGAGAATCGTCCAAGATAAATTACAATATGTAATTCACTTGAGCATACAATAAAGACGTCAGAACTTTCCCAATTTCATTTCTGCACAGTTTGATGAAGTTTAAAAGCTTTCCACACATTCACATGCGTTACACTTTTAATTATATAGATTTAGATAGTATATTGACATTGTGTTATAATGACAATTTCCAATTAATATTAACCTTTTTGTTCATAGATTCTCACCTGTTACTAAACCCCACACTTCCCTTAGCACATTTACGGTACGACTTATTTCAGTCTCTTTTTTTTTTTTTTTTTTGATGGATGTGGTGCTCTTGGCTGATTTATATTACTTTGTTTTCCATTGCCATTGCGTGCAAGAGATATTCTAGCCTTGGAAATTCTAAATCCGAGATCTGAACACATCTTTGTGATCCGAGTGTATGAATATTTTACGTCGGAAAAGGCTGTTACATATCCTTTCCAAAAGCCATCAGTTTTCGATGGCATTATGTTATCTACAAAATGCCAATCAATGTCAGTTTAACTCTAACATGACTTTACATCGACTGTAATTGTCACGTGATTTTCAAATTTGTATAATTGAAATCTTTTTATCACAACGTACTCAACTTTCAATATTATGCATATTAGTCGCGTTTAAATTCTATCCGAAAACAATTGTAATGAAACACGCCAAGCTTTCAAAATAGAAGCAAAACATGTAGAATGAAATAAATAAAAACTTAATCTTAACTTTTCCAAACATTTCTTGTGAGAGGGATTGTCAGTATTTAGGCATCAGCACAAATAACTGACATATTTGATTGTCATCTAAATCACAGTTGTAGTATAGTTGTTTGTAACTTGTATTGTGACTGTTACATGTGTGCATATCAGTGTGTTAAGTTGTTATGCTATCTATTAATTTGAAAAGTTTTACTTTAAATGCTCTGAAAGTATTGGCTTCTTATGTGAACTTTTATTATTTCGTATATTTAAATTTTATTTTCTTAACAAGTGTCATATATTATACAAAAATCTATATCACATCGGTTTTCATTTACTGGTATTGTTGCTTTTTTACTTTAATACTCTTTCAAACTGTATTTTGATTATTAATCTATTTCACTTTTATAAAAATAGAATTTTATTGCATTATACCATAATAATATTTTACTGAGTTTTTTTGGAAAACAAGTTTTAAGTAATGTTATGATTTACTTAGAAATTATTTTAAAATTAGATTATTAGTAGCTCATAGACCTTGCTCTTACCATTTGGAGTTTATGACAATGACAGCTATAGTTTTAGTTCAATAATTTAATTAGTTGTTAAGTGCAAGTCTGAATAACGGCTATCTACATATACTGCCCATCATAGGTATCGAACCTCGAATATTAATGTTATACGCCTTAATGAAATATCCATGAAAATATTTTAGATAAATATGATATTTTCAAACAGTTTTAATATAACATAAAAATAATTATTAATTAATGAAATAATTACTGTCAAATGATACAATTTTAATGCTATTTATGGAGCCTTCTTCTGAAAAATAAAATATTTACTGTTTTACTTTTTGTTTCACTTCATTATTGTTTGATGAAACGGACATTTTAGAATGTTTGAACTTTAATATTTCTGCCTATTATTACGTATTCATGATTAACAAATATTTTATTTAAATGTAAGTGGAAGATTTCTTGTAAATATTAAAATCTTTATCTCCGCCAATTCATTGGATTAATAAATTCCACTTTTAGCTTTAAGTTTATATTGTTGTGTGTTTTTGTATTTAATGTCATCCTGTCCACTACAAATTTTTGTTTTCCATTCTTTGCACATAAATATTTATTAACATAACAACGGTGCGAGTACTGTCTGTTTGTTTTTATAGCGACCAATAAATTTCCCCTGTTAACTTTTTGAAAGGTAGATGGCAGTCAGATTCATGTGTTTATTTGTTCTTTTAGTGGTCACAAAAATATCTGTTAAACTGAGTCTGACAACTGGATAAATATAAAATCCTTCTCCTTCTTCACAGGATCTTTCGGCTTAAAAAAAAATCAACCATATTAAAACATAGTCTTATATGACGCAAGCAACAGCCACCTGTCAAGTTACTAATGGTTGTATCCACTGGTAGGTAATTGTGTTGGTCTGCGGGCTTGCACGTTGAGAGGATGATGATGTAACAATAGTTTATTAGATGTTTCAAAACGTGTTTTTTTTAGAATATTCCCAACTGAGGGCAGCTACATGATGTTACTGTTGTGATTGACATTTTAAAGAAGCTACGAACCTAATTCATGAACAGGTTGTGAACCTCCGTGTGCAATGTTTTGTCTATAAATGGATATATCCAGCTTCCTACAGAAGGGTCCAATCTTTCACATCTTGTCACAAAAGTGTTTTAAGTAGAACAAGCAATAAATAATCAGTGAAAGCTAATGGATATGGTATTTATCAACCTAAAAATTCCTTTATGGAGAATTAGCAGTTTTTTTTTCAACTGTTTTTGTCTTCAGTGATATTGTAGGAATACCTTAAAATGAAACAAAACTAAAATTGTCCACATTAAACTGCAACTTGATTGCTTACTTTGTAACCAAATATTCGAAAGATTTAAATAGCGAAATTATTTTTGCAGATGGCAATTAAGTAAAGCTTTTCCTTCTGTGTTAAACTATTTCAATAAGTTATATTAAATTTACTCTGAGTAGAGATGAATGATGTGAAACTTAAATACGCATACCTTTTTACAGCATTTTTTGATTAATTAATTATTTAACACGAATCTTTTGGAAGATGAAATATATACGAGAGTGAAAGAATATAAAGAGTGTATCATCTCTGGATCATGAATTAGTTTTCCTTTGTAACAGCAGATGGCGGTACAAAATTTGGTTTGGGTTGTTTGAATTTCGCCCAAAGCTACTCGAGAGCTATCTGCGCTAGCCGTCTCTAATTTAGCAATGTGAGACTAGAGGGAGAGCAGCTAGTCATGACTACCCACTCTTGGGCTGCTCTTTTACCAACGAATAGTGGGATTGACCGTCACATTATATCGACCCCCAACCGCTGAAAGGGCAAGCATGTTTGGTGTGACGAATTACAAGTCGAGCGCCTTAACCTCCTGGCCATGCCAGGCCGGTACAAAAATAAAACGCACAAAAACTGTTGTTAGTTGTTTTAAAACCAAAAAATTTAAAATATATATTAGATACAAATACTAAATTATGATACACGCCTAAACCTAAAAAGGATCTCTATTTTAGTTTTCTTCCAAGCTAGAAACAAGTGAAATTTCAATTCTATCTCCGGACGGCTAGTATGGGTATTAACAATTTTACTAGTAAAGCAGAGAACAACGTTTCTACCTTCTTAAGTTATTTTCAGGTTAACAAAAGAAAAAAAAAAAAACCTGTTAAGCTGAAGATGACATGAGAAAGTCGAAACGTTGTTCTCTGTTTTATTAGTTAAAGTGTTAATACCCATAACAGCCGCCCTGAAATACATTTTTACTTCAAGTGGGTTTCTCATCATCACAAAATTTCAATTGTTGTCAAACTGAAACGTAACTTATACTTAAAGACATTTCTTCTAATTATAGAAATGTGTTAAAATATAATAATTAATAACTTTAAAACATGATAACATGCTTCGTTTCAGGAGTATAGTAGTCTATCTTTTGAAAACAATTGCTTTATTGGTTTTTCGAGCTATTATTTGCTACCTATTGGGTTTTTAAAGATAATCCAATAATATGCAATCATTGTCATTTGAATTCACTAGATGGCAATACAATCAAGATACAGGTGATAAAAAAATGTGTAGTTTTTGTTACTCCAAGTTTTGTTTATCATTTATTTAATCATTTTAGGAGTTAGCAGAATATTAACTTAAGCAGTTTTATTAAAAATTTCTGTAAGCGCACTATTACTGTGTAAAAACCCCAGGTATCCCGTGAAAAATGAAATAGTCCGTGCGATATCCTCTTGTTTCAGAAAGAACAGCTATGTAGTGACTAACCGGTAAATCACTAATGTTTAACACTAAATATTTAGTTCCGATATTCGTAGTTGATGCAGCACAGATAGCCTATTACTTTGCTTTGTGCTTTATAACAAGCAAACTCGTTTAAAACAGTGGAGAAAGAATATGTTGGAATAGTGTTTTCTTTTTATAAGGCCTGTTGCCCACGTTTCTCAAACATTTTTTTTTTTATAATAGTTTAGAGAAGAAATAATGATGTTCACTCTTGAACACTTTGTAGCTTTTATATATTAACACATGTAGAGTACAGTTATGAGATTATTTTTTACATTTTAATTTTGATTTTGCTTGTGACATATAACCGAAAACAAACCCACTTTACGGCTGGTATGGGTATTAACATCTTTGTTGATTGGCAGAGAACAACATTTCGACCTTCCTAGGTCATTTTCAATTTAACAAAGAGTGGGTTTCTCGTCATCAAGGAAATCCAATTTATACATATACATATTGAGTTTAATCAGCTAAACATTTAAAAAAATGTAAACCATAAACAAAAAGTAAATTCTCGTAGGCCAGCTGTTAAGATTAACACACAAAAAAGCAAATAACGACATACATATATGCAATACACATTAATACGATGTATATAAAAAATATATAATATGTAATAATGCAAACTTTGTTTTTCTTTTATTTTAAAACTGTAAATAAACGTTTAATTCTGAACAACTCCCATTATCTACATGTCATTCAATAGATAATGATTCCAGTCACAGCCAGTTTTACAGAAATAGCTGAATTCTTTCATCACATTCAAAGAATTATATCAAAGCTCTTGTGTTGGACAACACGAAATACGTATTATGTAAATTACGATTTTCCAATACAAATATTTATGTAATAACCTTTACTCGAACAGCTGGTAAATTTATTCAATAAAAAGTACAACCAACAATAATTAGTCATAATTATGAATAACAGGCAGTATACGAAAAGCTTCTATGACCACTCTGTCTTAGGTCATTACTTGAATGTTTTTGCTTTTAGCAGCGATTATTGTTAAACTTGTATGTTGTACGCACGTGTAGCAGCACGAAACGCCACCCTTACGCACTACGGCTCTTGTCAAATTGTGTACCAATCCGCTGTTTAAAGAAAATTTGCTAATATTTCGTAATTAGTTTAATATGATATCAATAATTGTATATTCTAAAAAAAAACATAATAAGTGTTTTGTCTGATTCAACGTATATCAAGAAAGTATATTTAAATAATCAGAACTATATTTTATTATTTCTTCACTATTATTCTTCCGCACATAGCGTACTCAGTTACCGCGTGGATTCAACAGAAATATAGTGGTATTAGTTCGAGAGTAAGTAGAAAAGAGATTCTTATAGACATTAAATGGAACACAATGTAGTGAGAAAGGAAATTCCTAAAAAAAAAGTTTATTTTTTATTTTTAAATATTTTATAACAAAGATTTGGTTCTGTATCATGTGTTTACAAAATGGTAGTCATTGATGGCCTTAGACACAGACCTCGTGACGAATCTCCAAGAAGTTTTCGATGTGTGTGACGAGGAAAACCTTGGATATCTCAGCCTGAGAAAACTGACAGAACTCGGATACAAATATTTTGGAGGTAGCGAGGAGGTACGTTAAACAAAAGCTAAATTAATTCAGATATTAAAACTGTATCATCAATTTAAATTTGTTTCCTAATATATTTTTCACCTACGGCAGAACAAATAAAACAGCGACACTAGGTTCTCGAGAGAGGCACGACAAGCGTTGGTAAAATTTGTTCATAAAATATAACTTGTAAAGGTCAGAAGTGTAAAACTGTATTGCTATTGAATGTGAACGTCTATGTTTTGAAACTACAGTTCACTCCACTAATATATTTAAATTGAGATTAATATGTTGTGGAACTTAATTAACTTGATAAATATTATTAATCGAATTATATGTATTATAATAATTACTATTGTTCACACTGAGAATGAAAAATAGTTTATTTGAGAGAGTGGGGGTGATGGTTCTCATTTTCTTTGGTATATGTTTCTATCTTTTTGTGTTTGATCTAATTTATATAAATATGCAGTTCTGCTGTCATGTGAAAATACAATATAAATATGACTTTATACATATTTTTGTAAGTACATGAATATACTTTATTATAATTATTACAAGTAAATTTTATTAAAAGAATAATATTCTATGTGAATATCATGAGTTAAAATATGTTTTGAAAATCGTCGGTGATTATAGTTTGTAAAATAACCGAATATTATTGTAGGTGATTTTTCAGTTCTTCGAAAGTTAAAGCTATTATTTTATCCTAGTTATTGTCACAAATATTCAAATGTGGATCTTCCAATATCGACCTCTCAATGAAATGGAATGTAACTTAGCAACGTGTATCAAAATGTGAGTCTTTCAACATCGACCTCACAGTAAATTAGGACGTATCTTGGCAACATATACACTTAAAATTAAAATGACACACATTTTCCTTTTCATGCCCATTAGGTGTTGAGGACGTTGCTCCTTCGTAGTTTGTAATTTCCTAACATAAAACAAATTATTTATACGGAAAGCTATCACTATATGAAGGTGACGTAAACTAAACACATTCGCAGTGTTGAAACTCCAGTTTCGGTTATTCTATAATTGACGTCGATCAAAATTTCTCATAACAATAAGAACAACTTACCATTTTTGTGTCTGAATATTTTAGTTTACCTGACATCTTTCGGTCATGCGTGTTTACGTCCATTAACATTGTTCTGTTTTTTATTACTATTAGTTATTTACAGAGAGATAAGCTTGGCTTCGGGAGAAACAGTCTCTTCCCACCACCTGTGGGAAAGGAAGTAGGTCTTCCGGTAATGAAAATACTAACCCCAGAAGAGAAAGCGAGTAAGGGGTGGGAACGGATGGGGTAAATTGCTGGGAGGAAAAAAGCTCTAACTTAGTTGTTCAGATTTTACACATGTTTAAAGTACCGAAGTGAAATATAACATTATCTGGTATACTTCGTTATCAAATGTCGTAAACACGTAGAATTTCCAGAAATTTATACGCTACAACAATAAAAATGAGCTTGAATTTTATAGATGTAAACAAACCGACAAAACCCCTTTATCTTATAAACAGGAAATAGAACATGAGCTGATATAATTAACATTTGAATTCCGAAGTTAAAACTTCATGAGCTAAGTTGTTGACTGGTGACTAACGTTGATCATTTTACTATTGGCTTGTTTATTAAGTTTAAAAAATGACATTTCAGAGGTGTTAATACACGTCTGTGGTTGCAATACCTTATTGCATCTCTATTCTCTAACATACAGACAAACACAAATTTAGGAAGACGGGGAAAAACATATGTATCAAGTGAAAACTGTGACATGCCGAAAACAATACGAAGTTGCGAATGCTACAGCGACATCTTGTTGTGAGTGGTTTAGTATTTCAGAGTTACAGTAACAGTACATTAACCACTTTGAGAAGCAGTAAAATATAATATACATATCAGTGATACTTACAGTAATCATTTGCCGTGAACACTGTGGTATATTACATTTAACAATGATGTTTATGGTAATCACTTTCAAGGAACAATATGATATAATTTTAGGTTTTAGTGGTTTTATGGAAAACCACTTGATGTAATGTTAGTATTTGACTTTAAGGTTATTTATTTACTGGTAAGAACAGTAGACACTAATACAACAGTTTCACTTACTTGCTAATTATCTTTCATCTCTGTTCTACATAGCAAACGCAACTCTTTGGTGACTTAAAATTTTGACCATTAGCTAATGTTCTCTCAGGAATCCACCGAATCGACGTAATTTACTGTATGTTTTCTTATAGCAAAGCCACATAAGGACTATGTGGACTCAGCTATCTGCTGAGCCCACCGAGGGGAAGCGAACCCCTGATTTTAGCGTTGCAAATCCGTAAACATACTCCTGTACTAGCGGGGTGCTGTAATTTACTAACAGACTCAAACATCAGTTGTAATATACTCTACGTAACTGTGTTTTACATTACCTAAACTGTTCTAAAACTTTGCAGACATTTAGCTGCATAATCTGAAATGAAATTTCCATCTAGCTGACCTTCATTAGTTAATATTGTATAACGCACTACGAAACGTAGATAACCTTTCACCATGGCGATATGGCATATTATAGTTTACAATGACTGTTCTGTGAAAAATATAATACACTAAATGTTCCGGCGACATTTACAGTAACCACTAGTCGAAAACAATATGACATACGCTAGAGTGTCGTTTGTTGTGATTAATATGGTGTGATATGTCATATAATTTTATGCTATGAACACAATGATGTAATAGAAGTCCATATATTACATCTTATTTGATACAAAGAACTGACCTAAAGTCTGAGTGAAAACACTTATTACCTACGTAAAATACATAGGGGAATCCTAACAGTAATTTTCAGAATTAAGTACAATGTTGATGGCCTTTTAGATTGTTTTTTTTACGTGACTTGTTTATTATTGGGTGAACTGTAATCAAGTATACGTCATGGAATCACAGTCATCTTGGTGTATAAACAAATTGATGGATATTGACCATATTGATAACTTGAGGGTTAAACAATATGAAGTGTTATATATTACGATAGCATTTATAGTCTGATCACTTGCGTGACGAGTATGGTATGATATGTGTAACAGTGAAACGTACAGTAACTGTTCGTTATTAGTATGGTCTAAATAATATGTTATTATATACTATAGTAAATCATACATTAACTTCTTGTTCTAGCTATATGGTATGATGTATGTTACAGTAAAACGTACAGTAACTATTCGTTATTAATATGGTGTGATAGAAATAACAAGCTATGACATGTTATACTAAAGCACAAAGTAACGTATTGTAACTATATGGTATGATGTATGTTACAGTAAAACGTACAGTAACTATTCGTTATTAATATGGTGTGATAGAAATAACAAGCTATGACATGTTATACTAAAGCACAAAGTAACGTATTGTAACTATATGGTATGATGTATGTTACAGTAAAACGTACAGTAACTATTCGTTATTAATATGGTGTGATAGAAATAACAAGCTATGACATGTTATACTAAAGCACAAAGTAACGTATTGTAACTATATGGTATGATGTATGTTACAGTAAAACGTACAGTAACTATTCGTTATTAATATGGTGTGATAGAAATAACAAGCTATGACATGTTATACTGAAGCACAAAGTAACGTATTGTAACTATATGGTATGATGTATGTTACAGTAAAACGTACAGTAACTATTCGTTATTAATATGGTGTGATAGAAATAACAAGCTATGACATGTTATACTGAAGCACAAAGTAACGTATTGTAACTATATGGTATGATGTATGTTGCAGTAAAACGTACAGTAACTATTCGTTATTAATATGGTGTGATAGAAATAACAAGCTATGACATGTTATACTGAAGCACAAAGTAACGTATTGTAACTATATGGTATGATGTATGCTGCAGCAAAGCGTACAGGTACTATATGGTATGATCTATGCTGCAGCAAAGCGTACAGCTACTATATGGTATGATCTATGCTGCAGCAAAGCGTACAGCTACTATATGCTGAAGGCGTTGTGGTATGTTAAATATGTTCAGTAATATGTATAACTATTACGATAATCAGGCATCTTAAAATCAGTCATGTGATCTGGATGACAAATGATTTTTCATTTACCCTATATTTCACAAACGTGTCTCAGAAAAAAACTTGTTCCAGTCGTTACTTTCAAGTGAACCACAGAGATCAAAGTGTTCCGTATTGTTCAGATACCATAGTTAGACCTCAAAGAATATATTCGGATATTTACTCAAGCGTGGAGTCATTAAACACATGGAAGCCAGCCAGTCAGAGTTGGGTGTTACGAATTAAGTCTAAATGGTTTAAACTATTTTTAGCAGAACACGGAACCATTCGAAACCAATTGTATGGTTGTTTGGTCACCCGGATATGGCAAATCATCAACCACGATTCAAGCATGTCAACCACCAATATTGATTATGGTTCGCCACGTCGTTGAATACAAACTCTGTAAGTGTGGCTGAAGTTCGCAGCCGCAACTGGACGAAGTATCAGTGTGCAGACGGTTAGAAACAGACTTTATAAGACTGACCTGTGTGCCACACATCCAATGAAGTACATTTTGCTCTTATCAAGACAAGAACCAGCTTCTCTGTGATGGTAAGAACACGTCCAGGACCAGTGGGCTAAATATATAGAGATGAAGTGTGATTCACCATACATAGATAAGGGCTTATTTTAATTTGGAATGTTCATCAAATTATATCCATTTCATTTTCATATACATATATCTATACACACACACACACACACACATGTACATATGTATCATTCCATGCCAGTACAGTAACCATTCGTTAAATTTAACTGTATATAAAGGAAAGTAAATAGTAGGGTTTTGGGAGTAAATTGTGGGAAGAAATAAGCACTGATGAACGAACTAACCTCTACATCCTGCGAAATAGTAATTAATTAATTAATGCCACACATAATAAGCATCACATTCTATAATCCTTTGAATAATTGGCCCTACATTCAACTAAGCATAATAATGAAATGCGAAACCTGTCAACACGCACATTTCTAGAAGAATAACAACGACTTTGACTTAATGAAGTGTCATTTTGCTTAGTGGACTTCTTTCTATCAAACACGTTTGATATTCTGTGTGGACATACATCATATTCCGTCACTTTACTCCAGACAGATCCCAAAGTTGTTCTGAAAATATACCTTCAAAGAAGTGGAAGTGGATAATTGAGGACCTACTTAAAACTCTGACTAAAACATGCAACATTAGTGTCAGATTGTCTTTGTTGATCGCAGTCCATAGCAAATTTAAGGGTCATAAACTGTAAAGATGTAAAAATCACATCTACTAGATGTTTATTTACGAGCGTAGGTTAAATAACCGATTATCTATTTCTTTATTCCAGTGCACATGAGTGGTAATAAGGTTCTTGAGGGAGTGACAATTATTATTTTATAACAGTAATTTTACCTTTATCTGATTATTATTATAATATCATAGATTTTCTATTATTCTTTGAGCATTTTGGGCAATGTATTTCACAATGATACTGTACATCATTGTGAATTCATAGTTTCGAAAATCGAATATCTGACTTTCTTTCCAGGGTTTCATATAGAGAATAGATTAAGCTTTTACGTTATTCACGGGTTCTTTATTTTCATTACTGATTGTTGTTTGCTTGAAATTAAATATAAAGCTACACAACGGGTTTTCTGTGCTCTGCCCACCATGGTTATCCAAACCCGGTTTGTAGCGTCGTAATTCTGCACATTACCATTGTACCACTGGGAAGCATTCTTCACTGAAATTACAAGTTTTAATGAGAAGAAGTTAATTTAATTGGCTTTATGTTCTTCTTGTTACGTGTTACCATAGAACTATTATTGCTCTATTAATTTGTTAGTCTCTCTCCATGCGAGATGTTGTCTGACCGATCGCTGCATGTTTGGTATATCAGCTTTCTTTGTATTTCTGTGTCTCTCTTCTCGTGTATGTGTGTATATATATATGTTTATATTTCCACCATAATTTTAACTACTCAGTAAACAAAATAGATACATTGTGGTTACAAAATAAAAGTGCAAATTTAAAAAGCAGTAATGTTCACAATTTCACTAAATAATCTTTATCGACATGATCTAAAAAGAAAAAAAAAGTAGTCCAGGTTTTGTTCGCAAAACTTGATCTCATTTTAATTTTTCCATTTAACGATTCAATTGAACTTGAAGTTTAGTTTATGGATAAAACAAGTAATATGTTTTTATAAACCTAATTTTGTTTTTTAAAAAAGGCAAACTACGTTTTGCCAGATATTCACCTGATGATGCAAGATAAATCTAGTGAAACTTAGTGTTGTTTGGAAAATAACAAAACAGGTTCTTCATAATAATTACTTATAATGTAATTCAAGTTATTTCTGTAATGTCATTCAAGTTATTCCTGTAATGTAATTCAAGTAAAGTTAATTTTGTCGAAACTTTGACCTTAATTTTTTCCTTGGCCTTTTTCATATAACTTGTTAAATATTTTCTTAATTTCAGATATGAGTACATATACAAGTTTCTTTACACAAGATGGGGATTCCAAGCTATAAGCTATCTCAACTAAACTTTCTAATAATCGTTTCCTTACAGTGTATACTTTAGAATTCACAAACACCTATTAAATAAATAAACTTGTGTATAATACGTTAATATTTCTCTAACAATAATATAATTATGCTAATATTTATGTAGTGCGTAAATAAAATATTTATTCAAAGAGTCAAAAACAATCTCATGAAGTAGAAGTAAAGTATGTACTGATATTTTAATCCTTTATAAAAAAAATAATATGAAAATAGCATGTTTTATTACAGCCAGTGGAACTAATTGTACACCTCAAACACAAGATTGTTTTCGGTCTGGTTCTCATGATTAATTGCATATCTACAGCATGAAAATATATGAATTATTTTCTATTTATAAACATATTTCACTTGATAACTTTTCCAAAGGGTAGATAGCAGTCAAAATTGTCAGTTTATTTGCTTTTACAGTGACTACACAATATCTCTTGCATTAAATCTGACGAAGGCTTAATATTAACATCATTCAGGAATGGTAGAAATATAAGTTCCAAGTTTCACTGTGTCGGTATTTGGGTATTGATGTTAAATACCCAGGAGGGTCAGGTACATTTGACCTCTTCCTCCTAGAAATATAAAAAAGAATGTGTTCGTTTCATTTGAATTTCGCGCCAAGCTATACGAGAGCTATCTACGCTAGCCGTCCCTAATTTAGCAGTATAAGGGAAGGCAGTTAGTCATCACCACCTACCGCTAACTTTTGAGTTAACCATTTTTTACCAACGAATAGTGGGATTAATCGTGATATTATAACATTCCCACAGCTGAAAGGGCGAGCTTGATGGGTGTGACGGGAAATCGAATCCGCGACCCTCAAATTACAAGTCGAGTGCCTAATCACCTGGCCATGCCGGGACCGAAAATATATGTATATAATAAGTTTCTTAAGGAATAATACAGAAACATGTGTATCTATACAGAGAGACAAAATAACTTTTCCATTTCTAGTTCTTTTGTTGTTTGTTTATTTTCAAACACTCTACTAAAGTAATCAGAAGAGTAAGAAAGCATAACTTAAAAGTACACTTTCAGAAATTCAGTTATTCAAAATATTGAAACAGCCTGTACTTTTAATCGCATAATGACTATGTTTGTATGCTTTTAAGCATGGTCCAGCATGGTCAGGTGGTTAGGACGCTAGACTCCTAGTCTGAGGGTCGCGGGGTCGAATCGCCGTCACAAAGAACATGCTCGCCCTTTCAGTCGTGGGGGTATTATAATGTGACGATTAATCCCAGTATTTGGTAAAAGATTCCCAGAGCGGTCATGACTAGCTGCCTTCTCTTCAGTCTTACACTGCTAAATTCAGGACAGCTAACGCAGATAGCCCTCGTGTAGCTTTGCGCGAAGTTCAAAACAAACAAACAAACAAGCTTGTTTTCAAACGCAAATACACACACTAGGCTATCTACGCTCTGTTCACCAAAGGGAATCGAACTACATATTTGTATGTTGTTCTTTGTTGTTTGTAATTAAGCACAAAGCTATTCAAAAGGTTATCTGTGTTCTGTCCACCACGGTTATCGAAACCTGGTTTTTAGCATTGTAAATCTGCAGACATACGAGGGCTGTTCAAAAAATACGCGGACTGACGTCATAAAACAAAATGTACTTTATTTAGAAGTTACAGGTCTGGGACCCCTTCAAAGTACTCTCCTCCCCAACGCACACACTTATCCCAACGGTGTTTCCACTTGTTGAAACAGTCCTAATACGCTTCTTTTGTAATGTCCTCCAGCTCCTTCGTCGCATTTGCCTTAATCTCGGGAATCGTCTCAAATCTTTTTTCCTTTCAAGGGTCTTTTGAGTTTGGGGAACAAGAAAAAATCGCAAGGAGCAAGGTCAGGTGAGTAGGGGTGGGTGGGGAAGAACAGTGATCGAGTGTTTGGCCAAAAACTCACGAGTTCTGAGGCACAAATTTCGCAGCAACGCGGTGCATCTTCAATTTTTCGGTCAAAATCTCGTAACAAGATCCAACTGATATCCCACACTCTTCAGCAAGCTCCCTGACAGTCAGACGTCGATTTGCCCGCACCAGGGTGTTGATTTTGTCGATGTGTGGGTCGTCAGTTGACGTGGAAGGACGTCCAGGACGCTCATCATCTTCAATGGACTGTCGATCATCCTTAAAACGTACATGCCACTTGAAATATGCCGTACGCTTCATAGCAACATCACCATAAGCCGTGTTAAGCATAGCAAAAGTTTCAGTCGTAGATTTTCCAAGATTAACACAAAATTTCACAGCAAGTCGTTGCTCCTTCAAGTCATTCATTCTGAAATCCGCCAAACGAAAAAAATCGCACTTCACTTTTAACCGCGTAGCTAATACACAAATGAAGATATCTGCAATCGGGAAATGGCTTCGTAATCAGCTGATCTGTGCAAACCTAGCAACACCAAGCGGATTCCCCTGGAACCAATGGGAGCCGCGCAATTCAAACAGTCCGCGTATTTTTTGAACAGACCTCGTACTGCTGTGTCACTGGGGGGTATGTTAATGTTGTAAGCCCATACACTTACTGTCAAAGATTTAAAAATTATATGTTTGAAAGTACCTTCGTGTAGATCAGCTACGTGGGGTTTTTATTCGTCTATCCATTCGTTACAATAGGTTGTTGTTTTGAATTAAGCACAAAGCTACTTAATGGGTTATCTGTGCTCTGCCCACCACGAGTATCGAAACTCGGTTTTTAGCGTTGTAAGTCCGCAGACATACCGCTGAGCCACTGGGGGGAGGGCGTTACAATACGTCTCAGAAGAAAAGATGGACTGGTAAACTAATCTCAATATGTGAAAGTGGCAATTTATTTGTCTATGCTTTATTAAACATTGAATGGTAATGGCTTACATTCGTTGTTACATTCATTAAAATATTGTTTCTTTCTTTTTGGTTGGTTTGTTCTAGAGCAAATCTACACTTGCGCTCTGGCCACTGCAGGAAATCCAGACCCTAGATTTCAGGATTGTAAGTCTATAAAATTGACCCACTGGAGAACCTCTATGTTACTGTTTATTTGTGAACATGAGAAAAAGAAGTAAATAAATACAAGTTCAAGTAACAAAGCGTACGAACAGTTATTAGCGTGAAAAATTGAAAACATGATCACAATCTACGTCTAAGGACAAATTCACGTGTTTTCTTACTTCATCGTTACCACTAAATCCTTAACTGCCTGTAAACAGATTGGCATGTTGATAAAAAAAAATGTATTTATATTAAACATTCCAAAATGGTATTTTAACTGATATAGTATGTTTGAATAAGTTCTAAACAATTTTCATTGTTTAACGAGCATACTGTACATCAACCGAAAGTTTATTTTCTTTATACCCATATAATTTGCTGGTTGGGATGATAAGTGATTCATATTGTAGTTATAAAACAATTATGGTGCCGCACATGCAAGAACTGTGAATCCAAGTGTTCGTGATTTACGATTCGTCGCAACAAATATTCGCCCCGTATATTGGGGCTACGATTTATTCCGGCTGAGCTTCCAGTTTATTATGTTACGTATGAGAGTTTGAAATAACCTGAAACTGGGTGAAATGATAATTTAAATTTTGAAGTTAATTAAATGTTGATATCAAATTTATGAAATTTCCAAACAAGATTGAAACACACGATTTTCTTTCTTTTTTAATGCAGATATATTTTAATAAACAAACAATAATATAATTTGTAATAATGATTATTACAAATAATGATTTATATACAAAAGGTTTACAAACTTACAAACAATATTGAATCTTATATCTGACCCTTATCTTCTTTGATATCTTATCGAGTTTTCACAATGAGCGAATCAATTTCGAGCCGCCACCAGTACAATTCACTTAAAGGGAAGTTAATTAGCTCTTTGCTTACCACGCGTGATTTTTTCACAGCTGAAGTTATACAGTGTCTTGGTAAAAATATTAACGTTCGGTAATCTGAGGGTCGAGGGTTCGAATCGCCGTCGCACCAAACATGTTCGTGCTTTCAGCCTTGAGGACGTTGTAATGTGACGGTTAAAATTATTCGGTAAAAGAGTAGGCTAAGAATTGGCAATGGGTGGTACTGACTAGCTAGCTGTCTTCTCTCTAGTTTTACACTACTAAATTAAGGACGGCTAGCGCAGATAGCACTCATGTAACTTTGCGTGAAATTCAAAAATAAACAAACAAGTTAATGTTCAACATCAATCCTCTGAAGCTAAAAAGTTTTTAATGCTCGAATTCTATAAATGTTTCTGGTCAAATATCTGAAGTCCCTGATTAATAAGCATTAATCACAATTATAGCTTCTATAACAAACTAGTAATAGATATCGTATGTTACTACTTTTTGGCGCGTCACGTTAGTTACGTTTTATAAGCCTGAGGAGAACTTTTAGAACTTTCAGTGTGCACAGCAATACTGACAATACGCTAGTGTTTACATACACACATCCAGGGTTGATTCTTACACTTGAGAATATTCTACAACTGTAGTGAATAAAAGAGAATTTAGTAAAACATATTTAACAGTATAAGTTACATAAACTTCTCAATATACATATTTAACTGAAACAAACATTGATATTAAAATAAATATATAACAATAAATCCGTCACAGCTATAAGAATGACAGCCAATTCAATTATTTCCAAACAAGAGCAGTCCAAGAGTTGGCGGTGGGTACTGTTATTAACTGCCTTCACTCTAGTCTATCAATTGAAAACTAGGAATGGCTAGCACAGATGACATTTGTGTATCTTTGCTTGAAATTCTGATGCAAACACATCAATAATAGTGTTAGAGTAAAATGTGTCTTCCTTTTTACTCAAACTTTATCACATAAATTTTTAGTCGTACCATAACGGCTACAGAACAGATCTGTGTATGTGTGGGATGATTACCAATACAAACTTTTACCTCATAACTCCGTTTTATATTGATGATTTGATCTCCAATTACAGTTGTGGACTTGGGACGTAAAATCCTTTAGATTGATGTATTTGACAAAGCCCAAGGTTTCATTGATTAATTTACTCTAATCCTGACTAAAATAATTTCAATTTAAGGATAGGCTAGTAAAGATCCAAGCTTGGAAAACAGCTCATAAAAAGGGTTTGGTTTGGTTTGAATTTTGCGCAAAGCTACACGAAAGTTATCTGCACTAGCCATTTCTAATTTAGCAGTGTAAGACTAGAGGGAAGGCAGCTATTAATCACCACCCACCGCTAACTCTTGGGCTACTATTTTATCAACGAATAGTAGGATTGACCGTAATATTATTACGCATCCACAGTTGAAAGGGCGAGCATGTTTGATGTGATAGGGATTCGAATCCGCGATCCTCGGATTTCGAGTCAAGTGCCTTAACCATCTGGTCATGCCGAGACTATAAAAAGGGGTAGAAGGTCTAATGTATTAATTTACTCTAATCCTCCCCAAAATAATTTTAAGTGCCGCAGATGTTAAGAATTCTTTCGATAACGATTTTTATATATAGCGTTAGCGAAAGAAAGTGAAGTGAACACCTGAAATAAAGCGAATTTCACAAATCTTTCTATCGAATATTATTTGATTGTGTGGCTACCATGGTGACTAGGCAGTACAGCACTTTGTAGACCGATGTTCACTTATCGACGTCACTGGCACGTTTACACCTGGTAAACCAAACATACAGTTTCCACGAGTGCCTGTAATCTCACCGTGAAAAGTGGGTATTTCGCTAGAATGATAACTTGGTTGACTGAACACATAGATACATGAGTAAGTTGTAGAACTGATAATCGAATAGGAAAAATATACTTTTATTTTTTACGGATATCAAACATAATATTAATGGTTTATATCTGTTGTTACCTTCGTTTTAAAAATCCCACTGGTAATAAGAGAAGGATGTTCAATGTTGTCTTGTTGGTTTGTTTGTAAGCATGGCGAAAACAAACAACAAGGTTAACCAACTGATCATGTTGACAGTTATTGGCGTGTTTTAAACATATGATAATTTTGGAGTTTAAACAATATTGCAGTCGGCAAACAATATACATCCACGTGTTTTACCATTTCTTCTTAACCACTAGCCCCCTTCATTATCTGTAAACAGATTAATTTTCTTTTGGATTAGAGTTCACTGTCACTTACTTTACTTAAGATCACATGTAAGACGTGAGGCAGTTTAGTTCATCTGGATGATTATGATGCTATGCCATATTAATATTCATACTTGTATGTGAACCATTTCTTCACAGTTGAAACTTTAAGTTACTGTTCCAAGTCAAATTAGAAGCCAAAATCCCAATGCATTACTTGAAGAAGATAGTGTGAAGAGTTTTTGGTTGTATTCTCTGAAACCCCATCTAATAAAACCCTCGTTAAAAAAACAACAACTTTCATATGGTTCTGCTGTGAACCCAAAGGGTATGCTATAGTTTTCTCCCACTGCTTTTATGCTTGCTTGTACCCTTTCAGGGAACAAGTTGACTAACTTACTGATTCGCCAATTCTGATGAAAGATAATAAAGTTAATTCAAATAAAAATTAAATCAATGGGTTTAAAAATAATAAATTAATAAATAGCATTGGGTAGTTAATTCCTACGACAAAATTTGGTGTATACATGACTTGAATAAAGAGAAGTATAATAATTACAGTTGACTGACTTAATAGGCCCAGCATAGCAAGAAGACTAGAGCGTTGGACTCGCAATCTGAGAGTCGCGAGTTCGAATCTCCATCCCAGTGATCATGCTCTTTCTTTCAACCGTAGAGGCGTTAGAGTGTTATGGTCAATCCCGCTGTTCATTGATAGAAGAGTAGCCCAAGAGTTGGCAGTGGGTGGTGATGACTCGCTGCTTTCCCTCTAATCTTCCACTGCTATATTAGGGACAGTTAGCACAGATAGCCCTCGTGTAGTTTGGGGCAAATTCAAAACGAACAATAAAACTGAATTTAATTTAGTTCACACCATAAAAAATAGTTGTTCAATATACTTGTTGATATAAAGCAGCACCTAGATCACTACTGTTTCTGCCCTATTTACTTCAGATTAATAAACCCTCGTTAGCGCTGCATATGGAATATACAGTGCGGTTGATATATTATAACCTAATATTATTTGTTTTAATTTGTCAGCTATTATAATTAATTCAGGTTATAGCATAAATTAGTTCACTTGTTTGAAAGTATTAGAATTGTGTTGTTTATTTTTGTTTTTATTTTGAACTTTAAGCAAAGTTACATAAGGGTAGTTAAGCTTTGGAGGTTAATCTGCATCCGAGTTAAAATATATAAAAAACGTATTTATCTTCACTGGAACTCTATTTTAACTATAAGTTCAGTCCTGTAGCCAAAAACGATATTCATTGAGAATCCACTTTGTAAAATAGCCCATAAACATATAGCGATATCTGTTGGGAAAAACATTATTTAAACGTCCAGAAGGTAAAAATGATTGGTTTTCTTATTCAAGAGAATTCACTACATACAACTATACAAAACTGAGAACGATATTTATTGAGAACTCGACATAAAAACAGTCTAGTAGCTGACAACAATATTTTTTGTGAATCCGATCCAAACAAACGTCTACTAGCTGATAACGATATTCATTAAGAATCCGGTCCACACATGTCTAGTAGTTGACAACGATATTCATTTAGAATCCAGTCCACAAAAAAAGGTCTAGTAGCTGACAATAATATTTTTTTGTGAATCCGATCCACACAAAATTCTAGTAGCTGAAAACAGTATTCACTGAGAATCCGGTACACACAAAAGTCTAGTAACTAAAAGCCATATTTATTGAGAATTCGGTCCACACAAAAGTCTAGTAGCTGACAACAATACTTATTGTGGTTCCGATTCACAAAAAAGTCCAGTAGCTGAAAAACGGCATTCATTCTACACAGAAGTCTAGTAGACAAATTTAGTATTCCTTTGAAATACGTATGTGCTCTACGCAAGAGTCCAGTATACTATAATGATATTTATTAAGAATTCAATCTTCACCTATATGTTAAGTATTGAAAAAAATAACATTTATGGGAAATCCAATCGATACTTTTTCAGTTTCAACTTTTTTTTTCCTTTTTTGGAGTGAAGAACCTAATGCTACTCGGAATCATCACCAGATGTAAAGTATACATAGATGAACCATCACAAGATGTAAGGTATACACAGATGAACCGTTACAAGATGTAAGGCATGCACAGATGAGCCATCATAAGACTGGTGCGAAAGTTTATAAAGACAAAATACGTAGCTGACTGTTGAACTACAAGGGAGCCACAAACATCAATGGCAATGCTACAGGGTTGCTGCTCCACAGAAGTCATTTCTTATAATAACCATCTATTAAATATCCTGGAACCTGGTATGTTGGAATGGTTTAATTTAGTGAACTGTAAGGAAAGGTTGCGCATTATTCTCCAAGTGTTCTTCTGAACCAACAGTTGTGTTTAAAAGTTAAATAGAACTCGATCATATTGTACGGAGTGCGGCATGTTGAGCACTCTTCATGGGCACGTGCATACTTGATGGACATTGTTGTAAAAATTGTGAATTATATTAGAAGTGGAAGCTCTCTCATCCATTAGCCCCCTGCTAGTACAGCGGTAAATCTAAGGATTTACAATGCTAAAATCAGGGGTTCGATTCCCCTCGGTGGGCACATCAGATAGCCTGATGTGGCTTTGCTATAAGAAAAAACACAAACACAAACTCTCATCCATCAACAGTTTGTTGAGTCTTTGAAGAAAAGTAGTGATTGCACTGTTGATGATCTTACATATTTTGCAGATGTAAGATGGTTAAATAGAAGAAAAGTCTTGGATCGATTTGCTTCCTTATTTCCTCAAATAAAAGAGTATCTTATTTAAAATGGTAAGATTGAAAATATCCCTGAAATTGAAACTTTGCCATGGCAGTGTGATTTGCACTTTCTGTGCAACATGATAGCTCACTTAAATACGATGCTTTAGGGAAGGGGTAAAATAATTAGCGAACAATCACAGTCTATTCATGAATTTCAATTTAAGCTAAACTTCCTTGCAGAACAATAACAAAAGAATGATTTCACACATTTTGTAAAGTTGTATAGTTTTCTAGAAAATAGTAAGGACTATGATTTCTCTGATGCTAAAGATTATCTCTGTGTAAACTGGATAAAAAGTATATCTCAAACTTTGAATCACGTTTCTCCGAATTTAAAAATTTGAAATTGATATTTGAATTTTTGCATGATCCATTTCAATTTGACTTAGGAAATTTCAGTAAGAAAATTACATCTTTTTTTTTTTTTTTTGAATAAGTGTGGATTTGAAGACGAGATGCTTTCCCTGTAAAATGTAGAACACATAAAAGGTAAACAAAAATGTTCTATCAGAGAGATGTGGCTCACTATTCTGGTAAATGAGAGTCTTCCAAATTTAAAGATAGCAATTTGAAAATTATTTTCCATGTTTGGATCCACCTGGGTGTGTGAGTCAACATTTACTAAGCTAGATTTTCTCAAGTCTAGATACAGATTTTGGCTTACCGGCATAAATTTAGAGGTAGAGCTAAGATGATCATTGAGCATAGATATTAAGCAAAATTTCACGAAACGTGTTGAATAAAACCCACATCAATTTTCACATTGAAAGTTAGTTGAAACGCAGTTATTTTGATTAAACTAACATATTTCTTTTTTTTTTAATAGTGTGGTCAACGTTGTTTTCGTTAGCCACAGCTGTGATCACTATGAAAAATAAGTTGCCCATTCCTGTTCTAGACCCTAAGCAATGTTTAAATGTTTAATGTATACAATGATAGGTAATTCTATATCTTGAGAAAGGTTTAACGTACACGGTGATAGGTTATTCTGGGTCCCAAGCAAGGTTTAATGCATATAATGACGGATTACTTTTGATCCTAAGAAAAGTTTAATATATGCAATGCCAGTTTATTCTAGACTCTAAACAATGTTTAGTGTATACAACAACAGGTTATTTTAGACCCTAAGAGAGGGTAATGCATACAACGACAGGTTATTTTAGGCTCTAAGCAAGGTTTAATGTATACAATGACAAATTATTTTAGAACCCCAGTTAAATGTATAATATCTACGTTATCATTTTGACTAACACCAACTAATTTTATCTGTTTGTTAAAAAAATATAGCATATAATGTTTCACACCTTTATCAAAGGCCTAATACTGCAAAGTAACAAGTAAACACTTGTTTTTACGGATAAACATTTATTTTCCATTGATCTCAAACGCTCGCCAATTTGAACCGAAATTCTGAACATTTCTATAGTTTAAGTTATCATGGCTAGTTACATTTTCTAATTTGATATATTTCAAATTAAATAATGTTATACTTTTAAAATATAAACCAGTTATGCAAATTTAGAGAAAAGTTGAAATTATTAGACACATACAAAACAGTAAGAAACAAGAGATAGACCATTTATAAATAAAAACAAACGATGAACAGCTTGCCCAGTTAAAATGACTTATTAATTTGCTATTGTTAGCACTAATGTACCACTGAAGTGTTTATCCTTGATAATAATACCTGCCATTTCAGATAGACGTATAAAAATGACAATTTATGGATTTTTCTACGGTGCAGTAGCAAAGGGGTGAAACTTATTTCTAATTCTGCGCACCTGGAAAATGTAAATGTTGTACATTAATGTCATGAAGGCTGTTAATTATAGCCATCGTATATAAGAACAAAAAGCTTTTCTCTCTTGTTTGCCTCAAATATTTGCTCTCATCGAACTAATTTGTTTGCTTCCATTTATAGATGTAATATGTTTTGTAGCTCAGTGATTTAAACATAAAAAGTGCAATATTTTTTTTCTGGTTGTCTAACAAATTAGAAATATCTGTTTGTTTAAAACTTTGTGTTAAATATTGAAAATCATATACGTTTTATAAAATATATCGTTACTGTGCTTTGTTTAAAATTCGGGTAACATCAAATTCGTTTTTAACCTAGAAATACAACAGATATTTTTCTCAAAGAACGTAATCCAGTAAAACATTACAAACACACTTCCACGAATTCAGCTGTAAGTGAAAGCTGTGTTTCCATGATTGATTTGGAACTGTTTGCTTTTGAATTTCGCGCAAAACTACTCGAGGGCTATCTGCGCTAGCTGCCCCTAATTTAGCAGTGTAAGACTAGAGGGAAAGCAGCTAGTCATCACCACCCACCGCCAACTGTTGGGCTACTCTTTTAACAACGAATAGTGAGATTTACCGTGACATTATAACGCCCCCACCGCTGAAAAGGCGATCATGTTTGGTGCGACGGGCATGCGAACCTGCGACCCTCAGATAACGAGTCGCACGCCTTAACTTACCTGGCCATGCCGGGCCTGATTGTTTTGGACAAAACCATAATAAACTATCTGCTGTGTCCACCGCAGAGAATCAAACTCAATATTTTTAACATAACAAACCATGCATATTTTTCCTTTATTAATCCACCCTCATAGTGGATGTATAAACAAAAACGCATTAAAGATCCAAGACACTTTATGAGAGTGACTTTAGCTTAACGCTGTCTCACCAGATGTGAGCTAAATCAAACAAAGAAGAGTTTCTTAACAACTATTTATTAATGTTTTAGTGTCTGTTAGGTAAGCAGTATAGAACATTGCTACTTGGTACAAACATATTAGGTTGTTTCTTAATCGTACGTTTTGATCTTATCAAACAGCCGTTTTACAAACACTTGTTTATTTCGCTCTTTTTTTACCTGATTGTTTCCATTAATTTACTTTCTGTGTGTAGGTTTATATTTATTTTGTTTCTCCTGAAGAACAAGAAATTCCATAAGATATCTTTTAAACTCGTAGGACGGCTAAAATATGGTATTTAGAATTAATCAGGGAATAAAAACACGTACGTGTCGTTCGTTTACATAGGTTATGGTTCAAATTTAGGTTGCAAACTGATGTACGAGATAATTATATCAAAAATTTGGTTAGTTGAAAACAAATATTTTTTTGCACATTATTTGAATTTCTATTTCTAATTTTGTTTGAAGGTTGGTAGTGGTAACTATGTGCGTGTTTGTGATTCTGTCTGTCTACTTGACCACTCTATGAGTTTACAGAACCAGATGCTTAGGGCTATGATAAGAGTCCCCAAGAGAGCGTTGTTTGTGTAATTTGGTGCCAAAGTACACTAGTAAATCTTCATTGATACAAGGCCGATTAGGGAGAAATTCACGTGACATTTTTTAATGAAAAACACTCCACGTACTACACGTGATCTTTGAGCTTTTGAGTACTGTCAGGGTAATTAATCCCTCCAAGTTGATATGTAGCTTTCTTCTCTAACGTCACTACATTTTACAGAGATTTCCACATTATTTAAGTAGTTTAGAACATGATTTATTAGTAACTGAACTTGTACGTGATCCTTGTTGCAAATTACCAGCCAGTAAAAAATATATATCTTAAAAACGAAAAATTTTCAACCATCTATCCCCATCTGTTTCCGCAAGGAGGAATCATACACAAGAATTAGTTCTCATTATCCTGTGCAGAAGTGACGTAATAGCTACTTCACGTTTACCATCCAAAGACAATGAGGTACATGTGGAAGTTTATGAGTAATTATGTACATGTGCATGTTAACTATATATGATTCTACACATAGTACGCAGACCCTTGGCGACAGGTCGATGGCTTCCAGGCGAAGATTGTCGAAGCGAGACATGCAAACGTATCACATTATAAAAAAAAAAAAAAAAAAATACATGTAAGAGCTTAAAAAACTAAAAGCGAAACTTGCACCGATATGTTCTGTTTGTCTCTCTACGTTTCTTTTTCTATCATGTTATTTTCTATAAATACGTTTTTGATCCTTTTCTCTCTATCTTTCTCTATAGTCCCCGATGGATTAGCAGTAAGTCTACGGATTTACGGCGCTAGAATCGAGGGTCCGTTTTCCAACAACGAAGAGTGTGCAGATGACCCATTATGTAGCTTTACACTACAATACAATAATTATCTCTATAATTTAGCTTCGTGTTACGTATTATAATTTATCTCGGATGAGTCTCCAATTCATTATATTACATTGGTTATGTACTACTACTTGAAATAACCTGAATTTTAGTTTGGACTTAGTAATTAATTAAATGTTAATATGTATTAAATTTATGCAATTTACCAACAAGATTACACACACAATTTACTTTTTTAACACAAATATATTTTAATATACAAAATAATAAAATAAAACAATACAATTTATAATAACTGCTGTTACTAATAGTTAATACAAATGATGGTTTGTATACAACAGTTTTACAAACTTAAAAATTTTACTGAGTCTTATATCCGATCTAGATCTGAATATTTTATCGATGGTCTAGGTCCACGACGAGCAGATTAATTCTGAGTTGATATTGTTACACCTTGCCTAAGCCAACGCTGTCTTTTCTTGGCTGATTTAGCACGGGGTACAAGCTGACTTTTCTCCAGCGAAGATGTTTAATGTCCTCGTAGAAATTATAGCATCCGAAGTAATTTACTGAAGTTGAACAGTTTCTAACATTCGATCTCTATAACGTTCCAGGTAAAATTCTGTAGTTTTCCGATTATTAAACGTTAATCATAATTATAGTTTCCTTAGCCTATTCCACACTGACAGTAGCTATTTATTAATATATTCTCTTCCGTCTCTTGGCTAGCCACTTTTTATAGGAATCACGCCATGTTCTCGACGCTTCAATAATATTCTAGCGCGTTTTCGTAAACAAATATTGTTGATTCTCACTTTCAAAAACGTTCTACAAATTTGGAAAACAGGCGGGACTTGCGCAATGCATAGCCAAGAATATACGTCACATGCAAAGAAACAAACGTAGGCACTAAAATAAAATGTACAACGGTAAATCTGTACACCCGGCATGGCCAAATGGTTAGGGCGTTCGACTCACAATCTAAGGGTCGGGGGATTGAATCCCCGTCCCACCAAAACATACTCGCCCTTTCAGCTGTGAGGGCGTTATAATGTTATGATCAATGCTACTATTTGGTGGTTAAAGTGTAGCCCAAACGTTGCTGGTGGGTGGTGATGACTAGCTGTCTTCCCTTTAATCTTACACAACTATATTAATGACATCTAGCTTTGCGCGGAATTCAAAACAAACCAAAACTTGAAAAGTCACTAGAAGGTACGTCATAGCACTGAAAATAAGTAAGCTGTTGGTTATCATCGAAAGAGTATTCTCACGTAACTTATGTTGTATTCCCGTTTCACGTATATTGGGGCACTGTAACAGGAATCTATTTCCACTCTATGTATGCTAGAACATAATATTAGGAATGTATTCCCGCTACACATACCTTAAAGCAGGATTGTATTCCACTACACGTATATTAGTTATACGTTTATCTAGACACTTAATCACGTTTTCTCGTCACCAAAGAAAACATGCGTTTTTTACACCTAAACCGAATTTGATATATATACATATAATTACCAAATCGCTCTACATTTCTGTGTAATCTCATAAGATAAAAACGTGTAAAAAATCTAAAAGAGATAAGTCCCGATGTAACAAACTTGAATGTAGTAAGCCTATTACTTTATTTAGGAACAAAACCTAAAAGGGTAAATTTTGACTCATCACTTTTGTCTGGATGTAAAATTGTAAATGTTGTTTCAATTGCTCATAAAACTCTCACTCAGCACATTTGTTTGAAAGTAATCTTATGAAATTATTGCATCTGCGCATACAAAGCTAAAGAAATAAATCCTGATGCAACTGATGGACCTGAGCGCAATTTTTGGATCCGATAGTTTTGGATCTGACATGTTGTGTTACCAAACATGTTTCACACTATTAACTGTTTGTGTGATATAACAGTGATAGTCAGTCCTGCTATTTGGTTCAAGTGTAACCGCGTCGAGTAGCAGGTGCTGCCGATTGGTTATTTTCACTCTGATCCGCACTTCAAAGCTATGGACAACTATAAGTGAACTATACAAGGATATCGTTCTCTGAACTAGGGACAACTATATGTCAACTATACAAAAATATCTCTCTCTGAACTAAGGACAACTATATGTGAACTATAAAAGGATCTCTTTCTGAACTAGGGACAACTATATGTGAACTATACAAGGATCTCTCTCTCTCTGACTTGGCTATTTGGCCCATCGTGAGTATTAAATGTGCCTTTCAGGCGAAGAAACAACGAGAAATCTGACACTAAACATTTTTCTGGAAGCAAACCGATAAAGTTATCATGTTATTTGTGGATGATAAAGTAAAAAGATCAACCCTTACCTAACACATTATTTGGTTTGAACCTATAAAACTGGTTACCTCGTTTGAGGCAAAGTAAAGAAACATATTCTTATTCAATACACTTCACTGTAAGCAAACCTTTAAATTATTATTTCATTTATTTGTACAATACTAGAGACAGATTATGAGCCAATACCTTGTTTAAAAGAGAGTCTATAAAACTGTTACTTAACTTAATCATAAAAAGCCACTAAGGACATAAGCCCGGTCTAAACAGGATTGTGTATGATTAATGCAAGTAGAAAGCTGTAACGACAGATATATAATTCTTACGTTTGTCTAAAGAGAAACAAAAATATATAATTTTTAGTAGAATTTATAGCTACATTTAAAACCAATAAAAATATATTTATATAATGATTGATAATAGCAAAATAAAACCTGTGAAGCTCGTGTATTAACATAATAAAACGTAACTCATCCATTAGTTAACTGTTTTGTCATCATATTCAACATATGTTGATGACTTCGCTTTTCGAAGGAGCTATTTGTTTAGTTGGTTTGTTATTTTGTGAAGCGCCAAGGGCATCGGAACCCGAATTTCAGTGTTATAAGTCTTCAGACTTGTCGTTGTGCCACAGGGAGCTTTATTTGTTAAAAAACAACAACGTTGAAATGATTAAATATCTGAGATTGTTTCTATCGCTTGAATAGTAGTCTTATCTCGTCTTCTGTAACACCAAACATGATCGCCTTTTCAGCTGTGCGGGCGTTATAAAGTGACCGTCAATCCCACTATTCGTCGTTGATAAAAGAGCAGTCCAAAAGTTGGTGGTAAATGGTGATGACTGGCTGCCTTCCATCTGGTCTTACACTGCTAAATTAGGGACGGCTAGCACAGATAGCCCTTGAGTAGCATTGCGCGTAATTCAAAACAAACCTTATCTCGTCTTTAAGTTTTGTTTCGTGAAATGGTGAGAATTTTTCAAATAAAATTTATAACAAGCCCTTTATTTAACATTTTAATGTAATTTTGGGTTCATTTATGAATTACGCCTTAGTATTTTCCTGTTTGCGTGATGTTGACACATCGTCCTATGAAGTCGGAACTTTTCTAAATACATGAAAATTGAGATCTTGTGAGGTCAGTTCTGGGACTTTTTAAACAAGTTAAATGTATAGCCAACTCTCAAACTGCCTCAAGTCTCAGATTTCATTGCATAGACTGATTCGAACTTATTACAGCACGTGCTGTTTCATGTCAAATTATGTGAATTATTTGAATATCTCCTGGTACTGTTTTCTTTGTGTTGTTTATTGGGGTTTGTGACCTTGTGCATTCTGTCATTCTCCCTTCCCCACTGATTTCAGTTGTAGCATTTCTACATACAGATGTTTAGATTATTTTTGTTTGCCTTAAAGGGGATGAAAAATTTTAAAAAGTTTGAAGATCAAATCCTACCAGCTTATTTTAAAATACATCATTCAGTTTTAAAAATCATTTGGTTTCAATAAACACGATCACAGATACTTACTACAAGATGGCATTAATGGAAGTAAACATGCCCAGCATAAAATATGTTAGTTAAAAACTGTAAAGAGCCAATTGAATCATGATTTTGTAAATAGAGATATTTAAACTTTTTTTGATGTAATTACAGAATGTTTCATGAAAATATTAACAGTTCCTAAACTTACTAAGAAAAAAGACGATAAACATAACCCTCGCGGGTACGTTTCAGGTTAATGTGGAGACATTTTCAGATAGTAAATACCGTCTGAGATTCTTATCTAAAGACACAGCGGTGACCCCAATCAAGTTATAAGGATAAAATGACTATATACAAGACCAGGCTTCTAGATAAATCTTGATACTGTTACAGCTGTTTCAAATGCTCAAATATCACTGTTCTTATTTGTCTGAATAGATCTGTATTTATAGTTTTTACTTATGGCAAAGCTATTATGGCTATCTGCTAAGTCCCTAATTTTGGACTAGGAAAGGCAACCAGTTAGCAGCAACCTATTATTCACAATGAGGGATGACTTTTATTCTCATAAATTTCACAAAACTTGAAATGCAAGGAGTATTTTATGGTATTGTACCCAGCTCGGCAACTTCGAAATCCAGAGCCCTACTACAGGTCCAATTCGCATCGCTTGAAAAGATCTGAACATTATTAAAACAAATCAGAAACAGCAGCGAAAATTGAAAGCCAAAAATGGTAAAATTATTTTTTCTCCTATAATAAACTCAGGAAGATCGGTACGATACATAATTATAGAGATTGGGAGGATCGGTACGATACATAATTATAGAGATATATGCTGTAGTAAACTGTGATTTGACAATTCTAGCAAATATATGTACATGATATTTTTAATTTTGATTTTTATCTCAACCGTTAGGTTAAAATGACTCCAAGCCCTAAGGGCAGTTAGGAAATCTGAATTAACGAAATATCGTATATTAAAGGGATCAGCCATGTAATGATGTGGCATTTAAGACAAATGTAAAACATTATGTAAAAAGACAGACCACTCGAATAAGTAATGTAAAAGTAGGTAAGTTAGTCAAGATAAAATTACCCTTATGTGGCTGCTTGTTCCAGTTCCAATAAGAAAATGGGAGAGAGCCCAGTTTTTTCAGTTTTATTTTCCATGTTTAATTTAATTACCCTCTTTATATTACATATTTTAAGGATTTATTCCTTTGTTTAATTTGACTTTTAAATATAATATCTATATGATCGACCCCTTTATTCTAACTTACTATATTGTGGTTCACGTAAACAACCTGTTTGTTTATAATTTGAAGTCACCATGGCAATGCAAAACATACAGGTACCATTAAGTATCACTGACACACATTCAAAAAACACATATAGGAATACTTAATCATATGTTTTTATGGAAAAAAATTAGAACTACATTTAATAATGTACACGAGATAGAATATCTATCAGTTTAGTTGGAACTTGGATATCAACTAATGGTCCAAAGTCATTGTTTCGTACCATGTTGTTTTTTTATTTATTTTTTATTTGTTGCTTTTTCCGTTAGAATTAATTAAATGAAAAATTATATCAATTAATTCTACTAAATTCGCGAATTTTTGCGATAAGCTGCCACAAGTATGAAACTTCAAGTACTAAAGTCTTCAGAAGAAATGACATGTTGATTGTCGTGAAATATGAGTGTTTTGTTACATAGCTACGTAAACTTCACAATGCTTACACACCTGCTTCCTTGACGTACATGTGCTGATTTCGTAGATTTACTTCTACTTCAAAGTATAGGTTTCTTTTTTAACAGTTGACGTCAGTACCTTTCCTGGAACAATGCATGTTATATGTGAAACATATAAAATCTGTAAATTCTTGAACTCTTTAATGTTTCGCGTAATTTAAAATTGTATCAATATTGTTAGTTGTGAGTCGTACATCTGTGTCACTGAAGTTCTTATGAAACCACGTTCGGCTTTCTGAATTACACCTTCAAGTATGAAGTTTTTATTAATTGTAACCATAAATTTTGTTAACGTTTTACTAAGGTGAATCTGTTCGTACGTTTTGTGATTTTTTTATTTAAACCGTATCAATGATTGCAATATGTTGACCTTTTAAAACGAAAGTCAGAAAAGATTTACTTAATTAGTTACTGTGCATGACTATGGCTGTACGATGAATTTGTAAATTAAACTATTAAATAAAGTTTTCTGCTCATTAAAAACAGTTATTACATCACTCAGCTCTCTGATGTCCTGAGAGAGTTTACTACACACAAAGCTGCATAATGGCTTCCCCGTGCTGTAACCATCACGAGTATCGAAACTCAAATTTTAATCTTATAAGCTCTTAAACTTACCGCTGAACCAGCGGGGGTAGGGGAGGAAAGAGTACAATAATAATTTCTGCCTCTGAAATTATTCACTTTGTTCTGAATTACGTTTTTTTTTTATCGGTTTGGAGGTGTTAAAACGTCACTAAAATATGTTCCATGTGGTTTCTTCTTTCTAACAACTATACTAGTTTATTTTGAATCGCAAGTAAGAGTTACAAAACCAAGCAGACTTTAGTTGATTTTAAGTAAAGAATTAAAGGCTTATTGCGTATGCTTGGTAGCCGGATTTGCGAAAAGATAATTATGTCACTTATGTTTCAAAATTGACAGATTTTCGAGATTTATGTCATCCAGTGGAAGGCACTTCAATTGGATCACGTGAGTCAGGTCATGATCAAATTTAAAAAAAATATATTTTGGGATGAATTGATATTTGAAAATATCTAACCAATTTTTTATTTTTATCATCCAAAAAGTATGAAGACAATATGGTTGTAAAGTGAATTGATTACTTATGAGGATAATATTAAGGAGTTCAAAGTATTTATCTATTTTATTTTTGTACCTATTCTATTCCACTTGCAATAGATGGCAGCACTAAGACTAAACCTTTTCAAAAAATTACATCAAGATAGAAAAATTAAAGTACATAACCGAAACTTTAGGCCGTCTTATCTACTAAACTAAATTAAAGACTCGGGTACGGCACAAAGGGGTATACTTAAATCATTTAGTAAATAAAGAAAATTTAGTCATTGCTTATAGTAAGTCAAACATAAGAAGTTAGATAGTCAATATATATATCGGTTACGATTAGCCGCAAATAAAGAACGAGTATAAGAAATTATATTAACATGACTTCGAAAACTCGATTATTTACTCACATCTGTTAACAATTTTCAGCAAAACTGAATTTATTCAGTGTTTCAGTGGTTTTTCACCTGAAGATAAGTTTTATTTTCTCCTTATTTTTTTAAAATTTTGGTTATTAGTTTTTCTTCATGAAACTTTTACAATCTATTTTAGGACATGGTACAGTTAATCCAGTGCCTTGATCCCAGAGGGCAGGGTTTTGTCAGTTTTCCAGACTTTTGCAAGGGAGTTACTTCAGTCCTGAGACACCAAAGTAATTTTATTTTTTACTGTCTAAGCATATTGTATATGAATAATCAGATTTTTGATCATATAAAGCTTTTGAGCGAAAAAAATTGGTTAAAGACTTAATTTTATGTATCAAAGAACGTCATTTTATATAACATTGTTTTTCGAACACTGAAAGTTTTTTACAATTTTAGCAAATAGTTTTGCCTTTGTAAAATTGCAGCTTCTGAATTTGAAGTTTTTCCTTTATAATTATGTAGATAAATTATAAATCGTTAATTTTCACTGAAGCAATCACAATGTTGTTATCAAGCCGTTTTAGCTGTTTTGTGTGTGTTCTTTTGTATGATGACATGTCCATTTTGAGATAATTATAATTCAAACGGAATAAAATTGTTGGTCTCGTAAAATGTTTCCTCTTAAAACTCCAACCTACAATAAAACAGTAATATATATATATATTGATTATATTATATTCGAGCAGCTACATATTAATATTAAATTAATGGAAACTGCATTTCACTGAAACGTTGTATTACGAAAATTGGAAACAAAAACGTCATTGTGGCGCAGTTACCAAAATGAAACGTCATCGTTTGTCTACGTCAACCCATGACGTTGCTCGCATAATTTGGGATTCACTGTTTGATATTTGTTAATAGGAGATCTGCAGTTGAGTTCAGTATATCTGTAAACGTGCATGGCTTCATATCATCACTTTAAACTTATTATAATCTTCATATTTGTCTAATTTATGTAAATTTTCAACGCCTATGATCTTCAAACTTCTACTTTTTTATAGTTGTAGGTAGGAAACCTGTTACGACTTATCGTTACTGATTTATTTTATACTCACTAGATGGCTACAATGAACTCGCTGATGTAGGTGATAATTCCTGGTACGACAAAAACACGTACTCACTAAAACCGGTAAGTCTCTTTCACATTGAACTTTATATAACTATGTATAATTGGAATAGATGTATATTTACAAAAGAAAATATTGGAAAAAATGATCATAATATGTATCTTCAAAATTTGTCATGTTTCATTTAAAGTAGAATGTACAGAAAAAAAATATATAATTTTTTGAATGATATAGTTTTTCATTTACTTGTTAAATATATTGAATGACACTTTTCTTAATCTTAGAATCTATAATAAATTTAAGATTTCCTAAGAACAGGTCTAAAAAAGTCTTAATAAATGTCAACTTCTAGAATTACTTTTTCGGTTTCTTAGTTTTATAGTTTACATTTCTCACTTTCAACATTCAAGACAATATTTAAAGAACTCAAACTGTATTATGAATTTTGAAATTAAACAAAAACATCAATTATTTGAAATACTTGCCAAGATTACCAGTAAATAAATTTGAGATATTGGACACCTAATTAGAACGTTAGAACTTTATATACTTAATTTTTTCCATCGAATCACAAAATAATAAACATCTTGTAATGATAAGGGATGAACAATTAGTTATATTAAATAACATGAAGTGGAATAATTATTTATTTCGGAACATTCTGTTAATGTTTTTTTTTTCTATAATTACTCAAAATATGTTTTGAATGATATGGAAAAGAAGGCTTTAGCTCATGGTTTGAAATTTAGCCTTCCTAAAAGCTTACTGTCACATCAACCCTTGTAAATCTATTCAGTCCTAGAGCAATATTAGAATTCAGAGAAATGGTATTTATTATAATAGGTTTAAAAACTAAAGTTATGAGTATACAAATTTTATGAAGTTAAGTCCTGAAGAATAAAAAGCTTTAAAGAATTTACGTAAAAATGAGAGGATTTTGATATATATAAATCTTATAAGGAAAAGAGCACTGTAATTCTAGTTAAAATTATTATTTAAAGGGAAGTGAGGATATTTAAAGTGACTCCGCTACATTTGTGAAATTGCATGGCGATTCTACTGCTAAAATAAAACCTTATTGCATATGTATTTACTGGTATTGAAGAAATATAACATTCTTAAGGTAAGACAACATTGAAATATTAGATTTTCAGTCGTCACCCATGAATGTTCTAAGTTTTACCTAAACGTTAAATAGAAATAGTTCCATTACGACCTATTATTTCCAACATTAGACTTACAACTTAGATGAGTTTCTAAAAAGACGTTCACCATCAACAAATACATTTTAAAGGACAGTTTTTGAACTATCCCGAGAAATTCAACAGTCGAAGTTTGGCAGTAATGCCCACTGTGTTGTTGTTGATGATAAATCATTATATATAAATATATCATCAGAAATATTATATAGCTAAATACCATTTTGAATTATTATATATAAATATATCATTGGAAAAACTATGTACCTAAGTGCCAACTTTATTCACAACGATGTTTCGATCAATGTCACTATTCTCAAAGCAATTTTTCTGAACTTAATTAATTTTGTACTTAACGAATACCACTTTCTTCTAAGTCAAAGACGTTATTATCAGATTAATGATATTGTAATAGGATGGAGATTGACGCCATCTTTCGCCAATATTTTTAGTGTTTTTATGAAAAACAGTCATTGGTTAGAAAACCGGCTGTAACTGTCTAAACCTCTTTACTATCGTAGATATGTTGCTGGTTTGGTTGTTTTGAATATCGCGCAAAGCTACTCGAGGGCTATCTGCTCTAGCCATCCCTAATTTAGCAGTGTAAGACTAGAGGAAAAGCACCTAGTCATCACCACCCACCACCAACTCTTGGACTATTCTTTTACCAACGAATAGTGGGATTGACCGTCACATTATGATGTCCCCACGGCTGAAAGGGCGAGCATGTTTGGTGTGAAGGGGATTCGAACCTGCGACCCTCGGATTACGAGTCGAGTGCCTTAACTACCTGGCCATGCTAGGCCATGTTGGTGGCACTTTTATTATCTTTGAGAATTTTGGTCAGGTTTCACAGTTTCTTAAATCTGTGAACAGTAAACGAAGAAGTATAGAACTTACAATAAAACACAAAGAAGAACATAAATTTTCTTTCTTGGACGCTTTAATCAGCAGTAATGATGGTAACTTTGAATGTGAAGTTTTGTGAAGTGCATCACAAAAAAGACATTTACAAGTCTGTGTTTTATTTCATCTTTATAAAATATCTGTCATATATGAAGTGTTATGTCAATAATCCAATAACATCAAAGAGTTTTTACGTAAGTATGACTTCTCTATTCTTGTTATTGACAATATATCTTGTATTTATTTAAACAAACGAACATAAATTCATAAGATATATTTAAAGTATCCTGTAATTATCAGTTTGCCCTATAAGTGTAAATATTCTTTAATTATTAAAAATCAATTTAAGGTTTGATAGTTTGATGTTGTTAAGCACAAAGTAATACAAATGTCTATCTCTGCTTTGCCTCGCACGGGTATCAAAAGCAGTCTTAAGTCTACATAAAAACCGCTGTGCCAACAGAAAGCAATCAGTTAAATAATATTATTAAAGAGTTATCATCAAGTACAGTTAACATCTGCATTTAAACCTAATTATCATCTACAGTCGTTTTTTTTTAACTTAAGAACCAAATTTCTGCTTTCAATTATTATTTAGATATTATTATTTGATTTGTGCATTTCCTTGTTGTCAGCAAAGCTACATCATTACTGGTAACAGAAGACTGATGACGCTAGTGAACGAACGAACTAATCTAAGACTACTTTTTAAATCTAGTATATTTGAACGTGAAGTAAAAGAACGTAATGTCGTCGCTCAACCATGTTTGTTTTAGATCATCGCAATGGTAAACGGTCTTCGTGTAAAAGAGAGTTTACACCTTTTCAAACTGAGGCGTGAAATCTACGTTGAAGGAAAGTATAATAAACTATTAATACTTTTAATTTTATAACGGAAAAAATGTTTTCACTTGGAATATAAATTCAGTCTGTGATGACCCAACAACATCAGATCAGTCTGCAATAATCTTGTTTTGGTGGCCTAGTAATATCAAGCCAGTTTGTTATCACCCAGCAATATCAGGTCAGTCTGTAATCTCCATCCAATATCAGATCAATCTGTGATAACACAGCAACATCGATGGTCTGTTATGATCCAGAAGTATAGGGCTAATCTGTGATTTCCGAGCAACATGAGACTAATCAGTGATCATTGAGTAATATCGGATAAACCTGTCAGTCTGTGAACACCCAAAATACCAATTATTTTATAAACCACTAATATCAGTTGATCTATGGTCAACCGGTAACATCGGTCGGTCTATCAAGTTGATTTGTGATAATTCAGCAACATCAAGTTGGCTTGTGATGACCAGAAACATCATACTAGTCTTTAATAACACAGTGCCATCAGATCAGTTGATGTTAATAACTTAAGTGTCAAAATAATGACGAATGAGTAACATTATATGAAAACCTGGGGATATTAACTGGCCACTTTTGAACTTCAGGTGGATTTGAACAATCATAATTAATACGCAAAATATACAATAGTTCAGTTTTTATCTGAGTAACTCCCGAAGTGATATACATAATTATCATTAGGCGAGATTCACCAACGTTCTCTAGGATTATCACGAAATATCTGTTGAGGTTTAAAAATAAATTATTGGCATTACCAGACACGCTAACTATTATAATTGTTGCAACAGTATAGGTAGAATGTTTGCTTTTTGATGGAAAATGAATACCTCATACAAAAAGTAACAAATCGAAGAAGAAATAGAATATTAGCTAAAGAAGGAAGAATGTACAAAGTTTTTCGTTCTTTCCGCGTAGTTGATGCAAAAGCAAAAATATCAAAGTGGTTAAAGCATTCGACTTGTATTCTGAGGATCGCGGGTTCGAATCCCCGTCGCACCAAACAAGCTTGCCCTTTCAGCCGTGGGGGTGTTATAATGTGATATTCAATCACACTATTCGTTGGTAATAGAGTAGCCCAAGAACAAACAAACAAACTATGTAGCACAGGATATAGACAGATATAAAGAACAAACAAACAAATTATATAGCACAGGATATAGACAGATATATAAAGCCCTTTATGCAACTTTGAGTACTTAAAACTTCTCTTGTAGTTTCTGTTCACGAGTCACAGGGTAATACAAATAAACAACAGGTCACGCGATGTCATTGGGATCCATAATTTTTTATGGCCACATTCATTCATGACCAAGCGCATTTACAGCTGTATATAAGAAAAACGAATGTATGGTCAACATGGACACAAAAGAGACTATAATACAGATATTCCTTAGTTGAAATGCTTACTACTACCTGAAATAATAGGTAAAACCAAACAATAACGAACATCTCCTATACACAGGATATAAATGAAATTCGAGTTATATCGAAAACTAACTGTATGTATCGATTATGAGGCATTTTCAGACCAGTTCTGCGTATTTGCTAAACGAGCAGTAAACGCTGGCAGCAACACAGACACATGCAAGGTTTTGCAAAGTCATCAGGTGGAACCGCTGATGTGATTGTGGGTTCATTATGGATTTTGTAACCGCATTGTTCAGGGTAGAGTACAAGTCGGTTAACCAAAATTATGATCCATGTCGGACATTGTAGAGATACTTGTTTTATGTTTAATTCTATGCTAGATGATGTTGGTGTAAGCCTATTATAGTTAGAACCGGTTAGCATTTGTTCAAAGTGCTTGATATGAGAACTCTGGGAATTTTCATTTGTTACTGTTCACCAAACAACTCAATATTTTTCTTTTTTCCATATACATATGTATGACTATCAATGAAGTTACGGATCAACATATGACCAATTTCTTTTTTTTTTAGCTTATGACTCCCAACAAAAACCATAAAATATATTTCGTGTACTCAGAGTTTTCCACAGAACTTATGTTTTGCTCCGTTTCCCAAACTGAAGACATTAGCGACATTAAGGAAAAGATAAAGGACTTATTTATATTTCAGTAACGCACACCGCTAGGAATTGAGTATCGATACCCGTGGTGAGCAGAGCACAGATAGCTCTTTGTGTTTAATTCCAAACAATCAATCAACTGATCTAGTAATCTGGAAAGCAACGGGTACAAAAAGTAAAGAGAGTTGAAAATAGCGACTGTTAAACAGAAAAACTCACGTCATTACTTAATGAAATTGTCTCCAGCAACCCACTACCCTCAGGATATATATATTTTCGAAAACTGTGATAGACCATAGTCTGTCCTGAACCACCCTTTCTAAGAAAAAGAAAGAACAGATAGCACAGTACCTGGTGGGGTTGCCATTAACGTGGGTGTGGTGACAAAATTGCATGCTTTGTGTCACGTAATAATTCTATTGATAGAAAAAATCCAGCTGGCAAATGTCCTGTACATTGAAATAAATTTTTGTTTTGTTATTTCCCACGAGATTTGTCTTCCTAAAAAGCAAATGTTGAACTGACAAGTTCAGAGTTTGTTTATTTATTTTTGAATTTCGCGGAAAGCTACACGAGTGCTATTTGCGATATCCGTCCCTAACTTAGCAGTGTAAGACTAGAAGGAAGTGCAGGTAGTCATCACCACCCACCACCAACTTTTGGGCTATTCTTTTATCAACAAATAGTGTGATTAAGCATCACATTAAAACACCCCCACGACTGAAAGTACGAGCATGTTTGGTGTAACGGGGATTCGAACCCGCGACCCTGTTTGTTTGTGTTTTGAATTTCGCGCAAAGCTACACGAGGGCTATCTGCGCTAGCCATCCCTAACTTAGCAGTGTAAGACTAGAGGGAAGGTAGCAAGTCATCACCCCCCCCCAAATCTTGGGCTACTCTTTTACGAACGAATAGTGGCATTGATCGTAACATTATAACGCTCCCACGGTTGAAAGGGCGAGCACGTTTGGTACAACGGGGATTCGAACCCGCGATCCTCAAATTACGAGTACAGCGCCTTAACCCACGTCGCCATACAGGGCCACAAGAGAACGGAATAATCGTTCTTATCATTCATTTACTGACTTTCACGTGATAAGTGGTCGTAGAGTTTCCATGGGTCACTTGTGCTGTTGGTTGTTGTTAAATGCTAAACAATCAAGTGCTTCCGATTTGATTTGTTTTAGTAAAAATGGCGCGAGAATATGTTGACGACAACAGCACATTTAGACGTTTCTCAAAAAACAGTGTAATTGTTGCTTCATTTTATCTGCAAGCGTTTTCAAATTTTATATGATATTGAATAGAAGGTATTAAGTGCACAATGGAAGAATCGTTTATCCACAAAATAGTGTGATTTTAGTTCCTTGAAAATGTTGACTCGCCTTTTTTTGTCACATTGTGATCTTACACATGGAAATGAAAATACATTAAAAGAATCATTGTTCTCCTAATTTTTATTAATATATATTTTTAGTGCTAAGATCATGATGACGCAACTCTTAATTGCACTATTCAATTCAACGTATTCTTGTTCAAGGCAGTACAGTTGCTTTCAACATAATATTTAATTACCATAGTGTTCCAAATAGTATTAATTTTTGACAAATTAATTATTCAAGCATGACATTTTCATATACATTGTTTAGGTTGTACCATAGTTTTGATCAACTTTTGGTGGTACCAACAAAGATGAAGAAAAACCATACAATTAAATATCTCATTAATCCTCAGCTTCCCGCCGAGTGGCCCCCCAGTGGCTCAGCGGTATGTCTGCGGACTTACAACGCTAAAAACCGGGTTTCGATACCCGTGGTGGACAGAGCTCAGATAGCCCATTATGTAGCTTTGTGCTCAATTCAAAACAGCAACAAAAACAATCCCGCCCAGTAGCACAATAGTGTGTTTGCGGACTTATGACGTAAGAAACCTGGCTTCGGTACCAGTGATGAGCAGATACCCTATTGTTTAGCTTTGTGCTTAACAACATAATTCCAAAAAGAAACCTAATTCTTAAAAATACATACAGTATACAAAGGAAATAAACTCGATGTATTCAGTGTACAGTTTAACATTTAAAACTAATACCTCGTATGACTCTATCTTTCTCACGTGAGACCTAACATGTAAACTGTGAAATAACAAAGAATGTTGATTTCTAAATATAATATCGTCACTGATACGCTGCAGTGGTAACAAAGTAGGTCAGTTACAAAGATGTTTTTATGAATATCGTCAAAATGCTGTATTAAAAAATCCAGCATCTAAGCTTACGTTTTGTAACGGTCTAATTTTATCTAGTTTCTTCCAAATGGTTACTTCAGCTAGAGGTGAGCAGGAGATTGGTATCAAAGATCTGTTATCAACAAAAACGATTAATGTAAAGGAACTTCTAAAGTATCAACTATTTGGGCTACTTTTTTTGATTGTGTTAAGTGTATGGTAACTAGTGAAGATGTAATTCCATATGAGGTTATGCAACATATTATTAATTTAGTTAATGAACCAAATAATTCGTATTAATCACAACAAGAATTTACAAAGTGTTTGAACTTATTACTGAACAATATAATTTTTTGTTTAAATTAGTCCAACAATGCGCACACATTAGTGTGTAAAATACGGGTTGTATAATGTTATATTGAACTTTAAAGAAGAGAAGCAAAACATGCTTAACATGACATTTCGCATGATATGGTAAATGTTGTAACCAGTGTTTTTAGCGCAGTGGTTTACAATTGGATATCCACTTTCTATGTACTGCAGGGAACAAGGTTCGTTCTTTTAGTATTGTACGTCTGTGAACTTACAGCTAAGAACAAAACTACACAATGGACTATCCGTGCTCTGCCTACCGTTGTATAACTTTATTTTTGACTTCAAACAAACACCCAAAACCAAACTTAATCCTCAGAAGTGTGTACAGGATATGTTCAGTATACAGTTTAACATTTAAGACTGAATAACCCGTATGGCTTCATCTTATCAATGTGCGGCCTAACATGGAAACTGTGAAATAAAGAAATCACGTTGCGTTGATCAGGGGCTACCAAAGATAATAGATCTCAGAAAATACTTCAAGTGTTTCACTTGAAGCCAGTGCATGGAAATATTTTCATCATGAATTGCACAATATATTATAAGGATACACTTCAACATTTTTTTTTTTTCAGTTGGAGGCTCTCTCGGAGTAGCTATTCATCATGAGATATTACTCAGTAAGAGGTTAATAAAAGCTACACCTTCAGGAACAAGCAATTTTTCTTTTACAATGAACTCAGACATATAAATTATTCGTGAAACATTTCACTAGAGTTATATAACAAAGGGCAACTTCAAATGTCAAGAATACTTATCACAGAGAAGAAATTTCATTGTGTGTCTTATTATTTTATTTTATTGAGAAGAAATTTTGTACTTGGAGTATGAATTATACAGAAAGTAATTCCATGTGTTGCTGTTTGTTTTTTTTCAAACAACTATCAATGAGACCAATTTGTGTATTTTAGGAGTACTCATCAGAGAGAACCGTTTATTTTGTGTCTTTCTAAGAGCTGTTACTGAGAATATTTTGAAGCACTTTCTTTGTGTGTTTTTAAGAACTATTACTGAAAATAATTTGTGAACTTTAGGAGTATTTATCATAAAACAATCACTCCATTGTATCTTTTTTTTAACTATTACTAAGATTTTGAAGCACTTCTGTATCTTTTTAAGAGCTATTAGTAAGAAGAATTTGTGTATTTTAGGAGCAACTATCACAGAGTATAGGCACTTTGCCGTGTGTTATCAATGCGAACCAACAGAATGAATGGGTAATACATAAACCACCTTTTCATATATTCTACGTTATAGGAACATTAAGACTTAGTTTATCTTGTACGACTCTGTGTCCTTTCATGTTCTATGTGTTATAACAGAAAATAATATTCAATCTGTAAGTCTAAATTTGTTTGAATTTTCCTGCTGTCAGATTATTTTTCATCCCAAACCTAGTATTTTTCAGGTCAATGGAGGATGTTATCTTGTCTGGTGACACTACTTCTGTTTACCAGTCTGTTGATACGTTAAACTTTTATCTTCTAACTATCGAAAACAACAAACATGTTGAGAGAGTAACGAAAATGTCGTTGGCCAAATCTTACTGCCCCCTTCTGGTCATTTATCGACTTTTCATTTCGGAAATATTAAATTTATAGCATTAATGATGGAAAACAATTTATTTAAAAATTCCACTATCGACTTTAGAATCAGTTAGACGTTATAATACTATGGATCTACTCCGCACTTGACGTATACGTATTAATACGAAACATACTATAGATGCACGCCTGAAACAATGGTTCAGCCAAAGTGGTAGAAAGGCATTTCTTTCCGTGCCTTTCGGGCCAAGGTAATCTCCCGTGTAGTACGTCTGTGCGAACAGGTTAGCTAGAAGGCGTTGTGTAAACTCAGGTCATACGAGACTTGAATTCTCTGAGCCAAGTCAACGGTAGAGGAAACTTGGGTTTACTGCTGCTCTTGTGTGGCTTATATGGCGACGTTTTCAAAAGTTTAAACATTAATCAAGCTAAATCTAGGTGTTAATGTATTTGGTGGTGTACAAATGTTCTTTGTTTTTTTTCGATCCGAAGAATGGAAAGTTCAATGTCAACAGTAGAAGCTACCATTCCATAACTCCCAGGATGTAGGAAAAAGTAACATATGTATAGGTAGGTTGAGATACGTTAACGTGTAATTGAACTAAACCAAAAAAACAACAACAACAACAAAACATGATATGATATATATAACTGCTACGTGGTCACGTAATTAGTACAAAGAGAAATATTATACAAACTACAATAATAAACTCTTAAATTCTTAACATATGTATATAATAGGAAGTACTACTCTCTCACACACGTCTATCAATTTACACGAATCGTTTATTGTTAAATAAATCATACAAAACCGCTAACATTGAACTGATCAACTCCTGTTTTTCGAATCGTAACTTGCAGTCATTCGCTTTTTTTTATTGCTTTTAACACCGTTTTAAATAGACTTGGGTAAAGTTAGTACCTCTTGCTATGAAATGCAATGTTCCCTGCCACTGCTGACATAACAAATACAATGTTTAACTACTGTAAGTAAATTATAGCAAGGAATTTTATAAAGATTTATCTGCAATTATGAAGTGGCTAAAAATTAGTATGAAGCCTAACCTGTTGTTCAATTCATCGTTTGTCACTGAGTTACACCTGTTTCGATAATTCTGCCCATCATCAGTAACTATGGACAGGGGTAAATCGAAAGAATAAGACTGGGCTTGATATAGTGTGAAATATATATATATCTATATGTGTGTGATGTTTTGAAACGTCTTTTACTAAACAGTAGCGAACCTATGCTCACTTATTTTAATCTGTTATGAGCAAAAGATATGTCAAAATACCATACATACAAAATGCAAATACTTTTTAGTAACAGTTTACTCATAAAACAAGTTATTGTAAGAGGTTAATAAGTGAAGATGACATAATCCAGCAATAAGTACACTGAGATAAATAAGGAAAACTTCATTGTGCCTTACGGAAATCTTTGGGAAATAGATTCACCTTCTAAACATTGAGGCTTTGCAGCTTACATTGAACTTACGAATTAAACTAAGATAACCGACCAATGTGATATGTGAAATTGACTCAAGCTTATTATATTAATTGAGATGTAATGTAATGGATACAAGTTACGTAACTATTTGGGCATGTCTGCCTCGTTGTAACTCTTTCAGCTGTTAAATAGCTTCAAACAGCATTCTTCATTGAGTGGTATTGTAAATGATATCACTGTTTATTCAATCCACATTTGATTTGTAGCAGCTTCTGTTATACCTTGAAATTTACCCATGCCATTTCACATATACGTGGCTTTTTGTTTCTTCTGATAAAATCAGGTAAGTGGCGAGTACTGTTCCTGATTGTTAGACTGAAGAGTGTTATTACCTAAAAAAAACTGTTACAAACCGGGATAATTTCCTGTTGGCTGCTCAGTTTTTGTTTTTCATTTTGGGAATACTTGTTGCTGGTTTTGCAGAAATATTTGTTGTGTGCCTAAAACTGCGCATTGAACTCTCAGCGTTATGCTCACTACTGGTTTTCAGCTCCAAGCTTAACGTTGAGCCAGTGGAGGAGAAGACACAAAAACACACGTGTTTCAATGGTTGTATATGATTAGAACCATTTACACTACTTTAACAGGCTTATCCGACCAGTTTCTCGGATGTAGCAGTGTTGTTTTATTTGTCGATTATACAGTAATGTCAAAACTCAAACGTCTTGAATAAAAGTAAAAAACAAATATCTCGTTATGTATACTTTATTTAAGTTCGCGTGGAAACAAAAATATGCTTATTAAACTGCTGTTTACACTTGTACTCACCTAGTTCCTTTAACCTGTTGTGTTTTGTTTGCGCTAGATACGTCAGCTGTTACTATTTTTGAATTAATAGACTAGACTGGCTCTGAAACATTTTTTCGTCCGTACAGTGAAACCTATACACTGTACTTCTGCTTCATCACTATAAAGTATGCAACCTTTCTATTGACGACCAATGGTGCGAAGGCAACAAAATGAGAATCGCAGTTAGTCAATACCTGTTTAATCGAATAGTGGTGTTTGACTGCCCCCTTGTAGTGAACCCACAACATTAAGGTATAGAGAAGGCCAGGCATGGCCTGGTGGTTAAGGTATTCGACTCATAATTCGAGGGTCGCGGGTTTGAATCCCCGTCACTCCATACATGCTTACCCTTTTAGCCGTTGGGACGTTATAATGTGACGGTCAATCTCACTATTAGTTGGTAAAAGAGTAGTCCAAGAGTTGGCGGTGGGTGGTGATGACTAGTTGCCTTTCCTCTAGTCTTACACTGTTAAATTAGGGACGGCTAGCGCAGATAGCCCTCATGTAGCTTTGCTCGAAATTACAGAATTACAAACAAACAGGTATAGAGCGCATTTCTTTCTCTTTCCATTGTCTCCTGGTAACGGTACATGGGACACGAACGTAAGATAAAAAGATATGCAGTCAGACACACTAATCACTGGGCCACGCTTGGACCCCTTTAAACTGATTCAAGATAAATAGTACAACAAAAACTTAATGTTCGCCGTGTATACTGGATGATTCAGAAGCCCATTGACAGACAAGTTATTAAAAAATGATGCAATATAAAAGTTAAATGTTGTATGTCAACCCATGACAATATCTTTGAGGCATTCATAGGTCAGCTTACAGATCTTGTTATTCGAAACTCCTATTAATATTCGTCACTCCCTGAAAATATCACTTGAAAAGTTTTGGTTTGGTTACATGAGTGCTATCTGCGCTAGCCATCACTAATTTAGCAGTGTAAGACTAGAGAGAAGGCAGCTTGTCATCACCACCCATCGCCAACTCTTGGGCTATTCTTTTACCAACAAATAGTAGGATTGACCGTCACAATATAACATTATATGAAAAGATGTAGCCCACAAAAAATGAAACATTTTGAAGCAAATATTACCAAAGTCGCTCCACACCAACAACAGTTATAGGCATAGAAGTAGATGTGATAAAAATCATAAGAGTAGAACGGAATTGTGGCACTCTCCTTACAGTAGTGTCATATTAACTGTTCTTTAACAGAAAAATGTGCCAATATTTAGATTATATGGGATAAGACGCAGCACAAGTCTTGTATGCTACGTTATACATGGCTTTCATTTTAATACTTTTTAATCTTTTCTTCGACCATTTAAGGTTTAATAATCTGCTTATGCAAAATTCTGGTCTTTTGTATAAAGACCTTTGCTATGGTTGGATCTAGGTTCTTCTTTGGCACTTTTAAGTATGCATGGATGTGGCACATTTATGAATACAACTGTTGTCCTTGAAAAATAATTCTGGTAATTATGATTTAAAATGTTTTATCTATTTTTGTCTAAGCCTTTCCTATTGGCATTTTGGGCATACGTTTTATATTAACAAAATGTCCTATACCTTTACATTTATGAAATATTTACCTGTCAAAGAGGTTACGAATAACCTTGAATATCAGCAAATGCTAGCTTCCTCTCGTTCATATTATATTACCTATTATTGCAATATTACGACCGTACTGCAAAACACAGCTAATGACGCCGTCTGTGTGAAAAAATGACCATTAAAGGAAATCAGTGGGTCCAGCGAGCCTACACCGGCCGCCATGCTGAAAATATTGTAAAATGACCTTTTGTTTCAATTAATTTGTACAAGAGTGTAGGAACCGTTTGAGTAGTTACAATTTTATGTGTCTTTTAAGAACACTTTATCTTCTTCAAACAATAAGTTAAAATATAATTCATTTACATTAACGAAATACATGACAAAAGTTGTTTGAGCAGTCAGTCATTTATTACCTATTACATTCAGGGGTTCCCAACATTTTGGCACTCGCGACCCCTTACCTAAAAGTTTGAAACCCATGTGACCCCCTACTTAGGGCTTACTATCAGCAGCTTAATTTTTCTTTTATTTTCTGTGAAGGAGAGGGAAAGAAACATCTAAAAAAATATTTAAAAATTCTGTATTTATTTGTTAGCAAATTAAATCACATTGTTCCAACCTGAATTCACAAAAAGAACATATATTTCTTAAAATAATATTAACATAGGTTTGAACAGCTATCCAACCCAGCTAGTGAAATGCCTGATGTTGCATTTCAGCAGCAAGCTTTGAAATTCGTGGCCGAGCGTTTGTTAGAGCCAGTCTCATGTCACCTCCAACATCCAATCTGTTCCTATTCTTTGTTTTTATATTGACAAGAGTGGAAAATCCTGCCTCACACAAGTAGGTAGAAGCAAATGGAACAAGGACACGTAAAGCTATCATGCTGACTTTGGAGTATGACTGATACATAGCACACCAGAACTGAGTCACGGATTTCACCTTGAAGAGATCACGAGCTGAAGAGTTGTTCCTTAGATCCAGCAATTCATCTTGGATATCATCTGGAATGCTGGATACATCAAGTTCAGTACAAAATGGGTTCCTTACCAGGGCCTCCTGTTCCTGTGATAGCTCAGGGAAGTAACGCTCGACTTCCTTTTTCTAGAGACTGAAGATGTTCGGTAATCTCATCCTTGAGGAACTGATCCAGTTGGATCTGAGACTGATGCGTCACCCACAAAGTTTTTCAAACATAGCGATGTTTCCAAGATTGGTTTTCCGACGCCAGTTCTGCAGTTTGGAAACAAAGGCCCGAAGACTATCTTGAAAAAGGAGAACATGTGCAGTTGCAGACACATACACATTCACACAGGCACATTCACTCACAGGCACGCATACATACACCCATAATATCACCTAATGACATTGAACTAACGTAGCACACGTTTTGCTTTGCACCGAAACAAAAAAAATGTAAGAGCATGAAAATGTAATTGATGAAATAAAATTAATGTTATCCCAAGCTACTTCTAACAAAGCTACGCGATTCCCCTGCCAAGGCTTCGCGGCTCCCCTGCCAAGGCTTTGCGACCCCCCTGCCAAGGCTTCGCGACCCCCAGGGGGTCGCGACCCACCGGTTGGGAACCCCTGTATTACAACATCTTTATTCATGAAATTTTAAAAGTTTTGATACACTAAACTTAACTATTTCTGGATTAAAATATGCAAAAAAGGCTTCTTTAAACACGAAGCAATACAATGGGCTATATATGCTCTACCCAATCAAATTTTAGGGTTATGTGCCCTCACTGTGTGGAAACGTTTAAAACGTTCTCTAGTATTTTAAAAATCTATTTTAAGTCATCTGGGAAATGGAATTTAGTTTGTTTTGAATTTCGCGAAGAGCTACACGAGGGCTATCTGCGCTAACCGTCCCTAATTTAGAAGTCAATGACTGGAGGGAAGGCAGCTGGTCATTACCACAGCCAATTCTTGGCCTACTAGTTTGCCAACGAATAGTGGGATTAATTGTAGATTATAGCACTCCCACGGTTAAAATGCGAGCATGTTTAATAGAAAGGGTATTCGAACCGGCGATCCTCAAATTGCGAGTCATGCTGGGCCGTAACTGCAGAAAGATTGGTCGAAAAGTAGTGTTAATACTATTATTTCAGAATAACAATTTGATGTTGCAAGCCAATACAACGGTGAAAGTCAACTTTAAATACATAACTCATGAGCTAACAGTTTATTTTTCTAAAAAATCAATCAGTGAAAATTAAATAAATTACACTGTTTGAAAAGAGAATGTGATAAATTATGATTTCCTTATGTGCGCATGAGTTACTTCAAGCAAAAAATGGCATATTTGAATATTGGTTTAAAACAGAGCTGTTCCCTATTTTTGTCTCGATGAATGTAAATAATCAAATTTATTAGGAATATATAGCCCCTACTAGGCTTAAATTATTTTATTCAGAAACCAGTAAGATATAATATTGAAGTAGAAACCTAATTTTGTAATATTGATGTATGACATCAACCGGTCATACAACATGTAGAATAATTACGTAAAATAGAAACAAGTTTAACATCCTGTGTTCACTTCTTCTATATTTTGTCTTTTGAAATACTCCCACCATTGAACCAGTTTAACCAGAAGGTGATGAACAACTAACACCTTCGAAACACCTACAAAATTTCAATACATAAGAAAATTGTACCAATTTGACCGCAAAACGCTTGGAGAATATCCATATATAGATATCAAAAAGTGTTGTTTAAGCTCAGATAATATATCAAACAGGTCATCACCAGATGTTGTTGTAGTTATAAGAACGGTAATTAGTGGTAAAAACCACTACACCAAGGTTTAATTATATGCACACATCGATTATTGTAAGGTGAAATGTGTGCGGTTTAATTACGTCAGTTCGATATTCCTAGGCCTACTGAATCCTAGTTTATTAGCGGTCTCATTGAGTTAGGCTAAGGGTAAGTCTTGATTAGCTTTGAGGTTTCACTTCCACTGTATTATACTCTACGAACTGCTTCACGTCTGCTGTGTTTAATGTAATATTATAGAACTAACTTTATAGTTTTATCTTTCCGAGCTTCGTTCGACTTCTTGTGTTTGAACCTGCACAAGTACATCTTGGAATTTTTAATATACATTATATCACTGAGTAAATACAATGTTGCATATTGCAATATCGAAAACATAATCATAAAACATTGTTTAAAAATAACATCGAATTCTCAGTTTTATTTAATTACTGTAATGCATATTAGTGTATAAAGAACATTTTGATACTAGTAATAAACGAATTTATTGCACCAGATTTGTTATTTATCTTTAACTATTTTACTATTCATTTTGAGTTAACAAACCACTTCAGTATGTTACAAGATTCGATAAGAACACCCAGTAAAGAAATTTATTCAAATCTAATGTTTATGTTTAAGCCTGTTCAGATTTTTGTCAATACTGAACATATGAAGCAGTAACATTTTTCCAGCTTTATTAAGCACAATTGTGTGTGTAATATTCATGTTATTTTCGTTTTATTTGTATACTTCTTTAGAATTCCGTCCAAGCGACTTTAGTACCCGCAACCAATGACTGTGTCATGTCACAGGATGAACTCACTCCAACGTCAACTTCAACGCTGGTGACTGATACAAAAAGCACTGTAGCATCGTCTAACGATATTACTGGCAGACTTCTGGGTTTTGAAGACAAAAGAAGCAGGTGCTTGTTCTTTTCGTAGTTTCATTCGTATTGAAGTGAAACAATAATTTCAATAATACTAAGCCCTACCACCATTTATTTTTTATTCTTAGTATTCAAAGTTTCACTACCTCTACTTGTATAAATCATAATATAAAACAAATATTTAGAAATAACATACCAAAGTTAGTTTAAGGAATCACACGACTCGATTAACACGAATGCTATGATATATATTATTTTTGGATCATTAGAGCAAGATGTGATTTGTTTGTTTCTTCTTGAATTACGCGCAAAGCTATACGAGGGCTATCAACGCTAATTGCCCCTAATTTTGCAGTGTAAGACTAGAGCAGGTATGGGCAACTCTATAACCATTGGCCATATGTGGCCAGTGGATAGCACATTTGTGGCCAGCTCGAGTTTAGCAATCAACTTTTTTCCATCATTTATTTTTTTATATAGCATATTTGGTAATTACAACTGCACTGTCTCACATCATCGCTAATGTTGCGCGCTTCATCACTGCCACAGATTCCGCCCATTTTGTAACGTCAGTCTGGTTTAGATGTGTATTATCGAGTGTGTGTTGTTTTGCATGCGTTTGTAAACATATTTTTATCATGCAACCTTCAAATGTTTAAATATATTTTGTTTTTAATCCCATAATATGGATAAGTTAATAATTCGAAAACGAAAGAATCCAGATGATGAACACTCAGAAAATAAAAACACTTTAATTAGTTCTGGCATTACTGCCGAAAAGAGAATGGTGCGTGACTGGAAAAACGTGAAACGAGAATTTAATGAAAGTTGGAGGTTGAAATTTGCAATGATTGAAGCAAATAATAAGTCAGTGTGTCTTTTGTGTACCAACGTTTTTAAGAATAATAAAGTATACAACCTCAAGCAACACTTTAACAATTTTTACAACGAGTTTGATATAAAATTTCCACTTGATAGCAAAAAGTTGTATGAATAAACTTAGCCGTCTGAAAGTTCACATTTCGTAAACAAAAGGGAGGCCTAAAAAGATTTTTATCATTGATAGAACTAGTTAAAGTAGTTTGGATTCTAGCTCAAAAAAATCATTTTATGATGCTAAACTAGTAAAAGAAATATTGATTGTGATCATTGAAACTCTGTTGGAGAATTATGATTCAGAAATAAAAAATGATATTCTTAAAAAGGTAAATAATTTGCAATTAAGTTGAAGAACAATTGTTTGCAGAATGTTAGGGTTAGCGAAAGACAGAAAATCAGTTACTTGAACAACTCTTTAGCAGTAAATAAATCAACAGATGTTAGTGACACTGCACAATTGATATTTTGGGTTCAATATGTAACTTCAGATCTTCAAATGAGGGGAGAAATGCTTGGCCTTCATGGATTACGAGATCGATGATGTGGAAAAAAACATCTTTGAAAATTTTCTTGAAATGTCAAGAATTTAAAGATTTTAAAGAACTGGTTTCTGTCACAACAGACGGTGCTCCTGCCATTACTGGGGCAAAATTAAGATTTGTTTCTGTTTTGAAGCAGAATTTAATTGAAAATAATGTGAAGTCCACGCTACCAGCTTTCCATTGCATTTTGCATCAAGAAAATTTATGTGATAAAAGTGATGAATTGAAAATTTTGATGGACATGGTTGTAAAAATTGTGAACTATATTAGAAGTGGAAGCTCTCTCATCCATTAGCCCCTGCTAGTACAGCGGCAAGTCTACGAATTTACAATGCTAAAATCAGGGGTTCGATTTCCCTCGGTGGGCACAGCAGATAGCCTGATGTGGCTTTGCTATAAGAAAAAAACACAAACACAAACTCTCATCCATCAACAGTTTCTTGAGTCTTTGAAGAAAAGTAGTGATTGCACTGTTGATGATCTTACATATTTTGCAGATGTAAGATGGTTAAATAGAAGAAAAGTCTTGGATCGATTTACTTCCTTATTTCCTCAAATAAAAGAGTATCTTATTTAAAAGGTAAGATTGAAAATATCCTTGAAATTGAAACTTTGCCATGGCAGTGTGATTTGCACTTTCTATGCGACACGATGGTTCACTTGAATACGATACTTTAGGGAAGGGATAAAATGATAAGTGAGCAATTACAGTCTATTCATAAATTTCAATTAAAGCTAAACTTCCTTGCGGAACAATAACAAAAGAATGATTTGACACATTTTGCAAAATTGTATAGTTTTCTAGAAAAATAACAAGGACTATGATTTCTCTGATGCTAAAGATGATTTCTATGTAAACTGGATAAAAAATATATCTCAAACTTTGAATCACGTTTCTCCGAATTTAAAAATTTGAAATTGATATTTGAATTTTTGCATGATCCATTTCAATTTGACTTAGGAAATTTCAGTAAGGAAATTACATCATTTTTTAATTTTGGATAAGTGTGGATTTGAAGACGAGATGCTTTCCCTGTAAAATGTAGAACACATAAAAGGTAAACAAAAATTATCTATCAGAGAGATGTGGCTCACTATTCTGATAAATGAGAGTCTTCCAAATTTAAAGATAGCAATTTGAAAATTATTTTCCATGTTTGGATCCACATGGGTGTGTGAGTCAACATTTTTTAAGCTAGATTTCCTCAAGTGTAGATACAGATTTCGGCTTACTGGCATAAATTTAGAGGCAGAGCTAAAATGCTCATTGAGCATAGATATTAAGCCAAATTTCACGAAACTTGTTGAAGAAAACCTTCATCAATTTGCGCATTGAAGGTTAGTTGAAACGCAATTATTTTGATTAAACTAACATCTTTTTTTTTTTTTTAATAGTATGGTCAACGTTGTTTTCATTAGCCACAGTTGTGGCCACTATGAAAAATACGTTGCCCACCTTTGGACTAGAGGGAAGGCTCCTAGTCATCACTATCCACCGCCAACTCTTGGGCCACTCTTTTACCAATGAATAGTGGGATTGACCGTCACATTATAGCACGCCACGGCTGAAAGGGCGAGCATGTTTGGTGCAACAGAGATTCAAACCCGTGACTCTCAGATTACGAGTCAAGCACATTAATCATCCAATCATGCTAGGCCTTAAGGCAAGAGATTAGCAATAGGAAGAAATTACATGGGTCGCAAACAATACCTTTTAAGATGAGAGCGACTTCTATATTCTGAGAAGTAACATATAGGAAATGATGTACCGTTTTAAGTTTAGTTTAATAACTACGTTCCTTTCCATATAGTTTTTTTATGCATGTGACTTATGTTGTTGAATGCACAAGTCCCATCTGTTCCCTAAATGTATAGAAGATTCTTGACATTAAGAATCAACAATATTTGTTTTACAAAAACTTTAGCGTGTTTTCGAAACTTGTTGAACGTTCTAGGATCATGCTTTATACTATATAAACCAACGCGCAAAGAAATCTTATTATTGTTATTAGTCAGCTACAGTCAGTGTATTATAAGCATCAAAAGCTATAATTGTGATTAACACTTATTAATCGGAAAACTACAGAATTTGACCAGGAACATTTATATATTTCAAACTCGTTTAGCTTCAGTGAATTAACTTCAGACGTTAGTATATACAAACATACAAATATATTTGTAGTTAGAAAGAAATTGTGACAATCAGTTTTATTGGCAAGTATCATAAATTTAATACATATTGACATTTAATTAATTTCTAAACTGAAATTTCCGGTTATTTGAAATCGTAATACGTAACGTACGTAACATAACAAATCAGAAACTTGTTACTTGCTAGAAATAAATCATAATATATATATATATATATATATATAGATAAATGTTAAACTTGGTTATTTTGTAAAAAATACAAACTAGAACCTCCTTTCATCAAACCCGCCTTGGGTTGTTATGGCTTAAGTCACAGCTTTTCCATTTTGACTAGAAGCAATGGGTGTTATCGGTTATCTACTAAATATTTGTTTTTTTTTACTCATTACAAGTATTATGGCTTTTGTTGGTTATGCAAGAGCTTAACCGAAACTTAGCGGTTAATTAATTTCTGTCAGATAGTCATTGTATCTCTTTTGTTTTGTAAAGTTTTTAAATTGAACGTGTACAATGTTTGTCAAATTTTACTCGACGGTTTGCGTGTTGTAAAATACAATAATTCATTGTCTTTTTTTTTAGTCCTACTTTCAGTTTCAGTGACGGAGAGGAACGGTATGAATGTTATGGAGAAGGAGACGATCCCGAAAACGAGATCAACGAATCTGGAATATATCTGGAAGTAAACGGATCCTACAAACCGTCGTTAAGGTATGTCTGAAGCTTATCTTTTGATAGGTAATATACGAAATAATTCCTTTGATAAAGGTAAAGAGATGTATTTTTCTATAAGCCAACGGTGAATCTGAAGTTTGAGCACCTACTTATAATAGTGTTAATTGTAAGTAGGTGCTCATACGCCTATCAACAACTAACTTAACAATAAAACAAATTAGTATCCCTATTTTATGTTGGTCTTGATTTCTGTAGGTATTGTAAAAGCCAGGATAAATTTATATTGTTCGTCCTTCATGGTACGTTTTTCTTGGCCTCATGTTTTTAGTTTACATAACTATGTAAGTATATGTGTTTTTCTTATAGCAGAGCCACATTGGGCTATCTGCTGAGTCCACCGAGGTGAGTCGAGCCCCTGATTTTAGCGTTGTAAATCAGTAGACTTACCGCCGTACCAGCGGTGTACATATATGTGCAAAAAAACGTCATTGATTATGTATATTTTCCATACGTTTATAGGTAAGACTTTATGAAAGAACCTAGCGATTATTTACGAATTTATTGGCTTGTTACTCGTAAGGTAATTTTAGAGCTTATCTTAACCACTTGAAACCAATAATTGAACATTCAGTCCACATGACGAACCTCGACCTTTCGGTTAAAGTATATGCAACGGCAGCAACCATAGGATTCATCCAAAAAAGAAAAAAAAAGAATAAGATAACATCGTAAGTACTGATAATGGTGTAATTTTTAGAGACTGTCAGTGTGTGGCTTTTTCTGAATGGATATTTCACGTGCTCTGCATTTACTTTTTTAAACTTTTTAAATAGTCATGTACTTTATTAACATTGTGTTCGAGATGGCAGTAGCTGTTGGTGCTAAAGTATTGGATCAAATGTTGTACTGGAAAGAATATTTGGTGTAAGTAAATCTAAGTTAATGTGGGAAGTTGTGTAGTGAAAAAGTTCAAAGAAACGAGGTGAGCTTCTTTGCCTGCTAACGTTGAGAGTGGTAACGTATCACAAAACAATAGCAACAACAACAAGAAAACTGATTCATGGACAGACGTATATAATTAAGCCTAAAACTAAGTGATTATGTAAGAGGCTAGCTAAATTTATCTTTAAATCAGATAATAGATTATGTTAAAGTTGTTATAGCTTTGTTTGGTATAATAAGTGTACTTCAGAGACTCAGTATATCCAAACAACAGTAATGTCACGCTTTTTATTTAGATATTTGTTGGTTTGGGATTTCTTTCGTTAGAAGAATTATAGGAAGGCGATTACTGTTGGGGATGAATTCTAATCAAAAGAAGGCCTAGTAGAATCAGATGCTAAAATGATCAACAATAGAGAGTTAATCGTTTAACACTAATGCATCTAAATTAATGCAACACAAAAGAACACTTAGTGTTCAAAATTATACTTCACTATTATGTATTTGTACAAATAGGTTTTACATAATAATAGTTTATGCATAAATTAACATGAAGGAAATGGCTTATGCTTGGAGGACGTTTTACTAAGTTATTCTTTAGTGTGTATACTAAAAATACTGAAATGCTGTGAACCACAATGATAATGTTCACGTTATCTTAATATACATTTCAGTTGTACGTTTGAAAAAGAAAAAGAAGCCACGAAATATTTTTATTTAATAACAACGAAGAAATAAACGTTATAAAATACTTGAAAACTACTAATAAAATATTTTAGTCATTTGATTAACATAGAATTTCTCGAAATGTTTATAATGCACATCACTGTAAATCCTGTGAATCTTCGTGTAACCTTATATTCCAGTTAGAACAATATATAGAAGATTGACTACATAAATTAAGAGGTAAAAATAAATATATCTTCCAAATTGAACGAATAAAAGTCCAACAGATGAAGTTCAATAACTAGGTTTTTGTTACTCCATGTTAGTTATTATTGATTAAAAGTTATACATTTATCCGTTTATTTAGTCTCTGTTCTTGTATACCAGTGTATAGCCAGTTAAAAACAACAGGGCAGTTTCTACCATTCTCACTTCACACTACACCCTGACATCACATTTCTTAGCTTGTTGGAATAAATATAGCAAAATCAAGCTTTACCAACAAAAAACAGATAGCCTAGTGTAAGTCACTTTGTCATACTTTATTTCTTAAAATAGGAAGTCATAAAAGCTCAAATGCATTTATCCAGATTGAACAGCTCCATTGCATCTCAGGACAGTTGGTATGGGTATTAACACTTTTACTAATAAAGCAGAAAGCAATGTTTTCTTTGTTAACCTGAATATGATCTAAGAAGGTCGAAACGTTGTTTTCTGCTTTATTGGTAAAAGTGTTAATACCAACCGTCCCGAGATAAATTTTTACTTCGAGTGCGTTTCTCGTCATTACTGTCTGTTCATTACGAGTTTAGTGACTGGCGTAAAAGAGGACCGTGAAATATTATAAGTTTAGTGAGTGTTGGTTTAATAAGCCTAAAGTAAAGACATAGTGTGAAGTTGCCTAACCTAGAGCCAAGCGTATAAAATTTATCATGAAACTAAAAATACCTAAATCATCGATATTTTTAATAAAAGTAAACATCTTTAATCTACGGAGACTACTTTAAGAAATCAATGAGTATTTTTCCAGTTTTGTTTGTTATACATTTCATTTTATACTTTCAGTACATGGAATAAAAACAAAAATAGATTATACTTTTGTTGCTAAGCAACATGAGAAAAACTCTTACTTTTCTGTATGTTAGAAGGTGTTAATCGTATTGAATTTTTACCAATAATCATTCAATAAAGAACGCGAGGAATTCATTTTATGAATGATCTCAATTTTGATTAGCTCACCAAAGAATTTAACGACATTTGACTAGTTTGACTGCACTTTTCTGCCTTTTTATTGGTCAGATTTGGTTTTGCAAAATTTATTTATTTCTATTAGCTGTGAACTGTGAGGTTAGTGTATACTGTGGGGTAGTAGTACTTGCCCCGTCATTTTTGATGTGACACATACACTTTTATATAGGTTAGATTCGTCTATACTTGTTTGTGATTCAGTAATCGCTTCATTCAAACCATCACATTCACAAACACATCTAGAAATTTCAACCATATTACATTGCAACATCGTTTTACTTTTACATTTACTAGTTAAAATCTCCATGTTGGCTTTCATGGTCTCGAGTCAGATCACTGGTCTGCTTACCCGACCTAGAGCCTAGATGTAGTTCTAAACGTTTTATTTTTCATCTAATCAAAACACTCCAGAATATTCCAAAATAACTTTAATTTTTGATCCATGTCAAGATGCCAGGCTGACTGGAGTGGCAGGTGTTGAATTAAGGATTGCATGTAATCAACTACAGAAACATCACTTTGGCAAAATATAAGAATAGGAAACTCTACAACCATTCAATTTCTAGCTACATTTTTCTTTATACGGATCACTGAGGTGATTCACAGCGTCAGATAACACGATATTGTAACAGACATTTGTCATTTTTTTCACTTAAGACTAACATAAGCACTTTGCACTCAATATAGCAGAGTAAACTACAGATCACTGATATTTTGACGTCAACACAAGACCTACTGAAAAAACAGGTCATTATTTTTTAATGAGACTGTTTGTTACTGTAAAAGTTGTTGAAGAAAAATTAGAATAAAAGCGATAAGTCAAAGGGCACTAAGAGAGGAATTATTACAAATGTATTCACTTTGTCACCAACATGGGTACATTTTAGCATGTATCATGACCAAACTTCCAAGTGCGTAGTTTCATCAATAAATACGTTTTACAGTTTCTTGTAAAATAAGAATTCACTTACCCTCCACACAAGTTCTGTGGATAACAAATGTAAACTTGTATACCGTGTTGACGTATGTGTGTGTTTAATACTTTAATAATTGGCGTGAATCTCTTCACAGGGTTTTTCAAACTTTGTTTACATTTCTCTTTTAATGCACCGAAAGTTTAAAATATGTGACCATGTAATACATAGGAAACACAATATTGCATTCATCAACTGTCTGCGAATCAAAATTATCAAAATAAAACTTGAAATAGTATCATGACATATAATCAAGTTGATTCGTAACCGATAGAACTGTAAAAACTGATGACAGGTAAAAGTTTTACCCAACATTTAGTCACTAGGATCCATGACGTAATTTAAGTTTCAGAAAAGCTTATGTTGCGTAATACCAACCAGATAGTGTTTGTTGTTTTATCAACAATTTCTTTGTTTTGTTCGTATCGTAAAACATGTGTGTGAAGATGATATGTTTCTACGTATTCGCTATTGGCTTTATTTTAATTCATTTCTAGTCAAAATGTTTGAGAAAAAGAAACGATATACGTATTAAAACAATTTATAGCTCTAAATCCTGAGTTATTAGGTAATCCTAAACATTCATGGCTATGTCATCTGATGCTTCGTAATTATAAAATTAAAGTTTAGTGACTGTGTATGTTTTTATTAAAATATGTGTTTTGTACTTATTCATATATACCTGTGTGTTGTTCAGCTCTGACAGTTTCCGTAGTACAAGTAGTGCCGGCAGCACCGGAAGTGGCGGACGAACACGTTCTCATCACAGCTCAAATTTTCAACATAATACGTGGCTACGTTCTAGCTTGCGAAGAGCCTCAGGGTATGAATGCTTTATCTGACATTACATTTCACTATAACTATTTTACTGAAATAACTGTGTTTTAAATAATTTACAAAACAAACATTTACAATGTTTTTCATCACTGTATTTGTATTGTTTTATTCAAGAACTAGAAACTCTTGACACTTGTCTCAACTTGATTATTGCAGTGATACCTCAAATGTTTTTCGCCTTCTGTGCCATCAGATCACATTCATGTAAGGATCTTCAAAAATTAAGTAAATTTAAGATAAAAAAGTTATTCATTTAATAAAAATAGCCTGTAAATTAGGACTGTCTGTAAGTCTTGAAATAGTCATATTGAATGGATATCAAAATTTCATTTCAAGTGCTCATGTTAGTGAAATATTTGGGGCATACACAAGTACCCTTATCTCCATACGTATTTAAAGTAGCTATTGTTTGAGTTCGTGGGCAGGTAAATATATATATAAGAATCGTGTTTTAGTAAATGTGTTGAACAGGCTGTTTAATTAGGTCATTCATGCACGCCAAAAACGTTGGTATTCAGAACGAATCTATAGTTTTAACGAATTTAACAGTACAGTAATGCGTGATAAACAGGTTAGACAAAATAGTACATTTATTACAAAACACGTGATCTATAAAATTTTAACCCTTAAACGGCGGCCATCTTCAGTTGATTCTGCTGCCTACAACATTCCTACTGTTTAAGGGTTAAATTACGAGGAATAAACACCACCTAGGATTTTATATATTTGTAATTTACTGAAATTGGTGGCGTTAACTGTTTGTTATAAAGATCAAATTAATTTGTTAGAATGATACTCAACTGAAAAAATACGATGTACTTGTTTGTTTTGAATTAAGCACAAAGCTACACAATGGGCTATCTGTGCTCTGCCCACCACGGCTATGGAAACCCGGTTTTTAGTGTGTAACTCTGCAGATATACCACTGTGCTACTGGGGGGCAATACGATGTAAGTTGGTAAAATCTATTCACAAGTAATTTTATACAACGAGGTGTGTGAAAACTTTCTATCACAGCTAATAATTGTCCTATAATTAGAATTACTCGTGAAAAATCAGCCGTTATCATGTGTTGCAATTTCATGATTTTATAAATGTACAACAAGTAACAAATGTATATTAATTAATAATCTATTATATAGAGAAGTTCACACAAAAATAGTGTTGCTTCAGTTTCTGCTGAATCAGAAAAATAATTCAGTTTATAGCCGTATGTTTTAAAGTGGTTAAAAGCTAGCACACAATTTAGTCATGACTTCATTACATTTATATGCAATTTTTAAACACTTGGAACTGTTATTTTAAATCTAGATAAATGCAAACAACAATTATTTTCTAGATTTTTTTTAATTTTGCGCAAAGCCACACGAAGACAACCTGCTCCAACCATCTGGTCATGCGCTGTATGTGTGTTTTCTTATAACAAAACCAAATTGGGCTATCTGCTGAGGCCACCAAGGGGAATCGAACCCCTGATCTTAACGTTGTAAATCCGTAGACTTACCGTTGTATCAGCGAGGGGACCCTAGGTAAAGAGCACCGCATGTATATTGTCACAGCAGTTAGTATAATCATTACCTGTCCCCTTTTTCATGATTACAAAGTCAAATGTAATGTAACAGTTTTCTATTTATGCACGAATCTGTGGCAAATCAGAAGTAGATTTGTTATTTCTCGGACTATTTTTTATTTCTATTGGAATAAGAAATGTGAAATCAGTGAAACTTAATTCACAATTTATTTAAAAAGTAGAACTTTAACTGAAACATTTATCAGAATAAAACTGTCTGCTTGCACTAGCCGTTAAAAATATGTGAAAAATTTCATATCAAAAATATACTATATATATACAAATGACTGTGTAATTATTAACCTAATCACTTTAGTACTGTTTTAATTGGAAGCCTAAATCAAAATTCGTTACTTGTTCAAATATATATGTGTATGTATAGGAAGAACTGCTGTTAAATTCTTTCCCGATATGTTGCTCCAGTAATAGTTTGATATTTTTTGTTCAGGTGCGAGATCGTTGTTCAATACTATATAGTACTTGCATTAGAATAGCGGACAGTTTCTGGTACAAAACTGTATTTAACAATGATCTCGGAGTGATAACATATAATGGCGTACGTTTACGTGACAAGAACAATTTTTGAAGATGACTGTAATGACGCCACCACACTATTCAAAGTAAAACTGTTGAATATTAGAAGTTTATGTAATAAAAATAGAGATAATTATATTCAAAAAAGTTCTTGGAAAAAAGTTTCAGTTTCCATTACGTATGTGGATACATACGTATATACGTACAAACAGCTTTTCGGCGTAGCTGTTTTTACCGTCAGTAATAAACTCAGCGTACCCGTCTCGTACTTGGCTGACTGTTAAATGTAGGCATTCGCGGAACGGAAGAATTCAGTGACCCATACGGTTTCATGCTATTTGGTTGTTTAGCAGATAAGATATACACATATATGTATATCAATAATGGCTTTTGCATATTACATACATATATATACATGTTTGTAACTTTTTAAATCAGTGTATAAACTATATGTATATCAATAATGGCTTTTGCATATTACATACATATATATACATGTTTGTAACTTTATAAATCAGTGTATAAACTAACAGAAAATATGTTTCTAACCGATGTTATAGAAACATTTAATAAACATATATATATATACATATATAGTACTTATAAAAAATATACGTATGCATTTAATACAGAAACATTTAATAAACAGTGTATATATATATATATACATATACACCTATGTACATACATATATACATAGTACTCAGTTGAAGCAGACATATACACTAAACTACATTGAAACATTTTTTTGTAAATAAGAGAGATAAAAGCCTTATGAACAAATATCGTTAAATTAACGTGATTCATTTGAGTTAAAGCACACTTATAATCTGACCTTTATTCATCTTTTACACTCTCTTCTAGTTTAAGTTTTATAACCCAATAAATGAACGTGACTAAGCTAATCAATAGATTAATTAATTGGTTATTTTGATGCTTTTGCATATATTTTGTTCACCCACACGTTGGTTTTCACGTTATCATATTTCTAGGAACCAGTACTAAGAATACGTTGTATAATATCATAAATCTTTGAGTTACATCAAATACACCAAGTGAACGACACTACTGTGTAACAGGTTTCTTTAGATTAACTTACGCGAACAAGTTTGTTTGTGACATATTTATTGACCTGCATACTGGACTGTTTCTACCATTATGACCTGTGTTTAATCTCATTTCACAGAAATATGTTTATTTGAAGCTTCATTGCTATCGACACAAAGTAATCCTAAAAGTTGATGTTATTGTATAAACACTATAGTTATTTCAATTATTGTAATAAAATGTAATGTATATAACATATAATAATTAAACCTTTTTTTATTTCTTGTTTGTTTGATATAAGGGGCATGTTCTCTTTTGTTTTTAGGTCAAGCAAGAGGTTGTCCTCAAACGCCTTAGCTAGGTAAGGTCCTGTACAAAAAATTGTTCATGTTAATGCCTTGTACGAATACGCACAATGGGAAGAAAAAACAAAAACATTATACTAATTTAGAATCTGTAGATAAAGAGAAACAAAACCCGACTGTGACTCATCATTTGATGTAACGTACCAGGAATATTTTCATTTGCTCTTAAATTTACAATTATTATTAACGCTAGGAATGTGTACCTTTCCTGATAATAGAAAATCTAAGCCTATAACACGGTGGCTTGAAATCGATAATGCACTTATCTTGTTTTTTGTTTTTTTTAGCCTCTTGCTTGTAATTAAGCACAAAGCTATGCACTGGGATAAATGTGCTCTGCCTACCACGGGTATCGAAGCCCTGGTTCTAACGTTATAAGTCCGCAGACATACTGCTGTGCCATAGGGGCTACCGATAACATAAGAGAGCAGGACAATATTTTTTGGAAGTCAATGTTTCATGATGATGTAGGAAAAATAATCCTTAAAAGCAGAAGTTATTGGAGTTACGTCACGATGATTGTTCCAAAATAGATAGGATTTCTACATCCCTTAGAGTAAGATTTATGGTAAACTAGTAAATGACTGATGTTTTAATGTGTTTTGTGAATTATATCTTATTTTGTATAAAGCTAGTTTTATTATATTTTACTAGCTCTAACGTTTAGATTTATTTTTGGATATTGTTTATAATTATAAATGCATCTATGAAGAATATTTGACATTGTTAGTTTAATATGTGGATTTAGGACTAGCTTAAATCCCCTAAGTTGATCGAATTTCGCGTGGCTTATTGAGATTATAGATGAAAACGTCGTAAACAGGTGGTTTAATAAGGTGCAATCATTACAGGGCTGAGTTTCTTCTGTTACTAAAGTACTAACAGACGTACATAGTCAAAATGATTATTCTGGGTAGTATAGCTCAGATGCGATGAAAAAAACTATTAATATTTAATTAATTATAATCATACGCTCAACGAATATGTGATCTGACGCAAGTATTCGTGTAATTACAAGGTTATATTGTTTTATTTCAGTTGGTTTATTTGTGCAAATAAATATATTAATGTGAAATATAGTGTGGTAAAAGAAGAAATACTGTTTTCATACTATTTGTCAACGTGTATTCTCGGTAAAGAGATATGATTAATTATTTATTCGTTGGAATTTTTTTTTCTCGAAAATATTTTAACTGAAGAGAAAACCTTTATTTGGATTGCCAAAATAAATAAACAATAGATAATATGAACCATGAGTACTGAATAAAAGGACAAAAGGCTCATTTAGATAATGACCACATGACTCATTTCATTAATCTAAATTATACAATCATGAAATATTGTTAACACTGACAAAATAATTTTCAAATTTTCTTTCACCAGTCACAAATATTAACCATTATTTTATTTACCATTCATACACAGGATGTTTGTTGGTTAATCATTTATGTTATTATGTTAAACAAATATGCAAAACAGTCAGCGTATCATTTTTTTTTACAAGACGTGAATAGTTGTATGTTTTCACTTAAATGTAATACGAAATGTAAATGGGAAAAAATAAAATATTCAGATCAAAAGAAATTTTAAAAGAATTCACTTGTCATCAAAGCAACATACAAAGCCTAGTTTGTTGGTTTGACAAAACGCTAAGAGTGGAGCTTCAAAATAACAGTTATTACGATAAAATCGTAATAATGATAACAATTTATCGTAATAATGATAACAAACACGTAGTATATCTTGAAATAATGAGTACGTTAAAAACCAAAACAACAACAACAACAAAAAATGGTTGGTTAAGCTTGGAAATTTCTATAACATTACTAAGTAATAAATAGGCCTAACATAATTTAATCATTTTTGGACTTCTTGCCTTGTTCTCTTCGTTATTTTTTCGAAAACCAGCATGTGATAAATCTTTATATAAATAGATGAATTATATTAATATCAGAAGGTCCGATGCTATTGTCGGTTATTTTATTTGTATAACGTTTTGGTCTTCTTTATGGCCATTATAAAATAAAGATGAATACTATCTACACAGGTAACGTTAACTCAGTGAAAACAGAACATCCTATCCTCAGTGTCTATGTTCGAATGACCCTTAGAGATTGGTTATCACGAAGCATTATATGTATCCTCTTTGTCTTGCAGCATTTCGCAAAGCATCTACTATTACTGGCACAGCCTAAGATTAACGTCTTAATGGTTTATTTAGAGCCATGAGTACAAACGTAATAAAATAAATAATGAGCTTCAAAACTTTATCGGTGCCCCTTTATTCTCCAAAACTTGATTTTACTTGTACTTCAATTAAATATGGCTACATTAGTATGTAATCTGGTGGTTGGTGAGGATCGTAATGTTTATGGATTCGTGTTACTGTGATTTGTTCAGTTTGGCTTGCCTAAATCATGTTGGGATATTTCCACTTAAAAACATGTATATACAGTTTTGGAAGTATGATGATTTAAACACAACAGGCCTAGTAGATGGTACTGCATATTTTAGAACATGCGCTGTAGTAATGTTCTTTTCCGTCTTATATAACAGTAAATTTTTGTCGCATAAGAAATACTGGCTGCATAACAAAAGCTCGGAAGAAAAAATATTCATTTTCATCCGTCATAAATAATGTAACTTATTTAACCCTGAATGAAAAACAACTGTTTGGAAAATGCTTTCTGTGTATGACGTAGATAATGAAAATGTATACTTATGATTCGAAATAAATTTGTATTGATTTATCTAGCCAGCTTTTTCGAAGTGGCACTCCAAACAGTCATGCTCAACCATCCAATAGTAGGAGAAGCTCCATTAGCTGTGACTCTACAGAAGATATGTATACAGATATGTCACTGGAAGATGACGTCATGGACCTCAATCAGAAGGTATGCCATAAAATATGGTATCTGTTTTCAACAAGAGAAAGTACATATACGTTTTGATCTTTATCTGGGTGAGTACCTAGTACATACAGCTGAATGACTAAAATAGAACTGCATGTACACAAGTAAGCCCTGAATGTTTGTACACAAGTAGGTATAATTACGATTGAAATGTTTGAACATGACTCATTCCCTTCCCTCCTGCTGGACTAAAATAGATATTTTGTAAGACTAGGACTACTAAGCGTTTTATTCGCAGAATGAAAACGATACAAAGTTCTACATTCCTTTTTAATTCAAACGTTGATGTTTATCTAGATTATATTTTACGTAATAAATGTTGCTATTAACAATTTCATTGAAACATCGTTTAAATGAAAATATAAATGAAGCTAGTTTTAAAATAATAAATACTTAAAAAGACTAATTATGTACCTTTTTAAGAATATCAAAATTTTGGCTAATGATCTGATAAATGTTGGAGAGTGGGGATCAAGATGTAACAAAAAGCATAATTTGTTTCTTTACAATTACTCCACTGTATTTCGGCCGAAAATTGGTAAATTGGTAGTACAAAGTTGTTTTTCTACAGGCTCCATACAAATACGTATAAAGACATGAGATATGCCCATTTTTGGTCATTTTAGGTTGTTCAAAGTAAATCCATAATTTTAAGGGTTTTTGTCAATTACTTAGCCTTGTTTCAATCAATTTACATAAAATTTTGTACAAAGATACTTTTCTACAGGCAACACACATTAAGAAACAAAATTTTTTAAAAATTATACGGGATTCAAGATACCGTTTTGCAGATCCCAAGCAGTAGTGATATAGACAGTTTTTTTATTTTTATGGTGTTAAAATTGACCATGTTAGGTTTGCGTCGTGAAGGCATGTTGCATTTGCCCGTGAATGTTTGCCTTTTCTAATTAATTTGAACATCTCTCCTGCTAGAAGAAAAAAAAGAAGAGTTCTACACCCATGCGTATCTACAAATATATTAGTTATAAAAAATGAGTTGGCAGTTTATTACACCAGACTGCCAGTTAAACACCGGTTTTTGGTGCTCATAGTAGGCACAGCATAGATAGCCCATTGTGTAGCTTTGCACTTAACCACAAACGAAAAAAACAAAAATATTACACCAGTACTAAAAGTAATGAGTGGTAATATTGGTCGATGACATAACGCTAACCCTGTAAGAAATGTTAGCTGTATTGTGTAGTAACTAACGTTGTGCATGACTTGCGATCAGACCCGCCTGAAGGCGCTAAACCGTTTGAGATAAATAGTAATTCTCTTACTGATTGATAATATCGCACCTCAAATTTCGACCTTTAAGAAAGTTTCTCCTGTGAACATTCCATCAGTTCAAAACAATATATTCACAATGCGTGAAGGGTAATCTAACTTGAAGTCTGCAGATTCTTTCTCTTATTCATTGCGTATTTAGCGACCAGCATAGCCAGGTGGTTACGGCGCTCGACTCGTAATCTGAGGGTCGCGGGTTCAAATCCCCGTCGCACCAAACATGTTCGCCCTTTCAGCCGTAGAAGCGTTATAATATGACGGTCAAACCCACTATTTGTTTGTGAAAGAGTAACCTAAGAGTTGGTGTTGGATGGTGATGATTAGCTGCTTTCCCTCTTATCTTACATTGCTAAGTTAGGGACAGCTAAAGCAGATAGCCCTCCTGTAGCTTTGCGCGAAATTCAAAAACAAACAAACAGGTTATCAACCAATACCAATAGTGGACTTCATCTTTTGATATCAGGAATACTCTGTTCTCAAGAGATGTGACAAACAGTTTGAATACATTTTAATATTCTTGTTTTAGTATAGAATGTGGGGCAGAGAGATTTAAGTTCCTTATGGGGTGAATATTAGAGACATATGTGACCGTATTAAATCACAGAATTTTTGGTATGTCAAACATCGTTTAGTTTTAGAAAATTGAATATTTCTAATTTAAAAAAAATGTCGCATATACACGCTTTGGCGCATATGTTAAACCTGTAGGCTTTTGACTGCATTGGTCTTATTATTATATTAGTCACACATTGTCAAAGGTAAATTTTTTTGGTATTTTTGGATTTTCCTGTGAATCGTGTCGCTGGAGAAATCCTTAGGCTTGTACAAATGGTTTCATTAGTCATACCAATCGTACAGGTATTAAGATGTACCTGAATACTGGTCTTACATAACTTTGCTAATGGTATGGCTAGATTTTATGGTTGACAGATTCACTTTGAGATATTTGCCTTATTAAAAGAAGTTTATAGTGAGTGATTCTTCTAGTTTTATCCTGATATTCACTCATTATTAACCTCTCATGTACTTAAAGAGTAGTGTGCCTGTTTCATCTTATGAACATACCCCTTAGGATGTTGTAATTGTTTACTTCGTGTTTGTTAATAAATAAATAAAGGGTTTTGTTCGCTGTGAAACTTATGATTAAGCTTTCCCTCAATTCATTCAAGTCATAATTCATAATTTATTTTCTGCCGATCCTCACGGAAGAAAGGTTACCATTCTTCTTTTTTAAGAAATCAGTGTTCCTGAAAATACCAAGGAAAGAAAAAGAAATAAAAGAAATAGAGCAATTGACGAGCAGCTGCTGACAATACACAACTGTTAAACTGAATTAGCATACAAAATTACTAACTTTTAAAGCTTTTAAAAAATTCGATATATTAGTTCAAATTTGTTATCTGTCACGAAATCGCTTCATAATTAAGTCGCTAAACCATCGCTATTACATCATTTTTATTTTGATCAGACAGATGAAGTAAACTCATTAATGCTGTACAAGTTAAAGATTTGAAAAACGAGTATACGGCATTTGAATCAGAGTATTTAGGCCAACTTTATCAGTCGAGATTCTTTAATGGTACCTTAATGTTCAGTAGTATTTGTAATTTACATTTTTCCTATATTCTGTAAATGTAAGTTTTTATTAAAAAGTAGGTTTAAATACACATTAAAAATGTGAAATAACACATACATACTTTGGCCTGAAATATTCATCCAGATAATATGAATTGTTTTTCCTCATGAAATTTGTCTGTAGGTTTTTACGGTGCATCTTTTTGGTGATTGTGCAACTATAGTTATAACATTTTTTCTATGAAAGAGACGTATTCTGTGTGATCTTTGTAATTAACATTATGATGCTATATTCAATTCAGGTTTCCTTGCTCCTCCCTCAGTGAATCGTATTCTATATTTTTTTTCTCGCGTTCTTTCCTACAGGTCCAAATGTTGCAGCATCAAGTTACTGTCTTAACAGAGAACCAGACTACCAACGACGATCGTTACTCGAAAGTTAAACAGGAAAACGCCGCTCTTTTAAACAGGTAACTCCAGTTTGATGTCTTATCTTTCCATCCTACTGATAATTTATTTCGAACTTTATGCAAGGTAACGCCTTTTGTTAAAAAAATATGTTCAATTTTTACTCACGTTAAAAATGAACCTTCGAAACAATTAATTCAAAAGTAAATTAAGTTGCTATAAATTCTAACGGGTATAATTTCTTGTCACCATTGTTTTTTGTGTCATTATGTTTATTTTCTAGACCGCGAATACCTGTAAATGACCTAATTGAAATATTACACGGTGCCACTTCCTGGTTTTGTTTGTTTTTTCTTTCATGAAAGCAACAGAAGTGCAGCTATTATAACATTATTGATTTCCCGCTTTCCTGAGACGTAAAGTATAAAGTCATGTATCGAGAAAATTGTTTATATAGAGGAGCGAGCAACGTTTCGATCTTCTGCAGCTATCGTCAGGTTCACAAAAAACCTGACAATGACTGAAGAAGGTCGAAATGTTGCTTGCTCCTCTACATAAACAATTTTCTCAACCCAAACCAGCCGTTTTTACATATATATTTCTCTACAAGTGGGTTTTCTCGTCATCACTGAAATTCATGTATCGTTGTTCAATGTTTTCCATTAGCTCAGCAATAAGCTTCAAGGCTTATAACGCTAAAAATCGAAATTTCATCTCAGCCCCTGACACAGCAGATAACCCGATGTGCAAGCTTACGACAGAACAAACATCAACTGAAGTGTGAACATTTATTAATAATGTGGGTTAGTTTTAAAAGTATTACGTGTATCAGCTAATTTGCAACTATGTCGCAACAACAGGAGCACCATTGTTGGAAAATAGGTAAAATAGCCACTGTTCAAAACTTGAGAATGACCCAATTTTTGAGACTTTTTCTGACACATAAGCATTTATCTCTTGTTACTAAAAAACTTATGTTTTCGCACAATTTCCTTATGGTGCTGTGATAACACTTATTGGATGTTTTAGATTTAACGGTGATTGTTTCTGGTGTTATGTCAAACTGGGTCAGCGTTAAGTTTAAAGGCTTATGACGCAAAATTTGGAATTCACTTTTGCAAGCAGTTTGACATGGTGTGATACATTATTACACTTATAAGGAAGATACCGAACTTTATTTATTGTATAAGTGTAGATGGAAAAAGTGCAGGGTTTAAATATTTTTAAAAATTAAAGTTTAAAAAACTTTTAACCAAAACTAAGCTATTGTCGTTGCTTGTTACAAATGCTAAAATGTTTCTGAACAGATTTAAACATTCTTACGTCATATGAAAAACGACAGGCTCATATATGTTTTAAATTATGAGCAATGGAAAAGCCTTGTTTGTTTTTTGTTTTTGGAATTTCGCACAAAGCTACTCGAGGGCTATCTGTGCTAGCCGTCCCTAATTTAGCAGTGTAAGACTAGAGGGAAGGCAGCTAGTCATCACCACCCACCGCCAACTCTTGGGCTACTCTTTTACTAACGAATAGTGGGATTGACCGTCACATTATAACGCCCCCACGGCTGAAAGGGCGAGCATGTTTGGCGCGACCGGGATGCGAACCAGCGACCCTCAGATTACGAGACGCACGCCTTAACACGCTTGGCCATGCCGAGCCATGGAAAAGCCTTAACATTATTGTTCATCTTATTGTTGAAGAAACAAAACATAATAAGTAAACGATGACTGGCACAAAAAATTCTGCTGGTAGGTATTAAATTGAACAAGAGATAATTGACAACTGTAGCGTCAATATTAATATTTTTTAGATAATTTTAGTGGTGAATTATTCTCAATAATCATTTGTTTAAAACTTGTGAATTAGAAATTTAAGTTTAGATGGAAAACCTGAAATGAGGAAATGGAATGATTTATGATACTGTGTCATTGTTGATAGCTTCAGTTGAAATCTGGGATTTTAATCCTGCTTTAGATGGAACCTTATTTTTAATTAATTTTAATGCAATATATTAAACTGTATTATATTTGTTACAGATCAAGATAAACTTTCAAAGAGTGTTAAATTATTGTTTTGTTTTAAGGAACAGTTATATTAAATAAACATGTGTATTAAAACAATTCTAACAATGTTGTGTGAAAAGCAATTAATATTTTAAAATTTAGAAAAAAATTATTGCAGTTTGTCTCCATGAACAGATATATAGAGATACTGCCCAGTCAGGTTATTACTAGTGTTAGTGTGCACACAGGGACAGACGTTTGGATAAATCTGTGGTGTTGACTCAGCTCTTCCTAATGTCTTCATTCTTATGTTTCTGAATATAGCTAGATACACTTACTTTACATTAAAAGTAGCAACTTTATATCCATTTTAGATTAATGGAAATGAATCATCAGTATGTGGTGCAGTTATTGTTTCTTTCTTTAGTTGTTCTTCTCCTTGTTGTAGTAATAAAACATCTACAAATGTTACACAAACAATCATACAGGTAGGTGTTGAATTGTTACTACTAGGAAATCCATCCACATTGACATCTTTATCAGGTGTTGTTGTTAAAAAAACAAACTAATTTTATACATATCTAATGATTAATACATCACACAGTCACTTGGGGCATAAATGTGGTTCATACAAATTAAAAATGAATGGATGGAAAAGCTAAAGTGAAATGGTGATCTGGTGGGCAAAGCTTAAGTAGTCATGTTGAAGAGTCACCTAAAGTTCAGGCTCATATTTCACTTTAGTTTGGATTCTTTTTACTTTAGCACATTTCATTTTACAATAAAAGATTAATAAAGTTTCATCAGTTTAAAGATTTTTGTTAAAAATTACAATCAAAACAAAAAATAGTGGCATGTAATCAAGCATTTCACATGTATAAAAATAATCAAATCAGAATAAAGGGATCAGCCATATAAATTTTGTGATGTTGATTTGTTTGAAGTTAAGCACAAAGCAGTACAATTAGCTGTCTGTGCTTGTCCATAGACTTACGCTGTGCCACTGGGGTAGAATCATATAGAAATGAGATATCAAGTAGTGAGCCAAATTATTAAAGAAAGCAAAGCCTGTTAAAATGTAATTAAAATTAAACAAGTAAACATTGGAGAATACTTGACACCATTTTTCACTGCAACATGATTAGTATACAAAGGGCAGAATTTTCAACAATTTATTTTTATTGAAATTACTTTCATGTTAGATTTTTTATGGACTTTGACTCTTTTTTGATATAACATCTTTATATGTTTACTTCTTTATTGAAACTTGGTTGTTTTTTGCATATAAAATGCTTTAATCAGATTATGGTATGCTGAAGCATTTCAGATAAAATGCACCAAGATGTGACTAATTTAAAGGACTAGTTTGAAAATTTATCATATCCTTTCTGTTGTTTCTCTTTGGGCAAGTGAATTTGTAAGGTGATGAGCAATGAGATTACTTAGATATAGCCAGTTGTCTGAGCTGACATTGCAAAATGAGCATGCTATGTGTTTGATTGAAAGAAAGGCTTTTAGAAGGTAAAAGAAGGTTCTTGTTTGACCATGTGCATCTTCTTTGTGCTGTTATATATATAGTTTTTTTCAAATGCCTTAATGGAGCAGAAAAGTATATTGTATAATATAACACAAAGTGTTTCAAGGTTTTGAGATTTTTAATTTGCATTTACTTGCCCAAGAATGAAATAAATAACAAGTTGAAAGGTTTTATTGGATTTTGGTGGAATCTGTGTTGTAAAGAACAGTTTTCAAGGTATTAATGTTTTTTCTTTACATGTATTCATTTCTTTCACTTCTTGCTAGTTTTGCAGAATATCATTTAGTCTACTGTATCCACAGATATCTATATCAATAAATCATATAATACTTTTTGAACTCGTTGATGGCAGTACTAAAACTGTATATTTGACTCACAAACTTCTGGATATAGAAAACCAGAAATTAAGCGTTATTCATTTTGCAAGTATTGTTACTGTTCTGCAAAGATATTCAAGAGTTTTCAGTATAATACATCCTCTGCTGCTACAGTGGTAAGTCTACAGATTTGCAACGTTAAAATAAGGGGTTCGATTCCCCTCAGTGGACTCAGTAGCTAGCCCAAAGTGGTTTTGCTATGAGAAAACACATACACACTAAGTGTAATACAAGAAATTTCAACTTGTTCGTGTATACTTATTATTGTATTCAAGGTTTTATCATGGTTTCTTGATAAAATGTTATATTAGAATATGAGTAACTTCATTTTTGACAAGCTTGTGCTTCATATTTAGATTTGTCAAAGATAATTTTGAAGCATACCAGAGATTTATCTTTGTCATTCGATTTTGTAGGCCCAGAATTCCATATGCTATAATAATAAAGAATCATTACTGTGAGGTAGAAAACTATCTCAGGCAAAATGAACGTTTATTAATTTCACAAAAATGCATGTAAATGTAACTTTCAATGCTAATTTAAAAGCTTTTTTTTGTAGCAAATACACAAAATTAACAAACTTAACCATCTGGGTATGCTTCACCCACATAAAAAGTAAGACAGATTTGGCTTTTTTTTTGCCTTTATTGCGTTTTTTCAGTGATTAAAACTTGAAATATTTTCCAGACTTAAATTTATCGAGTCTATATGACAACCTCACAGACTAAAAATCACATTAACTGATAATTTTGATATATTTTTAATTATTCAACGTTTAATTAAATATATAGTTTATATTAATTTATATTTAATTTAAATAATATTTATATATTATATATATTTATATATATAGTCATTATATTTATATAATGACTATAAATGATAGTCATTATTTGGAATAACCAAACACTTATAATTTAATGTTTTTTTTGTACTTTAAAGAAGTAACCAAATTTTGAATATCGTTACCACTAAACTTAGTGAACAGTTTGATAGAAAATTACAGAATACAAGCTATTTACAATTTTATTTCGACGAACTTAAGCTGAAGACAAAATAATTTTGTTTGTTTGGAATTAATATACAAAGCTAAACAATGGGCTATCTGTGCTTTGCCCATCACGAATATCGAAACTCATTTTCTAGCGTTGTAAGTCCACAGACATATCATTGTGCCACTGGGGGGACAATAGTTTTGATATGGATCTTAATTTGTCAATTTCTTATATGGTGATTGTTTTATGGCACATTTTGTCCCAGATTTCTGGAAATAAATTAATTATTAAATTAAAATGGCGTGAATTTCGCATGTTCCTGTGTTATACTTTTAAGTGTTAACACCTGCAGAACGCATCTCATCCAAAATTCGAGAAAATGATCGGTTAGTCATGTAATAGGCTTACTAAGACACATTTAACTCGCCCTAGTAGACAAGTTCCATGAATATATTACAAATTTCATGCTTCTCGCACATTTTGCACATTTTTTATGCGCAAACTAAAATGTGTTGCAGACTTTGTTGAAAAAATCAAATTTTAAAATACTTGCATAAAGTTAATGCTAAATTTTTAAAGGAACAGCTAGTGCACGTGTGAGAAAACTATTTCTTAAGTAAACTATGAGACAGTTTCAACAATATGACACCTTTCAGATATTTGACAGAAACCAAGAATTGGTGAATATGAATGCATTGTGTGAACACATCATTTCTTTTTATAAGACATATAATGCTAGTACATGGTTTTCAATATGCAGTAAAGAAGAAATATTCATTATAAAAGGAATAGACTATTGGTTTTAATCCTGTGATACCTGTACTGAAAGGACAAACCATGTAAGTATAATGTAAAGTTTCTAGACCACTGTTAAACGTAACTCGGTGATATAAGGAGATATAAGCCAGCTAAGTACAAGTGAGGGGTATTTGAAATATAAAGGTGTTAGCTAATTATGTGTAACATAGAGTAATGTAAAATTAACGGATAAATTATTTATGTTTAACACTAGGGTATTTAAATTTAAGGAATTAGCCAATTAAGTGTAGCAGAGAGTTATTTTAAAAGGGGGGATTAGCTAATTATATATAATTCGGAACGTAAAATGGCAGAACAAGTAGTTCAGAGGCCACGGGGCATTGCCATGTGTGTCCTGCCCTGGTTCCGCCTCTAGAATGAACAAGGAAAGTTATTTATGTATATCACTACGACATTTAAACTAAGAGGTTTAGTCAATTAAGTATAATAGAGGGATATTAGAAATGAAGGTATTAGCTACTTAGATACAATACAGAGGTATTTGTACTGAAGGAATAAACTGCCAAGAATGACCTTGAGATATATCGGAGGTGAAGTATAATTCTGAGATATTTGAAACGACTAACTCCCAGTCATTTAGGCTAGAACATAAAATATTTGAACTATTTTTAAGTGATTATCTAGTTAAGAGAAAACTCAAGGAATAGTACTTGTTTAAGAAAATAATGACTCTTCTATCATGTATTACTTACTTGAGTAAGAACTCGTAATTTCTCGGTAGAGCAGCAGTATGTCTACTGTTTACAACGCTAAAGTCCGAAGCTCAATTCCTTCCAGTGGACGTAGCAAATAACCTCATGTGGCTTTACTCTTAAACTAGCTGTTACAGGTTATTCCAAAAGGAATGCCTTTTTGTAGTATCTTAAAAGTGATGACGCCCTATATATAACATATAGTCAAAATTAAGCATCGAATCCTTCAATATGATTTGGTCCGGCATGGCCAGATTTGTTAGGGCACTTGATTCGTAATCTGAGGGTGACGGGTTCCAATCTTTTTCATACGAAACATGCTCGCCATTTCATCTGTTGGGATGTTATTATTGGCTAATCCCACTTCATTGATAAAAGAGTATTCTAAGAGTGATGATGACTAGCTGCTAAAGTAGGGACGGCTATCGCAGATAGTCCTGGTGTAGCTTTGCGCGAAATTCAAAATAAACAAACCAAAAACAGAATGCTTTACCCTCCTTTATGTATGTTACAACTAATGCAAGCATAAAACATTCCTGAATAATATAAGCATTAAGCGTAGTCTAAGAAAACATGATAAATATACACTTGTTTGTTGTAGTTATTCTACTAAAGTAATTGACAGTTTTGATTTTAAAATTAAATTAACTCCATAAGCATGCTCAATAAGTTGAAAGATACGACAGTACCCCTGGTAGTTTTGGAATAGGTTAACCATGTTAATAATTTAATAGCATTGGAGTTTAAGAAGTAAACAATGGATGTTTATCAAATAGTATTTTTGTATACAAAAGTCGAAAAGGCCCTAATAGAACGTTGTAATTTTCAGCCTTTTTTGTTATTTGTTCTTCTTAAACTCTGTATATGTTCTCTCAGTTACAGATAAATATTTACCAGAAATTGGTTTCTAAAACTGTAGCACATTTTGTTACCGAAATACGTTTTTTGAATTGTTTAAAAAATGAAAGGGCACGAAACGAACATAACCAAGATATGTATTTACATGTAAAGTTCGTTTACAACAAGTTGTGTATGTGTGTTTTTCCATTTAGCAAAAAGTCACCTCGGGTTATCTGCTGACTTCACCGAGAGGAATTGAATCCCTGATTTTAGCGTAGACTTACTGCTGTACTAGCAGAGAACAAATAAGTTGTGTGACACCGAACATACTATACATGCGTAGCAGACCAAAACAGTTTTGGTGTTAAAAGCAACAACATCCATTACTGCAATAACTTCGTAAAGTGTTGGTTAGAATTTCAGTTTAGTAATAATTAGCAGATAAAGAAGTTCATTCTTATCTATGAATAGCTTCCAGTAAAATATCGCAAGTTTATTTTATTCCAAGGATGCTATACTTAGCAAAGTTGTTGGTATAACGAAGTGAGGTAATTAATAATGACAGGAATGTTATGAATATAGATCTTAAAGATTGATGAATTATGTAAAGATCTGTAGAGAGAAAGGTTAAACGACGTTGTACAACAACAAACACTTTTCTTAAATCTCTCACAGTTATTTACGTTTCTAGATTTGATGAAACTCGCATAAATTATATGACACGAATGAAGTTATTATTTATTATTTAAAAACCGAACTTTTACTGGTAGTTGAGAGTTTTTTTATGGTTTCCACTTTTGAAGTTAATTGGAACTTTATGAAACTTTGTTTCTTATCTGTCAAACGTGTTACACTGTTTTTATTTTATTTTCTGCCGGTTGTTTTATGTTTTAGATGGCTGCTTTTGCATACAACTTACAACTTCAAACGCAACACAGCCATTGGTTGTCGATCGTTATGGAATCGTGAGTAAACTAGCGCATTCTGTTGCTACGGTTCACAAAGCTGACATCTATTTTATCATAGCGTTTCAGTTGAAAAACGTAATGGCAGAGTGCTGGCTTCGTTATTATTAATTTTCTTCCTTATGTTGGGGTCTGTGGCCAAATTCACTGCTACACTAAATCTTACTTATGTTGTTGTTTCGTGAGGTATTGTAGAAATTTAAAGTTTTGTTCTTATGTTATTGAATAGTTCTCAGAATTTACTGATCTGTGTATTGGATTTCAAAACATACGAGTGGTCGATTCAAATTATCTTTTCACCGCAGTCAGTAAGTATCATTTCTATTAAATTATGAAGAACAGAATCAGTGTGTTTTATCTTTCTTTTTTGTTATGTGAGTCACTACCCAAAGAAAAATGTGAATGCAAAGTTAGTTAACCACAACAAGAGGAAATGCAGGTGGCTTCCCCGGTGTTATTCAAATATTTTGGTAGTGTGTTAAGTGGTATATGCAAATTGTTCTCAATTGGGGACACAAAATTACTTCCAGGTGATACAGGGCGGCGGTTCGGCAAAGTAGCTATTCATCAGTGCACCTAAAAAAAAACGTTGATGGTGCCACTGTAGGGGTATATGATAATATTGATAATTAGCTGAAGGTACATTATTGAAAAATGTTGAGAACTACTGGCTTATATAATATATTACATAAGTAGTGTGAATCGATAAGTACCGAAATATAAGACAAGGGAGTACTCAGAATAATAAGTGAATTAGTAGTTTACTCGTTTGGTGTGTAATGTTATATTGCAGTGTTGAATAAGGTAAAGGCGTTAGCGCCCAAGAATCTTAAATAACAGAATAACAAATGAGTGATACTAACCAGAATTAAACAATAGCGCTCGCAAGAATAGAATGTTTGTTCATCTTAAGATGACGAAAACAGGTAGAAACGGTAAAACTATTTGGTGGTTGATATTTTAAAAGCTTTCCGCTTAATTCTAATAAAACTGTTATAACCGTATTTCATGGCATTTTCGTTCATTAAGAAATTTATTTAATCTTAAAGGATAGTGGATGACGTGCAACTTAAATGGAAATTTGATTCAGCGTATTTTAGTGAAACATGAGCATTAGCCATAAAAAAATTTTTTTAAATTATTTTTATATCAAGAACTTAAGTGGTACTCATTGGCAGTTGAAGCAATACTGTATCTATTCAGGTTATTTTTTTTATTATTTGTTTAACTGATACGTTGATGATTTAGGTTTGTGTATCTTTTGTTTAACACTAAATAGGGTACAGGCTGGTTTGTTTGCTAAGGCTACGTACTAACTCAGCTATAAGGGGACGTTTTTGGATATTTTAAACTAGGACTAGACAGTGGTGAGGGCTAGGAAAAATTTAAATGCAAACAGAATAAAAGGTAGAGAAACATTTAGCATGGGAATAAGTATAAAAGTAGTTATAAGGAAAGGCTTAATTGCTGCTATTGTTATGTATAAGAAATAAAATAGATGACTAGAATATTAATTACTATTAGTAGAAATGGAGGAGTTTGATATAATGGGAATAACTGAAATATGTTTAAACAAATGATTTTTGAGGACAGCAATTTCTCTGAAATACAGGGAAATAGTATTAAAAAGGGGAGGAAGAGTGGCTTTACACGTGTCACATGAGTTACATCTTGTTAAAGTTGAGGATGTGAAAGATAATAGTAAGGAGATTGAATCCATTTGTGTTTCTATTAGTGGATATAAATGAAATTGTTATAGACCATCAAATGATTGTGATGAAAGTATTGAGAAACTTTAGAATGGGATTAAGATTTCAGCTGTTTAATGATGTCATAATTATGGGTGAGTTTAGTTTCAGACATAGAGATAGGGAAATGTTCGATTCAAACCATGAGGGGGGGAGGTTTTTTTCAAATTGGAATGATGGCTTTCTTTACCAAATAGTCAAGAAACCCACTAGAAACATTGCTATTCTAGATTTGTTTTTAACTTAAAATATAGAAATGATTAAGATAATGGAAATTGAGTGCAAATGATGATTGTTCTATTAGTTTCAATATTTTGCTGCATATGGAGATAAGGAATAATCATATTTTGGTTACAAATTTCTAAAAAGTAAGGTTTGAAGGGATGTGACAAGATTTGTCTATTATGAATTGGGCAGCTGAGTTATTTGGAGAAACTGATCAGATATGTAAAACTTTTAAATGTAAAAACCACATTGGCTCAAAAATAGTATAAGAGATAAAATTAAAAAAGCATAATAAATTTAAGAAATATTAATTTGATTGGTATGACAGGAGGCTTAGAATATTATAAAATACCAAGAAAGTTTGTGAAACAGGAAATTAGGGCATCAGAAAAGATGTATGAGAAGAGGTTAGCTGAAATTGTGAATACTAACAATAAGTATTTCTTTAAATACATTAAAAGCAAACAAAATGTTGGATTATCAGTAGGGCCCTTGAGGGATAATAAAGGAAGGCAAATATCTAAAGAAATAGTTGTGTTATTAAATTTTGCTTTATATTTAGTTTTTACTAACGAAGATTTAAGCACTTGACAATTAGAAAATGAGATCAAACAGAATGACTGCATTAATTCTAAGCTGGTTAAGGAAAATTTAGAAAGTTTTAAAAAACAATAAGGCTCTTGGTCCAAATAATATTTCCGAAAGAATTTTGAAGCAGATTAAAGAATAGACATGTGAGCCACTTACTACTATTTTTGTCAGTCCTTGAATAGTGGGCAGATACCAGAGGATTAGAAGTTAGCTAATGTAACGTCTCTTTTCAAGGAAGGTGATTAAAAGTTGTCCCAGTTATTACAGACCCTTTAGCCTGACATCAACACTGGGAAAAATTTAGTAAATACTTAAAAATGCTTTGCAAAGTCATTTAACAAAGTTTAGAATTTTTATTGGATAGTCAAAGTGATTTCACTAAGGGAAAATTGTACTTTACAAATTTTTTGACATTCATTAAAAAGGTTACTTCATATATAGATGAGGATAAGGGTGTAGATTTGGTGTGTCAGGATTTTGATAAAGTATTTTACAAGGTGCCACATAAAAGACTTGTAAAAATAATTGTTTGTAGGTGTTGTGGGTTAAGTTAGGAAATTGGATAGAAAAGAGGATGGATGGAAGAAAGCAGAAGGTTGTTACAAATATAGTTTAGTCAAACTGGATTAATGTCACAAATGGGGTACCTCAGGGTTCAGTCTAAGGACCTTTGCTCTTTTCAATTTACACTAATGACATAGGTGAAGCAATTGTTAATAAATTTCCTACATTTGGAGATAATATTAAGGTCTTGGGTGTTGCTAGCTGTGAAGAGGATGCTGCTTCTTTACAAAAGGATTTAGATCATTTATTGAGTTAGACAAATAAATGGCAGATGGGTTTTAACTATAAGTATGATTTGGATGGGAAAAACTTTAACAGTGTCATGAAAGAAATGGATCTTGGTATAGTAATTGATCATTCTATAAAGTCATCCATGCAGTGTGCTATTGCTAGTTGTAGGGCAAATAGAATTTTAGATTGTATCTACAGAAATATTGAATACAACTCTAAACAGGTTGCAATTTCATTGTACATATTGCTGGTTAGGCCACATTTAGAATACTGTATTCAGTCTTAGGCTACTTACCTTAGGTAAGACATTGAATTGTTGGAAAAGGCTCAGAGAAGTGTACTAGAATGGTGCCTAAGATGGAAACATTAAATGAGGAGAGGCTGATATATCTCAAATTATTTTCACTTGATAAAAGAAGAGTTAGTTGGGATCTTATTGAGGTGTCTAAGATTATAAAGGGAATTGATAGTGTTCATGCATCATCTTTTTTTCCTATTTAACAGTGATAATAGTAGGACTAGGGGACACAAATTTTGGTAAAGTAGGAGTCATCTTCAGCTAAAACAGTTTCATCTTTCTAACAGGGCTGTTGGCCTTTGCAATGGGTTTCCTTCAGATATTGTAGAGGCAATATGCTGAAATGAATTTACAAGTATATGTATGATAAGGGCTGGCTGTAATTTTTTTAAGTTAATTTAATGTGTGGAATAGCTGAGAGGAACAAATAGTTTGCATGCTGTTCCCAAACATTATGTTACATGTTATACAGCTTAGTTTATAAACATTTTCTTTCCAAGATCTTTTGAATGTAGAGGATGTTATAAACTGTCCATGATCCATGTGTTATTCTAGCTCACATAATAAAAATTTGATCTATCAGTTGGTATTGTTTACCTGAAAGTTGCCTGGAGGGATTATCTGATTTAACAACTTGTGCCAGCATATAGTAGTGTGTTGTCAGTTAGTCAGTTGGTGGACACTAAAATGACATTACATAAGAGACACTTAATATTGAAATTTGTAACGTCTCGACATCAGTAAAATGTACACATGCCATGAATCACAAGAAGAATTATGCACTCTGCAGGCTGCAACATAGCATGACATGAATTTGAAAAGCAAGAAATAAAACTGTTATATAATTTTGGTTTCATATATATATGTACATAAATCATAAGGAAACAGTTACTGGCTTAAATAATTTTCATTGGCATAATATGGGTTTAGAAAAATTAAGAGTATAATAGCAATTTAACTAGATGTGGTGTTTGTACACCATTGTTGATAAGGTGTTTAGCTGGACTAAAACATACAATTACTTGTGTAAATGCTATTTATATCAGTTGTTCATGAGTCAGGTATGAGTTTAAAAGGCTTTAGGTATATCAGTTGGCAGAACATGATATATAGTAGTTGTATCATGCTGTGCTAGCTATGTCATTATACAAACTATGAATGAATCAGCTCTTGTTAAAATTAGTCTCCACCTTACTTTAAATATTTTATACAAACTATTGAAACTGAAAGCTGGTAAGATTCTTGTTCATAATAATAGAATAATGATGTTTCACTTGAATCTCTCAACCTCCTAACAATAAATCTTTAGAGTAAATTTTATATGATTGTAAACTGTGTAGGAAGTGTGAAAAAAAAAAAAAGACAGAAGTTAATTATTTTTTCCCTGCAATTTGACTGATGTTAACCACATCATATTTGTTCTGTGAAGCATAAAAGAGGACAGTCCAATTTCCTGTTATTTACAAATTGATGAATAACCGAACTGGTATTTTAAGATTGGTAAAACAAGTATCATTTCAGGAAGTGTTGCAAATTTTGAAAAAAAAAAAAGTATTTGTTTTGCAGGTAGCCTTTAGTGAATGTGGAAACCTATGTTTTTATTGTAGTTCTTGTGGACACTGACATTTTGGTCAACAACAAGAATTATCTTTTTTGAATGATAAATAGCTGTTATTATTATCATATAATTAGATAATCCAGAATTAAGATGCCAAACCTGTTGCCCAAAGGCACTTTATTGTGTATATTCTTCTTCATTGTTGTTAGTGTTTCAGGAACGATTCATGAAATCCTTTGTTGGCATGATAAAATTACTTTTTTTTGTTCAGGTACCATGCCTAACCATTTTTTCCTTTGATGGACATTTGCCATTTATGTGTTTATCAAATATCAAATATATGAAGAGCAATAGTTATTTCAAGGCTTCATTATGTCTATATAGGTTTGACTACTTGAAAGAATGTAGCAGTTTGTAGTTATCAGGTGTAAAAGAATTGCTCATTTTGTTTTTCTTCAGGCTCATTATTTATTGGTGAATCAGGCAGAAATATTTTAAGCAGTGAAATAAATGTTATATTATTGTTTAACGTTGTTACATCATAAAGGATTTATTTGGTGGGTAGAAAAATTGTAATTACTTAATTCACCTGATTAGAACAATCAAATCAGTATTTCAGGTTGGGTATTGAAAGGCCAAAATGCTTTAAATGATTAATTTAGCATGAGTTTTGAACTACTGATTTTTCTGGAATTTCAATTTCGGATTTCAAAGATTTTTTTGAGCTCGTACAAATTGTTCTTAACTATAGAACTGAATGTAGAATTAGTGTAAAATACTTATGCATTTTAAAGGTTTTTCATATGTTTCAGTGTATAATTTGAAGTACTGAATTCAAAACTTAATTTAGACATTATTGTTTTGCTATATTTGCTTGGCAAATCCCATTTACTGTTATTGTGCTTGATATTCTGTTATGAGTGTTGCTTTCACATAGGTATGCAGTCATCAACAGTAAAATATTGTATATGGATTGTGCAACATTGTAGGGGGCATGAGCAAATTGTATGGATCAATTTATTTTTAATTCTTTGCCAGAAAAACAAAAGTTGTAGATCAATGATAATGATTACTTCTAAATCAAATTTTGTGTATGACTTTCTGTAGTTATCAGCTAAAGAAAAAAAAAAAAAACTTCTTTTAAATGAGTGATATAGCTCAATTAAACAGACTGGAGAAATGTTTTTCTATGAATATTTTTATGACAAATCAGTAAATTCTCTTGCTTTGTGTTTATTCGTTTTTTAAACCTTAAGCAATCCTCTCTATGTACAGTGATATGAAACTTTATCAAGGGTCTCCTATCTTGTAATCTAAAGTTTTATTAGTTTAAATTAAACTTTATAACTGTGAAATGGAACAACATCAGTAATATTATGGAAATATTAAAATATAAATCCTAATATCTTCATTTTTTAAGGATTCATTCTTTAGAAGAACTCATAAGGGAACTAGAAATTAGATCAGAAGAAAGGATAAAAGAAGAAGAAAGACATTTAAAAGAAAGTTTGGTAAGATTTTAGCATTTGGAATGGTAACATATTCATGTTTATAAATTATTGTAAAAAGGATTTTTCTCTGCACAGCTGCTTACCTTTTTTTTATGTTTATGAATATTTGGGAAAGCTACATAGGGGTTATCTGTGTTAGCCATCTTCAATTTTGAACTAATAGGCTACTCTCAGCTATAATAAACAGTTACTGGGATTTGCTCATCACTTTTATAATGTATACAAAATGGAATTAAAATCAGAGACCCTTAAATCCACAATTCTGTACTAGTGGCATAGTGCTAAATAATATAATGCCCAGGGTTCTGCCAAATTTTGTCAGACATGTGACATAACTGTAGGGTAATGGTTTCATACTGAAAAGCTAATTTCTATTTTTGAGTCCATTTTATTGTCCAAAAATATAAGCAGCACTAATCATATGAGACTACATATATTTGTAATAAACTGAATGCACATATTACTGAAGGAAAACACAGAAATTGAATTAATAAATTAGTCAGAATAAAATTAACAACTGGGAACCATATATACAAATCTTTTGTCTTCTTCAGCTTGGGGTTTAGCAACAATTACGAATAGTGTTATAACGTTATTTTTGTTACAAACATGAATAACTAAAAATATAAATCAACCTGCATTATATATTATCTAAATAATAAGCTTTTTAAGAAATGTGTACATTGTAAATAAACAGCATAATTTTAAAATAAATTTAAGTGTTTTAATACCATTGTCATATATCTTAATAATTAATAACTATGTGATGAATTACAAAAATTTCACTGTTTTTTAATGCTCGTTCCTGCTCATGAACAAGAAAGGTCACATAGTGTCTGACATTAATTCCAAGAGAGTAACAGTGTGTGTGTGCTGAACAATCTGAGAGAGCTCTAGCAATATACACCAGGTTCACACATAGCTAGCTTGTTCTCTGACACTGTGAGTTTAGATGTGAAAAGAATTTCATTTTGGATGTATATTAATAATTTACTTTTTATATACAGTACATATTTTTAGTTTCTGAAATGTCTGGACTTCAGCTTCGATTTCAGGTTCTGCAGTTTCTGTGTTCTTTGGGAGCACTACACCCACTCACCCTCATCAGCATATTAACCACTAGTTAGTGCTTAACCAAGTTAAATATTCATCTGTAGTTTTCAAAGTTATTAGAAAATGGGAAAAGTAATTGATTATTATAACTGATACAGTTGCGTCTTTGTAATTTCAAATGGCATTGTTGTGTTTTCTCTCCAAGAAGTACTCTTCATATAAGTGCTAGAGCACACAAGCAGAATAATGATTTAATGTGATCTTAGTAGTGTATTTTTTTACAGTTATTTTAATAATAATTGGATCTGTGATCTTTATTGACTATTTCTTATCCTCCTGTGTTTAAATCTTCCAGTCATGTTTTATTTTATTTATCACAGAATAAACAGGAGAGAGATAAAGCCATGGAAATAGAACTGTACTCCAACAGGTATAACATTCATCTATTATAGAAAAAAAATTGTTTTTTAATAAGTAATTAACTTCTAATTTGTATTTTTTCAAGTTATGAATATATAGGCATGTTTTATTAGATACTACACTCGTAAGTTTATCAGAATAATTAAGTTTTAACTTTTTGATATAAATAGGTGTAGTATGAAACATTAGCAAGTGCATTACTATATTTAGTGAATTTTAAAATACATTATTATGATACTATTCTCAAAACCTGTAATGATAGAACAAATTTGAATGTGATGGGGTATTAGTAATTAGGGGCACCTTGTTTGTTTTATTAAATGTGACCATTGAATTCAAAATTGAGACATTGATTTTCTTTGATAATTGTACACTCATATTTCCCATTAAGGACAACATTGTTACCATGTTTAAAGCTTGAGTATGTGTTTCTTTATTGCCCCCTTTTCTCCTCTGGTTCCACTGTCTTTGACTAGAACAACTGTATTTTCAGTGATTACTGTCTATATAAATCTTTCAATCAACTCATAGTTTCTTAAGTTTTAAATCTATGAGATTTTTTTCAACCAGTAATTTTAAAATTATTTCATTTTTCAAGTAACATTAAAGAAAATATTTTCACAATTTCAAGATTTGGTTATTTAAATCCTGTTTACTAACTTGTATTGTGCATTCAAAATACTACTTTTTGAGCATTGCTATAATATTAGAAAGTACAGACCTTACGGTAATAAGTTATCTCTTTAAAACAAACAAAACATAAACAATTTATTCTGAAAGATATGTAACAAATTCCAATTTTATTTTAATGCACAAACCATTGTAAATATCATACATAACATGAGGAAAACTGACTGTAAAGTTTATTAGAGTCTAAATTAAATACATAGTAGCTTGATTTATTCTTTGAATTAAATTATTTTGTAATTTTAAATTTTATTATATACTTTGCTCTTTTATTTAATGAAAATTTAACCTAGATTTGTATGTCTGTGTGTGTCGTGTAGCAAGACTTTCAAATAACACTATGAATATGTGCTGTTTGAAAATTCTTAACACTTAAACATTTTGGTTTCCATGTTTTTAAAGTAAGAAATTTAGATATGAAGATATGTGTAAAAGCTTTTTTTAATCAAAAAATATATACATAGTGTGGCATATTTAAATTGACAGAATTAAATAAAGGTTTTTAAGCTGATAACTTCTAACATATTATACTTTCAGGTTGTATTGCTTACAACAGGAACACTTTGAGATTAAGGAAGAAGTTTTTAAGTTCAAGCAACAAGTGGAAAAGTTAAAACATGTGAGAAAACCTTACTTTTAATTCATTTCCTATATCATAAGTTATTGTTGGAGTGAGGTAGGCAAGCATGGAGCATAAACATGAGAAACTGTTTAGAGCACAGAACTGCAGATAAAGAATGAAAAACTATATTCTCTAACCTTGAAATCACAATACATGTATCCTCTTCTTATCTTTCATTCCAATGAGTCTATAATTATGATTTATTCTAATGTGTTTAGGGCAAATTTTAACATACATGTTTGATATCTAATTCTGTTATTACAGGAAAAAACAAATCTACAAGAGCAGCTGGCAGACACTTCCTCAGAACTATGTAGTCTACAGGAAGAACAACACAAATTACAGGAGTTATCCCGAAGAGAACGGGAGGAATTTGCAAATGAGAGAAAAGCTAATGCCCAGGTTAAAAAAACAATGTTTTTATTTATTTTTTTAGCCTAAAAACGAAGTGTGAAGAACATGAAATACTACAATGCTTCGTTAATAAATTTGATACTTGGCATCATGTCAGGATTTTGTAACCAAAAAATTTAAACAACACTAACATTGTAACATTTTGGGGAGATTTTGTAAAACATACAACATATACTGTGATGATGATAATAATAATAGTAATAAATAGATATTTAGGATTAATATTAAAAGTAAATAAGTAATTTTATTGTTAATTCTTAGCATAATTCTAATTTGTAAATTACTTAAATAAAATTGATAATTACACTTCATATACTTTATCTAGTTCAGATTATAACAGTTGTTTATGCAGTTGATGACAATTAAATCGTAGACCATAGACCATTACTATGTTTGTTGTATCTTAACCAACAAGGAGAACTTTATTTTGTGGTGAAAGGCCTCATTGGCAGTGGATATGGTTAACACAGTGTGGTTCATATATTTGAACATATTTTTCTTTATTTTCACAATTATAAGTTCTCAAGAGTTAGCAGTAAAAGGTTTAAACAAGGTTGTAACTTCTACTTTTTAACAAGTATTTTTGATGATTTTCTTAAATTTCTGTATTGTTATTAAAGTTTTTAGATTTGATGAAACATTCTTAAATTATGTATTATTTTAGTGTAGTTCTTTATTATGTAACAAGGGAATTTTGAGTGGTAGTTGCGAGTTCTTTAAGGTTTCTACTTCTGAAGTTTTACTTATTAAAACTATTTCAACCATGTTGGATAATTTTGTTTTTGCAGTTGATTTGGTAGGCTGCTTTTGGCCTTCTATTTAACAGTTCAAATGTGATGCAGACTTGTTATAGAAATTTTATTGTAACATAATCTGGTTCTGTTAAAATTTAATTACTTTTCCCATTTGTAAGCTATATTCAACAAAAATAATTTTTCCAGGAGAGTTCAAACACAAAGAAAAGATTTTGTTGTATTTAGTAAAGATAATATGCTTTATTTCAGTTGCTTAAAGACCTCAATCAAGAGTTGGATGATTTAAGGAGATACCACCAGGAAACTGAAAATATTAGACGATCTTGTAGTCCTAGTATGCTAGATCTTCCAGCTCGGTATCAAGAGCTTGAGTGTCAAGTGCATAACTTGCGTGAGGTAAGAAAAATACATTTTTTCTTATTGAATAAGAATTTAATTAAAACAATTCTTGGTCAAAAACTATGTATATGTATTCTTTATTACAGTCAACAATAAATGTGTTTGAGTTGTACAGAACAAAAAAAAAAGGAGAATAAAAATGTATGCAAATTGCAGAACATTTGTAAAAGATTTAAATATGGAAAGTATAAGTGTGGAAACAGAACTGAAAAAGCATAGGGAATCTCTTCAATACACTTGCAACTCTCATGTGAAAAGTGCAATATACTGAAGAACAGTAATAATTAAAAGGATGGAGAAAATTGTTTAAAAACACATCATCTTAATCTAATTTATCATTCACCATCTGTAGTACATTGTGGGTATTGTAGCACCTCCCTCCTCGCATAGATACGTTCGTTTAAAAACACCCAAGAGAAAATGATGTCACATTCAATATTTTATGTACTATTTCTGCAATTTTTTTTCTTTAACTTGTACCTCTTGCAGCTGTTGTGCAAATGATATATTTTATTCTGCTACAAACTCTGAATACACTTGTGGTTGACTATAATACATTAGTCTTCACTGGTTTATATTGCTGATATTTCACCCAGTACCAGCTGATGCTTGTGTTTCTCTATGTTTGTATGTCTTGTAGTCATTTGTGTACATGTGTACTATGAGAGAAAATGTATACAGTTTTCCCACGTACTGGGAGTAGCAGCATGTCTATGTAATTGTACATTTCTCATTCTTTTCATGTGATTGATAAATTATTAGATATATACATTTTAATCCTTCTCGGAAGTTTAACAAATGATCTCACGTTTCTACAAATTGCTCACAAGATGTTTACATATTCTGTGTTATTATGGTATAGTCAACACAGCCTCTGATATCACCTTAAATAATCATCTTATAACCTTGTAGATTTTAGTTATTCTGGAACTTTCTATGAATAGGATTATTAATATTTTTTACCCATTAAATTTAATGAATTCCATAATATTTGTCTTTCTATAAGTAGCTGTCAGTTGCTACTTTCAGCAGTTGCATCTTCACCACTTAATATATTTTATTTTAACCACTTTTAATGCATATGATTCTGCTCTTAAGGTGTGTTTAATCATTTATTTCTCTCAGAGTGTCACAGTAATTTTTATTTTCCTGTTAATTTAAAATTTTTTTTCTGTACAATTTTGAAGATGTCTGTTTTAACAGTACATGTTTCTCTTGCTATAACATGGCAACTTCATGCCTATACGTGGTGACGGGACCTCCCAGAGAAGGTTCTGTCTTTTCAGTTTACCTCCTCTGGGATCTGGATGTTCACCCACGTGTTTACCTTGCATGGCAACCTGTGAAGAGGAAGAGAGGATTCTGGTGGTTGAAGTGTTCAACCCAGACACACCATTTTGGCCTCGAATTCTTGTACATGGATGGCCTTAAGGTGTTCTCCAGGATCAATCAACTGGGCTAGGGTAAATTGAGTACCACTTTTGGGCATTGTCAACAGGTGTTGTGGACATTATGTCTGATGCTGGTGTTTGGTTATAGTACTCATAAAACTCTGGCATTGCCACAGTGGCTTTGTTTGGCATTGTAGGATTACATGGTGATGGGGTTGGTGGGTACTGAATCTTTCATTATATACTCCTCAAATCCAAATAAAATGAAAACAAAACACATATCACTGGTAATTACTATGTCTTGAAGACTCAGGATAGCAGACTCCACCTTCTTCTACACCTGTACTTCATATTACATTTTATGTCAGACAAACCTTTAAGGCAAATGTCTCCCTTTTTTTTTTTTTTCAGAAGGGACTAGAAGATCTTACTGGCTCTCCAAAGTCAGTCAAGAAGCTACATTCTGGGGTCGTTTTGGTGGAAACACCTACCACAAAACACAGTGAGCTCCTGTTGAATTTGAAAGTCACTGGAGATATAACCATTGATATTACTGCCCATGCTACTTTGAATTTCTCATGCAAAATTATTGTTGAGAAGGATTTTGGGAAATTCCTGAGTCAGAAATATTTGCTGGTTTTTTCAAAGAATTTCTGCAGTGAAGTGTATCTCCACTTGCAAGGATGGAATTATGTTGCCTACCATCATTATTTTTTTACGTTTATATCTCCACATTTATATCCACTGTTGTTGTGGTGGGTTATCTGAACTGTAATATAAGGCTATATATTTCCAACCCTCTTAGTGGTTTGGTCATTTAAATGTTTCATGCCATGGCTCTTTGATGTGTTTGTGGCAAATACCACAATGCCCCCAATGCAAATTGGACCCTCTCTGTGTTAATTGTAGTAGCTCTCACTCCATTTACTTTCGTTCTTGATCTAGGTGAGTGAGTTGGAAGTTATTTGTCCCTAACTTCATCCTGAGCATATGCTGCTGTACTATATTATACTTTTACCATGGGAGTACAGGCAGATCTTTCCATGCTTCCAGTGAAGTTGTTTGCAAACTATGTGAGGCAACTTTTACCCTCTATGGATAAACCTTGTTGACAAATTAGTGTCTACTCCTGTGTCCATTTTCCTTGGCCCCTAGCTTCTAGCATCTGCTTGGAAGATCTGCCTACTTGACCAAGAGGAGAATCCATGGAGGTCAACAGTCCTTCTAATAAAGACAAATGTTGTAATTTGTAAATCAAAGGGTTCTCTGCCAGTTCTCTTCCATTCAAATAAAAATGGCCACTTTGATAAAGAGGAACTGTTGAGGTTTTCATTATAATCTAGATGACATTAAGGTATTGATTGATTCTTATCATACTGTGTGTCTTTCCTTGCAGGAAGCATTTCTGAAACCTGCTGATACAGTCAGTCATATTTTGGCAGGTTTTTTTATACTAGAATGACAGGTTGTGTGATGGGTGAGTGTACAGATAAGTGATACTGCTGGTCAACCAGCATGTACACACCCTGTCTTTGCATCTCTATACACCCTTAGAAGCTGTCAGAATGTTCTTCTTTTCTTGGGTTGTACCATCACTGTTTCTTTTCTCTAACTGTATCCTGGAGAGACTTATCATCACTCATTGTAAAGCTGCCATCTCTTTTTGATACTTGGGGATTTTAATGGATACAATCTCCTCTGAGATGGTGATTATAGTGATTTGGAGGGAACATTCTGTAGAGTGTATGTTCTTGGATCACAACCTTTCTCTCATCATTACTGATTCATATACTTATTTTCATGCACCTAGTCAACCCTCTACTGCCTTTGATCTCTCTATCTGCTCCATTTCAATTTTTCTTGCTTTTCTTGGAGGGTTGACAGTGACCTATGGAGCATTGATCAATTTTCTATCATTTTGATGGAGAGTTGGTTTAGTGGATGCTACCCATGTGTCTTGGTGGAAGTTGGACCAAGGTAACTGGTCCTCCTTCACCACTCTCTCAAAACTTGATTCTACTGCTGTCTGTTTGCTATTGATAGATAACTGCATGGTAGCAGTGACTGTATTGTCCAGGCTTCTGCTCATTCTCTTCATATGACATTTCAACATTTTCCATTTCCATGATATTTGCATCCATGGTTGAGTCATGCCTGCCAGGGAGGCACAGAAGGCTCCAAAACAGGGCTTGGATACCTTTCACAGGTATTCCTCTCTTTTGAACTTCATTGCTTTCTGAAATATCCTAGATGTTAAAGCCAAAAGGAATCTTGGATTAAGTTAACAACTAGCATCTCTTCTAACAACAGTTTCAAAATCCTGTGGGATAAGATTTGGAGCTTCAGTGGGAAGTATACTTCCCAGCCTCCTTCCATTTTGCTCTTCAATAGCCAGGAAGCTGTTGATGTCCAGATCATTGCTAACACTCTTGGTGAGAGGTTTCCTTGTGAATCTAGCACTTTTTTTCTTTCCCCTCTTTCTTGACCATCAATATCATTCAGAGTGATCGACTCCTTTTTTTTTTTTTTTGAGCCAAATGTCTCTATAAATATAATCACCCCTTTACACTGATGGAATTCAAGCCTGCTCTTCATCGGTCTGGTAGTACATCTGTTGGAACTGATGATGTTTCACTCTAAAATGCTGCACCATCTATCTTCTGCATCTCTTGCTACTCTATTCTTCTGATTGTGTTTGATCAGATCTCACAGGATAATATTTTTTTTGATACTTGGTGCCAAGCTGTTATCCTCCTTTTCTGTAAGTCTGGGAAAGGGACCATAAGATTTCTTCTAACTATTGTCCAATTGCTTTGACTAGCTGTCTCTGTAAGATCTTAGAAAATGGTTAATGCTCATCTTGTTTGGTTCCTCAAGTCAGACAGCCTACTCTTGTCCAGTTGGTCTGTAGACCATCTGATTCGACTTGAAATATTGGCCAGGGAAGTCTCTTTCTCAAAAGGAAACATCTTGTTTTCATTTTCTTTTATCTTAATAAGGCTTACAACACTACATGGAAGTATGGGTTGCATGGCCATTTACCCATTTTTATGCAGAACTTTTAACTGGACAGACAATTTCAAGTCCATATGGGTTTTACATTTTCCCATTCTTTTCCACAGGAATTTGGAGTCCCTTAGGACTGTGTCTTGAGTGTTACACTTTTCACTATCAGACCACCCTGAATCATCTGTGGAAGTGGATCACAACAAACAGTTTTACCTTTTCTTCCTTTAAAACTGTTTCCATGCACTTTTGCCACTAGCAGAGTATGCACTTAGTTCTTAGCTCTGTGTTGGTGGTTCTTCCCATGGTCCTTAAGGCAAAGGTCTTGGGGCTTATCTTTGACAGTACACTGACTTTTATTCATTGCATCAGTCAGCTATGTATCTAGTGTACAAGAGCACTGAACATTTTCTGTGTCTTCTCTTCCACCTCCTGGGAAGCAGATTGATGTTTTATGCTGAGGATCTATCATGCATTTATTTGCTCCAAAGTGGACTATGAGTCTAATGGTTTATGATTCTACAAGGACTTTGACATGAAGATGCTGGACCCCATTCACCATCTGGGGCTTTAGCTCTGCAAGGGTGATTTTTGCACTTTTTTAGTCTAGAGTTTATACACTGAGTTTCACAAACCCATTTTCACTTCTGCTGTTTGTAACTTTCTTAGCAATATGCAGTAAACTTTAATCCTTACCACAGCATCCCACCTAGATTGTGTTTTCCTTCCTTAGAGGCTTATGCTCTTTCAGAATAGGTAGGCTGTCTTTTTTTCTTTCTTTTGGCCTTTGTATCCAGACACAGCTGGATGAGTTGGGTGTGTCACTGGATGACATTGCTGTCTCAACTGATTAGCCCATCCTGCTATATATTATTACAGTCCCCATCTGTGACCTTTCTTTGAATCTTCCGAGGTAGGTGGATACACCTGATTGGAAGTACTGTCAACTCTTTGCCAAACATTTTTTGAACCATTCAAATTAATGTGACTTTGTGGGACCTGTTATGGTTTACTGTGGTTTGGTGGTTACTCACAGGATCCCTTTTACAATTTCTATGTTCACTACCAGGAGGTATGCCATTTATTTTGCTCTGAATCACATAGAAGCTATTCACTATGCAGGTTGTACTCTTTACACTGACTTTCTTAGCTCTCTTCTGACCCTGGAATTGCTTAACGTTAGTTCTTACCTTGTTCTTGTCAATATTCAAAAACAACTGACCATTTCTTTTTATTTCTTCTATCCATATCCAATTTTTCTGGATACCAGGCCACATAGGTATTTGAGGGGACATGCTCGCTGACATCGTGGCTAAGTCTATCTGCTGTGGTGCCATCAAAGCTGTGCCTGTCCTGTATGTGACTATAGCCCAGTATTCAAGGCTTGACTATGTGCCATTTGTCAGTCAATTTGGAGTGAGTAAAGTGGTAATAAGCTTTACTGGATCAAACCTTCTGTTGCTCTTTGACTGTCTTGTTTCCATAATGATTGGAGGGAGGAAGTTGTCCCAACTAGGCTATGCATTGGCTACAGTTGTTTAACTCATCATTTCCTTTTATCTGATAATGATCCACATAGTATGGTCTTTGTGACATTCAAGTCACAACTGTTTACATTTTACTGCCATCGTTAGGATTGAGCAATGGCACCATTTCAGACATGGTTTTTTTACTGGTTCAACCCTGGCATTGGATAGTCTCACTGGTGATGGTGACACTATCCAACTTGCTTGTGTTTTTAGCATTTTACGAGAAATTGGCCTTTTTAATTAATTCTTTTTAACTCTTTTATCTGAACTTTGGACACTGTTTGGTTTTAACTCTCTTTGGTTTTTACAGTAAGTTTACTTTTACGTTTTTTACCAGTTGTTTGGCACAAATAGCCTAGTTGAACCAATGAGTGCCAAACAACCAACCAGTAATGTGGCAAAATACAAGATGAAGATGAAGTATTTTAAAATTAGTTTTTGCCTTATTCTACTATTTGTTTTTTTTTTTTTATATTTCTTCATACAAGTATGTTTCAAAAATAAGCATTATTTAAGGTAAGTTTTTTTTCTATCAGTCACAGTATACTTTTACATCAAATAAAATATTTTATTTTGTAATAAATCAGTCTTCAGTTAGTCAGTGTTGATACTGAAGAACCAGTATGTAATTTGATGGCTTCTTTGTTTGGTACTGTTATGTGGTTCCTCTGTTTTTTCCAGGAAAATAGATGTTTAAGAGAAGCCAATGAAGAGCTTCAAGCTCAGTTGCTAAATAATGGTGTTCTTGAAGGTCGGAGCCTTTTAAACCAAAAAACAACATCACTAGCAGAAGAGTTTGAAAATCTTTCCAAAGATCAGGTAATCTGTTTAATAAGTCACTTTTCTGCTACTTTTTGTTTAATATTTACCACCTCTAAAGAAAAGCAGTAAAGTTCAGGTAATACATTATTATTTTTCATAGGTTAAGATATTTTTATTAAAAACCTGGAACAGATTTTAGAGAGAGCAAATACACTACCATTTTTATACAGTAGTGGCAGTATCTTATTGTTCATATAGTTACTGAATGTTTTTTTTTTATCTTTTCTCAAATATTGTAGTGATTCTGGAGTATATCTCAAGTGTAAAATTCACAGAAACTATTGAATATCTGAATGCTGTTTTATATAAAGTTAATGTACACATTATTTTAACTGCAGTTACTATATTTCATTTATATCTGTAGTAACTCTTCAGTGTGGGTGTAATAAGTTTTTATAGGATTTTGAAAAGTAGGATATGTATAAATGGTACAATTAAAAGATTGCAACTAGTGGTCTCTGGTGAGTTCTGTGAACATCAACATCAATAAAGTTTTATTAATCCAATGAATATGAAGACTGTAGAAAAGTACACTCTATACAAAACACTGGTTTATATACTGTTATTTATGCAAAGGTAAATATGGTTTCATTAAAAAATAAGTATAACTTTTTTATTTCTACCAATATAGGTCATGGAAGCATTAAAGGAACAGCAAGAAGTGAATGCAAAGCTGCGAAATTACATTGATGGAATACTGTTAAATATTGTAGAAAATTATCCTCAGCTTCTAGAAGTAAAGTCCTCTAGAACAGGCAAATAAAATATTAAGAATTAGGCCTTCCTACAAGCTCCTGGCTATAAGTAATAATAAGTGAGTGATGTTTACCATTTGGCTAGTACAAACAAAAAGATAAAGACTTAGGACATGGAAGAACAACACCAGTTCAAAGATCTGACATAAAGAAGTAAAATACTTCTAGTTGAAACTTTTATTAACAGTGTGACTATAGTGTAGGACATCTAAACTATCTAATCTGCTTCATCAACTACTGGCACTTGAAGGTCTGAAATTGCTACAGAAACGCTATAAATTACAAAGTCATTTAGTAGTTCTGATTGCCTTCTGTAAATTTTGAAAACTTTTCGTACACAACCTTTTGGAATAATGTCAGAAACTGTACAGCAGAGAAGGCTAAACATTTTGACAAAGGAAAAAAAAAGATTCTCCATATCAACCTTTTTATCAAAAGTAAATAGTTCAAGCTATTTAATTTCCTTTTAAAGTTTGATGTATGTTTAACAAAATTTACCTGTAAAATGACAAAAGAAAACCAGTCTTATAATGAAATGCTTTATTTATGTGTTTTAAATAACACATATGCCTTTTCATTCCAGACTTTTGAAACTGATTATAAAACATAATGTTTTTGTAGTAGACTCAAGATAGTTTTGTAAATACTAGCCAAGTTCATCAAGAGTAAGAGTTAATAAAATTATTCTAAATGTGCAGTGTTTTCATCTAGTTTGTTTTTCTTACTTATTTATCAATAAATGTAATATCATAGAAACTATTTTGAAACTTGTATCACCAAACTAATTCATTTCTGTTTACAACTTTGCATTGACTGTATTCCAAAAGTTAACATTTTTATTCTAGCCAACTTTAATCCCATGATTATTACAAATCTAAGACAAATCTATTAATCAAAGGTTTACTCATAAAGTAATAATTTAAGACAATAGGTCTATTGTGGTAAAAACATGTAAAATATTCCTGCATTGGTCTCTTATTGTAACGTTTCTGTTTTATGTTTTACTAACAATGACCATGAAGTAGAAATATTCTAAACTTAAGTTAAATGCCGTTAATGGTGGCATATTAAATATTTCCTCTTCCGACAGTCATAATGTATGTATCAAAAGATTAAGAGGTTGTTTTTTTTTCATGGTAAGTTTATAAGTTATTTAACTTTCATTAAGTAATATACAAATGTATCATAATCTGTGAAAGAAAATGACTTGTTTCATGGTAACTTTTACGTTTGATTAATTTTGAAAATTCTGTATTTGATGTTAAAAAACTGAAGAACTTTAGCAGGCAGTTTATTGTGATTGGTCTATGATACTTTATATACAGTAGTTAATTTTTTTTAATTAGCATACAGATCTGAAACCTGCAAAAAAGAGCCAAATATTCAACTTTTTTATGCATTTTTGCCTTGAGTTATGTTAATCAAACTGTAGTCTGTCCATATTTTGTTTGTTAAAAAAATAACACCTTTTAATTATTTTCTGTTGTGACTTAAATTAAAACAAAACGTTTGTAACAATTCAATATTATGTGTAAAATTTAGTTTTGCCATTATTTATGAGGTTTCTTAAAAATAATGCATAGAATGTTTGATACTATAGATTGTTATTTATAAAACCATTACTTATTTTCTTTTCCAACCAAAAAATGTATCTTTTGTTTTTTGGTTTTGTAATTAGTTAACTTTTTTCATGCAGTAAAACAAAATATTTTGGGACTAGTTATTTTGGGGATTGAGTAGAATCTATGCATACTAACTGCAGTTTTAAAATTACTTGAATATGAGGACTTGGTTTCTAACAAAGTATTAGAATTAGCCATGGTGTTTTGTAAGTGTTTGATTTATGAAGATACAATCTGTAGGTGTTTAAGCATGGATCTGGTGAGTGTTATTACTTGGTTACATATCTATAGTACAAGAAAAACTGGTTATGATGGACTGATAGAACTAATTATTTTACTGAAATGCAATAAAGACCCTGTAGTGAATTATTTGAGCTTGTACAGATGTATATTACAGGTAAACTGTGCTATGAGAAGTGAATGATGTATTGTTAATCACAGCTGAAGTAAAGTTAAATAAATCAGACTCTTAGAACTGTTTCAGAGTTATCTCAAGTAGTATGGTGATAACAATAAATACAGCATTTGTCTTTTTAACATACCAATTTGTGAATTTTGAACTGAAAATAGCCCTGGCCAATTGATGATAAGAACTTGAGGTATATAACTGTTATTTGTATATTGCAAACAAAATAGGTTTATCAGTATCCTGTGACAATGATGAAGAACTCCGTTGTTGGGATCGAATATAGCCAATAATTAGTCTGTTGGGCTCCAAATCCAAATGTCTGTTGTTCATAACCCATTGCCACAAAATTGTACTTCTCATTTGAATGACTGTAAAATCTTGCTAATTGATTAAAGGAGCCTAAGAGTTTGTGTTGAATCCTGTTGACTTGCTGCATTTACTCTAGTCTACTAGTTCAGAATCAGAGATGACTAGGGTAGGTATCCCTTGCATAGCTTTGTGCAAATTTTAGATACACTAGAACCTATTAATAGATAGGGTTGGGACAAAATTTACTGAATCATTTGCTGTATAACTAAGTCAATGAAACGTACTTACGCGAATTGTGATGGTGAATTTACCATAACAGAAAATTTAAATTTATCCATTACACTTAGGGCTATGGTTAAAAAGAAAGTTGCTTTAATGCACTATTTCCTTAAATTTCAGAACAGCATAACTGTAATCTGGTTGTAAGTTTTTCATAGTATAGTTTTATATCTTTCCTTGTATTAAGTACGAAGGTTCATGATGGGCTATCTGAGCTGTGCTTGTGTTTGGTGTTAAATAACTGTATCATTACAAGCCGGTAATACAGTCAGTACGAGTGTAGGTGGGTAAATATATATGTTAGCCTTCCCACTATGAAGAATGGAGGTGACTTGTCCCTTCACCCACTTCCTGGTCTAAGCGCCTTTGAACTACGGTATTGTTACCTTGTAACAAGCACGCTACAAACCTAGAACGTTCCACTGATATTTAAGCAACAAAGAAAGGAATAAACGTCTATCTGAATGACATTCAATACTATCATGTTTTTCCCCTAATAATTTTTCCTTTTGTAATTTATTCATATGGATATTCTAAATGATAAAAAAGAAAAAGTATGCTTATACGTAGAATTAAATAAAAATGATAAACCGAATGTTAGAAAAACATCGTCGAACTGGAGTGTTTATTTCATAATATCACGCAAATGTACCCATATGTTATTTGCTCATTAACTATGTTTAATTTTAAACTGATAGACCAAAGGTAAGGTAGATGATCAACAGTGCTCACCGTCAATACTGTTTACTTCTGTAAAAACGAATAGCTTGGTTTGAATGCTACTCTTACAGCGCACACGCAACCCCAATGTGTGGAGCGCGTTTATAGGGGCATGAGTCGCGAATTCTCAGATTGATAGTCCATGCAGGTTAACCATTAATTCACGACCAGCCTTAAAAATGAAGTAACTTTACGTTGAGAGACATCTTCGAAAGAAACTTGAAATTTTCGTTTAAAATGTTTTTCCTTTACCAAGAGTTGGCGGTGGGTGGTGATGACTAGCTGCCTTCCCTCTAGTCTGACACTGCTAAATTAGGGACGGCTAGCACAGATAGCCCTCGAGTAGCTTTGTGCGAAATTCCAAAAAAAAAAAAATTATCAAATCCAAATTTAACAAACTTTTTTTTCATGCTGTAAGAACTCGCAATCTGCGAAATATGTTCACCTTTTCAGCCGAGGGACGTTATACAGTGACGTTTGTAAAGAATGGTCCAAGAACAAACAGTAGATGTTGTTGACGAGTTAACCACTTCCAGCTGAGGAACGATTAATGCAGATAGCGTTCGAATAGTTTTGTTCAAATGTTTAACAAATAAACGTCTTATAAACACGATTCAAGCCCAAAATTATTTAAGTACCGAACAAGATCAGAAGAAGGATTTGCGAAAGAAACTTAAAATATAGAAACTAATAGGTATAATTGGGTTTCTTTAGTTTTTGTTTTTTTTTACCCTTTAATAATGTTTTTATTTTTTAAATGCCACATAATTTTGTGATATTTATTAATAACACGAGTTTGAATTGTAAAAACAAATTGGGTTCCAATTAATTTTATAGTTACCATCAATTTATAAAAGTTATAAACTCATAACAGCTAAGATTAAATGGGAGAATTCAACATCAATTACGACGCCAGGAAAATTACAAACAACGCATAAGAATCGAAAAATATCTATATCGCTTTGTACCAAATCTCATGTAAGTTGGTTGACATACGGATGAATAGTTCATGAAAATCCTAAATTGTGCTTTTATTGCTCAAATATTGAACAAAAGACCTGTTTTGACCTGCAAAGAGTGTCTTTAGACTAAATAAATTGGTCGAAATACTGGAGACAAACCGTCAAAAAGAAAAACCCTAAAATTGTTTTTCGTAGGATCCTGACCCCATCTCTTTATATACTGAGCGGCCTTAAAAAACGCAACAAGTAATAAGATAACTTATTTCATAGAGGTTGAGCAATAACGGTGCATACACACCTGGATTTTAATCATGAATATTTTCTGAAAACAATTCGGTAGTTCAAATCATTTTAATCAGCGTGATCACGTGTCAGTATTTAAACCGTCAAAACTTACCCATCCCTTGCTGTTGTACATAATGTGAGAGTATGGGAAAAAACCTAGTATATGCACGACACACTGTTTCTATAGCCTATAAAATGCCGGGTTTTAAAAGTTTAATTTCACCACAAAGAAAGATGCCACGGCTGACGCAAGAAAGCAGAGATCAGGCGGTGACAGAGATGACACCAGTCAGGGTCGCGGCACACTTTGGAGTGCACCTTCATGCACGTCCACACACGGCAAGGGTGTGGACAAATTGTTTGTATGAGAACAATGTGAATATTTTGGACTGGCTTCCATATTCGCCCGATATGAATCCCACTAAGCATTTCTGGATTTGCACATCCGTCATCGGGATCCTGCCCTCAGCTCTCGCGCTGAACTACTTGAAGCACTTCTGGCTGAATGGGACATCATCCCCCCAGAGGCAGATTGACAATCTGGTGACATCTATGCCTCGCAGGATCCAGGCTCTTCTGGCGGCGAATGAAGGACATACCCATTATTAGTGTTCTGGACGTTGAAATCCTGGTTAAACTGTTCATGTGCAGTTTCTAATCAAATTTGAATATTGTGTAGTGCAAAGACATGATGATTTCATGATATGTACTTTCAAAACGTATGTTTACCTCAACGTATTAAAATTGTTTAACTGTATATACGTTGTTGTGTTTTTAATGCCTCTCAGTATAAATACTAAAAATGGACAAGTCTAACATTTATGTTTGTCAATGTGTGATACCTGAAAAGTATCTTTGTACTAAATTCTGTGTAAATTGGTCGAATCAAATTTAAATAATTGAGTAAAAGTATTAAAATTGTAAATTTGAGTAATCTTATTACTGCCCTCTTCCTAAAGTGGCAAAAAAGTGTGATATTTCACATTTTATATATATGTATCTATTGGACTTAAAAAGTATTTTGGAACCAAATCTCATGTAAATTAAGTAAACTATGGCAGAGTAATAGTATATAAAAAAAAACCCTAAAATTTTGCTGCTTATTCATCTTGACCTCCTCCCCTATAATTACTAAAATTAGCGAGCCCACCATTTTTGTTTATCACTGTGTGGGAACTGCAAAAAATATTTTTATGCCAAATCCCATCTAATTTGGTTAAAGTACGGCTGAGTAATTGGCCAAAATTTTGTAAGCTTTGATCCTCTCAAAAGAATCATAATGAGCAAATCCAACTTCTTTTGTACGCCAGTGTGTTAAGCACATGAAAATTTATATTTGCAATAATTTTTATTTCGATCACTGTAAATATGAAAGTAAAGGAGCGTGAAATATAAATTTCCGGTTTTTGGCTCTTTTTATCCTATAAAATCTTTAAACAAGTATTGGGCATAGTGGAGCAACCCTCACAATTTTCAAGTTAAACCGCTTAGAAATGAAGGAATGGTGGTTATTGAAAAGTATTTGGAAAAGGAGACAATGTAAAAACAAAGGCCTCTCTATGGAGACTTAAAGGTTTTGGTTTGATTTTCGCGTAAAGCTACATGAGAGCTGTCTGCGCTAGTCATTCCTAATTTAGCACTGAAAGACTAGAAGGAAGGCAGCTAGTTATCACCACCCACTTTTGGGCTATTCTTTTATCAACGAATAGTGGGATTGATCTTCACATTACAAGGCTCCTAGAGCTAAAAGGAGGAGCAGTCGTGTGCCATCACCACTTGGACAAACCGGGTCAACATAAAAAGAGAGATTTGGGTTTATTGCAATTTACAATGATTAAAGCTTAATATGTTTTCCAGGGTTATATGTACTGAGTCTATGTATCAATCCCACAGACTAAAAACACATACGTGTGCATTGTGCCTTATATTTAGTTGTACAGCGATCCATGCAAGGTTAACAAAAAATCCATAATGTATGTAATAGGAAGCTCTAAAGCGAGAGACATTTATTGCACAGTGAAAATTATGAGAGGTTGTTTTGTTAATGTTTTGATTCACAGTACGTGTAGTTGAATATACCATATTGAAGAGCATGATTTGTTTATTTGCTTTATACGTGTAACGCATGTTGGTTAGTGTTTATATCTGTCTGTGTATATATATATATGGTATATGTGCACACATATAGGCTTTATAGTCGTAAGACCATACATATTCAACGCAAATATAAGACAGTGTATCATAATATAATAGGTATACAAATAAGTATTGTAAATATTTTTATAGATACTCTATTCTCCCTTCTTCCTCCACAGTATGGTCGGTCACAGTTTTGCTGCAGCTGACAAGATTTTCTCTGAGAATAACATTCTGCATATATTATCCAGTCTGAAACGTGTTAATTAACTATTATGAATTGATTATATTAATATGCTTTCTCCCCTACATTTCTGATGGAATTTGGGTCGTGACACCTTTAACACTCTTCTGCTGGGACGATCCTAAACACTAGTGGGCTGTCACTTTACCTAAAAGTAAATGAAATACATAGGTACATACTTTCAAAGGTAGATATTATAAACATATAGCTCACAAAAAACGAGAAGTGGGAAAGAGGATTTATGTACCGCAAATCACTAAACAATTCACGAAACATCTTGGTAAGATCGATGGAAGTGCTGCCACCTTATTCTAATGTTTATCTTTTTTATCAAAATTTAGCTAATCAAAATGGGGTGCGTCTTCAACGCCGGGAAATATGGTACGTACTTTTCCATTCCATGTTGAATTCATTTTTTTCTGTCTCAAAAATAAAAGAAATGCTCAAAATTCAAAACTTTTATTACAAATGTTCTGCTGAGTGTCATGAATATTTATATAAATATATTGAGAGAGAGTTAAGTTACAAAACTTACGTCACATTTTCTCTTAGAAAATCTTTTAGCAACAGACCTCACTTTGTTATAACGCAAATATAGATAAAAAAGCAATAACCTACAGATTAGAGTTGTTGTGACTTGTCTTGAATTGAACCCGCTTACATCTGACTTATTCAATAAAAGATTTGAAAGCCATTTTTACATAGGACATCCAAAAATTACTTCGCCACCAAGTTGATGAACGAAAGTATTAAAAACATTAAGTTTAATAAAAATAATTTTTATAAAAGTCAAATTCTCATCATAGAGATGGTTAATGAATGTAATCTGTTAGATTCCTTGCTCAATGTTTGTGCAACAGACTACTACATTCTTGATAAATCGCCCCCACAGAAAATATTTAACAGAATTTTAACAATCGACTCATAACGATTGCACAATTATAATCATGTATGGACTTGATCTTGTTTGTTTCTAGGATTCTGATGTCTTTAGGATAAGTAACTTAATGCAATTTATCCAATAAAAAACGGATATATTGTACATAACAATAACCCGGAAGTCATTATTAGGACACAATTAATTGTGAGATTTACATGTAAAACACGTGAAATATATAAGTTTCACACGTTAAAATGTAATAGGAAAAGAGGACTATTACATTTAGTATACTATAAAAAATGGTAAATTACATATTCGAAAATGTATACAAAAAGTATTGTACGTATTGAACGAGTTATCATGTTATACAATCAATAACAAATTTATTTATCAAAAACGAAATTTTAACAGACTATTCTGATATAAATTTATAGTATGTGAAATAAAGATAATGCAGGTGTTAAATTTGTGTTTTGTAATAAAAGTGATGAGTATACAACAGACAACTATTTGTTAAAATAAGTGAAGAGAGTAATAATAATAATAGTGTTAGCCTGACTCATTCAGTATGTGATATTATGAAGAAAACAATAATTAGGAAGAGTTGTACAACATATAAAAATATATTAAAGAATTCGGAAATAGCAGTGTGTAAATTTGTTCATGTAAAGTCAAAATTGAAAAATACAGTTATTTTTAAATACTAAAAGCAAATAAGATAAAATTACTCTCTTTATGATGGCGTGTTTCATATATATGCTCCAGTTTAGCACCCAATTATTGTCGCACATATCAACTAGGAAGAAAGAAAGGATTAGCGGGAAGTTATGACATCATACTGCTTTAAGTCACCTGCTACAAGTATTAATAGTAGGTGACGATACTACAGTGAGCTATCTTATATACAAATAATAGAATATAGCCGCTGGTGATAATAGTCAAATCAACAGGAGCTGGAACACTGCTGATTTGTACTCTTCCGTATAAGTACGCTACATATATAATATAATATACTTGAAACAAGTTGTCTTTATATTTATTTGCAGTGTATGAATTCCTTTTGTATTCAATTTATTCCATGTACGCAAATAACAACGTCATCATCATGACTCAGCAAAATAGAACACAGATTTCTTAAGACTTTCAGTAACTGGTTTCATCATGTTACAACGAACTTTCCGCAGGAAGTTTCATCATAACATATTGCGTAGCAATGTAGAAACAAAAATATACATAAATCTGTCGCGATACATAATCAGTTGGCTCTAGTGAACAAGACTGGCAAATGAAATATATATATACATATATATATGTATATATCTAATACATTTTTGTATTTAAGTCTAGTTCTAATTTTCTGTCTCAATCGGTCTTAGTTGTGATGTTTGGTATAATTATTCTCCTTATTTTAGGCGATTAGTTAAAAAATGTAAAAGCACGTGGAGGAAATATAAAAAAAAAAATCAAAACCAAACGATGTATAACGAATATAATGATAATTCTTCAGGAATACAAGTCATAAAAGTTGCATATAAAAGTTATTTCCATATATTATAATGTTAGCATTTAGCGAAAGACCTACAACAAATTAAGCTTAATGTAAATATTATAAAATTTCTGTGGTAATGAAGAAAATTTTATTTCAAACTGACTCAACAAGTTCGTTCATAAGTTTTTCTGTACGTGAAAAACGCTTTAAAATGGTGGAATTATTAATTATTTTTCAATATCAAATTATGCTTGAAACATACTGGTTATCAAGCCAATTAACAGTTTGGGCTTCAAATAGTGTCTGTCAAGTTTTGCTGTTTTAGATCTAACTAAAATTTCAAAATAATGTTTTTGAAGAATCCCTAAATTTTATTTGAAGTCGAACGAATAAATGACTTTATACTGAATTAATTTATCAGACGTTGTACAATTATAAAAATATAGAGAGAAAAAAGTTAAGTGTTTATATTTTTATATAATTAGTTTTTGATACTTTTCTTGGTATGGGTGAATATTCGAAATAAACTAACTGAGAAATTCATAAGAGGCGTTTATTATGTTTTATTATATGCGTAACATACCTGCAAAAATTGCAATATTTGCTTATTGTTAGTCGGGTCAGTTATGAAAGAAAATCATTTATACGTTGACCAAGGACTGTTTTCTAGTTGGCCCGGCATGGCCAGGTGGTTAAGGTGCTCGACTCATAATCCGAGAGTTGCGGGTTCAAATCTCCGTAACAACAAACATGCTCACCCTTTCAGCCGTGGGGACGTTAATAGGTACGGTCAATCCCACTATTCATTGGTAAAGAGTAGCCCAAGAGTTGGCGATGGGTGGTGACGACTATCCTTCCCTCTAGTCTTACATTGCTAAATTAGGGACGGCTAGCGCAGATAGCCCTCGTGTAGCTTTGTGTGAAATTAAAAAAACAAAACAAATCATTTTATAGTTGATACACCTTCATCTGTTATTCAGTGCAATTACGACGATGCAAAGCCGATTCAAGGACATTTAATTTGCACATTGTAGAATCCCGTGATAAAAAGAAGTAAAAAAATATACGTTTTGAGTAACACACTGGTAACAACTTGTTTTCTTCCTTGAAATACATGAAGACGATGCTATACATTGTAGTACCTGACGATGACATGTCATACATAGAATTATATATTACATGCCTTGTAAAATCAGAAGTAACCTAACAACAGAGGGTGAACAAAAAGTACCCCTTAAAATGTTGTTAATCTGTTATATATTTAATTAGATAAAAGAAAAATATGTAAAACTATATGTTTTAAGAACACACTCTACGAGATCTGTTAAAATATTGTAGCAAATCCTGATTTTAACACTGGCTTTCATAAATATCTGAACTTTTCATGATTTTGTTACACTTTTTCACAAACAAATGCTGTGCACATGCTACAGTTTTTTATATCTTCTTATTCCAGTTAGCGTACAAAATTATCCTTGTATTTTGATTTTCGAAAAATAATCCATTTCCCTAGGTTCAGATGGACAATTGTTTTTTTTTTATCCATCAGATGTTGCGGGGCCTATTTGGTCTGATGATTAGGGCTGTCGACTCACAATCGGTTCACTCATTTTGATGTATGGACGTTATAATGTTGCTATCAACTCCACTACTCGTTGTTTAAGAGCAGCTCAAAAACTGGCTCTGAATGGTGTTGACTAGCTGCTTTTCCTCTGGTTTATTATTTATAAATTAGAAATGGGTAGTACATATAGTCCCCGAGTAGTTTTGCGCAAATATTCAAGAAACAATTACCTGATGACAAATAACCAGTTCACACAGAATGCTAATGAGTTGGAAAAGCTACCAAGAATACTATAAATACATGACCAAAAGTATGTAGACACTCCTTCTAATTAGTGGATTCAGTTAGTTCAACCACACCTATTACAAATAGGTGCATAAAATTAAGCATACAGCCATGAATTCTCCATAGACAAACATTGGCAGTAGAATGGGTCATACTGAAGAGTTCAATGACTTTCAACGTAGCACTGTCATAGGATGCCATCTTTTCAACAAGTCAGCTCGTCAAATTTCTGCCCTGCTAGAGCCGCTCCAGTCAACTGTAGGGGCTGTTATTGTGAAGTGGAAACGTCTAGTAGCAACAACAGCTCAGCCACGAAGCGGTATGCCACACAAACTCACAGAAAGGGACCGCCGTTTGATGAAGCGCGTAGCGCGTAAAAATCGTCTGTCCACAGTTGCAACACTTACAAACTGCCTCTGGAAGCAACGTCAGCACAAGAACTGTTCGTTTGAATCTTCATGAAACGGGTTTCCATGGCCGAGCAGCTGCACACAAGCCCAAGATCACCATGCGCAATGCCAAGATTTGGCTGCAGTGGTGTAAAACACACTGCCGTTGGACTCTTGAGGAGTGGAAATGCGTTCTCTGGAATGATGAATCACGCTTCACTATCTAGCAGCCTGATGGATGAATTTGGGTTTGGTGAATGCCAGAAGAACGTTACCTGTCTGAATACATAGTGTCAACTGTAAAGTTTTGTGAAGGAGGAATAACAGTCTGCAGCTATTTTTCATGGTTTGGGCTAGGCTCTTTAGTTCTAGTGAAGGGAAATCTTAATGTTACAGCATACAGTGACATTCTAGAGAATAGTGTGCTTCCAACTTTATGGCAACAGTTTGAGGAAGAACCTTTTTTGTTTCAACATGATAACGACCCCGTGCACAAATCAAGGTCCATATAAACGTGGTTTCCCGAGGTTGGTGTGGAAGAACTTGGATGACCTGCACAGACTCCTGATCTCAACCCCATCGAACATCTTTGGGATAAATTGGAACGTCGACTGCGAGCCAGACCTTCTCGCCCGATCTCCCTAATGCTCTCGTGGCTGAATAGGAGCGAATCCCCGCAGCCATGTTGTGAAAATCCTATACAGAAAATTGTAGGCTGTTATAACAGCAAAGGGAGAACCAACTCCATATTAATGCTCATGGTTTTGGAATATGTTTAACAAGCACATATGGGTGTCTACATACTTTTGGTCATGTGGTGTATTTCAGCTTTCATGAAGAAAGAAAAGACTCCATTAATATAGCCTACATTTATTTTGGAAAAGTAAAGTGTTGTTCATGTGTTTCTATTGATATGATGTCATTTGGTGATATAGGAGTTGATTACAATATTCTGTAAAAACATACAAGTACACAAGGCAGTATGGTAAAGGTTCAAGTTACTCCTCCTATCAAACGGCTCTCCAGTGACACAGTGGTATGTTTGCGTATTTACATTCTAGAAATGGCATTTAGATAGTCCGTAGTGGGCAGAGCACAGATATCCCAGTGTGTAACTTTGTGCTTATTAAACAAACAACAAAAACCTGTTAAAAGAAATTGTTTAAGTTAATTTTAAGAACCAATACCACAATGCACAAGTCTGTTTTGTCTTTTGTGTCTCCCCGTATCTCTGTTGTCACTATACGGAGCAACTTACTAAACTTGGATTAATGCGCGATTAAAATTTTAATGTTTAAAAAACATGTGCAAAAACTTTATTAGTTTTGATTATTTTTGTAATTTGTTAGAAGCTACACTAAGCGTAGAAACGTTTGATGTTTATACCTAAGAGATGTAAAATATCAAGAATTTTAGTTTAGAATTTGGAATGTTCAAGAAAAAAATTAAAACTCCTGTTAATGCAGGCATATTGTTGAAAGTAATTTGTAAACTGTAGCGGCAGATTACGTTTAAAGTATGTTTTCAATAAATGTATATTTTTATGCATGCATAATATTATCTATAAACTTTTATATAAAAAAAATTAATATTAAATGTAAAATTAAATAACTTAGGATCAGTGATAAGTTTATGGATTTATAACACTAAAATCCGGGGTTTATTTTCCAACAGCTTTATGCTAAGAAAACAAGAGATAAGTTTAAAAAAAAAAAAAACAACTTTAGTAAATATGCTTTGTTTTACTTGAAAGTACTCTGTTTTAAATTTTATGAAATGAAAATTTTGTGATTAACATGAGAGGAAGCATTTCACTCGGCGTGATAATAACAGAGCAGTTTTCTAAAGTTTCAGATTTCATTCTTATATTCTTTCATGCCTTGCTTTAATTTTTCTAATAGGGTCAAAAAGTATTGCACATCTGGTCAGAACTTGTTTGTGTTGAGTTTAGACACATATTAGGTCAGTAACATAAGCAATATTCACACTGGATTCGTTTCGCACGGCTTTAGTTTAATTTGTTTACTTTGACAAATGTGATAGTTGTTCACGTTGGTTTTTGTGTGTGCGTGTGTTTAAACGTGCCGAGTTTGTTCGAAAATGAACTAGAGTTCGTTTTCATAGTTGACTTCAGTGTTTTGTCAACGCTCACAAGACCTTCCAGTTTCTACAGTACAGTTTTCCAAGCGAAATAAAATCAGTTCTTTAACTCAAATTAGTTTTGTTTAGTTCGTTTACCAATAGATTTTCGTTGTTCATACAGGTCTCCAAATGAACTGACCAGTAATGTGTTCGAAGAAAGCTCAAGAGCGAGCAAGCCATTACTGTCCAGGTAATATTAATTCAGAAGAGATACCATTAACAACCTGACGATGACCGAAGAAGGTCAAAACGTTGTTCGCTCTTCTATGTAAAATATTTTCTCAACCCAAACGAGCCGTTTTTGCATATATATTTCTATACAATGGAATCCTGTCCTATAACATAAGTCGAAGAACATGAAACAGAAGAAACACTATGAACAACCTTACTGACACTACGAATAAATTACGCGTGGTTAAAGTTCCAAAAAATACAACACGGAGAATGGTGCAGAAATGTGGATAGACGAGTCTACATTTTAGTTCTTTGGTTAGAATCAGCTTGTATATATTCGTCGAAAAATCAGTGAAAATTTGCAAAAGGAGTACATTTTGCCAAACGTTGGGGAAACAGGAGGCGCTGTGATGGTTTGGACAGCAATATCTATGAACGATATTGACCATGTTCATAAAATAGATGGAAAAACAGATCAGCATAAATGCCATAATATGTTGGTCTGTTATGAGAGTATCCTCTGGAAAGTAGGTGATTGGGCAAAATTTAATATTTTCAAGAACATAAAGGCCTTAAACGCATTTATAAAAAAGTCGGTCTTATCAGGTAACAAAAAATCTTAGGAAATCGCAAAGGAATGCAATGGACCTCACAGAGTTCAGAATCTAATTCTACAGATTAAATTTTGGAACCATGTTTGACAAAAATACCAGTTGTACAAAAAAAAAGCCTTTAGAAACAGCTTTCAGAAAAGTTGAATCCAATTACAACTGAAACTTTGTTAAAACATAAACACAATGCCATAGAAATGCCAAGCTGTTATTGATGCTTAAGATAGCTCCACTGAATACTAGCAAAAAATATAGACATTATACGTGTACATATTTTGTACTACTTTTCTGTATGATTAATTTATTATACTTTTAAAATAGTTTTTTAGTAAATCAATGACCATTTTGTGTGTAAATATTAAAAAATGCCAAGTGTTGAGTTTTGTTTAATGATTCAAGTGCAAGTTTTTTCTACTCTTACATACTGGCTTGCATTCATTTTATAGCATTGAAGTATTTGATTATAGCAAGCATCAGTTGTATATAAGTGAAAGTAAGATATCAATCAGAAGTGTTTGAAAGTTGTATATGAAATCTCGTGATTTTACACACATAAACAAACACATGTATGTAGGATCTAAAAGGATTTATAGTAAGATAGAATTAATGAGATACAAAAATAATTTAGAACGATTACACAAGTGTGGTAGTCTTTCAAAAAAGAGGTATCCTGGTTACTCAGCTGTTACCTTTAGGTCTTACGATCCTAAAAAGGGGCATTCGATTCCCGCAACGGATATAGTACACACAGCCAATTATTATGTTATGTGATAAACAGATGTAAAATCAAACAAAGATAAAATGAGAGACAAAACTCCAGGTAATTCATAGCAGGAAGTAACAAAAGACTCGTCTGGAACAGGTTTGCAGTGGGTTGTCTAAACATGAATGATAAATGTCGAAATTACTTCGTTGTGGAAATAAAGGTATGTCGGGGATAAAGTTAGGGAGATGAAAACCAAAGTGAATTCTGAAATACAAAGACAAATAATGAAAAACCGTAAATTACAAAGTTTCTACATGTCAGTTACTAGACAATAAAAGTTCAAGTAGGGTTTTCTAGGTGGGGAGAGGGATTCCGGGGTTTTTATCTTAAAAATGGCCGCTCCAAAGCTGTGACATGAAAAAAACATAGCTTCAAAGGTTTCACTTACTATGATCAGATTCCCCTGCGTTACATGAAAATTACGCCATGGAACCGGCATGGCCAGTTAGTTAGGGCGCTCGATTTATTCGTTGGTAAAAGTATCCCAAGAGTTGGCGGTAGGTGATAATGGCTAGCTGCCTTCCCTCTAATCTTACACTGCTAAGTTATGAACGGCTAGTCTTCGTGTAGCTTTGCGCTAAAAGTAAGAAAACAAGCAAACAAACAAACAAACCATATGTTGGAGTTCCAGTATTAATCTATTACGCATTATTAAGAGAAACAAAGCAATATGACTCTCCGATTTTTGATAGCCCTACGTAATTTCATTTGATTGACTTAAAGTTGATTCAAGGTGAATAACTTTATTTGGTTTATAGGGTGCCTGATTTCCATGACATATTTCATATGATAAAGCTGGTGAGAAACAACGTTTTGGATTCTGTATTGATTCTTTTTGTAGTATAGTTATCACAAAGAGACTGAAAATTGATGTTTTAAAACAAGATAAAATAAAATGTCTGTATGAAACAGCTAAATGTATGTTTGTCGCGCTCTGTAGAAGAAAAGGTTTGTCAGTATACTTTTTTTCAAGAGTACATAATAGGAAAATGAATAATTTCTTGCAATTCTTAAAAGTTCACATCGATATCAACGTCGATCCGTTAGTTCTCGTACGGTTAATTTGAGTAGAATTTATTTAAAACAAAATGTTGTTTTTTGTGAAGAAATTTCACGAAAAAGAAAACAAAACAGAACTTCATTCCTTAACTGATTGCAAACTATAAATTAATTATAAATTAAAATGTTTCGAAAATGGGAGCATGAACGAAAAAATCGTGTTTGAATATATATTTGTTCAGTTTATATTTTTCATGCATATTTTTGTGTGTGCATAACTTTACTGTGCCATGCCGAACATATAGATATGAATTCAATTGAATATCTTCCCTTTGACACTTTTTATAGAAATGACAAATGTCAAAATGTGCTCATTTTGATAGCGGCTATTTTCTTCAACTCAGTGAAATGACAGAGAACAGTGGCATCCAGCGGGAAAAAAAAAAATCCTAACAGCCACTTAGTGAAACTTAATGCTCCGTTGTGCTGGGTGCACCCATTGCATCGAAACCCAAACATTTTTTTTACATTAGTGCATTGCAGTCAGTTTTTTTTTTTTTTTTTGCTTATAAACAAACACATTGTAACTTTCCTTATTGAAAGAATACATGGAATTACAAAATACTGTTCTAAACGGCCCGCTGGACAATCATATTGCATATACGCTATGATACAAGGCATTAGGTTAACTGTACAATTTTTACTCATTCAGCATTGGTTGCGACAGATAAAACGTTAGTACGGCAGACAGTACAGATACTTGTTCACTTTTTTTTCTTTTCTGATATAATGAGCCCTAAAGTGAAGAATGTTAATAAGTAACCTGCTAAAAGTGCTCATGGTATTTGCTTAACGATGCAAAATAAAATATTAAATAATACATATCAGATGATTTAAAATTAACAGATTGAAAATTTAGGCATTATCGTGGTCATCCTCTATGAATTGATGTTTTAAAGTCTGCCTACAACTTTTCCTGATTAAAGAACACAATGACATCCTCCACATATATACATCCTGATGAAGTAGAAGAGTATTTTATTTCAGCAAACTAAAATCTGGGATGAAAGAATTGCTTTCTTAGTCTAATTATTTTTTTATTAAGAATATGTTTTCTATATGGTACTTATGGAAAATATTGTTGAAGGTATGCAACAAGAAACCAATACAGAGACTGAGCTTGAACTTGAAGGTTTACATTTTGTCGCTGGATACTTTGACTTTAATAGCATCAAAGACACTCTGGAACTGAGAGATCTGTTAGCTGATCAGTGTAGTTAGAATGCTACATTCTTGAAAGTTGAGCTTTCTCACCTGACTCCTGAATGTGTAGAAATTGTGCATTTAATAGAAAATGATTTTCTTAAATTAAACTCTGTTTTACACAATAAATCCCTGCTTGTGATCAAAATGATAGAGATATTAAAAGGAAAGCATCTAGCATATCCATCAAGGATAGTTTGACTTAGTTGTTGTTAAACACAAAGCTACATTAAGGGCTATCTGTGTTCTCTCAACCACGGGTATTGAAACCCGATTTTTAACTTTGTAAGACTGCAGACATACCCTTAAATTACTAAAGGCCTATCAAAAGTAATAAGAGATTTTTTTCCACGTTTCTTGCTTTATTCATATTAGATATGTAAACAAAAGGCTTAAATGAATTAAGTTCTATGTTTTCTGTGTATGGGTATTAACATTTTTATTTATAAAGAGAGAACAACGTTTCGACCTCCCTGGGTCATTTATTTCAAGTGGGTTTCTTGCCATCAAGAATACTAAAACCTTTAATTTAATTACTGTATCTTTATTTTTATATACTGCTTACAGCAGTTAAAACTCTAGGAAATGTGTAATTACTTCATACTAGTTTCATTAATTTATCTAATTTTAATTTCATTTTCTCCCTACACACATTAGTTTGTCCAGGTCAATATTTACACGTCCATATGACTTAATATCTGGAATTAGTAACGTCTCGTACATGATAGGGCTTTAAACTAGTTCCCTCTTTTGCCTTTATCCTAGGAATTTAATTTACCCTTGGCAATGATTTAGGTTCTAGGAAACAGGGGCGCCAGAAAAAGATTCTTCTTCGTCTGATATGTGACGTCTTATTAGAGTGGCTGACCTTATACAGCGTTGTACCTATCTCTACCTGAATTGAGTCAACAGTGAGGGAATCGAAAACTAAATTTTAGTATTGTAAGTTCGGAAACCTGTTGGTTTACAAATTAACAACCTACTAGGTGACAGGACAGGAAGCTGGTTCATGGTGTTCCTCTCTTATTCCTTGTAAAACAAACAAGAGAGGTAACATGAAAATTCAAAACCAGATTTCTAAACAGACTTTCCGCTATATCATTACTAACTTATAACTAGCTTATTGTAGCAAGTATGTCGTTAAATAAATTAAGGAAAGAATCTGTCGTTCTAGCTAAATAGACACATAATGTCAACAATGAAAAAATTGCTCAAAATCAGTAAACACAAGTTCATTATTTTTCCACGTCTTGCAGTCTTCTCTACTGTGTGTGACCCCCCGCTAGTACAGCGGTATATCTACGGATTTACAACGCTAAAATCAGGGGTTAGATTCCCCTCGTTGGGCTCTGCAGATAGCCCGATGTGGCTTTGCTATAAGAAAAAACACAATTCATTACATTGATTCGGTGGATTCCTGCTTGCGACTGGAAACTTATTTGTACGTTAATTGCGTTGTTTTTTAACATAGCTTGTCTGCACTGTCAATAAGAACAACTGTTGTAAAAACATTGGGCTATGGATGCGTTATAGAAGCTACAATCAAGTCTTTGATAAGCCTAATGAGTACTATTCATTAGCTACTGTATTCTCTTTATCCTGTAGTTGGAATAGGCATAAATAGTCTTTATGTGGATTTAGAATTGTAAAATTTATAACATTTATTTTAATCTTGCATGCTCTAGTTGAATTTTTTATTCCGGTTATTATTGTAAAATCATCCTAAAATTGTTTGAAAATGTATTATTTTGAAAAGAAGCTGGGCAGTCAGTGACAGCTCTGTCGGTTTATAAAATATTATTTATATGATACGCACCGCGAATGTGAAAAAAACGTATATAGAATTCGACATTATGTTTTTAGGGTGCTAATCTTGAAGAAATTATTTCAAGAAAAGTAACACTATAAAATATATATAAATATATTTTTTCACCTCACAGTCTTAACTCAAGTCTCTGTGCTGATCAGTTTTAGTCGTCACCAGCTACCTAACCACTTCTATTGTTTTATTGGATTGTGATTGGTCAAGTTTTGCTAATATTTGTATTGTAAGATTTGTTTATTTATTAGTTTGTATTGCTAAGCGCTTTTTTCACACTACTTGTTTCTTTGGTCCGGTGTGACGAGGATTCGAACCCGCGACCCTCAGATTACGAGTTAAAATCTCTGTCACACCAAACATGCTTGCCCCTTCAGCCGTGGGGGTGCCATAATGTGACGGTCAGTCCCACTATTCGTTGGTAAAAGAGTATCCCAAGAGTTGGCGGTAGGTATTTATGACTATCTGCCTTTCCTCTAGATTTTAATGCTAAATTAGGTACGACTAGCGCAGATAGCCCTTGTGAAGCTTTGCACGAAATTCAAACTTGTTTCTTTTCTGTTTAAAATGTTATATTTTGTATTTGTACTCAGTATTAGTAGATCAGTTTTCCGCTTGCATACTTTACACTAAAATGTAGTGTTCGATCCCTGTGTTTGGGCGGCACAGATAACCATTTTCCCTGCTTTGTGTTTCAAAAGTACTTTGTTGATCAACAAGTGCTTTCACACAGTTCACAAGATGTATTGTCACTACATTTGTTGATCAAGTATTGTCACACAGTTTACATGACGTATTGTCACTAGTTATATTGATCAACAAAGACTTTCACACGATTAACTCATATTGTTGTGGCTAGCTCTGGTGATCATTTTGTTACCTGCGATATGTAACTGTGAACCAGTTATCCACATTTTTCTTGGCTGCAGAAGTTTTCACTCACATACTTCTGAATCAGTCCCATTACGGATTTCACATAATTATATCTATGTCACAACGCAATCAAAAACATTTCATTAGTTGTTTCAAAGAGAATGAAATAACAGAACTGTTACGTGACGTCAAGAGTTTGGAGACCAATCCTTACATAGCACAGGTTATACGCTTATAAAACTTTGGGTGCGCACTTCTTCAGCTGTTTATTGAGTTTATGCGTCAACGCTAGAGTATCCAGATAACGTCACAGACTCGTTGCTGATAACGTAGAAAGCACGTCCTGGAAACCACCTGCAATCAAGAAACTTTGTATATTGTACAGATACAATTACATCTGTAAAGGTAAATAGTTTGAAGGAACTCACATCCTAAAATTTTCAGCTATACGTTTTTAAATATCCAAAAAATGGGAGGCCTCGTAAGCTATTTTTGGCAAGGAGAAAGTCCAGATATTGACATACCAGATGAAGGAACGGGTCTAACTCTTAGAGACAAACAACATATTCGAAAGACGTGGTCCATCATTCAGAAAGATTTGAAAGGAAATGGCATCGAATTATTTATAAGGTCAGTGAAACGTTGTTTATATAATAACATTTGCGGGATTTGCGTTTTTAAAGTTTATTTATAGAAATTAAATTATCAATTATGTAATACTAAAACAGCAGTTTTTTGCGTTAGTTATCAGAACGAGATTTGTTTATGCTGAAAATAAATTTATGACAGTTTCAATCATTTTATGCAACATGATTATACACACACATGTGTTCATAGTGTTCTGGCTGATCCCATTAGTTGTAACATAGTGTCATTTGCAGTGAGTACGTGTATACTTTTCCACAGGTATGGATATTTTCGCGAGGATCACCTTAACGATGCTAGCATATATATATTCCTATGCGTTATGGAAACATTTGCAGAGAGTCCAGTAATGTATGATACATCGACAAAGTAAACTTTTATTATTTAATGTTTTTAATGCTTTACAACTTAGAATCTTCTATTTATTGTTTCGAGATTTACGCCATCAAAAGCCACTCGAGTTCCATAGATACCCACTCTCCTGTATAGTATCCTTAAACAATGTTCCTTCTCAGTCAAATTCTGTATGTAAATGATCTACCAAGTTTAATCAAATAATAGTGTTTAAAAGATAAAATATTTCATTATTCATATACATAATTTATCAAGTTTTGTAGGTCATTATGTGGTGTCTCTCGCCTTGCTTTTAATTCAAATAAAACAGTAGTTTTTTATTTAAAATACATGAGGAAAAGAAGAAACAGAAGTGTCCTTGTCTTTTATTTTTACACAGTTTTATCGTTACGTATAAAACATTCATTTCTGTTCTTCTTCTCCAAGCCTTAAAATGGTAAACGGTTTGCTTTATCGTGAACATTATGTATTTATAGAACAGGTCTGCAATATTGCATTATCAAGCTTTACCTATTTTTGTTTCTAGATATATTGGATTATTTCCAGAAAATTTGAAAATCTTCTCTACTACTACTCTTAGTTCAAAAATAAAAGGAATTGGTACAAGTTTGTTTTCTTAATGGAAAGTTCAGTGTGCACATTTTTGCAAAGTTCGATTCTCAGACAAGTAAAATTTGCTTCCAAATAACTTTCAAAATAACCTGTGTTCCGATATTATTCGCTGCAAGAGGAAGCAGTTTCACAAAGTAATAATCACGCCAAGTGCAGTAGGAAACACTGGATTGAGCGCTTACAACATGAGAGCCTGGAGACCACAGCCAGCAGATTGATACCTTGTGTTTCGCAGCTTTTACAATACATGTTAATCTTAGCATTAGAGAAACAAAAAAAAAAAAAATGAATAAAGTCGACTTCTAGTTAGCTGAAGGAGTTAGCTACTTGTCTGTAGCTGTAAATAAATATTTATTTTTGAAACTATGCCACACCAGGATGAGAGAAATATCAGTTAATTAATATAAATAATCCTCTTCCCCTTCATCCCGTCATTCTAATTCCCAAACTTCATTTCGCATAGCTCAGGTCAGAACGATTGTCCTTCAGTACCACTTACTCTTCCGTCTCTTTTTCACACATTGTTATCATTAAAGTTAACACACCTCCCAATTCCACATAATATGTTTTTTAATTAACATACGTGTGTCACTACCAATATCCTGATCTGTACGTTTCTTTGCTACATGAATTTTTTCCCTTTAAATGTATAGTTAAACAGTAAGTGTGTGTGTGTGCTATCTGCTGAGTCCACCGAGGGGAATCGAACCCCTGATTTTAGCCTTGTAAATCCGTTAACTTACTGCTATACTAACGGGTAGCTAATCGTTAAGTATCGTGACATTACTCAAGTTGCATTTTTATTGATGTGCTGTAAAATCTAACTCCTAATTCACCTAAAAATCATCATTGAGTTGCACCGAACAAAATGTGACATGGCAAAGCTGAATCTGAACTCCTTTTACAGTACATGAATCAAATGATGCAGTATGAGTAATATCATGAGATATCTTCTACTGTTTCAGCTAAAGAATAATTGCTTTTTTTTTTCCACAAGCGTTTTTGGTTGGCTTTGTCTTTCTAATAACAGGCGGCTTTATTTTGTTTATATACAAGATTGGTTTCTTGAAGAATCACGATTATAACAACACGCCCTAAAGGGCACAGTAATCTTCAGTTGCATCATACTGCTCCAATGTGGCTATTAGGAAACAATCGGGTTAGGCATTCGTGTTGTACATGTCTCGTCTTGTCACTTCCTGCTCAAGACACGTAAAGAAAAGAAGGAAAAGACACTTTACCAGCATGCACAGATTACAATATATATGCAATATGCAGCAATTATATATGTGTGTATATACAATTTGCATTAATGTTTGTAATTATGTTTTTTACTCTGTACATTAATGAAAGTTAAAAAGTGTGTAGTTTTCGTGACTTATAATCTTTAGATTTAATCCACATTACATTTAAATACCCTCGGTGGAGTAAGTTTGGGTTAATGATCAACACAGTTGTTAATGGGAGTAATTAATGGAGTAAAACGATTGCTTGAGTCGGACTAACATAAGTAATATACTTCAACTAATTAAATGTTTCAATATATAGAGAGAATATGAATGCATTGGCTTAAAGGCAAACATTATAAAAAGGTGTATATTATTAAAATATGAGAAGTTTGGGGAAGTCAAATATCTTTTGCAGCTATTTAGATATAAACTGAACGTCACCAGAGGGTGCCAGAGAAATGTGTGTGTGTTTTTTTTTTACAGAAAGCCATACTGGGCTATCTGCTGAATCCACCGAGGGGAATCGAACCCCTGATTTCAGCGTTGTAAATCCATAGACTTACCGCTCTACCAGCGGGGAACGATGCTTAAGGAAAGTTGTTCCTTAAAAATATATGTTGGTATTTTTCTTCTTTTTTCAAGAATCTCGACACATACATATATATATGTATTTGCATGATCTTATAAATCTAGATGTATTCTTGTTTAATGAAGTCTTATTATCTTGAAGCCCCCGCTAGTACAGCGGTATGTCTACGGATTTACAACGCTAAAATCAAGGGTTTGATTCCCCTCGGTGGGCTCAGGAAGTAGCCCGATGTGGCCTTACTATAAAAAAACACACGCACTTATTATCTTGCTGCTAAACAGAGGAGAAAAGGTCAAAAGTTTTAAAGAGTGCCGTAACTTATTATTTAGAGATTCAAAGCAATCAAATGGGTTAAATTAATATATAATAAATTCAAAGAAATACTTTATGTGATATCAAGGCGGTATATAATACAAGGAAAGAAACCTTTAAACGGATAAAATTTATATGTGATACAATCAATGAATGTTTAAAAATAATAACATTTGGAGATATTTCGGTAAATTTCTTCATATCAATGTAACTGTTTTCAGTATATTATCTATCTTGTACTTTTAAGTGATCCGGAGATATGGGCTCAATCCAACAATTTTAGAAAATTTCGTGATAAATGAAGTTCAGAAGTAGGCACTGAAAGGAGTACCAGAGGGGAAATTTCAAATGTCTAACTCCTTTGAGCATGTGTAAGAAGCCCTGAATGTTTAATGTTCATCAGAAATTAGAAAGTTGGAAAATGTTCGACAGGGGTAGACAAACATATAGACACGATCTACATTATAACAAATGTTTCTTTTTCTGTAGTGATACAATGAACTCTGTAGTTTGACGTGCTTGAACTTATTGGTAATAAATACGTGTCAGATGATCATTATATCAGGCTGTGTTGGGAATGGAACTCAAAATCAAAAGTAACTTCTTATAAAGATTATAACGCATTATTTTACTAATATCAGCAGCATTAGCCACAGGTAAATATTTTTGTGGAAACTTACTCTCTCTAACACCACATGCTCGTTTACAAAGAAACTGAGTACAATAACTCTCCATATAAATAATGTTTTATGTCATATGTTTTAATTTATAATGTTACACCACGACACAAATAAAAAACGAATGTCTATGAAGATACGAAACAATAAATGAAGATAATATAATACATGATTTGACCGTTATAATATAACAATGTTATTATATATAATAAAAAAGTAAACAACAGGCCAAATTTAAAAAGCAGTTTGTCTAGACACTTTTATCACAAATCTTTACATATTATCCCTTATCTCCGCTCGCGGATTCTTTGAATTAATTAGCTGTATTTTGTACTAAACACTTACAGGCGGAGAAAGAAGTCATAAATAATATTATTTTTTTTTTTTTTTTTTATAAATCTAAAAAGAAACGCGACAATCCTTTATAATAATGTGTACAAATAAACGATGCGCGATATGACAATGAAAGTACGTAAAAAAATAAACCAAACTAGTCTTAATAAATTAATGATGCATCTCTCTTTTTTACTTATTGTTTTTAGGCTTTTCACAGAATATCCGGACTATAAACAATTGTTTAAATCTGTAGCTAACGTTCCCTGGGAGCAATTACGCGACTCTAAAAAACTAGAAGCACATGCGTTGTCTGTAATGTACACTATTAACTCATGGGTGGATAACTTGGATGATGTGGGTTGCATACTTGAACTTCTTACGAAAACTGCTGAAAATCACAGACGTCGTCAAATAACAGCGGAACAATTTGAGGTAGGTCACCCAACTCTTATTAACTGAAAAGTATAAACTTTAAAATGAAATTGAATCTATTAAGTACCTGACATACATAGAGTAGGAGATTTTATAGCATACATTTCCCAATTTCATCGAATCAAGTTTTTTTATCTCAACACATTAAAAACATAATAGAAAAAATGAAGTTTCCAGTGTTAAGAACCATTATAAAAGACGTCGGTATGTAAATCTCCAAGCTAGAAACCTAATTATATCAAAAACAATTTGAACTTGTAAACAAATCAACTTCTGAGGATTAGAATAAATGTTAACTTCACCATCTGGTGAGTGACCAACTACAACAAAAAAGTTGAAAGAAGAGATGAGCAATTTCCAATCTGTAACTTTATATGTCTTAAATCTTTCGACTGAGCCATGAAATGATGATTAGCTATCTATTTTAAACCAAAGTTTAAATTTTGCTGTGAAATCTAGTTTTGTACCAATATAATTTTGCTGTGAAACCTAAAAAAATAGAACAAATAATTGCTACTTTTGAATTTTACCTCAACGAAATAAATTTGAACCCCAGTGAAGATAAAAAAGTCAAAATCGACATATATATACCATTGACTTTTAACTTAATAGGCTAAAAGTGATAAAATCTAACTTGAAAAACGAGCAACTTTATATAAGATACGACAGAGATTATCCATTATGTGTGTGCATGTGTTAGCATTCTTCACACAGAGTTGGTTGGCTCGATTATCGTAGTTCTTTGTATCGGAACTGGAAACTATCTGACGGTGTACAATGGTTATTTGCTTCAAGACTTTGCCCAGAAAAGAAACATTTCTATTTCTCCATAAGCTTTTGGCTTGCATCACCAAGAATTTGTTGGCTCGATTACCATATATGTTTGTAATTGTAACTAAAATTATCCAGCGGTGTACATTAGATGTTTTGTTTTAAGATTTTTGCTCGAAAAGGAGGATAAAAAAAAACATGATGTATGGTACACCTTTATTTCTTCATAGACTTTCAACTTTGAACTTAAAAACACAAGTACTAAATCAGTTAAACAGTTACTTATTACCTTTCACAAAACAGGATACACAATTAGCATCTAATGAGACAATTAGGGATTTGATAATAAAAGAAAGAAGATATATTATCTTATTTGGTAATTATACAATTTTTGCTTCCTAAATTTACCGTAGCATTTCATTAGTTCGAATCTGCTCATAAAATATTTTGGGATGAAATTTCTCACGTAAGTCAAACTAAAAAAGAAAAGCTTGTTCACAAACTAATGAAACTAAGAAGATAGGCGATTTATCCCTAAATTATGAGTGATCCTTAAAATATTAATAAGTTTTAGCTGGTATCCTTAACCACACTTGGCCAGTCTTTACAATTTCTTTAACTTATAAACCTTACCAGTAAAATTTGCACGCTTTCATGTAATAACTGAAACAATATTTGCATGCCTTGTAATATTTTTAATTCTTAAGAGGATTAAAGAAACAATTAATTATTTATTGTTATTTTCGACAGTATAAAGCAAGAACATTTAAACAAAAGCTTTCATTATTGTTCCCTAAACATAAAAAGGAACTAAGAAATATTTAAAACGTAGCTAATTAATTACACATATCCAGATTAACAAATTACTCTTGTTTTCAGAATCTTGCTTTGGTGATGGTGAATTTACTACAGGATGTCTTAGGAAGCCACATTACGCCCTCTGCAGTCGAGTCCTGGAAGAAAGCTCTTAATGTCATAAATAATATTATAAACAAAGGCTTACAGAATCCCGAAAATGATAATTAGCAAAGCGTCTTTGTGCCTTGTAGCAAATTTTGGTTGTTCATTATAAGTAACACTTCAACGAGTATTCCTCTAGTGACAAGAGTTAAGTTCAGTGATCCAATCATCGCAGAACTTGGGGCGTTTTCGAAGGTGAAACGATCGCATTTCAAAACATATTTCTATTATACGCTGGGATTACTTTTCCACATTATTTTTTGTTGAAAAATTTAGCATTTCACACGAAAAGAGCAACCGAAACGCTTTCAGTAAACAAGAGTAATTCATGAACACAAGTTATGATGTGCCGATAGTGCTTTACGATGGCAAACCTTGGTTGGTTTAAATAAATAGAAAAAGTTTTAAAAATAAGATGTTATTACTGCTTGCTGGTGTTCATCCTAGTTGATATTTGAGAAATGGAAAACAGACCCGAGTAATGTTTTATTGTATTTATTAGATAGTTGCTTTTTTTTCTAAAATAATATTTACATCGCCAATAGATTATGGTGATTTCTGTGCGAGGCTGGTTAAATGGCGTGTTGTCAATACATTTGCAACCTACCAGTTGTAGCTAAAGTCTAAAAACGTAAATTCATAAACAATTGTATTCTATGTATTAGGCCCTCCAATGGCTCAGCGGTATGTCTGCAGACTTACAACGCTAAAAACCGGGTTTCGATACCCGTGGTGGGCAGAGCACAAATAGCCCATTGTGTAGCTTTGTGCTTAATTCAAAACAACAACCTATGTATTAGAACAAATGAGATCAAGAAAACTGCTACTGCCTCTAGGGTGATGTTAGAATGCATACATAATTTGTATGTATATATACATGTGTGTGTATATATATATATAATGTTGTTTTTAAAATGTCTATATAATAATGGTCAATTGTATTGAATATTTCTCCTTCTGAAATTTTTGAAGAATAATGGATTGAGATGTTGCAATTAAGCTGTTAACCTCTTCCCCATTGAATAGATATGAAAACGTTTCGCCAGAACCAAGATGAAACCCTAACTGTGAGGGAATCATGAGGTTTGAAGATTCTCCGGTTTTACTTACTTGATTTACTTGAAAATCAATATTAATGGGTAATGGGAGCTTTTAGGACTGGGCCTATGGATTTATATGAAAATTGTGATGAATATGTATGAACCTAATATGGGAATAAGGATTTTTTTTGCGATGGGGAGGTGTCTCAGGATTGGCTAGACAGATTTAAAATGACCGAATCACATAAATTTAAATTATTTAAAAGAAGACGAGAAGAATGTATTTGTAATATTTGTGTTAATACTGAAATCTGATACGCGAGAGAAATTTTTAGGCTTGGGAATAGGATTTTTTATAGTCATATAAAATTCAATATAATGGCATGTGATTCAGTTATAGTGTATACATAGTTTAAATCTGAATCAGTACTTTAAAACATTATTTTTCTCTTTGAATTCAGTTTAATTCATCGTACGTATCCAAACGAATAGCAGCATTTGTATATATGTATGTTTGCAAACAATTTAAGTTTTTGACACAGTTCGAACAAACGCACCACAGAACGTTTGGTACAAACTTATGTTTAACTGAAACGTAATAATATTGCAGAACAATTTAAATCAACATTTTGAGATGACCTACACAAACTTCGTTCTCCTACTTTAATTGTACCGCTCACAGTTTTACTTGTTTGAACATGCTCAACACGTGTTTCACCCGTTAACGCCAAACCTGAATTCTGCTCAACTCATCAAACACCCATTTACACTAGTTTTTCTTTGTTTTTGTTTAACTATGTAGCATATATTTTTCTGCTTGTTACATCACACTTAGTTTCTTCTTAACAAAATAAGCAACGCATATTTTGCAGAAGTCCACAATAGACACTTCTTTCCAACACAATGCAATACATATTTTCTACTTGTTTTTAGTATATAACACACGAACACCACTCTTTATTATTTTCAAAATACTACAACCCTTGCTACACAAACGCACTATCTTTTAAAGTTTCGTGTTCTTATATACCTAAAGACATCTAGTCGTTATCATGCCGGACGGTGGATGTAACGGTCCCTGATTCGTGACCCGTTGCCGCACATACATATACGTAAGAACAACTGCTGCTTTATAAAAGTGACAGTCAAATATCCCTATTTGATTACGGTATTCTGGGGGTTGACTTGCATGATGTTTAGTATTTGCTTTCCCTCTCATAACTTACAAGTTCGAAATTGGGCGTAATTAATGCAAATAATGCTTGCGAAGCTTTGAGCTAAGTATCCTAAAATAAACAAACACACTGTAATATACATATATCTCTGTATATCTGCGTATAACACACTTTCTTTCTTTTTAATCACGTCGAAAACGCACAGTTAAACGCTTCTTTAAAATATGTCATACACATTTATTTTGCGGGGTCGGCATGGCCAAGTGGTTAGGGCGTTTGACTCGCAATCTGGAGAGTCGTGGAATCGAATCCCTGTCACACCAAAAATACTCGCCCTTTCAGCCATGGGGGCGTTATAATCTAATGTGACGATCAATTCAACTATTTGTTAGTAAAAGAGTAACTGAAGAGTTGTCGGTGGGTAGTGATGAAAATAAAATTGTTTTGCTTTAAAATCCTTAAATTCCATTAGTTTTCTTTACTTAGCTTAAATTGAGTAAATTGTTTAATAAATATGTAACAAACGTAGAGCATATACATTCATATATATACGAAACGTCACCTATCAGTTTATTTATTTACTTTTTAAACTTACCTTACATACCTACTTAGTTTTAATCATAAAATGCCCTGATACTTTATATAAACTGTATATAAAAATATTCTGTGGATCATTATTGTATTTTTATATAATTTATATAAAATGTGAATTGTGATGTATGTTTATTCAGAAGTTTAATGATGAAACCATTACATAAAATATAATTTTGTCATTAAATATATATAAAACTAATAACAATAAATTTACATGCATAGTTACTCAATGATGCTGGCCCTTAAGTAACTAACAGAACAAAGACGCAGGATAATTGCATAAACACTGAATATGAAATAATATTTCTAAGCCTATCAGTACAAAAAAGGTGGCATAGTTATATAAGCACTTAATATCAAATAACATTGCCACGACTACCAATTAAAAAAAAGAAGAAAAAGTAGAATAAATATGTAAACATTCAGCATGAACTAATATTTCCAAGGTAAGCAGAACAAATATAAAAAAGGGTCCCCGCTGGTACAACGGTATGTCTACGAATTCACAACGCTAAAATTAGCCGTTCGATTTCCATCGGGAGGCTCACCATATAGCCCGATGTTGCTTTCCTGTAAGAAAATAGGAAGGGTAATTATATAAACATTTATTATGAAATAACATTTTCACGTCTGGCCTTCTGAAAGATGACATGTTAATTATACAAACAATAAATATAAAACGAAATTTCCAAATTTGGCTTTACAAAAATAAAACAATATGAACATACAATATGTAATAACATTTACATGTTTCTTTCAAAAGTTTAAATCCACTATACTCTTATAAAATTTGTATATAAAAGAATTAGTGTTTTATTGGATATTTTATTCAGCTTTATAATTTTTAATGATGTTTTAAGTTATCTCAGAAATTTTCCCCAATGAATCAATAGGAAAGAAAAATCAGAATTTATTCAAACGAATTACAATATCTTTCATAAATCAAATTAAAAATACATTTTAATAAAATGTGATTAACACCCCAGCTCATAAAACCTAGCGGTATAAAATAACCATTTATATGAAGGCTCCTTCCTAATACCATCAATACGAAGACGTCGTTTTGTCAAAAGCAAGAACAAAACGTTTTTAAGAATAAAGTTCAGTATAATGTTGTTAAAATTCCTTGAAAAGCAACTAGTCTGGCAAACGCAGATATCTTAAAGAACAAATAATCGTAAGCAAATTAACCTTCACTAAACTGTCAAATATAAAACAAAGCATTACATGTATCTTCTGTTTTGTTTTCAAGATATTAGGTAGAGACGTGATATGTTGATGTGGTGGTTAGCATCTCATACGATCATCTAATTCTCATTAAAATTAATTTATAACTTTAGTATTATTAAATATAAGTTATCAGTTAGTTTCTATCTTACTTCGACTGCTTATTTTCTTCAATTTGCAAGAAAGTATTGAAGAAGACCCAATGTGGCGGAAGCAGCCAAAGCAGAAGGATCAGGAACTGCATTCAGCTTACTGGGAATTCAAACCATTAGCATTGTGGATCTTCCGGTTGGTATATCCAAGTGACTCACAAGAGGAAGTGCCACCTCTTTCAACATCCCAATCTAATTACTGATAAGGCCAGTATTCTATTCTGGGCTTTCTTTTTAGAATGGCAAGTGTGCACTCATTCATACTCTCACCACTTATTTCATTATCATATTCGTCTTTCTTACGACAACTGATCTTCAAAACGAGCCTCAGAAGCTAAATGTCGTTAGACTGTATTTAAATAAGAAAGTATAACAATTATATTCTAGACACTTTAGCACATATACATAAAAACTTAGCCAAACCAAAACGAATGAAGTTCGAACATGTTCTTCATGGTTTCGTTTTTAAATAAATTGTTTCCATTGAATTCAGAAACAAATCGCTTCTTAATTTCAATATATGTTTAAGAACAAAATCAAATAGTTCTCTGTGCTGGAAGAGTGTTGGCAGTCTGAAATTTAGCGAATAGTATCTTCGTGAATACAGAACCGTCTTGCAAAACGAAAGGAAAAAAAAACTTGTACATATTTTCTTCTATTAGAAACCTTGAACTTTCAGGGTTTACTGTTTCATGTGCTTAAAAAGTTAAAAATCCACCATTCAAAAATTACGAAATTGAACGGACTCAATCACTATAGTGGATTTATTGTAGAGAAGTGACATTAATCTAATTTAAAGATACAGTGTCTGTTTGTTGTTTAGCGCAAAGCAACACAATTGGCCCTCTGTGCTCTAGGCGTCATAAGCATTCAGGCTTACCGCTGAGCCACCAAAGGTTTGGGCAAAGTGATAGATTTACATTGATATATTCATATTCTGGAGTAGACACAAATTAAATTAGAAAATGAAACACTTTCGTATTTGCTCGTTGTGAGGTTTCATTTCTTACCAATATCTGTGCAATCGATTCGAACAAGAAGTAGAACGCAAAATATGACTGTTTATTAAGTTAAAAAGTTGTAACATGTGATACAAAAAGAATCATATTTTATTATTTAAAATAATTAAAATTTTCTTAAATAATGCTGTTAATTTTTTTATACACTAAAACTATCAAAAATCTGATATAATAGTCATTGATGGAGTACGTTGTCTTAACTTCCAAAAACAGAATAAGGTAACGCCATCTGTTAACTTTGTATGACATATTTAAACATTTCTAATAAAAAAAGATGTTTGGGTTTGTGTAATAGGTTGTATACGTGTAATATTATCTCCCATTCCAACTGTGTTGCCAGGATACTTTAAAACAATTGGAATCATTATAATGAGATACTTTCTGATTCCCTTGCGTCCACAGTTACTCATCCGGTCGTCTTCGTGGGTTAACTTGGACGATTGCTAGAAGGAACGTAGCTAGTCAATACCACCCACTGCCAACATTTGAGCTCCTTTTATTGCCAACGAATAGTGAGACTGAACGAGATATTATAACACTTTCACAGCTGAAAGGACAAGCAAGTTCATTAATGGGACTTTGAATTACTCTCAGATTACGAGTATAGCGCCCTAACCACCTGCCATGCCGGGCCAAGGCAGGAGTTAAAACTTTAGTATTTTAACAACTTATGTAAAATGTTACCACACGATTCATGATAATAACTCAAAAATATTTGTAATCTTTTTAACGGCTAATATAAAATGTTACCACACGATCCACAATAAGAACTCAAAAATATTTATAGAATTTTGAACGGCTACAGTGGCCCGAAGACTTTACTGAAATTCCCATGAAAAAGCAAGGAAGGTAAGCTTTTACGAATAACACCAAAAATATTTACATGTCGAAATAAAAATATAATATTTAAAAACAACAACAACTAGTACTGCACTTTAGATAAATGTCTAATAAACAATTTCAAAGTTGTTTATAAATATGCCAATTTCAATATTTCTTTCTCTTGAACGAGTGTGGTTCTCACGAAAAATAGCCTCTTGTCAATTATGTGAAATTGTTGATGGTGCTTTAAAGAGAAGAAATTTTAATATAAGGCTAGCAGCCCATAAAAAGGATGTTAAAATGGTCAAACAACAAATGCTATTAATATTTTACCCATGAGGAATCTTGACTATCAAATCAACTGGATATCAGTCAAACTAATACATAAAACTAGACATTGTGTAGAAGAATTATGGGGACATCACTAATAAAATAACTACCAAAATTTTAAAATCATGTAAGCTGAAATGCTTTTCGATGTCTTACCTTCTGAAGCAATCTGGAGCTTCTAATATAAAATAAGCTGTATATATGTTTCGTTCACACATTAATATTGGACAGAAGAAGACGTGTGAAGGTAATCAACATGTTGATTATTAATAGTGCATCTTAACTTTATTTTAAAGTACACGTTATTATGTATTTGCTCACTAATGTAAGACTATTGTTCTAGTTTTTCGGCATAGCGCTTTATCGAACAGGAAAAGTCAACTATAATATTGCCTAAAAGCCCCCTATACGAATATGAATGTTATACGCTTTTGCTCTAAAATATTAAAGTATTTGTACGAAGGTAAGAGTTTTGTTTTTCTTTGAAGTATTTAAATGAAATTTAAGTATTTTCACATGTTCAAATATGTTCAAGGCTTTATATTTCAGAAAAAACAACGTATTATTCCGCAAAATTTTCGTTATGCAATTGACTGCAGTCTCTGTAGTGCTGATTTATAAGCATGAAAAATCCTAAAAACGTTTAATTTATTTTTCGTAATGTAAAATACAGGAAGAACACTTACTGAAACCAAACATTTTCTAAAGCTAGTTGACATGTCATGTTAAATCTATTAATAACAACAAAGTGTTATGGAATCAGTTTATTTGTTATTAAAAACAAAGGTACACAATAATTTGTCTGTGCTCTTCCCACCGTAGGTATCAAAACTTAAATTTTTAACTTTGTAAGCTGTGAGACTTACCGTTTAGCCATCAGATGGCGCGTCATAAAAATAGCTAATGTTTTGTATTTTATTACCTCTTCTCTGGTCAGAGCGATGTTAATCTCGATAATAATTAATTAATTTTTGAGGTAATACTTCCGTCATTAAACACATGAAACACTTAACAAGACTAATTATATATTTCATCGCCAGACATCAACAGGGAACACGACGAAAACAATATGTAAATTACTGGTGTCAGCATTTAACAATAGCAATAACTCCAAACACTATTCCTCCCCCTACTAAAGATCTGGTTTCAATATCCCTGATAGAGGTTTACTCTTATCAACAATACAGTAAGTTTTGTATTTATTTAAACACATTATTAATATGTAGAAAATTAACATTAAACATTTAAGCTTTTTTTCACAATTCATATGATAAATTCTTTAACAATATTTAACATTCTATAGTTTATAGAATAATAGACCAGATCTCAAAACGATTAGATTACTTACACCATTGTATATTCCTAACACTGCTAGGCACACAGTTTTTAGTTATACGATTTGCTTTTAAATATTTGTTACTGTTTATTATATCAGGTTTCTGTGCTCATATAACAATAGATTTTAGCTTGGAAAAAATTAAAGCACCTAGTTTATTTTGTTCTACTGATTTCATGTAGTGTATTTTAACATTTAATGCTACATATTATTGAAAACAAAATGTTATACCCAGAGTATGTTGTTGTTCTTCGGAATATTCTGTCTATAAACTTTTATTTTATTTTTGCAGAGTAACAGTAAAATGTATTTAGTAAACGCTCCAAATGCAAGGCTGAGTTTAGTTTAATTACACAGTTAATGTTTTTATCTGAATACATTGGCAAGTGTAATAGGTGTATGCTTGTAATATCATCTTCCATTACAACAGTGTTTTAGGATACTCTCAAAGGATTGGAAGTATTTTAAGGAAGATATAGTTCCTTGTGCTTTTGTCTCTCTAATTGCTCTTTCTTTCTTACAACAGTGTTGTTAGGATACTATCAAAGGATTAAAAGTATTTTAAGGAAGATATAGTTCCTTGTGACTTTGTCTCTCTAATTGCTCTTTCTTTCTTCTTTGTGGGTTACTTGGGGAGCTTGTTAGGAAACTTTTTTTGCTGTTTTTTTCTTTCAGTTTAATCTACATTGTATTACTCTCATAAAACCTTAAGAAGTGCTATTTAGCCCGAAAAGAGTCTACGAAAAATGTCTGTTTTTGTTTAAGAGGTACGAAACAATCTTGACACATTCTAATCTTAATTGGACTTCTGCCAAATGGTCCACAAAGCTGATTTTATGTCTTTCTAGCAACAGTTCACAACACGATGCTCCTGTCTTTGGATGTGTAAAGTACAGAAACTGTGGTTATTACCAGAACTATAAATGAGATAGAAAAAAACAACAGCAAAGTGAGACGTAGGCACGTCTTTCTTTTTGTGTATATGTTTGCAAACTTAGCGAGTTGCGAGTAAAGGATATCCTAGTTTTTCCTGGAATAATATCAGTGACAGAGAACGTTTGTATCATAAGATGTTGGATTGTAGATATAAATATTTGAATTAATAACTTCAGGTAAAAACGTATATTCGAAGAAGTTATTATTTAGAAAATAATTTCTTATGTTATCTTTCAAGATTCAAAGAACCTTGAGGAAAATATTCGAACAGGCAAATTCACGTAAGTAATTACATTACAAGAGCAACACTAGCCACCAATGAAAAACAGTAATATAAGTGAATAAATTACAGGAGGAACACCAGTAAGATAAGTGATTGAATTACAGGAATATCATTGGCCTCCAATGTAAAAATTAAGATAAGTTATTAAATTGCAGGAAGGACACTATCTATCAGTGTGAAAATAGCAAGATATGTGATCAGAGAAAAATATTATCCATTATTGTTAAGGCCTTCGATGGGACAACAATAAGTCTATGGACTTACAAAGCCAAAATCTGGTGTTCGATTTCTCGTGATGGCCACAGCAAATAACCCAAGATGTCTTTGTTCTAGGAAAAATAAGCAAAATTATTGTAGAAATTAAGACAACCATGTCTTAGTTTTAAATAATACATGATAACAAGTGTTGACACTTGTAAAAAATAAAATAAGAATTGCTTAGTTGTTGAAAATATCTTTAAAATACAAAAAAACAACAAAAATCATAATATAGAAACACCAGAATTTCATTAAGAAATTATTGTTGAAAAGGTCAAAAAGTTCCAAAATCGAAAGGTCAAAGTTGATTCCCGAGACTATGGATGGTTTATTTTTACACTCTTCTCCCCTCCAGACAAATTAGATGAATAAAAGGTTGAACAATAAATCTAGATCTCACAAATTCAGAAAAAAAAGAGAAACAGTTGATTAATTCTAACTAATTGCCGTTCATTAAAATTTTCTATCTACATAAGTATTCAAAATAAAGGTTTCTTATAATCTTCTGGAGAAATGTAAAACTAATATCCAAAGTTTTGGTGCGAAAGCTTGATAATAAAATGATTAAAAAACAAATATTTACACTACAGATAATTATAAGATAACTTTTAATTCTACTGACTTTTTCTTACGCTTTACTGCTTCTTTAGAGCTAATAGAGAAATAAAAATGCAACTGTGTCAATGGAAATATTCTTATAACTCCTCCTGCCTATCCTCATATACGTACATAAAGGATAATCTTGTATTATTCGTTTATAGATGTATATGTCTATCAAAAAATAAACAATCCATACCAACAAAGTAACCCATTTTTGTTTACGTTGTTAAGCGCAAAGTTACACAATGGGTTTTCTGTGTTGTGCTTATTGCAGGGATCGAATCCAAATGTTTAGCGTTATAAGTCTTTAACATTTACCACTCAGTGAATTTTATACACATTTTCTAACTATTTACACAGATTTATATACGTGAATTAAACAACTAGTGTACTACTCTGTGGATCTAGAAACAGCTGTAAGGAGGTAAAACGCCTTTACAAATCTCAGAATTATACTTCAAATCCTCCACAAGTCCACTCTATCATCTTAACAGAGGGTTAATCCCTAGCTACTGTTAGTAAAACACTTTTTAAAATTCTGCTCAAAGTACTTTTGTTTACTATCATATAAAATTGTTAGTGCTTCAAAACACTGTAACGATCAATGAAAATAATAAATATGTTGACCAAAACACTTTCTTTATTTTAATTAAAAATTTATCATGCTAAAGTTTGTAAACATATTATTCTATTTCTATGCTATTAGCATTTTTGAAATTGTTTACTTTTAAAAACCTACAAGTTTAATAATAATTAAAGATCTACTGTATTAGATTTATAGAAAAGCAAGAAGTTATTAGAAATATATGAAATTTTGAACCTTGACAAAAGGTTAAAAATACAAAGGGTTATGCAAGCTACATCACTGTCATGTGAACACATATCAATTTCACAGTGTATCCGTGCAACCATCCCATACTTCAAGAAGGTGTAGAACAAAACAGATATTAATGATATTTTGTACCAAAACAAATCAACCAATTTGCAGCGCAGATGCAGAGCCTATGAGTTTCATTGTAATAAGACTGTTCAAAATGACGCTGGAAATCATCATCATCCTAAATTAGAAGGATTATGGACAGCAAAAACAGGTTGAGTGGCGTGTTTTAACATGCCAGCTTTGCAACGGGTCACTATCAAAATATGCGGTCTTTAGACAGAGCATAACCAAACAAAAATATAGGCTGTAATGACGTTATAAGTCTCTAAATTGTTTTAATAAAGTGTACTTTTCGTATTTTACATCAAGGATGGTTAGTGTCAAAACTACGAGAAGAATCGACCCTCTTAGTTGAGCGTTGTGAATCTGAAGACTTACCTCTGTCCCAGCGGAGTACTAGAAAAGAAGCAATATATATATATATACAGTAATGTGAAAAAGTTAGGACACCCTATGAAAGCTTGTGTATTTTTGTAACATTTTTGGATATATAGATATTTAATTTCAATTTTAACAATACTGAGAGATTATAGGAATATGACTAAACAATTAAAACTAAAGAAAAGACTTTTCAAGATCTTCTGGAAATGTAATTCTACAAAAATGCATATTCTAGCTGAGGAAAAAGTTAGGACACCCTACCCCCTAATAGCTAGTGTTACCCCCTATGGCTGAAATAACTGCAGTGAGGCGCTTCTTGTAACCATCTACCAGTATCTGACATCGGTCTGAAGAAAGTTTGCCCCACTCCTCAATGCAGAATTCTGTCAGCTGTGAGATGTTTGAGGGTTTTTTTTTTTGCATGTACAGCCTGTTTCAAGTCACCCCACAGCATCTCAATGGGATTAAGATCTGGGCTTTGACTCGGCCATTTCAGGACTCTCCATTTCTTAGTTTTCATCCAGTCCTTGGTGGATTTACTGGTATGTTTTGGGTCATTGTCATGTTGCAGAGTCCAGTTCCGCTTCAGCTTTAATTTTCTTATAGATGGTCCCACATGATCCTCAAGCACTCTCTGATACACAGTAGAATTCATGGTGGATTCTATGATTGTGAGCTGTCCAGGTCCTGCTGCAGCAAAGCAGCCCCAAACCATGACACTTCCACCTCCATGCTTCACAGTTGATATGAGGTTCTTTTCCTGGAATGCTATATTTGGTTTACCCAAACATGTCCTCTGTTCTGGTGTTTAAATAATTCGATTTTGGACTCAACTGTCTAAAGAACATTTTTCCAGAAGTCCTGTCCTTTGTCTACATTCTCTCTGGCAAACTTCAGTATGGCCTTAATGTTTCTCTTACAGAGCAAAGGTTTCCTCCTTGCACATCTCCCATGCAACTTAAACTTGTGCAGTCTCTTTCTGATTGTAGAGGTATGCACTTTCACATCAACAGTAGCCAGAGCCTGCTGTAGGTCCCGTCATGACATGTTAGGGTGTTTGGAGACCTCTTTTTATCATCTTGCGGTCTGCTCTCGGGGTGAACTTGCTTGGACGACCAGACCTGCGCATGTTGGCAGTTGTTTTGAAAGCCCTCCACTTGTTGACTATTTTTCGGACAGTGGAATGACTGATTTCAAAATCTTTTGGGATTTTTTTAAATCCCTTACTAGTCTTATAAGCTGCTACAATTTTCTTTCTGAAGGCCTCAGACAGCTCTTTTGCTCTCATCATGGTGCTCACTCTCATTTCAACAGTCAGGAGCACACCAAACTAAATGTATGAGGTTTAAATAGGGCAAGCCTCATTCAAAATGCTGAGTAACGATCTTCTAATCATATGCACCTGGTGTGATACACCTGTGTGTGAGTTGAGCCATTTTAAGCGGGAATAAATGTGGGGGTGTCCTAACTTTTTCCTCAGTTAGAATATGCATTTTTGTAGAATTACATTTACAAAAGATCTTGAAAAGTCTTTTCTTCAGTTTTAATCGTTTAGTTATATTCCTATAATCTCTCAGTATTGTTAACATTGAGATTAAATATCTATATATCCAAAAATGTTACAAAAATACATAGGCTTTCATAGGGTGCCCTAACTTTTTCACATGACTGTATATATGTAATAGTAACAATAGTTTGCATGATTGAAATATTCACATCTATATGCTGTCTTTCGTATCTATAATTTTTATTCAATATGCAAGAATGAATAAAACCACCACTTATTTTTTTACTTTTAATAGATAACCTTTTGAGCACTTTTCAAACGTGGGGAGAAAAACATCAGATAATTATCTCCATAAAGATCTCGGGTAAATATTTTGTAATAACACTTTATTCTATTTCGAAGTTCTTTTGTCATATTGAAATAGATAACATCGGTATCACAGGTTTAAATCGTCGTTGTATAATATTGTTGTTTTTTTTTAACTATCTTTATCAAACATTTAACGTCAAATGTTGTTTCTTTGTTTGTTAACACACAGCAACGCGACGGTTTATCTGTGTCGTGTTCTTCATCGGTATTGAAACTGCATTTTTAACATTATAAGTGTTCAAACCTGCCGCTGAGTCACTGTCGGGGAGTGAGGAGTCTCGAATTTTATAACAGGCAAGTTTCCTTAATATTTTTTCTTTGGCTGTGATAAAATCACTGTTTCATGTTGGAAAAGAAACATCCACGAAATTCTCATTTATTACTATCACGAGGACGTTTGTTTAAAAAGAACAATGAAATGTTTTAGTAAGGTTATAGAAGAACTACGAAAAAAAGTACAATATATTATGATTTGCTTAACAAAGCCTCGAAGAGAAATGAATGACCTTAAGAGGTTTTAAGCCTTTAGCCTATTTCAATGTTAACAGTTATTGAACAAATTACCATCCTACTCGATAGTTAATTACTTTATGAACGTAATTATGCTTCATCATTTCTCTCATCTAGTACAAAGTCTTGTGCTAGAAAAGCATGATATATTGATCAATAATTATGTGACATTGTATCACAATAAGACTGATAGTAATCATTTATTAACTTTACTTTTAGAGGCTACTCTTTTATAAACAAAGAATGGGATTAATTGTTGCATTATAACACCCCCAAGGCTAAACGGGTGATAATGTTCAATAACAAGCTTCGAACCCACGTCCCACAGATTGCAAGTGAAGTGCCCTTAAGTACACACCATACTCCACAAACTGTCAATCTTGAACTATACAACTTTTTCAAACTGCGTTTAATTCCCCGAAAACGCAGACGATATGTAGATAATTACGTTGGTGTTTCCTCTTGGAAAGTTTCACATGATAATGTTTTTAATTATTTTTCAATAACCCAATAATAATGATATATTTGGTCTGTCAAGAGGAAAATTTCATCTAACGTTAACACATATTCACACACGTAAAGGTAAAAATTTTATTTGTAAGTATTTTATAACTAAATTATAAACTATTATATGTATTTAGATTTTACTTTCAAAGGTATAGCTTGTAAACTTAACAGTCAGACAAATGGTTAAAGTTTAACTAGCAGAAAAAGAAGTTTGTTTTGTTTTTGAATTTCGCACAAAGCTACTCGAGGGCTATCTGTGCTAGCCGTCCCTAATTTAGTAGTGTAAGACTAGAGGGAAGGCAGCTAGTCATCACCACCCACCGCCAACTCTTGGGCTACTCTTTTACCAACAAATAGTGGGATTGACCGTCACATTTTAACGCCCCCACGCCTGGGAGGGCGAGCATGTTTGGCGCGACGCGGGCGTGAACCCGCGACCTTTGGATTACGAGTCGCACGGCTTACGCGCTAGGCCATAGCAAAAAAAGAAACAAACATAAATTCAGGTAGTAGCTACACTTAAGCCTAAAATTATGAACATTAAGCAGCGACGAAAGCTCAATAAGCTCAATGCGGTAAGCTTCTTCACGCTCAAACAACCCTTCGAAAAACGTAAACAAAATAAATTTATTTTTTTACACTCATATATTATTTAGTTCAACAAAATTTTAAATTAATTTAGCCTAACATTGCATACCGCATAACCAACTATTTTATAAGATTATAACACCAATGAAAAAAGAGATGTAATTAGGTTAATAAATAATTCAGCAAATGAGATTTCCAGGCAACATGCATAATTTTCAGTGGATTATTTAGTGATGAAAAATGTAATTCATATTTATCCAAAAATCAACAGTATTATTTTTTGTGCTATGAAAAACTAAGTTATTTGTTCAACAAGCGTTTGATTCGCTTAGTTTGGTAAGTCATTTTTGTTAATTTGACTGAAATCACTTTACAGAAAATGCTTACTCTAGTCCATCAACTTAAATACGAAAAGCAAAATTATCACTTCCTTAGTTCATAAGAGTAAGTAAACTTATTAAACTGAACCTTTCACTTTCTTATGAAAATATTTTTTGATTACTATTAAAATCGGCTATTCATCCATCATTAATTCTCAACTGCGAATTCCCACGTGAATAAAATCCCTAACTACAAAACAGATACCGTTATTCGGAAACGTATTATGAGGCGGTTTATTTCGATTTTATTTTTGGGCAAATATTACTGAGTGTTAGTTATAATAGTCTATCCGTGCAATTTCACACGTAACAGGTCAATTAGACGTAGGGTTATTGAATGCTTAAAAATACGTGAAACTTGAAGAATGTGTTATTTAAAGTAACACACTGTTAATCTAATAAAAGTAAAGTTTAAGATGTTTCAAACAATATAATCATTCAGGATTATTTCACATGTTTATGGTGCCTCAAACAATATGATGTCCAACAGTATTTCACGTATTTATGGTGCCTCAAGCAATATGATCATTCAGGATTATTTCACGAGTTTCAAGAAAACAAAATAAAACAAAAAATCTACTGGTCTTTCTTTGTGTGATGAATATCAGAGTATTAGAACAATAAATATTAAATATTAATTAAATATTAAATATTTATCAAAGAAAACAAATAATTAATTAAAGACTTTAAAGTTACAAGAATATCATCAGAACTTTGAAAAACCCTGAACTGATAATAATGAGTATGATTTTTGTATTAATTGAAGTAGTAGATTATAAGTTTATTGTATTAATTGAAGTAGTAGATTATAAGTTTATTGTATTAATTGAAGTAGTAGATTATAAGTTTAGTATTAGTTATGTATTGAGCTGTGGACATTATCAGTACTTATGTGGAGAACCTGTACCTTTTTTGTCTAATTAATGCTTGTAATTATAAAATAAATATTAAAGTTTAAGATACATTCTTATCGTGGTTTTTATTAATTTAATATTTTGTTCACTAGTGGGAGTTTTTATGTATCATCATGATTGTGTCAAGTTCAGAACTGTGGAATTTTGAAGCTTTTTGTAAAATTATATGTGTGTAGAAAACTAACACAATATAAATATACTAGACCCGAGTGTTTTATATTAAGTCCTCAGCCTTTCAGTCAAAGTGTTTTACTGAGTTAGAACGTAAGAGTTAGTATGTTCGTCAATGATATAGTTGCTAAGTTAGTCAGCCTATTCATTAAATTATTACTGATCGGTTAACAAGAAACGGGCCTGGCATGGCCAGGTGGTTAAGACACTCGACCTGTAATCCGAGGGTCGTGGGTTCGAATCCCCATCACACCAAACGTGCTCGTCCTTTCAGCCGTGGGGACATTATAATGTTACGATCAAACCCACTATTCGTTGGTAAAAGAGTAGCCCTAGAGTTGGCGGTGGATGGTGATGACTAGTTGCCTTCCCTCTAGTCTTACACTACTAAATTAAGGACGGCTAACGCCGATAACTCTCGTGTAGCTTTGCACGAAATTTGAAATAAAGAAGAAACGTTTCGCACGCTAGTTAGGTACAAATTAATTTCGGAATTTCTTTGAAACTTTATTTGTAAAGTTAGGTTTACCAGTGGACGTAGAACGTTACCAATAAGGTGTGTGCTTTCTATTACATATTACGATTTCAAATAGCCTAAAACTGAGTTAAATCATAATTTAGAATTAAATTTTTATTTAGTTTTGCACACACGCAAAACTATGAACTTGTGCATAACAGTACTGAGTTAGAATTTCGCTCCTCGCCACAAGGGAGCGTAACATCGGGATCAACGAGACATAAACATCCAAGAAAGCAGTCCGAAATAGGGTTAAATGAAAGTCGATATGTATCCAGTGTATAATATTTGCCAATAAGATTGATACACACAGTTTTCTTTCTTAATACCAATATCTTATCAATACATATACATGCAAAAATCAAAAATTAAATTTATTAAGCTTTAATTTGCGGTCTTACACAAAACATTTTACCACTACACCATCTGATTATCAGTACAATCTGACTTATTCATGACTGGTAATAGTGAAGTACATGAGCGTAGTATAACTTACGTATTATACTAAAATTAGCATTATAATTTACTTCCAAAGTGAACAATCACGTACTAATGTAGGTTAAATTTACGTGCCGAGTGAAGTAGGGTATTATTAATAAATAGCTGGCTTACGTATTGACTGAGCTAATATTATATATTTTTTAGTATATAATTAATATTACATTATCAGATAAATGTAATTTGTAACAGGTATGGTAGAATTTACATTTTGTTAGCAAAGTTATCTTTTATTAATAATTATTTCTTTCATTCAATGCATATAAGAATATATATTATAATCAAAATACAGTGTATTTTCAAAACTCTAAAAAATAACTTTTGTAATAAAGCTCCCATAATAATTCGGAAATATAAAAAATAGAAAAGTGTAGCATTTGAATAACCATTTGTTCTGTAAGTAATAAATATAACATTTATTTTACAAAATAGAGCAAAGTAAAATATTATTAAGTTTTCATCGCACAATATTGCTAGATTATTATTCTTATTTTTAAAATATTATATTTCTATTTTACAACCTACTAATACAGCCTGATATCGTTCCTATTTTTGAACTATTAAACAGAAAGAAGAAAACCATTTAGTAGCACCTTACCATCCACCATCGATTCTAGGAGACTGACGATCACTCTTATAATGCATCCGCAGCTCAAAATGCGAAAACTATTTTGTAGTATTCGGCTTGCCAGTCTCGAAAGCCGGAGCTATACCACAGGGAAACCTATTTTTACAGTCACAGAATATTGGCAACAGTATTTTCCCTTTTTCACCTCTCTAAATACTGAATCTTGTTTCTTAATACTTGATAATGCTGCTTTGCGTGTATGAACAATCGATTGATCACTATTTATTTAACCGTTGTTTAGTTTATTTTACATATTGATAGTAAATTAATCTAATCCTACTGTTCTTAAAGTGTGATGTCACTTAATCCTACCACGTGACAACAGGCTTTGCGCATCACCTCTCATCGTGCACATACATTTCTTGCAGAGCAGATGGTTTGGCAAAGTAGCGGCTTGTGGTAGTAGCAGTTGATTTTAATTGTTTGTAAAGTGTACTTGTTTGATGGTGTTCTAGAATTTTCTTTTTTATGTTATTTAGAGACTAGAAAACCCTCTACTGTAATTTAAAGAAACTTGGAGGAAAATATTTGAAGATATTACAATGGAAGCTTCTTTAAAGCTCACTGGGGGAGCTAAAATTTATTCCTGGTTGAGGTGAAAGTCTATAATAAACACTCGAAGTGAAAGTAGCCGAGGTGATCCATAACTTGAAGCTTCCTGTTTATTGAACTCATGATTTGGTAAGCACAACCATACTAAACATTATTGTCTTAATGTTTTCTTAATCATTGAAAAATTGAAACAGTTCTTCGTGTATGCTATATGCGATAATTTTTAGTTGCTTTCAATTGGCTGAAAAACCTCAAATTCAGAATTTTGTACTTGCATAGTGTTTTCTCTATATTTGCAAGATATACGGTAGTTTAGCAGTAAGGTATAATATTGAGTATTCTATCAGATCCAGAACTTCCTTAATATCATAGAGAGAATTCACGATGAGTGAATTAATTTCGAGTCGATATGGTGCAAGTGTATTTCTGGTATTTGTTTGAAATGCTAAAATTCAGGGTTTCCTTGTAACACGCAAAACTCAGACGATATAATGGGAAATTTCGTGCTTAAGAATAAGCGAATGTTATGGTTTATCTTTCATAAAGAATAGCACTTGAATCGTGAAATATAAAGCTCCTTGAATCTCAAAGTATAAAAATATTTGTTTAATAATTGTTTTGCACTAACATTCTATATATATATATATATACATAGAAAATGCGAAAGTGATAAAATAAAATATATTAGACTTTTAGAGAAAAAAAACACCTTTAAAAACTATAGTAGTAATTTAGTAACTTGGCGACTTTTCCAGCAAACACTCTTTTTGAAGCCAGAAACAAGCTGTTGGTTAATGAAAATTGCAAAAACGTTTTGTAATGAAGCAATACACAAACAGAATGAAACGCGAAATAGAATTACGAGGGTTAAACAAAATATAAGAATAATACAATAAAACTGGTGATTAAAAACAATATAAAAAATATTATAAATATAGAACAACTGTATATAGCAAAGAAGGAAATAACTTATACATTTTAATGTAATAAAAGAAGGGTATTGAAAAAGTTAAAAACTGAACCGTTCATTCATACCAAAAGAATTTAAACAAACCAATTTAAAAACTATTCATTTTTTCCTTTGTGACTCTTTTATTGGCGTTAGAGAGGGCATGATGTAAGACAAGTGCTTTTAAGTGCTAAAGAGAATGATAAGCTGTGTTGAAGCGCTTACCTATAGGTTTATTTTGATTGTTAATTAAGATGCTAAGTAAGTGTTCTCGTGTATGTTCAGTGAACATTCTGTTGGTTCCTCCTTTGTAGATTTGGTCACAGTTGTTACAAATAATACAATAAATTAAGCATGTGTCATAGATCTACAGGTGAAATGATTATTCATAGAATACGTTGATTTAGGGCCTGTAACAGATGTTTTATGACCAATGTAAGGGCAAGTGTTGCACCTGTCCCTCTGACAACTTAAATAGAAACTTGAGTAGCAGACGATAATTGCATGTTTTTTTCAGAAGTTGACAATGGAGGAGTAAATCTTTAACGTTGGTGTCTCGTTTATAAGAAATAACAGGTTTGTTACGGAACACGTGGCTGATGATACTGTCCTGTGTTATCATGTGAAAGTTGTCAAATAATATACGTGTTATTTATGTCTTGAATGGCTGAAACGTTCTTGTAAGGAGAATGTGTTGGTTGGAGTAAGGTTAGACCTGTGCAATTGGAAGTTTTAAAATATCTACAATATTGGGGTCATAATTACTGGCATGATTTGACCTAAGCACCTTTTGGAAAGCTATCTTTTGACGTTTATTGTTAAAAAATAAATGGAGCATATTGATAGATTTGCTGTTATAATCTTAGTCGTTACTACAGAGTCTACGTAATTTGGTGAGTTGGGATTTGGAAATATTTCTCTTTACGCATGGGGGCGGTTAGAGTAAAAATGTAAGTAGTGTGTTCGTCGGTTTGTATTGTGCAAAGTCATCATATTGCCGTCATCAGTCACGAAAATATTTATGTCAAAAGATGAAATGGTTTGGTAAGAAACAGAAGACGTGTATTGGGGTGATTGTTGAAGGGTTTAAACGAACTGAACAAAAAGACCGAGTTCATCATAAATGAATGTAACTATATCGAAAATATTATCGATATACCTACAATATAAGCCAAGGAGGATACCTGTGTAGTTTCGAAATATGCAAGTCTTCAACGTAATCAACAAAGGTTAGCGTAGGAGGGACCGAGTTTGGTTTCCATAGCTACACCCTTCACTTATTTTTAGAATTTCGTGTCAAAAGAAAAGGTATTTAGCGATTAAACAAATTCACTTAATCTAGTCAGTTCCAACCACTGAAGCCTGCAAGATAGCCTTAGAACTCTATATCCGAGACCCTAACCCAACCATAGAAATTCCCAGTAACCAGTTAGCAACCCTAATAGAATTCACCACGATAAAGACAAACTTCATGTTCAACAACCAAAACTATATACAAACAAATGGCCTAAGCATGGGCAACCCAGTATCACCAGTTCTAGCCAATATTTTTATGACACAAGTTGAAACACAAGCAATTAACACAGCATTATATCCACCACTATACTGGTACAGATATGTAGATGACACGGTTGCGGGATTCAAATCTACTGAACACATACTTAATTTTTTTCAATCACATTAACTCTATACATCCCAACATTAACTTCACATGTGAACAGGAAGAAAGCAATAAAATATCATTTCTTAACCTCAAAATTACAAGAACCGACACACAATTCAAAACAGAAATCCACCGAAAAATCACCCATACTGGACTATACATTCCTTGGGACTCAGCACATGAAACAAAACAAAAACTCAACATACTAAGAAACCAAATAAACACAGCCATAAAACTATGCTCACCAGATAAAATTAACGATGAATTAGACAAAATAAAACAATACTTCATCAACATCAATAAGTTTCCCCCACAAACCGTAGAAAACATTATACGCACACACCTAGACAGAAAGCAAAATCAACCAACTAAAGTAAATATATCTCATGAATCAAAAAATCACGAAACCATATACTGCTGTATACCATATATTCCTGACATCAGCAGACAAATAACCAACATTTGGCAAAAACTAGTAACAAAATATGACATTCCAGTTAATACCAAATTTATTCAAAAACCAGGCACAAAACTGAGGTCTCTACTATGTAAAAACTACACTGACAAACACCACACCAACATTATTTATACAATACAATGTGATAACTTCCAGGACTTCTATATTAGAGAAACAAATAGAAAAATGGAAACCAGATTAAAAAAAAAGTCACCTTCACACATTTTCGAACACTCCAAATCAGATAAACACAACATAACCATAGAAAACACTCAAATACTAAATAGAGAAACAAACATAAACAAACGCAAAATTAAAGAAGCCTTACTTATACAACAACTTAAACCCGAAATAAACCAATATAAAGGAACGCCTTTATACCTATATTAATATAATAAAATAAATAAAATTATATATTCAAACATCTAACACCGTCCTCTACATTTCGACACTCAGTTACACAACCCCTTTCAAACATGTGGTCAGCTTCCGGTCAGTTACCTCTTTCTTTGTGAACCTGACGATGACCGAAGAAGGTCGAAACGTTGTTTGCTCCTCTATGTAAAATATTTTCTCAACCCAAACGAGCCGTTTTTGCATATAAATTAATCTAGTCATGGTTTCAGAAGATGTGTCTAGGCTATCTCTTGTTTTTTTTTAATCTGTTGACTGCCAAGTATTTCAGATGCTACAATACAACTCCAATGCTTCTTCATTTTGTAACTTTTTTCGTGACGCCATTTTGGATCGAAAGTGAAGCAGTTTGTAAATAGGTCAAATGCGGGTATGGTGCTGACATCTAGCGTTGAAGTTAGGTATTATTGAGAACAAATTAACTCGTTTGTCGCACTGTGTTACCGATCGGCTTGGACGAGTTATCTCGTCTACGGCACTGAACAGGTTAAAGGTACTATATATGCAAAAACGGCTCATTTGGGTTGAGAAAATATTTTACGTAGAAGAGCGAACAACGTTTCGACCTTCTTCGGTCATCGTCAGGTTCACAAATTACCTCTTTCTTTCTTTGTGAACCTGATGATGACCGAAGAAGGTCAAAACGTTGTTCGCTCTTCTACGTAAAATATTTTCTCAATTTTTGCATATATATTTCTCTACAAGTGGGTTTTCTCGACATCACAGGTTAAAGGTACTGTTTTAGGGCTTGAGTTCATCTTCATGTTGCGTCTTTCGTGACTTGAATGTAAGTAGGGAGTTGATGAAATAAAGGAATTAGAATGGAATCAATGTAACTAGAGATAAGTTCAGTAGAACAGCTGCATGTTAATACTACGGGTCTGACAGAGTGGTCTGGTTTATGTATTTTAGGTAGAAGATAGAATATAGAAAACCAGGAAAGCTTATCAATTAACTTCTTATCTTCTAACAGAACTTCATTGTGCTGATAGTTTGATTAGTGTTTTATGGCACAAAGCAGCTAGGCTATCTGCGCACTGATAGTTTGTTCTATAGTGGTACGGACAGTCTGCTGATATTTATCAAGTGGGTCATTACCACGGGACGATTGGTCTTACAGTTGTCGATGAGCTTCCTGAAGGTAAAGTTCTTTCTTAAAAACAACCGTCGCACCTTCTTTATCAATTTGTTCAATTACAATGTCGTCGAGGGAACGAAGACTATGTATATCTGTTTCTTCATTTTTAATGAGATTCAAACAGATGTAACAGTTATGGAATTCTAGCTGTATAATTCCTTTCGACATTTCTCTAGCAGTAATCGAGATGAAGAAATTTCCCAGGTGGGCGAGTTTACGTGCTGGTTTATTTCTGCAGCTGAGAAAATATTACTTACTGGTGTTGGTATGTGGTGTAGATGATTCGTGTCTTGAACTGGTGTTGGTAGGAGGTCTAGATAATCCATGTCTTGAACTAATGCTGGTGGGTGGTGTAGATACACCATGTCTTGAACTGGTGTTGGTAGGTGGCGTAGCTGGTTCATGTCTTGAACTGGTGTTTGTAGGTGGTGTAGATGATCCATATCTTGAGTGACCTGAAGTTAAATGTAGAAATGCGCTTGAAGGTGTACAACTTGGTGTTTTGTACTGAAATTTATATATAATAACTATTTCTCTTTTGAAATATATAATAAGAAACTGATTATAAGTTTTGAAAAAAGTCAAAAACTTTTAGTTTAGGATATGATTGTTTGATGACACAATGAAATACAAAGAACTTTTTGTTTATAAGCCTTTAAAAACACCGAAATGCATTCGTATATATATATATATAATCTATATCCTGGTGAGTTTGCTTTTTAATTTCGCGCAAAGCTAAACGCTATCCTGGTGGCGGTCAAATAAAAGTTGTAAGTGGATTTTCTCTTTTTAGATGTTCTAGTCAAACTTAATAACGGCGATGTTTCCTAGTCATAATCTTACTATAATCTGAGAAGATTTGTAGATATATTCATGCAAAAGTGTTTTGTATAAACTGACCAAATACGTATATGATATTATAGAAATATTTTTGATATATTATATGTTTATTCAGTATTTTCAATAAACATTAATAAAACATTATTCTGAAAACACAGAATGGCCCAAAAAGATCAAATTCTGTATGGGAATTGTTTCTGATTTGTAGCATCTCTACTGAAAATCTCCACCTTATATAGAAGTCTTAAGGGACCTGGAAACAGGAACATTTCAAACTTGCCAGTACGAGTTAATTAAATAATTTAGCAAGATACATAAAAAGTTATATTAGTGTTATAATGAAAACAAATGCAATATTCCCTAATAGCTCAGTGGGATTATATCGTTAAAAGTCGAGGTTCAATATCCACTGTAGGCACAATATAAATAATTCACGATGTAGTTTTGAGATTAAATACAAACAACAAAAGCAAAAGTATTTTGTAAATATTTCAAAAGTCACACGTGTACAGTAGAAATACAACTTAGCAGTTAAAATTATTGTCTAAAAATATTTTAAAAATCATCTTAGTGAAACCTTTCTTTAAAGAACTATGTAAATAACATAAAATTATTTGTTCGTACAGGCACTGGTACTGCATAAAAATATCCAAACTACATCATGCACTTGCGTTTTAGGGTCAACTCAAAAATAGACTTTCTAGCACGCAGTTATCTCTAAGCGATGTAAGCTAGAATCGTTTGTAGTGTAGCTGTTCCAAAACCCTCTCAAGCCAGCAGCCCACACTTTCACACTTTGAACAAGTGACATTGTATTGTGATGAGTAATTAACATACTAAAAGTTACAAATATCCATGAACGTGTCCATGGCTCAACACGGGACTTAGTTTTTAACCTTTTCTTTATTGTAGGGCAAGCAACAAGAAATGCAGTAACGAAATAGCTCGATTTGGCATTCATTTAATTTCTTACATGTTGTGGTTTTTCTAAATAACGAGTGGAACAGTTAAGTAAACTATTGTGAGAAGACTGAGTAGACATGAATACCATATGTTTATAATTTAAACTTTACGATGCCTAACGATTACTAAAATATCATGCAACTTAAAATGCTGAATTTTCGAAGTGAAAAGTTAAAAAAAAAGGATCTTCAACATAAAACGTGTAAAAATGTGAAAGTCCTTGGGACTGTATTATCTATATTTCTGTATGTACACAGTTCTCTCAGAAAAGCAAACAAACAAATTTATGTCTGAAAACATAATAAGCATTACATTTTATAATCTTTTCAACTACTTTATTGTTTGTTTATTTTTCGAGTTTCGCACAAAGCTAGACGAAGGTTATCTGCGCTAGCTGTCCCTAATTCAGTAGTGCAAGGCTACTCACCGCCAACTCTTGGACTATTCATTTACCAATTTACCAATGAATAGTGGGATTGACAGTTACGTTATAACGCCCTACCATCTGAAGGGGCGAACATGTTTAGGGTGACGGGGATTTGAACCCGCGACCCTCAAAGTCGGACGTCCTAACTACCTGGCTTAGCTGGCTCAACTACTTTATAAAAACAAGCCATATTTCTTTTGGCTGTGTTCTGTAAATAGTTTTTCTGATAATTTAATTTGAAACTTCAAATACAATTTCAATTTGGTGATTAAACTCTGTAATGAAATATTAACTCTTTCTTACAAGCAAAAGTACCCCTTTCCAGTGACGAGAAAAGTTTAAGTTAATCTATCAGGCTAAATTACTTCCTGAACTTTAAGAACTGTAATTGTGTTCCACTCTTCGTTTGTCTGAAAACCAGAACTCTGTGCTACTTATACAGCCTACTACGAAAAGTAATTGTTGAGCATTTCAGTCTTGTTAAGAGTTGCTCCACAATAGCATGCGGTAAACCTACATTTTTATTATTTACGTGACGTCACATTTTGAAACGTGAATAACAGTGTGGTTAATTCCATAAAGTTACAAAATACAACTTAGTATCAGTATTATTCATATCTGTTCTTGTGTCACTCATTTCAGAAGTGAATATTGAGCTTCAACTGCGTTTCAAATTTTCCAACTGCAACGCGGGTTATTGCCGCCGTAAACGGGAGGCAAACGAACGCTCGGATAGAAACCAAGATTTGAAATATATGTATATATATATATAAAACAAAGAACGACGACCCGGATCAGATCCTGTCCTTGGAATCAATTACTTTATCATTGATAGTGTTTAGTTTGATGGCTATGACTGTAATACTATTGTGTATCATTGCAATTTCCACTGCAGAACGTTTTTATGAAACATGGTAAGATGAGACTAACTTTAGATTGCACGTCTTGATAAACATGTTATAGAACCTCGTCTGCATGAAGAATGTGTATGTTAGCTTTTAGGTGTCTCTTTCAGTAACCAAGTAGAATATGCAATATAAAACGTGTGAAAGAACATGTATTGTAGAGTTAAACTGAATTATTTTGGTAATAACAGTATTGTGAGAAACAAAGACCGGACGTAGTGTAAACCACAGTTAAAACGGTTTTTATTCAATTCACAAAAGAATAAAAAATAAATACTTTAAGACAAAGGACAGCGTTTTTATGAGAGAGTAAAGGTTTTCAGGAACTTTCAGACTCTGTAAGCCTGTTGAAAGTCGGAGAAAAATCTATCCCAGACTGAGAAAATATAACATTATATATATACGTAATTCTACAATACTATTTATCTTAGGTATGTTACTCTACCTACTTCATTATTTATCCCTACAGTTGAAAAAATTAGACACGATTTCTCTTCAATTTGTTGCCTGACTTATCACTAAAAAATATCGCTTTACATAGTGCGTTCTATGTTTAGGGCCTGGCATGGTCTGGTGATTAGGGCACTTGACTCGTATTTTACAAACGGCAGGTTCGAGCTCTGTCACTGAACATGCTCGTCCTATGAGCACTTGTGGTATTATAATGTGCAATCAATTCCACTATCCATTGGTAAAGAGTAGCCCAAAAGTTGACAGAGGGTAGTGTGGAATATCCACTGGTCTATTACTTTAACATTAAGGACAATTAGTGAAGATAAGTTTCTTTTCCATAAAAAAGTAAACTGTATACCAATATTTACTTGGACGAAAGGAACTTGCTTATTTTTTTTACTTTAAAGTTACACACAATTTCGTGCATTAAAAGTTTAAAAACAAAATTCCAAGTAAATAAACTTAACTATTCATGTTGCTAAATGAATGAGATATACAATATGATTACGTACAATACATTTATTCTCCTCTTTACTTTTACGACATCCTTGGCTGTCCCCACTTTTAACATTTTAAGCCCAAGTAAACAACTCACGTGCTGACGTGTAACTTTTGCCCATGCCAAACACGTACAGATCACGCACTATGTAACCCAACCACTTTACAAATATCTTCCTTAAAAATAAATTATAAGATACACATCCAAATTATACTCATCCATTTTAACATAGATAAATTAGTAAATTTACAAATACGTAATCAAATTCAGTGATAACATTACAATATAATAAAATAACCATTTCACATTGCGACACTTTCACAACTAAATTTAATAACACGTACAAATGTTGAGTTTATCATATAAAAACGACTTTGGAGCTTCATCACATTGTTATTGTCCATCTCGTCATTTCCAGTTATGGTAATCTGAGACTGTGCTTCTTGACAATAGTTCTGTAGTATAGTTTTTACTGTAAAAACAGCAACAACAAACTCTTCCTTAAGGTTGTTATGTTCAAAGCGCACCTCTTCTCCCTTCAGGGTTTCAACAAACCATCTAGTGTACAAAGAAAATGGTTTTCCAGATTCATTTCAAAGATCTTATTGCTTAGTAATCGATAGGTTTTATATCTGGCAACTTAGCTAATATGTTTTTGTGTTAAATAGAAACGATTACCTATTTCATTCTACAGTTGCTTAAATTAATCCAGATTCATTTCAAAGATCTTATTGCTTAGTAATCGATAGGTTTTATATCTGGCAACTTAGTTAATATGTTTTTGTGTTAAATAGAAACGATTACCTATTTCATTCTACAGTTGCTTGAATAGAAATTTCTTGAAGCTTCTTTATTATTTGATCATCCAGAAATAAATATCGGAATTCTCACGATGATATTTAAAAACTGAATATTGAGTAACTTATCGCTGGTTGGTTGGTTTAATCCAACATTTGTCATTTACAAAATGTCTTAATTGTCTACTGTTTCAGCTCTACTCAGAGTAAGTTTTGCAACCCCCAAGGCAGCATGGACACGAAGAACTTTGTCTCATTTTTCTCTACGACCTCAAACTTTGACGGAAATCTACCAAAACTACACAGAGCATCAAGCAAGCATTTGGTCATGGATCTGTTACTGAACGTATTGTTCATCGCTGGTTCCAAAGGTTTCGACATGGAAATGAAAATCTTGAAGGCCAGACCGCGAAGGTTGTAGAAGGAAGCCATCCTTAGATAAAAACACATTAAGGGAAGCAGTTGAGACAGACCCTCGAGCAACAGCACGTGAGCTTGCAGAAAAGCTAGGCACAACCAAATCAAGCATTGCCAACCACCTGAGTGCGACTGGAAAGACGAAAAAGTTAGATATATGGGTTCCGCATGAGCTGACTGAAAATCAACAAAATCGGCATTATGAGGCCTTTCAAACATAACGATCTAAAACTGAACGAATTGTAAATCGAGGTTCTGCTTCATCCACCTTATTCCCCAGACCTTTCCCCTACAGAATTTCATTTTCTCAAGCACTTTGACAACTTTTAGAGCAATAAACGCTTTTGAAGCCAGGCAGCTGCAGAAGAAACGTTCAAGGAGTTGACCATAGAAACTCTGATTTCTGCAGCAGGGGCATAAACAGCATCGTTAAACTTTGCTAAAAATGTGTTGAAGCAAATAGTGCTTACTTAAGCGTGTTTTACAACAATAGTTTATACTTTTCCAAATTTCGCAGTTCAAAAACGACATTTATTTCTGGACAATCTAACATGTTATGTACTGTTGCCTTGAAAGCGTGAATGGTATAAATTAGATAACGCTATACATTTGCCACGATCGTGGTATGAGTTTTGCAATTTATTCTATGGTCTCAGTACCCCAAGATAATCCATATTTCTTTTTCTACCAATTTTGGCAACTGAACGTGATACTTACATCTTAAAAATTAACAATTCAAGATCTAAATACATATTTATGATTGTATGGATATTTTCTGCCAGAAGGAGCTGTAATGTATATTTCCTAAAAGTGAGAAATTGTTTGTGACATCACACGTCAAAGGCCTGGCATGGCCAAGCGTGTTATAGCGTGCAACTCGTAATCTGAGGGTCGCGGGTTTGCATCCCCGTCGCGCCAAACATATTCACCTTTCAGCCGTGGGGGCGTTATAATGTGACGGTCAATCCCACTATTCGTTGGTAAAAGAGTAGCCCAAGAGTTGGCGGTGGGTGGTGATGACTAGCTACCTTCCCTCTGGTCTTACACTGCTAAATTTGGGACGGCTAGCACAGATAGCCCTCGAGTAGCTTTGTGCGAAATTAAAAAACAATCAAACAAACAAATCACACGTCAAAATGTAGCTCTGATAGATGTTGTTACACTGTGACTTTATATCAGCTGTTATTGTTATGTGAGTTGTTAATTTACATATTCAAAATATTTTACATACAAAGTACTCTATATATATATAGAGAGTATATATATATTTATATTATATATAAATATCTATATAATCTACACTGAAATCTCTGCACAACTGAATGACTTGGCCAACAAAGTCCAACTCAACATGGTAAAGTAGGAACATTTATAGCATATGGCATTCCAGAAATTGAAAAACATTTTAGGTAGTTCGCCAATATTTAGAATGTCAGACTTTAAAAATGTGTTCGTCATTCAGGCTGATGCATCAGATGTCGAGATTGCAACAGAACATTTAGAAGAGCATATAGATGGACTCTTTCCCCTAATCTACATCAGGAAAGGAAATCATGTTGCAGATGGATTACCATCCCATTCTATAAATCCAGAGGTGCAACATCAACTGTGTGAATATCATAAAATGGGCGTTGTAGCTCCAAATCTACCAGTTTTGCATTTAGGTTATCTAGAGTCCTGCAAGCATTGGTGCAGATTGTATGAATAGACTTTGTATATGACTTAAAAAGTTTTTGTACATACTATTAAAAATATTGTAAATAGCTTGTAAAGGAGCTTATTGATAGATACACAAATGTTTTTGTTTAACTTTAAAGTGATTATTATGGTTTAGATAGCTATTGCAGTGTAAGTATTAAATTTAGTTTTTATTAACAATAATATATTCCAGATTTGTTTATATTACTGTTTACAAATCATAACTACTATAGTTGAATAGCTATGAATTGGTGATTTATATATTATTGACTCATGTTACTAGAATCGTCTAAGTTTCTTTCATTGTTTTAATTGAATGCGTTACTGCATCATAATATCTATTTGTTTGTGGAAGTTTTTAGAGCACTATCAAGGTATAGATACGCACCAGAAACTTAATTAGATAGACTGTGTGATTTTGAGTTTAGCTATAAAGAGTGTTATAGTAGGGAGTTTTCAAGTGAAGTTATCACACACTGTATTGTAATAACAGAGTAAAGAAGTCATCTTGTCAATTGTATTCCAAAGTGATTGAACCAAACTGCGTGGACTTTGACGAAAATTATAAATTACTTAAAGATCTAGATAGAACTATGGTTACCAAGAATTTATGAACATTTGTATATATGTTTGACTTGTTTTAATATATCATTTTAAAACAAGTGGAATGTTTTAAAATGATCATTGTTTATTGTTTAAGTCAAAGACACCTACTGTAAAGAATCCCACCCGTACAAAACCTGACAATCTCTTTCCATCTCTGGGAGAGGACCAGTGATATTTACATTTTTTTCTCTACAAAGAAAAACCAACAACTTTCTATTGAAGTGTACCTGCTTTATCTTTTGTAAATAGACATCAGAGAATGTTTACACCACTCTTTATTAATGTCATGTCTCAAATGCAACCAGAACATTAACAACAGTAGAGACTAATAACTACAACTATTTGGTATTTAATAATAAGAAAGCAGAGATTCATGCATTCATAACTTCCCTACAAGTGGCATAGGCCATATGTGTCCATACAGTATACCTCACTATGTGTACATTACGTTTCACCTTTCTGTATTCCTCAGTTTTACTTCCTGTAGCTCCTGAAGCACCGGTTGTGGTGTTAAACCACTAGTATTCAGATAATGACATTTAATAGATAGGAAAGATTTTCTCATGGGACAAGACAATTTATCCGTGTTTTCATGTTGTGGGTCTGAATGATACAATAAAACACAGCCGTACCCTCGGAGTAATATGATGTAATGCGTTATAATCTCCCTCAGATTCTTAAAGTTCATGGGCAACTTTAATGAGATATGTTCCATAGGAAGTGATATCCCATTACATTCCAAGTAATGTTGGTAGTGTTTTACATAGATTGTTTGATTGTTTTTGTTTTTGAATTTTGCGCAAAGCTACACGAGGTCTATCTGCGCTAGCCGTCCCTAATTTAGCAGTGTAAGACTAGAGGGAAAGCAGATAGTCATCACCACCCACTGCTAACTCTTGGGCTACTAGAGAATAGTAGGATTGACCTTCACATTATAACGCCCTCACGGCTGAAAGAGCAAGCATGTTTGGTGTGACGGGGATTCGAACCCGCGACCCTCGGATCACGAATCGAGTGCCTTAACCACCTGTCTACTCTTCCTGGATCTGGTCTGGTTAGCTTTGCTTTGGATGGCCTTCCTCCAGAAACACATTTCACTTGTTGCACAGGCAAAAATAACCATCTTATATACATCCCTAGAATTCTGATGTTAGAAAGAAGATAAGAGATTACTAATTTGGCATGTTGTTGATATCACCTAGAGTAGTCATAGATGTGCCATTTCATTCACATCTAGTCTTTCACTATCTGACAGAACAAAATCAGTGTTAATTGGCTGGTGTGATGGCTTCACTTAAATTATATAATACACAGCGAGATAAACCTACTAGGTATACAGAGTTCTGTTACATCGCTAGGATTTGTTGGCTGCTGTTTCATTATCTGCAAAGCTCGATACGGTCTCGTCACTTCATAAGGTTGCTCCAGCCAATGTACAGCAGCACTGCAGGATTCTTTCTCTCCTTTGACTTCTCAGAAGTTATTTCTTGGAACCTTGATAAGCTTCTTCTATCAAGATAAAAATGTCTCTTACACATAAGGGATATTAGTGTCCTGCTAAATGGTCTTTCAACAAACTTATCACTGAAAAATCCTTACGATCTGCTGAATTAATCACAAGAGATGCATTTTTATGCAGACATGCAAGTCATTCACATAAGTGGGCGAACTCTAGATGGGAACCTCTTTTGAGCCAAGAATTGGTCCTGATTGATAGCTTTGGTATAGCTATTGGTGCAACTTGACCATATTTATATCCAAGTTCTGAACACCCAAATTCAGGATCATAGTTTGCATTACTTGCTTCTGAGTTTAGCTACTCCAGTTAGAGATCCATTTATGTGTCAGAATGACAAATTGCTACAGGAAATTTATCTATAAGGATGTAAATCTAAGTGACATCATAACCCATGATCTTTCTAGCAACTCACCTCACGGAGAAGTTATCAACTGGTCAATAGATCACCATTTACACTTGTCAATATCCATTATGTCACCTGCTGAAAGGAGAGGATATTTATAAGACACGACCACTTTATGTGACAACCAACTATTTGCTATAGGTGATTAACTTTTCTTTTTGATTGTAAGTCCTTTGATTCATTGAAAATATCATTTCCTCAAAAAATGAAGCCTTATTAATCTTACCAATGCAAGAGTTAAGAATAGCACAGTGGAATTAACTTACTAATATTAAAACATATAAAATACTCAATAACAATTCCAGTGGTGGTATTACTAACATTTATTTTCTTATTATCTACTTTAGAGTTATCTTTTGTTCACTTTGTTCTCTTTGAGAAATTAGGCGAGTTTCCCAAAATGACAGAAGGTTTGACACAAAATACAGTGTAGAATTAAACTGAATACCCTTTGTTTGATTGAATTGGGAAAAATTAAGAGGCTGAATCAATGGTTGGTTAAAAAACTACGTCACAGCCTTTTACAAGGGTAGATATTCCTATGATGAGATTACTATTCGAAGTAAAGTGAGAGTACAAAATTATTCAGTTTAAAAGACAGTACAAAATAACAAGTAGAAGACGAAGGACAGTTTCTTTAATGAATAGCGAAAACTTTAAGAAATCTACATATTTCTGTAAATCTGTTGAAATTTATAAAAACATTGTTCCAGGCTTAGAAAATATAGCATTTTATCGTACACATATCACTACAAAGTTATTTTCCTCAAGATATATACGCTACCAACATTATGTTTCAATACCTACATCACTGTTTTTCATCGGAATGAACAATAAGGAATGATGACTCCTGTATACCTTCACACTTACTCAACCAATATTCTACTTTAGAAATAGGTATACCCGTGTGCACAAAAGTTAAAGAAGTATTTGTGTGAACTTTAGGTTTCACGTTCATAAATAGAAGAGAATAAAATGCCAAACAGAAACAGAGGGAAGGCACAGAAGTCCATTGGAGCTGCCTTTGGGCACTTGATTATGTTTAATTAGCTTTATGGTGTCACAACTCATTTAGTTATCTTTCTTGTTTAAGATAGTGTCCATTTCGAAGTGTGAATGGAAGCTTGAGATCTTTCTGCTTTATTAGTATAATAAGTTTTAGCTTCACTCAGCTAACACTGTGGAATGGTCATTGTTAATATTTAGACATTTTAAAGGTAGTTGTAAATGTATTATTTTTATGGCCCCCTATTGTTTCATCATGATTCCTACTATTAAATACTACGGTACTTAATGATATTGTGTATTTAGCCTTACTTCTTGCACAAACTTCTCATATCAGTTAGATACAGGATTAAAAATTTCAATCCTACATTATTTATGAATCGTAGAAAATTTAACACTCGTGACATCAAGATATTGGGTCTTGTGGACAGAAATGTTTATAAACCAAAGTACATTCGAGACAAAATGTGCGTGTGATCTAACTGGTAACATTAAAGTGGATTGACCTAAACGTTATTGCTTCAAAACATCAACGGGCAACTGTAATACTTCCGTAGACTTATGATCGATAGCTTTTCACAATGTTCTTTGCTTTGAAAACTTTTAAAGATCTAAAACAATTCTGAGTTAGCTTTTCCTCTAAATATATATATATAATTTTGAAATTAAAACGCTTTACTGTTAGTTTTGAGCTTGTTTTAATGTACAACTATAAATTAGGCTACCTGCTCTGTCTACAATGGAGAATGGAATCCCGAATCTGGACAATTTAAGTCCGCTGATTCACTGGGAGATATTAGTTGCAACAATAAAAAATGCCATAGTGATTAACGTGCTGGGTTGTGTATTAGAAGGTCCAAGCTCCATCCACAACTATTATTAAACATGTTACACACCTATAGCTTTGGGAGCGTTATAACTGGTAACCAATTAATTCGCTATGCGGTTAAGAGAAGCTACGCGGGCAGGTGAATGGCTCTCTACTTTCTAATCAGTACCATGAGATTATAGATGGTTATGCCTAAACAATGGAGCCTTTCATCCACTTTTTTACATAAAAGAGCCTTTCAGATTGAAAGTACTAAATAACAAATTATATAGAAAGTGAATGAATATTTCTGCTAGATTTCAAAGTTTTGAATGGAAAATCTTGTGAATGTTACATGAAACTGTAAAACTTTAACTTAGGAAGAACTTGAAAAAAACTAACTTAAGCATGTGAAAATAGATCTAATGTGTCGATAATGTCATCAATAACTGTACACAAAATCTTTAATCCGCGTTCAATAGTGCCAGCAACAATTGTATAAAATATTATAATTTCGCGTTACTGTTATAGTTTCAAATTTCGAAACGTTAAAGTAAGGTTTTTGTATTTTTTTCGCATGATTATATCAAACTCTTCCTCATATGATAGAAGAAATAATGTCTATTTTTAGAGAATTCTGACTACTCTAACAGAAGGTCAAAATTCAGTATTTATGAAGAACGCCTCCAGTTCTCTAACACGGCTCACTTTCGATAATTTATTATTGTACCTAAAACAAAGTTGCTTCGCATTCCTAGAGGTGTTTGACTAGACAAACTTGAGATGTGTTCTGGGAAGACGGCTGTAGCATGAAGGTCAAAGTGATTTCACTGTGAGCAAAACAAGCATGCACCTCTACGTTGTCTTTATATATATGTATGTATGCATAGTATGATCGTATTAATGCAATTAAAATAGTAACTGGTCAAAATATTAGCCAATGTATTTGTCATTGTTTACATTTTACTATTTAGTAAGCTAATCAGCTGTTGTGATTATTTATATATTTAAGTATGCATTTCATGAAACTTTAAAGTTCTTATTTTAATTAGTTACATTTAGCTAACCACTTTATAACGCAGATATAGAATATTTAAATAAATAATACAATATTTAATATACCACATAATATGTGAACTAGGAAGGTAGGATTTGCTTGTTTGTTGTGAATTTCGCTCAAAGTTGCTTCAGCCGCCCCTAATTTTAAAATGGTAGAACAGATGGAAGGCAGCTAGGCTTTGCCAATGAACAGTAGGATTCACCATCCCATTATAACGCCACTGTGGCTAAAAGGGCAAGCATCTTCAGGGGGAGGATTCGATTCATAGCTTGCTAGCCGAATTTCCTAACCATCAAGCCATGCAAGACCTAGAAGATAGGAATTTTGGCTTGGTAAATTTTCCTTGTCTTTAAAAGTTGAATAGAGAAATGCTACTTAATAAATTGAACTAGATATTACTAATAGATGGACCTTGAGGAGGTTGTTTGAGGGAGGAGAATATGTTCCAAAGTAGATGCAAACTCCTCAAGTGTATAATAATTGTAGAAGTAATAATACTAAAACCATCTTATTTACATTCAGTATTTAGTTGAAACAAAAGTAACAGAAAATAAAAGGGCAAAATAAAAAAGTAAATTAAAACTGTCTCACAATAATGAATAATAATAAAGTGAAAATTAAAAAATAAAGTTAATGTGGTTTCTGTCAGACGACTATCTTTTGGTGGACGGCAGTTCGAGATTAAGGACAGTGTCACGCTACCTAGAGTGAAAAATGAAAATCATCTAGGCGGTTCATTGTTATTGGCCGGTGTTATACTCTGTTAGCGTGTGGATCAATAGGTTTAATTGAACCATAATATTTTATACTCGTTTTCAAATGTTGGTGTGCAGACATATTTAGCTACATTGGTCAGTAGTTACTAATTTGATATATGATCAGTTATATACTTAATATACATCCACAGTATTGTGTCATATATTTATTTTAACTACGCTAAGATAGCGATAAGTCTGCAAGAAATTAAAAACAAACAAAATTGGTACATTTTTCTTCCTGCCTATTTTAAATATATAAATAAAAATACATAAAAAATAAGTAAACAAAATAGCCATTGTTCATTGCATTTCTTCATTTATTATAACTTTAAAGAGTCTTGAAGTTATGTATATCAGCACTGTCGTTATGGTTGTTTAGTTAAACTGTGATTTTTGTTGAACCTTCAGACAACTTACAGTATTTTAAATTGTAAAGATTAAACAAAATAAGAATATATTATTTATGTGATTGATATATTACAGAAGATAGAAGCCTCATTCTAATAGGCTACAGGTCTACCATCTCACGCTTGTCTTATTAATGTAGGGAAGGCTGTGAAATGGAATGAGCTGTTCAGTAAAGGAAATGTCATAACATTCCATTCTAACAGTTTTATAGGATTATGATCGCTACAAGGTTCAAAATCATGTCAATGTAACTCGTGTTTGAAGATGATGATGGTACCTCATTACCTAAAGATGAAAACTAAAGTAAAGTCTTCGTAGTATATACAGTAACCAATGTGCCAATGATGATATATAGGATATGAGCAATAACTATTTGCAGATATGGAAGCCATCTTTGGTTTGAACGAGATAGACAAAGCCATAAATGCATCCAAAGACAGAGCTTCATACCTGGATAATGTATGAATCTCCACCTTTGAAAGTGCACGTTTCAATGTAATTGATCACAGATAGCATCCCTGAAATATGAACTCTTGTTTTTTTATGGAATACTTACACAAAACTATAAAGGATAACCCTTGCCTAAAGGTTCATCATTATTCTACAAAACATTATTGGTAAAATGTCATAGAACAATAAAAAACTTGCCTATCACACAGAACCACTACGATCATCATCATTAGGAAATTATTGCAGTGGAAGAAAAACCTGGATGAATTCTAGATAATTTGAACTTGAAACATGAGAAGGCTTTGAAGTTACACAGAACACTTTAGATCTGAAAGATGCCAACAATACAGTCCAGAAACTAATTCATGTTGACAAAATGCTCAGCATTAATGTAATGTGTAAGAAGAGCTGTAGCTAAATTTACTATCAGACGACACACACGGGAAAAACATCAAACTAACCATAACCAGACTATTTAATTTTACCGTCCATATTAACATCTTTTTGGTGAGAGCTACAAAAGGCAGTAATGCGCTAAATGTTACAACAAGAAATAAAGCTGAAGAATTCGATCTGCTTATGTTATTCTAAAGTCTTATCCAGTCCATCCTGAATTACGTACTACTAATGATCTGTATGAATGCTACACAGCTAAGTAAGATTGAGACATAACAATAAAAACATTATTACACCTCACAAGCCTCAGCAGTGTTGCAAAGCACCAACATCACTTACAATCAAAATTAATCACTAGCCCTTTGCAGTCTAAATACCATACATTCAGTTACTGGTTTACAGTCCTTTATGGTTGGGATATTCTAGCTCCATAATGATCTCACATATTTCAATTAAACGAAACAAACCAACATAAAAGGTACCTCAAGAGACAGTAATGGGTTAGGTGTTTAATAGTCATTATTGAGGTAATCAATCATCTCCAGATCTCAGATGTACCATTGAAAAGTGTAACTGGGATGTGTGAAAATAAGTCTAAACAAAAATAAAGTAGTGATTTGGTAGAGGGTAAGGCAGGAAAACCGGGGTAGACAATCACTTGTAGCAACAGATAACTCCTACATCATAGAAAATGAAAAAGTTAGTTGAGCATTCTTCATGTCATGGAACAGCAATAATTCTATATAAGGCTAGTGAAGCATTCAAGTTTCCTACAAGTAGCAAATGGATGGACCTAGAAAATATAAAATAAGCTTTTCTTTCTGTTACTTGAAGCATTGAATCACATGTGTACAGTACTATCATCATAATATTTGATACTGAATTTCTGATGTTACTGCATAAAATTCCGAATGATTATTCTACAGGTGAATGGCAGAAAGAAAAGTGAGTGCATGTTAAGACCATTACATGCCATGCAATAGCAGCTAAATGAGGAAGCTGGTAAGCTCACAAGAGAAATAATAATCAGTGATGTCGATAAAACCCACTTGTAGAGAAATATAGGTATAAAGGAACACCTATATTAAAAAATAATATACATAATATTAATAATAATAAATAATATAAAATTATATATTCAAACATCTAAACCCGCCCTCTACATTCCGACATTCAGTTACACAACCTCTTTCAAGCATGTGGTCAGCTTCCGGTCAGTTACCTCTTTCTTTCTTTGTGAACCTGACGATGGCCGAAGAAGGTCGAAACGTTGTTCACTCTTCTACGTAAAAAATTTTCTCAACCCAAACGAGCCGTTTTTACACATATATTTATAACAAGAGAAACCTCTACACTATTAAGGGAATTATTTATTGTCATTCACAGAGAAAGAGGCTGTTAAGAAACAAAGCATCCTATGGTGTAGGTAGAAAAATCAAAAGATAATAGAAAAATATACAGCCAAAAGGTAAATGGTAATATCTATACAAAAATTATATTTCACCTTTGGTGAGGTGGAATGCTTCATGAGGGGTTAGCGCTTGTTGGCAAAAATCTCCGAGTTTTTCACGTAGTACTCAATTGAAGCCACTTTTAATCCAGTTTTAGTTTCTACCTTTGTGTCTCGAAACCTTTTTAGAAGGGTGGGGATGAAGGTTAGACAGTTTCTTCTAGTTAAACATCGATTTTTGCGTGTTATTGGTCATGACGTGTTAGCAACTGGAATGAATTTATGTAACAACTGCTGACATGATTCCACCTATAAAGACATAGAAGGGTGGGTATGAATGTGAATGACCAAAGTGCAAATTTATTTTTTGTTTGACCTAAGATAAGCATTGGAATCTTTTATGGCATATTAAAACGTCAATAATTATTCATTATTTGAAATCAACAAAGTGAATATTACTGAACTTTCTACTTTGTAACCATAAAAGATTACTGATTGATTATAGCATGCGATTGTTTTACGATGACTGGTTTAAGGTAGAATATCTTCAACCCACGAGACTGTCTTAACCCCAAAAAATGACGTACATTTTTACTATAAAATTCGAAAACAATGAGCTTAACTTTGTTATCCAACTTTTTTTACACCATTGCCCTAGATAATGTGCAACTTGCTCATAGTGCACGACCTTCTCATGAGATCTTTGCTGGAAACATTTAAATGACAATAATAAGTTTGTTTAAACGTGGGAAGAGCAAACGTAAGAAAAAACGTGCAAGAGAAGCCAGACATAAGAAACCAAGAAAAAATGTTGCCAAAAGACATTTTGTTATTTTTGACTAAGAGATACCTCATTGGAATTAGAAAAGTGAGACCTCTAAATGGAATGTTACCTTCAAATCAGTTATAGTTTATTTTTTATTAAAAAAGTAAATATTTTATAGCTTTTGTAAAATTAATTATCGTCGCGGAAGCAAAATAGAAACAAACGTCACAAAACTGTTCCATGCCAAGGTAAATACGATATAAAACACAATCCCTGAATAGTCAAGAAATAAGGAACAGCTTATAAACACAAATAAATTGAAAATAGCACAGACAATGTTGGAGAAGTGTCATACGGATACGGACGTGGCACATAATATACAGAAAAAGTAAGGAACTGCTTAAAGATAGTGAAACGAGCCTAATATGAATAATATTGGAGCGGTAAGAATAAACTTACATGTACGAACGTGATTGTAGGATAGGCATTATTGAAGAATTTGTTTGTTTGTTTGGGAATTTCGCACAAAGCTACTCGAGGGCTATCTGTGCTAGCCGTCCCTAATTTAGCAGTGTAAGACTAGAGGGAAGGCAGCTAGTCATCACCACCCACCGCCAACTCTTGGGCTACTCTTTTACCAACGAATAGTGGGATTGACCGTCACATTATACACCCCCACGGCTGGGAGGGCGAGCATGTTTAGCGCGACGCGGGCGCGAACCCGCGACCCTGGGATTACGAGTCGCACGCCTTACGCGCTAGGCCATGCCGGGCCTTATTGAAGAAATGAAAAACACATTCGAAATATAAGCTAGACTGCTGCTAAATCATAATTGTGTGAAGTCACTGAAATCTGTTTACGGAAAGAATTAGATATGCGTGAGTGAACTCAACAAGTAGGTACACTTTTTACGTCATCTGTTATATTATCGATAGCAGTCGATGTCATGTAAGACTTTATTTCAGAATTTAAGGTATATGTGGCTTGTTGATCGCTAATCTTGTATATATGTGCAACATTGTTCTTAACTATTAATTTTAAACGCAAATATATACATGGCAAAAAAAGAGTGAAAGCATAACGCCTTTATAATCTTAATCTATACAATTAATTACTAACAAAGCTTAAGAATTGAACTGGACCTAATTAAGAAATCGTTCTGAAAGAAAAAGTAAAATCAGTCAAGGTGAACTTTAGTCCGTTCAAACGTTTGGGATGAGTAACTAACTGGTAGGAGGTTAATATAGAATCACCTTTCTTTTCTTCCTTTCATCTGCAACTGCTACTTCTGTTCTTAGTTTAAGCATGTTGTATGGTGGTTGTGTTGAAACATCTAAGACCTTGAAAGTTATTGGTTGAATCAAATTTAGACGAAGTACAAAAGAGAAGAAAAAATGTGTATAAAACCTATCTTGTGAATGTTAATAAACACATGAGAAAACATAATTGAGAATAATATAAAATAGAATGAGTTAAATAGTTAGAAAATGTAATTAGAATTAGCTCTTTGAAAAGAATGCGAAATGTCGTCGATAAACAGAATGGAAAACGTTTTTAGACAAGTTCACTGAAAGAAATAATGGACAGATTAAAAATAGAGTGTGCTCGTGAGGATACAAGCAGTTGAAATTGAACACCAAAAATCGACTCTCTCTTTCCCAAGCATGTGGAAATTTGCCAAAAAAGTTCAGTGTGGGAATTCGAACACCTTGGAGCTAATTTTAAAATAGAATTGTGCAGTTTTCATAGAAACAACTGCCAGAAAAAAACTGTGTGTTCTAATTGACATTTTGGATAGAACCTTGACAGTTAGCAAGGCGTATTGGCATACTGTTTTCTGAAACACAGCCGATACTTCACTTCAAACAAGAAATCTTAACTAATGTATTTATATGTAAAAGTCGAATCTTTCTTATCAGCATAGCCAAAGACCGTATCTCTGCAGTGGGAGTACTTTGGAATAACAAAACGACTGAAATGTTGATATTCTTGGCGATGATACAATTTAATGATATTTTTAGCATTTAAAAAGACAAATACAGGCATTTCCTAAAACGAGGAAGGCCAAGTTTTCTGTTTACAATAGAATTACAATTCAAACTACTTGTAAGAAAGTTTGTTTCACAAGACATTATTCTTATGATAAACAATTCAATACATCCTAGAAAGATATAAAATTTGAGATACTGCCATGTAAATAAAATATATTCGTAATTCTCCTGAGGATATAAAAGTAACATTGTCAATGAAACAACAAGAAATTAGCTTCATCAGTAATATAACGCCATAACTTAAAAAGAACCAGTTTGTCAGAATAGCAAAACGATGTCATTGTCTGCTTTCGAAAACACCATATGAAGTTTGGAAGAGACTATAAGATCTGGTGATTAAATAGGAAAGAAAAAATAGCTGAAAGTTTTATCATGTTTGTTAAACTAGGCATTACTAACTCTGATTACTTTTTACGACTTGCAATTAGAGAGTCATAAGTTTGGATCCTATGATCGAAAATTCTCAATCTTTCAGCTGTGGAGGCATTATAGTATAACGGTTACTTCTATTTTTCGCTGATAAAGAATAGCTTAACGGCTAGTACAGATTTACTTGAAGTAGCTTTGTACGAAGTTCAACTAACAAACAAACTCCTGTACTTCTTTGGGTAATTTCGACGTATAAGCACAATAGGGCTTGCATTTCCAAGTTTTGTCTTGCATTATTTGTTGTATTCTCAAAATGAACTCCAAACGTATACATATCTTGTTGGTATTGTTGTTTCTTTTCAATTCATTTTAAGGTTAAATGTGCAGTATTTATTACCGTATCGCCGTCTAAATACTGTTGCTTTTTTAACTTGAAGTTTCACCTTGTATTTATATATATATATATAGCACCTTGTAAAAGTATTCACTCCCTTCTAATAATGTCACATTTTAATAAAATATAAATAATGTAAACAATTTTTCAAAATAACTTGTTTTTATTGTGAAATTTTTGTCCATTCTTCATGACAAACTTGCTTTGATTTTGACAAGTTCGTTGGGATCGTCGATTGACTTCCACCTCTACGTCTTGCTATAACTTTCCTATTGGATTCAAGTAGGAATTTTGATTGGACCACTCCAGGACATTCACTTTCTTTTTCTGAAACCACTCCAGTGTGGCTTTGGGCTTGTGCTTCTGGTCATTGTCATGCTCAAATGTGTAATTTTGACTCAGTTTCAAATTCCTGGCTGACTTAAGTATGATTTGCCTGTATTTTGCACCATCCATCTTCCTTTCAATCCTAAAATATTTCTAATCCCACTGACAGGAAGCATCCACGTAAGATGATGTTGCCACCACCATGCTTGACAGTCGGGATAGGTGACTGAATAATGTCCTGTGTTGGGATTACGCCAGACTTAACGTCTTGAATTTAGCAAAGAAAACTCAGTTTTTGTCTCGTCTGATTACATAACCTTCTGCTACATGCTTTGTTGCAAACTCCATACAAGATTTAAAATTATTCTTTTTAGTAATGGCTTTTTGGTTGCTTCTCACCCATACAGGCCAGTTTTGTGTAGGAACCAAGATATTGTCGACGTATGAACACTGAATCCCCTCTCAGACATGAAACTTTGCTGATCTTTCAAAGTCGCTATTGGCTTCATAGTGGCATCCCTAACCAGTTTTCTGCATTTTCGGCTCACTAATTTTTAAGGGCAGCCTGATCTAATTAGTGACTGAGTAATATGAAGAACATTCCATTTCCTAATGATGGACTTCATCGTAATCAAAGGGATAATCAGCGGCTTATAAATTTTCTTATAACGTTATCCCGATCCATGTTTCTTTATCAGCTTATTCCTGACATGTTTTGAAAGCTCATTAATCTTCATGATTTGTCGTATCGCTATGTGAGTTGTGGCTTGAACAGATGCATTGACTCTGAAGTCAAGCTAAACCATTTTGATTACACCCAAACAAAAACCACTACATCTTTTGCTCCTCAGTGATTAGTGTATGGAGCTGCATATTCAATGTTCGCGTCCCATTACTGCCAAATAAATCATGCTATGCTTGCACATCGAGTTAGTGACTAGGTTATGACACGAAGGGTTGAATCCCACTGTTCTTTTAAACAATAGGTGCCTCAGAGTTGAATATGTTCACTAGCTTCCTTTCTTCTGGTCTGTAAATGAATATTTATAAATATATATATATTAGTTTGCGCGAATAACGTACGTTTTAGCTGAATGACTATGTTTGTTTTTTGAGCTCTCTTTTAATTAAAAGGCCAGGAGGATGTTTTATTTTTTAATATCTGTTATCGATCATTCATTTATTGATGTAAATAGGATCGTTATATCTTCTATGGCTTCAAAAGCACTTTAGGATATTTCGTCGCGGCATAGCGACTCATAGAAAGGCTGTGACTTTTCTTATTTTCAATTACAAATTTTAACTCACAGTTCCGTCATCTCTTAACTGATTAGAGGTCTAATTACAGTTTTGAACTCAGGAGGTTAAACCGTTTCGATTGATGCATTTGACCAAGCCCAAAGTCTTGTAAATTAATTTACTTTAATCTTGCATTAAATAATTTCATTTCGAGGATAGGATCGTAGAGATCCTGATGAGTAATAAAATTAAATCGGATATACGCGCGTCCCAATATTGGTATTGATGTCGCACTAAAATATGGCTAATAAAAATGTCTTATGCATTAATTTATTTTAATCCCCCTTAAAAGAATTTCAAATAACGCACTTTTTGACGATTCCCTCTTGTTCTCTTACCAACTCCAGTTGTTTTCACTTTTCTTCTAATTTTCTCTATATATAATATATAGAGTATTAAAAAAAAAACCTGATACTAAACATCAATCAATACATCAAAACTGAATTGTATCCAAGTTTCATTTAAAACATATACCAATCATTACCATTTGTTGCAGCGTATAAAATCTTGTTGCGAACGTAAGTTTAAGAAAAAAAATGTTTAAAAATTAGTTTATATCGTACATCTCGCAGTTGTAAAAGATATAAATAGCAAACATAAGATACGCTACAATACTGCCGTATGATACCTCACTACACAAACATAAAAAAGATACCAGACTTTACTCACCAACAGAACCAATCGGGCAGCTCATTTATTATAAACTAGGTATCAAAACATAGGTATCAAGTTAATCAACAGAAACAGACAATCAGTTCACTATCACATAAATTAGGTACCAGACCTCATTTAATTATCATGCTATAGCATAAATATAGGTGTCTAACTACTTGGTGTGATGACGAAAGATTATAGCAAACATACAGTAATCCTACTTAAATCGGAAACGCACTTAATCACGACAATGTCCATGAATATGGATACAATACTCTACGCAAGTAAAAAGCGTACCCAGTAATAAGAATCAGACTTTACTTAACCTGAAAAAACCATTCAGTCACCAAACTAGCACGTGTTGTGCTATTCAACCATAAAACAGACACTTTTTTCTTTTTCAAATTTCACGGAATGATACACGAGGAGTATCTACGCTAGCCGTTCCTAATTTAGCAGAGTAAGACTAGAGGGAAGACAGCTAGTCATCACCACCAACCGCCAACTCTTGGACTACTCTTTTACCAACGCATAGTGGGATTGACCGTCACATACAACACCTCCATGACTGAAAGGGCGAGCATATTTGGTGTAATGTGGATTACGAATCAAGCAACTAAACCACGTGGCCATGCCAGGCCGACAGACTCATATCCCTAGATTATCACATAAATGTATGCTGCAGAATTTACCCAGCCCGAAAATGATTTCGACCTAAATCATATGGAGTAATTACATGCGTTTGTGATTTAACTCAACCGAAAAAGTATTCATCCTCAACAATGATGTGTTTGACAGTAACAACAAAATGCGTTATTATCGTAAGTGCAGAGTTTTATTCACTATTGCATATACATTCTTATAGCAGTACGAACACTATGAAGTAACTAAACACCTTCGAGCTACAGTTTTCTCTTCCTCTCCTTTAATAAGTAAAAATCATTACGTTCAGCCAGCCTGATTAATACATTAACTAGTTTTTATGATTCTTATGTAACATAATTTGAGCTGTCTATGTAGAAATCAACAATTTAATCCTTGACAATTTTATTATATGTTTTGTTTATTTCAGAATTTCGTGCAAAATTACAAAAAGGATGTGTTCTCATAGCCAACCCTAGTTTTGAGCCGATTAACTAGGGGAAGGCAGCTAATCAAGCAGAGCACCGCTAAGTTTTGAGGTACTCTAGTCTAACTAAATAATGGGATTTAACCTGCACTCCTACGGTGCATTCGCGATCCCAAAATGTGGAACAAAGTTTTACGACAACGTGAGGCAACCTATGAATGATGAGATTCACAGCCCAAGCACAGTAATGTCACCACACCTAGCCCACATTATTTGAATATGATGCAACAAGCATTTAGTAGTACTATATATATACATATATTATATTAATAATAATAATAATATTATTAGACTTAACAATAGTTTCAGTTATCTCAAAACAATACATCGTTAATATGACCTACAAGATATTTATTTACTCTATTAATCAACATATTTGTATGCGGCTGCAGTCACGTGCGTTTTCATAGTAACAGCTGAATTCTGCCAAGCTTTGTTGATAAGACGCCAAGCGAATGAATAAAAACAGCTTTAAGAGGATTTGTAAAGGTCATTATAACAAAGGACAAAAATGGCTAATGCACGTGAACTTCTTTATAATATGTTTATTTTTGCTGATTTCCCAGCCTTCAAAGACCATCTTTATATCAGTAAACTACAGCCTATAAGTTTGAGATCAATTAATATTTTTTATGTATTTTGCTAAACCACCTAAATCTCTGTACTTCATAATCGAGATTTTGTTTTATCAATAGAAGTGAAAGACTGCCTGGTTGTGTTCATTTAACAAAGTATGAGTATGTAGTTTCAATAAAAGAGCTGTGTTTCCTATTTACGTGAAACGCGTAAAACTAAAAACAGCATAATTTAGAATTATCTTCATTATCCAAACCTTTGAACATAGTTACTGTAAACATATGTTTTGTCGTCCACATATTTAGCTTTGTTACAGTATATATAGTATATACAGTATTACAGTATATACGTTTTCCTCATCAAATACTTTATAGCTTCGTTACACTTAATAACTAATATTTTTTTATTATTTTAAATATTGTGCTTTGTTACAATTACCATGGTATTGTTTTCTAAGACTTTAGGATTAATTAAAGATTATTATATGTGGTTACTTTTTATTACCGATCAAAGTCTTCCATATCTTCAGTAGCTACCCCACAGAAGTTCATACCTGAAAAACCCTCGTTTTACCCACCTGCATGCCAAATTTAGTCCTGCTAACTTCTGAGTGGAGGTGTTTAAAGGTGTTCTCGTGATCCAGGGTGAAGCCAGAAACACACATTTTGATGCCAGATTTGGGTTAAAAATCCTCTAAGAACCTAATTCTGGACTCCCATAATGTCTGTTTTACCTTCAAATGGAATCAAGCTTCCCTTAGTATCCCATTCCAAAGAGGGTTATACCTTATACAAAAAGGACATTCTTGCGCAACCCGAATCTTCCTGTCAAGTTTGACCCTACTACCTCTAGCATTGTGGACGAAGTTAGTTGGACATGCACACAAAGCAATAAGCTTAATTAATATAGTATATATTCCAGAACAATAAATAGGTTGACACACTTGTTCAAAATTAAACTGTGCACCTTGACCTGGAAAATATGTAACTGTCATAAGAAACAAAATGTATCCTAAACTCCAAGTCACAACATATATCATGTAAATGAGTTTAAAGCCTCAATAAGTAAATAGTCTAGATTTATTGTCATCGGAGAAAAAAATCCAGCAACTTCCAAACGGATAAACCACAGAAACAAAATATTGTGCATCTAATGTTTAAATGTTGCTCTGTGAGTGCAAAGTACATTTAATGTTTATTCTGTGTCAAGTTCTTATTTACATCGACGCAAAATGTTTTTGTTTTTATTCTCAGCTAAAATGACCTGAATCCACAACTAGTTTTTTTTTAATTAATAGCATAATACCTTTTCCACTGGATAATAATACGTGGACATATTTCAAAAACAGTAAATCCAAGAGTGAGAGTCAGGTCTTATAATTATTTGCACAATATTTCTCATCTGAATTATGTTTATAATATCATCACAATAAATTAAATTTAGTTATTTACTTTAAAGGACATTTATATATTAGAGGACCTACAAAATTTGTTGCAACTGTATATAATGTATGAAATACCACAGACAGATGGTAGAAGACATTTTATGATGATACAAAATTATGAATTCACCAACCAGTCTATAAAATAAGAAAAATAATGAAGAAACATTAAATTACCTGTAGCTTGAAACAGTCTGTTGGTCGTGGGATCGAATCCCTTCCCCAAACATGCTCGTTCTTTCAGCCATGAAGGTGCTACAATGTAAAGAATAGCTCCAGTGGTATTAATTAACTGCATTTCCTCTATTGTCACTTCAAAATTAAGGGGAGTTTGCATAGTTAGCTCTCGAGTAGCTTAGCATCACAAAATTTCAACACACAAACAAAGAAAGATGGATGTTGTCTAATGATTAGCGTACTAAACCGTGAATTGGAGGGTTCATGGCCCATTTTCAGATGCTATAAAACGTGTTTCTCACTTTAGAACTGTGATACGCAATAATAATGATAGTGAAATCCTACCATTAGGTCAGACAAGGGTAGCCGTCGAAACTTGGTGTTATTAAGTACCTTCTTCTTATTAGTTTTTAATTAGAAACAACTATGCTCAGATAGCCTTTGTGTAGTCTTGTACGAAATTCCTAAAACAAACACTTTTGGAACATTGTATATCACTTTAAGAATACTAACCTATTAACTGTGGCGCCAGTGCATTATATCTGCGTGTAACTTATTCGCGACATCATATCTGTATCCTGAAAATGGAGAAAAATAAAGCTTTCCGGGACAGAAAACAGAGGCGAAACGTAAAAATTGTGATTCCTGTTGTAAGTCTGAATTCATGCAGGATAAAAAATTCGCAAAATTGGGGTTGCACATTGCGTAATAAAATAGTTTTTTTAGTATCATATAAGCAAGAGTTCCATAATAGTATGATATACAGATGCAGTCAGTAAAATAACCTATTCTAATAAAAAATGATAAAAATAAAAAACCCTTAAAACTATGCCTTTCAACAACAGCTATACATGCCAAAAAATAACAGTAATATTTTATTATATATTTCATGGCTTAACAGAAAGAATTAACTTTAATCTTTCGAAAGGTACAATTAGAATTTACATATATTTGCTAGTTAGATAAACTTGATAAATTAAATTTACCGAATTCATTTTACTACAATTAAAATCTAGTAATTGTCTTATAAAAACCTCTTTAAGTTGACCTCTACGAGTATACGGAAGTTAATACGTTTCTTTCCAATTACATTCGTAACCTTTATGCTCTTGCTAACTGTTAAATATAATTATGTTGCATGGATGTGTAGTTTCAATATGAAATAATTATTTTACTCTTTATATGAAACACACACGCACCTATATAAATATGTCATTATTTTAAACGATGAGATAAAGGTTTTCCTATATTTCAGATAATCAACTTCTAAAGTAAGAGAGCAGGGCCATCTGATGGAGATATGAATACCACACGTACATGCAGCATCAACAAAATTCGAGACATTCAGCCCGAAAAGATTGAGCTGAGTAAACAGTACGATGTAATTAAAGAAATTGGGTCAGGGGATTATGGTAAGGTTATGTTGGCTGTACATCGGTATACATCAAAAGAAGTAGCGTTGAAGGCGGTCCCAAAATTGACAACAACCCTCAGGGAATTTCAAATAGAGTTTCATTATAGTTATTTCTTATCTCCACATATGAATATTCTCGACACTTACGACGTCGCGTTTGAAACTACGGATCATTATATATTTGCCCAAGAGGTAGCGCCACTCGGTGATATGTGGCAGGTAATCGAACAACAAAATGGAATGGAAGAACGAGACGTAAAAATCATTATTAAACAAGTGACGTCAGCTTTGGAATTTATGCACAGCAAAGATCTAGTACATCGTGACTTTAGAGCAGAAAATATTCTAATCTTCCAGCCAGACTATTCAAAAGTCAAGTTAACAGACTTTGGGTTAACAAGGGTTGCTGGAACTCTAGTCAAAAAACGCACGCGATCTTTACCTACGTGCCCTCCTGAAATATGGGAAGCAGTTCACTTGGAAGGTTATAATGTGGAGATCGGTTCTGATGTTTGGCAAATGGGAATGCTTCTATTTGCCGCGCTAGTGGCCAGATTTCCTTGGGAAAAAGCTGACATCACAGATCCAAATTTCACGGAATTTGTTCAATGGCAAAAAAGGAAAAGCACTCGTACACCAAAAGAGTTTAAACGTTTCTCGCCGAGATTTCTGCGGCTTATACGAAGGCTTATGGATCCTAAACCATCGAAAAGACACCCAATTAAAGAAGTATATAAGTATCTTGGAGACAGGTGGCTTTTCTCGAGAAGTCCACGAGCTAGCACTGTCAGCAAGCCCTCGGACACTTCAGAACAAAGTAATATTAAAGAAGAACGCCTGGGGGAGCTGTTATCTTCTTATCACATAGAGACAAGAGTTGAAACAAACTGCAAAGAACATCAACTCAATTACTGGGTCTTAACAAACTATGATGACTCTGACTAAATATTTCATTTAAATAATAAGTACAATAACTTTCTTGTTTTATTTAGTAGCGATGATACAAAGACAAGACTTTATTTATTTTAGATGGTTCTCTAATAGTAATACGTACCCGATTCCTAAAACATCACATACAATTAACAAAGAAGGAATGTATTGTAGTGGATCTTAACATTGCATTGTTGATAGCGCAACAAATGTTTATGTTAAGCTTTATTTATTACTTTCAGTAAATTATAGTTTCATTGTTGCAGCATAAAGTAATTTAACTTTTCAATTGTAAACAAAATGTGTTGTTGTTCGAGATACACATTATCATTGAAAACAATATATGCATTCACTTTGTAGTGAATATAAACAAAAAAAGTTTGCAGTCTTAAATAATGTGAATTTTGTGCTAAAAGTAAACCATATTGTTTATTATAGAGGGCATATACACAATACTAAATTATTAAATGTTAAAATAATATGCATAACTGCATTGTTAATCATATCCTTTACAGCAATGAAATATCACCAATATACTTTTACAGAGATGCAAAAGGGGTTTCAATTATAGAATGCAAGAACTGAGAAGTAAATGAGTTACCTTTACATGAGATGGTGTTTCGCTGGTGCTGTATTGAAAAGATTCAACAGACGCTCGAAATGGGCCTTTCAAGTACATAATGGAAAATATCTTTATGTCAGAAACTATATGGAATTTTTGTAGAGATTTTGTGAGGGATGTTTAAAATACCAGGCTTTGAAATAATCAAACTAAAGTTTCAAGCTTCTGCCCTCTTAGAAATGGTATGTATTAACCACCGTTTCGTTATTCATATCTTAGTCATACGTCGTTATAAGTCACTTTCTGTGCACGAAAGTGAGAATGTTCACAATAGTACCTATGATTACTTAGACTAGTCACTCACATTTATTCGTATGTCTTGTTAAAAGGAGCGGCAATACGAAAAGCGAATCCATGTATTTTCTAAGAAATCATGTTTTTAAGTTATATTATTATGGTTTATAATTATATGACTAACTCTAAGAAAAATTAACAACTTTTAGATAAAATATTCTTGGTGGAAGATTAAGAATTAACCTTCTGTAAGCGCTCAAGATGTAGTTTTCTGTTTAAAAACGGCAACCACGGTTTTAACATAATTTGAACCTCTTTAGTCGAAATTTGCTTAGTGCCAAGCTGTATTTTAACTTTCTGACCCTCAATATGAAATGAATAATTATTAAAATAAATGGATACATAATGTTAGAAATAAAAATGAATAAATAAACATTGAAATAAAAATGAACAACGATATATAAATATAAAAATTAAATATTATATGTAATGAATAAATATATATTAAAATAGATATGTATTAGTTCCTTTATTTTTTAATATCTGTTCATCTATTTATATAACTATTTATTCACTGTTTAGGTAGAAAATATCTTTTGTAATCGTAAGAGTGACAGTGGACAATTGAGCAAATGGTTTTTGTTAACGTAAAAACAACAACAAAGTAAGTAACATAACTGTTTATTGCGCTCTTAGATAAAGTAGAAGTAACATACGATTGTAATGTGTTTATTCCAAAAGATTTAGTCACACTAGTTAGACTAGGTTGTGGTATCCAGTAGATTCCATTTTGCTAATGGCCTTTCTGTATTTGACCTTTATTTTTTCTTCATAGCTGTTACCTCTTTCATTGACTTTAAATCCTGTTCACCTCTTTCACATATATCTTTTTAATTTGATTCTTAGGAAATAATACAGAAAGGCCATTAGCAAAATGGAATCTACTTTGTTGGTATACATATAAAGGTAAACTCTAGAGGCTTGAGAAAGTAGGTGTATTTACAACCGATTTATCATATCTGACCATAGGCAATGAACCACGAAAAGCTATTAGTGCACACAAAACAAAATATTCTGGTGCTACTAAATTCGTAGACTTGGGATACAACTTATTTTTTTTTTTATAGAAGTGCATCCCAGATAGAAGGTTATCTCTGCAACAACATTCAAAATGAATGAACAAATAACGAGGACTATTAAACTTGATCACAGAATGACTATTCAATTGGTTGGAGTTAATGACTTTGTAGCTTTTAAAGGAAAATATCATTTCACATCCTTCATCATCAAGTTCCTGTTGTGAGGGAAAGAGAGGGCTTCTGGCACAACAGTTCTGTAGCTACAAAGTTAGCTTCAACATGCAGCCAAACAGAGTAATGTTTTATAGCTGTCTGAAATTTCAAATCGTTACTGTAATCTGGCGCAGGAAGTTGGCATTGAAATATTTTCCTTCTACATCAGTTGTCGATCATCATTCAAGAAAAAGTTCCAAACTCAAGTTAGGGAAATTATTTTACTATGCGTTCTTTCCTAATTAGTCTATTGGAGAAAAATAAAGATTTTAATTTACATCCATACATAACTGTGTAAGTCTCTTACATTTGACAGATTAATCTCAAGATAATGAGGTGACGATCCTCGTTTATCATCTTCACAAGAACATCTTTCTCTCACGTGTAGATGTTGGACTTAAAATTCAGGGAGATATTTTAACACATGCGGGGTACAATGGAAGGTATTTTAACACACTGGACACACTGGAAAATATTTTAACACATGCCGGACACACTGGGAGGTATGTTAACATTTGTCGGGCACACTGGGAGATAATTTAACACATGCAGAGTACACTGGGGGATATTTTAACACATGCCGAGCACATTGAGAAAGAAGATTATACAGTTGCTTGCATACCTGAAAATCTGTACATGTTCCTACACCTGATTTATACATTTAGTTTGGTAATTATTTATATTTATATTGAGGGTCTAAGAAAACCTGGACATTGAAGAGCTATATCATGTTAAAATTACTTATTACCGGCCATTAAAAAATGCGATTAAAGAATATAATCTTATGTAAATGTTGAAATTCATTTTGATTTACAATTTGAAGAATAAAAAAGTTAAAATACAGTTTGTAATAGCTATATTTGGATTTAACACATCAATATTGTCTACAAAAGTCTTGCTGTCAGTTTTTAGCAGGAAATGTCTCCTAAAGTTGTCTTTTTTGAAAACCTGTTTATTCTTTAGTCTGATTTCTTATTGCTCTTCTAAAAATGCTTTTACCGATTTTTAAGTAAAACAAGACAGACCAACCTAAAACCCCATGTTGAATGCTTCACATAAAGCAATTACAAACTGTATGCTTATAATCAACCCTGGATTACGGCATGGGCTTACGGGACTGAAGCCCAGGGCCTCACACTAATTAGGGGCATCAAGATATGACTATAAATGTATTTCATGTAGAGATTCTATCTCGAGGGAGCCTCTACAAGTTGAAAAGCTCAGGGCCAATAAAATCCTTAATCCAACCTGGCTTCTAACGGAAATTATGGTGATAAATTGTTTTTTATTGAAAAATTAAGACATTTATCATGTGATTTTACTTTGTTTTACCTAAAATAAAGAATATTCTGTTTGTGAAATGTTAGGTGTTATCCGTTAAACTAACGATTTTTTCTTAAACTTCGAAAAATTTTTTAAATGTTCAAAATAAGACTTGAAGTAACTGTTGTTTTTTATTGTCTAACCAATAAATTATTTAATGTTTTGATAATTCTTCAAAATGTGATAATATTTTGTTTCTTGAGGTTCCTTTCAGCCAAAATGTAATGGATAGAATGTTGTACATAATTTTTTTATTTCCTTAAAACACAAACATAAGAATATTTAATAATATTTATTTCAGTGTTAAAGGAAAACTACATTTAATCGAGATAGTGTAAATTAATATTACTAAAATATTTTCTTTTGGATTCAAAACAAACTGGATTCCAAGACTGAATGACTTAATTATTTTCTGTTTTACTTTTCTCGTGTGTGAAATGATATCCTGAAAGCTTTAAACAAAAGTAGACGTTTTGTTTCATCAAATGACATAAGTTTCTTACAGTTAGAACGTACATTTTGAGTTTCTGTGTTGCATACAAGACATAATAAGCTACTGTTTATACCTTATATCGTTCTTATTCTTACAAAATTGGTATTGGTATTGGTCAGAGCGTGTTTCAACAATAGTAAGACTGAATATTTTATTTTACGGATGTGACGTGCAATGTAGACAATAGTGCTTTGTTTTGTTAGAAAACTATTTTTTGTATTAATGTTAAACATATCTATTTGAGTGACTTTCTAAAGATATGAATGCATGCATGGCAGTTTTAATGTCAATAACATTTTTGCAGTTAAAGAAGGGTGCGTGGCGAATGGATGTTTCCCAGATCTTTCCAAAAGCAATGAATAACCTTTTTACATTTTACATTAATTACAATTGTATTGTACTTTACTATTTTTTATCATGACATCGTAATTATTAGTGTTTTCAGACAGTGCTCGACAGGACGTAACGTCAAGCAGAAATAGCTTTAATCTGCAAAAGCTAGTTTTTAGAGATTATATATGTCATGTTTGTTTTTTACAGCATGTACAATATACAGAAATGCAGTGCAACGTGTTTTAACACTGTTGATGCGATAGTAAAATGTTCCTTTCGTAAACGCAAAATATAACTTTTTTTTAACACTGAGTGAACGTGTATAACGAAAGGTTCAGAAACTTATGTATTCATCTACTGCCAAACATGCATTCATTCAGTTTGTTATAAACTATGGCTTAGTTATATTCGTTTTTACATGATTGCCAGCCTACGTGTGTGTGGGCTTTAATATAAATGAAGAAATAAGTGCATGAAAGGTTCGCTCGAAAATAATAAAACAGACCTTCTAGTCTCTGTGATGTCTCAGTTGTTTTTTTTTCCTCAGTTTGATTTTAACTTTAATTCATAATTCCTAGAAGGGCCTTCTACTGTACGAAGATCATTCGTTATGCTTGACTATTCCAATAGCTACGAAACATGTCTTTATGCACACAGTTACAACCAGATATTACTTCAGATAAACCTTCGATTTGTTTCTCTCCAGTATTTAGTCTGTTTCGTCGGAGTCACATCTACACCTACACACGATAAGAAACATATTTTATGTTATATCGTAGACTGTGTTCCTGATAAAGGCGCAAAAGTGAAATATTGTAGAGTTACAAATAATAATAAAATATTATATGTGAAAATTTTTGATGTCGTTTTGCGATTCCACTCACAGTTATATATATACATTTTTGTTTTCAAAGAAAAAAAGCTATAAAATGCATACGAAAAAATTAGCTTATAATATTTATGTGCCAGTGAAACATATACTTGAAACGTACAGTGTTAAAAATCAATAAATAACACACCTTCGGTGTAAAATAACTTATGCGTGACTCATATTTCACCACATAGTTTTATAATACTTGATGGTACAATAGAACAAAGACCTGGCATAACTTGATGGTACAATAGAACAAAGACCTGGCATAACTTGATGGTTAGGAGTTGACTGTAAGTAGTGGAATTGAAGATATACGCCGAACACGTTCGATTTTTCATCCGTTGGGGCGTTATAATGTGACGATAAATCTCACTATTTGTTGGTAAAAAAATTAGTCTAAGAATTACGGTGAGTGCTGCTGGTCGCTTACCTCCTATCTTGTTGCAAGTTCAGTATTAGGGACGAAGACATATATTTTAATATTTTTTGCTATAAAGCAGAATACATGCTAGAAAAATGTAAATATTCTTCTCAAGTTAGTTTTCCACATTTTGCTTTTAAAACATATGGAACAAACATATATTATCTAGGTCTCGAAAGGAATGAACTCAGCAGATAGCCCAATGTGGCTTTGCTATGAGAAAAACACACTCTTCAAATTTACAATGTATTACATATTTTATCTTTATTATACCTCATGCTCAAAGAATCCACTAGGTGATGAAAAGTTATGCTTTTGCTCAGTTTTGTCTTTTATTAATATATTTAAAATACAATGTAATATCAGCCCCTTGCTTGTAAGCTTGACATACTCACTCTCATTGCTGTGAAGAAAATATTCAGTATTTTTAAAACAATAAAAAATAATTTTATATAGCACAATTATTATCATGTATTTGTATACTAAATATAATTAAACACTCGTTACTTGAAAGTTTTTAGTATCAGTTTTAAAAAAAGTATATTTTTATATCCCTTCCTCAAGCTTTCAGGTGATGTGTTCGGGTGAAATCGGACATTTTTGAACGTTTAATTAACATTGGTAAATCTCTTTCAGTGGTAAAGAAAAAACACCCATATATGTTTGTTATTTGCAATTTGCCTAATTTTAGAGATGCAGTGGCATATTTAGGTAGAGACTAGAGGGGGCTCATCCCCAGAGACTATGATCTTAATAAGAGCCATTCATTTTTTATTCTATGTAAAATTATCAGACATTGAGCCCACATAACCTTCACTACGCCACTAAAAAGATGCTTATCACAACACACGCGAGTAATCAAGAGGAACAACAAACCAATTGATTTCAAATTTCAAGTTAGGAAACTTTTTGTCGTAGAATTTGCCTGTTTGATTTCGTTTTTTTAATTGTTTTTGACCCGTGACTTAATGCAATGTAATGTAATGAGAACCTATATATGGTTAACGTACTAGTTAACTAGAAGCATGTTTGTATAATATCGGGTTTTCTCACGATGTTTTCGCCTTGGTGAAACTTTATATATGAAGTTTTTTTGTTTTTAAACTTTGCACACAGCTACTCGATGGCTGTCTGCGCTAATAAGACCAGAGGGAAGGCAACTAGTCATCACCACCCATCACCAACTCTTGGGCTACTCTTTTACCAACAAATAATAGGATTGACCGTCAAATTATAACGCCCTTACGGCTGATGGTGTGACGGGGATGCGAATCCGCGACCCTCAGATTACGAGTCGAGCACCTTGACCACCAGGCCATACCGGGTCTCATATATAAAGTGTTAACCACTCTAAATTTAAAACTCGGGTTTCAGATCAGTATGAACCACATTTGTAAGAATATCAGTGTGTTCCTGAGTTTTATGTCTGTAAGTGCCAAAACCTGCGTATTCTTTATTCATGGTTTGTTGTAAGAATAAACACGTTGTTATTCAGCAAGAGAAGTTAAATAAACTAGAGGAGTGCATATTAAATACGTTTTTTTCTATTTTGCGTTCCTAAAGAGATTACCAAAATGGAATATTTTTTTTATATGTACCCCCCGATTACCAAAATAGAATACTTCTTTTAAATGTACCCCCCAGTGGTTCAGTGTTATGTTTGCGGACTTACAACGCTAAACTCCGGGTTTCGATACCCATAGTGGACAGAGCACAGATAGCTCAGTGTGTAGCTTTGTGCTTAACTCAAAACAACAACAAACAACATCTTTTAAATGTAACCAATAGAAACGGGTAATTTTTAGATTACGTTAAAAAATGCTGTGAATTTAAAAAAATAAAATATTTGTACTATTACCTCATTAACATTTTCTTTGTGTTACATATTGAGTAAAAACAATTATAAAAAATTTGAATACGTCATATCAGAACTATTTTGGAAATTCACTATGACAATATATCTCTGTTACAACGTACTGTCATGTTACACCTGATGGCTGTGCATCTTTACAGTAACCCTGCATTGTAGTTTTCACTGTAAAAGCTTCTGTCACTTTCAAAGAGCACAACTCGTCTCTGCATTTTTTTTCTAAAGCACTTAGTATACGCTACGAATATGATAAACTCTTCCTACTGTTTCAATAGTCCGATCGTACAAGAATTCGTAATTCTGCTTATTTTTTCGTATGTAATAACACATATGGCTAAAGAAGATCTTAGTATAGAAACCAGAACGTCCTTTCCATTCTTAAACACACAGTTGCCGCCCATAATCTTTCTCAAAACTTGTCTAAAGCTCCACTGAAACAGCACGAATACTCGTTTCATTCTCCAGCTTCTTGAGGTATGGAATGGTTGCAGGGTGTCACGGAAGTACCTTGTATAGTTATGACTTGTGTTGCTTTTCAAAACCGGAATCCTTCTTGATTATTTGCACACTGCTGCCTAAGACAAGTAAACTTATTTTGCCTTTTGTGTTTTGGATCTTTATATGTTACAAAACTTGCATGGGATACGAATTACTCCAGATATCTTTCTGGATGGTACTCAAGTTGACCCATATTCCTTTATTTTTCAGTATCATAAAGCAAAAGAGATATCCCAACTTTGAAATTCTAAATCCCTTACCTGAATACGTTTTTAATCTGACTGCATAACTATTTTGCTTTGTAAAGAGCTGTCACATATCGTTTGGAAGCATTACAGTACTTACGAACGACAAACAAACTCAAAATTTAGATTTGACACATACGATCAAACGCGAATGCAATATTATCTGTGGTTTGAATGTGGCGTGCTGATTTGCATACTCAAAAATCGTTTTAATATAAAGTACTCAATTCTTTGCGTAACCCAAGACATCCACATGTTAAGCTATAGCTCAGAAGATGTTTTATTCTTTTAAACAAACTAAATATATTATACTGAGTTTAATCACTTTATAATACTGCATTTCCAATAATATTGGTAATTTATTTCTACAACACTTTGCCTTAAAACTACTCCATTCTCTGTAATGTAAGTGTATTTTAAAAGATGCAGAAAACAGTGTATAAAAACAGGAATTCCATAACATAGAATATTGTGTTGAAGAAGATTATACGTAAGAGAAATGATGATGAAGGAAGATTAAACATCAACATCTTCTAATTATAGCAGTAATGCTATTTTATACATAAAGCGGAAAATACATAATTAATACGTTTTTAGCGTCTGTGGGTTGATCTAAGCCAGCGTCTTTTTATTTTTACAAAATTTTTATCCACAAACACCTTAAACAAAAGTGATGGAAAAATTGCATTTTACTAACTCGTTCTAGTTCATATTGTAAAAGTTGTTGTCAAACGAGTTGCTAAATTAAATAGTCTCAGTTCCTTCTATATCTTTCATACTCCAGTCAGTTCGAAGAGACTTGGTATTGTGCGAAAGGCCTCGTAGGTATTGGATATAACAGACATAATGTGACTGACATATTATTATACACTCATCTTTACTTTCACTCACAAATTGCTATTAGTAATTATAAGCAGGATTCACACTGAAACACAATAAACACATAATAACATATGGAGAGTTTGAATTTCAAGTCAGCTTTTGACCAGTTCAAGCAGAGATTCACATAAGAGTAGATCTATAGAATCTTAAGCAACCTACATAATCAGTTCAGGTTCCAAAATTTCAGGATCTTCTTCCAGTTGTTATTTTCTTACTGTGTCCGTTGTATTCTGGTTCCTAATGTAGATATATACAGTTATTTCGATCACACAGTTAATTGATTAATAGAAGCAGATACAACTGTTCTCCGATTAGAAAAAGGATAATGTACGGGCGTCACATTATAAAAACAATTTATTGTACATATAAAACATCACTATGTAAAATACTTAAAAACTGAATGAAACCATTGTAAGGTCATTGAAAAATATTAGAAGAAGTGAAATAACTTTAACAAACGAAATGAAAAAGCGAAAAAAGGTGAAAGCTGAAGAAAAATATTACAATTATAAAACTACACGGGTCGACTGTTATATAAATAAAATGAAAGGAAAAATTAACTGTTTCTTTGACTTCCTCAGGAACCAACGAAACCTGTAAAACCTCAAATAGTTTACTCTCGCTAAGGTTCTTACGATCGGATATCAGTATTTGCCATGGTAAGTAACCTGTACGATCACCTAACTCGAAGTGTTAGTTATTTTACCCTTAGTAAGATACGGACTACTAAGAGGTTTTATTATATGTTCCGGCTGCTAATCTGCTATTATCTTTAAGACAGTGGTGTATGTAGATAGGGGCTCAGCCCCAGAATCCGTAGATAATTTTATTATATGTAAAATTACATGGGATATAGGGCCCACAAAATGTATTAATCCCGGGGCCCACACAATTTTAAATCTACCACTGCTTTAAGGAAATCCTAAGAAGGGCTGTTTTTCGTTGGTATTGTCGGGATTTGATCCTGAAATTTCTCGATAAAAGTCTGGTGCGTTATTCTTTCGGTAGGATCTCCTTTGTTGGAGCTTGAATCAACTAACTGTTTGAATGTTTTCAGAAGGGATATTCAAATAGTTAGATTATTATTTCCAGGACCTCCCTGAAGATGGATGCAGATTAAAATAAAAACTTACGCTAAAACTAATTAGTAATTAGTATCTAATAAATAATAACAAAAGCTATTAATTAATAATCAGAAAAAGATAGTTTTATAAGCCACTATATTTGTTCATCCCGTTTAACAAGTTGTAGTGTCTGTATAGCTTAGACAATCACAGTAAGATGATCTGCAATTAGATTGTTTTTTCTATCTCAATATGAGAATTATACCGGTAACTTCATACGAAGAAAACACCAACCAGTAGCATACAACGACCATGAAATTGTCAAAATATCAAAGGCTGACACCAATTCCAGAGACTACAACCTCATCTTTATGTCTGCCCATGATGTTAATGGAATTCGTGGTTTCTGTTTATATTATAGCCCTTAATATAAGAAGTGTTTCAAGTTCTACTTGAAAGTAATCCAAATACTGGATGGTGACATGAAAATAAATATTATTACTGAAATAATACTTAACATTTATCCCAATCTAATTTTTTAAAAGTTCAATTACTGAATTTCAACATATAATTCCTATTCTCAGCAAATGTTTTTTTTTTTTCTCTGGAAAATTTCTAAAAACGTAAGGAGATAAAGTTGGTAAAATAAATCTATTTTTTATTTTTTCTAATTTGCTTTTAAACCTGAAATGAACTTAACACTTTCTGTAGATGTGCATATTAGTACATGTTCTTTTCATAATTTCATTCTACAAGAAAATCCAATACTCTACATATACATGGACATGATTCTAAAAGTACAATTCCTCCTACATCATCGATGTGTCAATGTGGTAGTAGCTCTTTAGTATCATAATTCAAGGATAAGACCTGGAAAAAGTAGTTGAAACTGGAATTTTTAATGTTCACCCTATACCTAAAACCTGCAAAAATCTGCTTTGTGAAAAATACTTGACAAGCGATTAGCCTGATTAACCCTATTCCAATTGAAGTTTTCAACGTTTGGTACATATGGAGAGGCGACGAGTTCCAAGAATAAAAATGAAAAAGTATGAAAATAACATCCAAATTTGATTAAGCTTCCTTTTGAAAATTTTACTCTTCTGTTTACTGTTTGTTTACCATCTTTTACTTACCATTGGATAGCGCACAAAACAAATAACAGCACCAAAATATGCTTCTGATATAATGATATTTTTGGTTTGCTGACCGAAGTTGTACTGGAGAGCCTTGAAGAGGCAAAACTGCATTTCACAACAGAATGTATGGCCAATCAGGAAATGCATCAGGTCTCTCCGTCACAAATTCTCTTTTCAATGTTTCTTTGGCGATAAAGAACTCTTTAACATATGATATTTTTATGTTTACTAGTTGAACGTATAATGTAATCTCAGCAAGTGCAATCAGTTATAGTCATTTTAAGTTCTGCCAAAAAAGGAAAATGACTGGTTTAGATTTTACACAAAGTTACACTACGGCTATCTTCGCTAGCTGTCTCTAATTTAGCAGTGATAGGCTAAAAGGAGAACAGCTAAGCAAGACTACCCGCCGCCAACTCTTGGGTTATTCTATTATCAACGAATAGTGAGCTTAACAACCACATATAATACTCTCACAGCTGAAAGGGTAAGCATGTTCAGTGGCAGGGTAAAGAAGTGATACTTTATCTTTAACAAGTTGTAACAATACTGCAAACAAGGATAAAACTACACCATTCTTTAGAATAATTTTCATATATGAAACTTTCATACAACTTTCAGGCATTTGTATAACTCCAACTATGTGTTTTATGTATTACGTAAGCCAACTTGACTGGATGAAAACAAATACAGTGGTACTTCGGTTCTCGAACTTAATCAGTTCCAGAAGGCTGTTCGAAAACCGAATCAATTTTTCCCATAAGAAATACTGTAAATTAAATTAATCCGTTACAAACGTCCAAAAATTACGCATTATGAAGCATTTTAAGTAAAAATATTGCCTATTTATACATGTATAATAATACTTACTTGCATAAAGTCAAACACAAAAGCTATAAACACAATAAAAAAACAATAAATGAAAATTTAACTGCACTTTACCTGTGCTGAGGAGAGCTGATGGTGTAAGTGAAAGGTGGTGAGGAACGTGGAGAGTAAGAGGGTTATTATTGTTTGGAAGGGGTGTCACCTTCCATAAAAACGTCAGGTAACTCTTCTTCTGGGGTTGTTTTTCTTTTCTGCCTCTTGACACCGCTACAACCTGCTTGAGACTCACTGGACCTATTTCTCACTAAAAACTTGTCTAATGAGGTTTGTTTCTGCCTGGCACCCTCCCCATGTCTCATCACACTGTGTATGCCACTTCTCTTCCTAAATTTTTCAAACCATCCCTACTAGCCTTAAAGGCATCACTTGTATCAGCACTCGTTCCAGGTGTGTTTTTCAGGAGGTCAGCATGCAACTGCTTTGCTTTCTCACAAATGATGGTCTCAGAAATGCTATCACCAGCTAACTGTTTTTCATTTACCCAAATCAATAACATTTTTTCTACATCTTCCATTGTTTGTGATATTTGTTTCGTAAGCACTGTCACTTCTTTTGCAACATCAGCTCCTTTGATGACCTCTTTATTTTTTCAGTATGGTGCAGACTGTAGATTTTGTCATACCAAACTATGTAGCAAGGTCAGACACGCGAACACCACTCTCATACTTTGCTAAGAGATCTTTTTTCACCTCTATTGTGGCCATAACAACTTTTCTTTCTGGTTTGCTGCTTTTATTATCCTTCTTTTACCCCATAGTGGCTTATTTAATCAGAATATTTCGAAAAAAAACAAAAAAACGAGAACATTTACAGCAGATTTTAGTGGGGGTGTGGACTAAGCGACAGGTGCGGGTAAAATGTTTTGGGCAAGCTTGGAGTGGGCCGAAAATGGTTGAAAGGTCGTTCGGGTCATCAGTCGGGTTATTTCGGGTGTTCGAGCCACGACAGCTTGGTTCGAGAACCGCGTTTATGTTCGACAACCGAATTGCTCGAAAAGGGAGAACCGAGGTACCACTGTATATTGAAAAACGCGTTTGGTGAAAGCAGCTTGTTCAAAAGAGTAGCAGTAAGTTCAATAAAGTGTATATCTTTTCTTCTCAATCAGTTTTTTTAAGGTGTGTATCAACAAGGTATTCAGGTACAATACACCGCGAAAAAGAAATTATAGAGATTTCCTTTTATAATTAAACAGTCCTTCTACAAACCATTTCCCTTGAATAGTTGTTCAGGAATAACCTAATGTTTAACAACTACAGAATGTAAAAATTCAATTAAAAATCTAATGTAAGTCCCTAGAATCTACCATAAGCTTGCACGGTCCATATATCGGATAAATTAAGACTTTTCATGTATGTTAAATTACAACAACTCACTTAACAAAAGATAGATAGATAGAAAGGTGGACAGACAAACTTACCAATTTTTAAACAAAACTTAACTCACTAAATGATTATCTATTACTACGTTTTCGTTCAAATATAAACATGTAATTTACTTCTCTCGCATTTTTCTAGAGCATTCATGCAACGAGTCTATAGTTATGATCATGTCAGCTTTGTTAGATCTCACGCCATCTGTTGTTAGCATAATCGTCTAAATGTGACTTTATTGCTTCAAACGTTCTTCAGGAAGAGTTTTTGAATGGAAACTAGAAAATTCTTACTTCTGTAAACAAATAAATAATGAAGTTACTTCATGGGGGCGTTTTAGTAATAGGAAGAGGGAGAGAGTTAATTTTCCACAAAATATACGGACCTTCTAAACAAAGAGATAAAGTGTTTTACACGAAAGTCAAATATTTATTGAAAATCAGAAGATGGTATATCTTTTATTTTCTCTTAGAATATTAGAGCGGTTGTTTTACCTTTTATCGCTACCTCACCTGCGCCAGGGCTTATTTTCAGTTATAACAATTCTTATGATGTTGTTTGTCTAAAGTTTAGGATATTAGATTGTTTTTTACCTTTAACTCTAGCATTCAAGCAAAATGAATAGATACAGCTCAAGTATACTATAAATTTAAAAGCAAAGCAAATGTGACAAAGTAAATGATGTTTGTTAGTGCTTGTCTTATCATACGTGTTAAAATATTTATTTTATCATAATATACGTTGAAGTAAATTATATGCATGATTATGAGATTGGTTCTTTTCTTCCCCACAGTTTAATACCACATAGAAGCGTGTCTTTCTAGAAACCTACACTGTTTGCCAAATCTTCTGTTTAGCAGTCATAAAATATTCTCAAAATATACTAACAAATTGAGAATGAGTAGAGATACACTACAGGTTTAATTAAATGAGCTTGTATTTAAAATTTAAAACCTTATTAATATACAGCTGATTACGTTTTACAAAAAAATATATTATTGGTTTATTAAGTTGATCATTTTTAAATTACGAAGAGATGGTTGGTTTATGTTATTTAAGTGATTAGCATAAATTATATGTTCTGTTTTTACTATTATTATTTCTTAATGTAAAATTAGAAAATAGGCTACTGCGTTATTTTCACAACGGAAATCTAGCTTTGTACTCTATCTTTGTAAGTCCATGTATGGTGGAAACTGTAGACTTTGCCATACCAAACTGTGTAGCAAGGTCAGACACGGGAACACCACTCTCATACTTCGCTATTAGATCTTTTTTCACCTCTATTGTGGCTCTAACAAACTTGCCATCCTTCCAAAGGATTATTTGTTTTCCGTTCTCAAATATTTATGAAAAGTTTTAATTAGACAACACCAAATGTTTTGGTGAACTGATATTATTTCATGTATTATAGAAAACAAACTTATTTTGAGCTCATGAACTTGCCAAATGTCTTGTTTGAGAAAAGTGCCAGACAAATTAGATGGTATTTATGAACTGCACTCGACTAGAGTGTCGTTTCAGTCTCTTCGATAAGACCTTTATCAGACTTTCGTCGTATTTAAAATTTAAAAATGAAAAAAAAAATGAGATTAATACTAGAAATAAAAATTTTAAAAATTATCCTTTTGATATCCTGGAAAACTTGTATCGATGCTAGCGTATTATTTCAACAACTTTCACCAGAAGAGAATATTGGACGAAACGTCGGTCGCAATCTTTGTTAAAATCAACTCAAACGTTAATAAGTTTTTAACCACTTTTAGAAAATTAAAACTAATAAATCTCTTTAGTTCTCATTGTGATATTTTCAATTCGAGTAAATAACTACATAAAAAGAATTTATTGTTTGTTTTAAATTTCGCGCAAAGCTACATGAAGGCTATTTACGTTCGCCACCCTTAATTTAGCAGCTATTCATCATCACCCACCGCCAACTGTTGGACTACTCTTTTACAAATGAATATAACGCTCTCACGCCTGAAAGGATAAGCATGTTTGGTGTGATAAGGATTCGAACCCCCAACCCTCAGATGAGAGTCGAGTGCCTTAACCATCTGGCAATAGTTTGTTAAATAACATATTTCTAAAGATTAGCTAAGACTGGTCTTAACTTTTAAACAATAACTAAAAATCTGTGTCCTAAATCATATTGTTTAGTCTATGATGTTTAGCATCCGAAAGTGTATACATTTTTTTTTTGTCATATGACTTGTCATATTTAAAGTACACGATATGTGCATCACGAACAGAAGCAAACCTCCCGAACAAAATCCTGGTGATGCCCATGATAACGAATGTAGATCCATAGTTTGATATTAAAGTCATTATCTCTTGTGATAATTATTATAGATTTAGATGGATTTTTTTTTGTTTAGATAGTTATCTTTAATTATTATTATTATTGCAGGTAACCATGTTTAGTATTTCTGTACTAACACTTTTAGTTTTGTCAGCCATCGCTAACAGCCATTCATTCCCTTGTACAAGTTCATCGAGATGGAAATCAACAACCTAACGACTGTCCTGACAAAGACCTAATAAATCCTTGCTCGTGTTCAGATAAATTTGGCAAGAAGCATCTTACATGTTCAAATATTGGCTCTCCTTTAGTGCTGCGTAAAGTTCTAGATAACTTGAAAGTAAAACAGTATACAGTAGCAGTAATGGAACTGTCAAATACCAATTTATTTAGCTTTCCTGAAAACGCCCTGGTTCAGACTCAGTTTAATAAAATAATATTTAATAATGTCACGATTGTTAAAGCTCATTTTAAAGGCGGTAAGGTTATTTTCAAGGGCCTAGAGTACACCGTAAAGGTTGTAAATGTATTAAATAGTAATATTTCAAGTGGTATATTGTGGAATGCTCTTGGGCCTCTTTAATAATTAACAGTCCTTGAAATAAGTAATGCAGAACTTAAGTCTCTTCCTGTATTGAGCAAACGGTTAAATACGTACCAGCTTGGCAAATTATTTCTCACCAGTAGTTCGATATCAGAGATAGACAAAAATGCATTCTCCAAGTTCGACAAACTTGCACGCTTGAGTTTGAAAGACAACAGCATTAGAGAGATCAAGGCTTCGATGTTTCCTGTGAGTCTTACCTTCATTGATTTGAGGAAAGTCGTCCTATTAAAGCGTAAATAAATTAGAATTATACTCGGCTTATAAATTTTTTTTTTTAGCTTTCTGAAACCTCACTTAAGGGACCGTTAACGTGTTACTATCCCACAGTATAAGCAGCTCTAGAAATCAATGTCGCTTTTATACAAGATTGAACAGACTTCAAATCGACGTCATCATATCGCAATTTATGTTTCTCAACAAATAATATTACCACACCACAATCTGGACCCTTCTACAAATAACGTTACTATACAGCAATCTAAATCAGTGTCACTTTTTCCAGTGTAGAGTTTTATTTCCAATCAATTTCATTATTCCCAGTGTAGAATCTTCAAATCAATATCACTATTCCCAGTCTAGAACCATCTTCATATCAATGTCACTATTCAGTCTAGAACCATCTTCAAATCATTGTCACTATTTTCAGTGTAGAGCTATGTTCGAATCAAAGCCACTCTTCCCAGTATAGAGCCAGCTTCATATCAATGTCACTTTTCAGTCTAGAGCCATCGTCAAATCAATGTCACTATTCCCAGTGTAGAGTCTTCTTCTTATCAATATCTCTACTTTACAGTTTAGAGCCATCTTCAAATCAACGTTACTACTCCCTGTTGAGATTCATCTTCAAATAAAATCCACTATTTCATAAACTAGACCCATCTTTAAGTTAATGTTATTCTCTTGCAAGATAGATTTGTCTTCAAATCAAATTTTGGACTGATTCGATTGTGTCATCTTTCTGAACTAAATATTTATACCTAGACGCAACTCATAATTTATTTTTATTTCATGCCCAATGTAAATTAGTCTATATATACGTGTGTGTGTGTCATTTGCTTTAAATTTGGCATAGATGAGCACTGACGTTACAGTCAACTGATATTATTAACACGAATATCAACTTTTCCCAACCTAGTTGGTATCAAGATCAATATAAAGTTTTCCCAACGTAGATGGTAGTAAGACAGTAGCAACTGATAAGAGTATGATTATTATTATCCATTTCTTTAACTTGAAATCCATGTCATCTTTCAAAATCTGTACTGGCTTATACTTTTTTTAATCCGCGCCCCATCAAATGTTGTCGACTTTTCAGCTGTCTAGTCCCACTACTGTTTAGTAAAAGAGTAGCCCAAGAGTTACACCCTTGTGCTAATTAATTGAAACAAGGCGGGAAATTACGATGTTTTTCAGTTATTTGCGTTTTATTTCTGAGAATCCAAAAATTACTCACAAATTAATGCATGGTATGACTGTCTTTATTTTTCAGAAGATCATTAATCCGCTTTGGCATCGAGTTCATGAGTTGACTGCAATCTTTACTAATTTTTGGATCGCGGTACCACACTTCAATTATGGCCTCAATTAGCTTATCTTTCGTAGAACAGTCTTTCCCCGAAGTCTTTCTTTACAAATCGCTCAACGATTTTCAATAGGATTTAAGTCCGAAGAGTTTCCAGGCCAGTCCAGCACCTTTATTCGCGTTGTAGTCATAAAATTCTTCACAAGTTTCGATGTGTGGCACGGAGCCAGATCTTGCTGAAAAATGCCAGATCCATCTGGAAATCTCTTTTTCAATTCTGGAACGACTCTTCTCTGCAAAACTTTGATGTACTGTGGTCCTCAGATCATACCTTCTACTATATGCAAGCCACCGACCGACACCATAGTAACTGAAATATCTCCAAAACATCTTCTTCAAGAGATGTTTTACGAACTGATTGATGTGAGATTCTCGAAGTTTATCACCTGGAGATCAGCGAACATGCAGACCTCTTTGACCCTGTACGAAGAACTAAGTCTCGTCACTGAAGTTATTCATTGTTCTTGCGTCCAGTTCTTGTATTTCAGACACCATTGATACCGTTTTTTCTTCATTGAGCTGATAAGAAGTTGTTTTTTGACTGGTCTCCTTGCCCTTCTAACGCAATTTCGAATGACGTAATATTCTTCAAAATTTCGTCACATATCCCAAAAATAGATTGACCGTGCTGCAAAACACAGCTAATGACGCCGCCTGTGTGAAAAAATGACTATTAAAGGAAATCAGCGGGTCCAGCGAGCCTACACCAGCCGCCATGCTGAAAATATTGTAAAATGACCATTTGTTTCAATTAATTTGCACAAGAGTGTAGCAGAGAGTAGTAACGACTACTTGCCTTCCCTCTATTTTTACACTGTTAAATCAAGGACGGCTAACACAGATAGCTGTCGTGTAGCTTCGCGCATAATTCAAAACAAATGAACAAACCTTTATATTCTAGACTGATAATAAATTTTGTTTCATTTCTCTCCAAATTCAAATACAAATTAAAATTTGTGTTGGCATCTTAAATTATAACTGTTTTTAAAACCTTTTAATAAATCTTGTCCAATAAGAAACATGCTCGTATAACTTTTTCTGATAGAGCTGAACTTCTTAAAAACAATTTATTTAATCGGATGACATAATACTACACTATAAATAGTCAAAAAAATTAAAACGGATGGCTTATAAAGCTTAAGCTCAAATAAGCTATCTGTGCTCTGTCATCCACGGGTATCTAAACCCGAATTCCAGTAAGTTCGCAGACATACCGCTGTGCTACTGGAGGGGCAATATTCTTAGGTTTGATCACAGAAATGAGATAAGAATAATTTTTAAGGTGATATTCATCAGACAAGAACTGGAACAAAAAATTATTGAAACACTGTCCCTATAGTTCCTGTGAAGCACCTCTGCCTATTATTCTGAAAGTGGTTTTGAATCAGCACTGCTTATAAACCCCATAACTGTTTGGAAGCATTAACACATATCTCAGATATTATTATAAAGCAAGAGCTTTATAATGTATTTTATTAATAAAACTGTATTGAAAAACTAACTGAAATACGAAGGGTAGGAAATTGTACCTCTATTTGTTTTTTTAACATAATAAATATAACATGTGCAACAGAAATAAATAAAAGTGGCACAGCGGTATATTTGTGGACTAAGGCTGCTAGAATCTGGTTTCAATACCGTGATGGGTAGAGCACCCATAGCCTATTGTGTAACTTTGTGCTTAATTCCAAATAACCAAAAATTCTATCTCGTCATTGTTTTATTTTTTTTTTAATGTATTGCACTAATGAGACAGTTTGAACTTTGAATATTTTATTCCTTTGTAAGTTTTACGTTTCAAATTTTTATTTTTCACAAATACTTGCCCTCAGTAACATAGTGATATGTCTGCGGACTTAGACCACGAGAAACAGAGTTTCGATACCCGTGGTAGGCAAAGCACAGATAGCCCATTGTAAAGCTCTGTGCTTAATTCTAAACAAAACACAAATACTTTTAATTTCGGTAATTCTCAAAATTTTAAGTAACAACTTCAATAATTTATTGTAACATTATATGTTTTTTTACGTGTATATTTGTGTTTTATTCATTTACTTTTGTTTTGTTTTTCTGTTTTCTCTAAACTGGTTTTATACAGTGAAAATTTGTTGACAACTCTTCTTCCAAATGTGTTTTCGGAAATGAAAAATATCCAAGAAATAAACTTGGTAAAAAACAACATTCAAATAATATATGACGATGTTTTTATCGATTATCCAAAATCTCTCAAAACGTTTGACCTATCAGGTAAGAGTAACTTTATTTTGTTTATTAGTGTGAACACCTAATTGAAGAATAAGAACGTTGTGGCCATATAAATTTATTTACTCTAAAGTGAGAGACTTTTGTTAGATAAAGGCATACCATTTAAAGACTCACATTAATTAACGGCTAGTGGATTAATTTAACTGAATAAGTATTTACTATTATGAAGATATTTTACTGAAATAAGGGTTTAAACAGGTACAGCTCAAGCTGCCCATTGTGTAGCTTTGCTCTTAAATAAAAATACATAATAAATTATACATTGAAACACTTATATTTGCGAAATTTTGGTCCTCTTACCAGAATCTTCACCTCGCAAATAAAAAGATTTTGACGTAGAGAAAAATCCGCGTATAACTTTACATATAATTATACCTACGTTACGAGTCATAAACAATAAATTAACGGGGCCTGGCATGGCCTAGCAATGCCAAGATGTTCATCACTTTATAAGCTGTTTTCATAACTGCTGGAAAAAGTCCTCAAACCTCTAAAAATAATTTTAAAACTTTAATTTCTTATGTATATATAAATATATATTAAATTCTGCAGTAAGGCGTGCGACCCGTAATCCGAGGGTCGCGGGTTCGCGTCGCGCTAAACATGCTCGCCCTCCCAGCCGTGGGGGTGTTATAATGTGACGGTCAATCTCACTATTCGTTGGTAAAAGAGTAGCCCAAGAGTTGGCGGTGGGTGGTGATGACTAGCTGACTTCCCTTTAGTCTCAAACTGCTAGATTGGGGACGGCTGACGTAGATAGCCCTGGTGTAGCTTTGCGCGAAATTCGATAAAACAAACCATCACTATACGAAGCCTAATTTATTTCCATCAATTTCCTCTCGTTACTAATATGTGGATTTTCCCCCGAAACTAAAATTAATCAGTAAAAACGGCTAAATCGAACAGTAGGTTGGGCTTATATTAAATTTTTAGAAAATCTAAAGTAATTGTAACTACTTTAATACAAAATTTATGTACATTAAGTAAGTGATTGATTGACTTTTAGTTTTATGTTTAACTTTAGGCTTATCTATTACAGAGTTTGTAAAACTTATGGAAGAAGAAATAAAATGCTTTCCTTTCATTCAGAGTTCTGTACTTTCATTATTTTTACCGAATAATGAAAAATAACCCTACCTACCTATGATAGAAGCCATTGTAACGATATTATATTTTACCAGTATTTGCTCAGTTGAATACAGTTGAAACTTCATGTATTTCTTATACTTTCAACAATCGCATTCCATTTTAGTTACTTTTGAAATATTTGAAATATTTAAGTAGGTTCCCATTCAAAACTATGTATATATTTTAGTGAAAATAACTGCATTTTAATAAAATCAAATAGTAAAATAAGTAAAATCATAAGGAAGGGGTGCGTTAAAAAGAGCAACTTCAAACCTCTAACTATATATATAGTTCCACTTGCCATAATTAATCACCAAACTACTTCATTCAATTAATGTGTCTCATTCACTTGTATAAATTATTCCTGTAACATACAGCACAGTGATTTTTGCTGTTGACGAGTCAGGTACAATACCCCTTGTTTTATAGTGAGAGCGACTGTTAGTTACACAAGTGTCACTTATACCTTGAGAAAAATGACATTGTTGTAGTTTGTACCTAATGTCATACTTTCTCAATCTGTGACACGATTAACTTTGTTTAAAACACGATGGAAGCTTCAGTAAAAGTGCCACACAGTCCTTTTATCTTTGTCCTTATTGCCTAAATATTTATTTGTATTGAAACAAATACCACCCATAACTGGTCACTCACTGGTAATCTCAACGTAGAGGTCTCTGTATGAGTCCATTACGTAGCATCTCCAACATTTAAGAAATTTCAACCTGGTCCATGAGTGAAAGTGTATGCCAAAAATAGAGATAGCTACCATTAAGGCTAAAAAACAAAATTTCCCATTCAGTGGCACAGCAGTACGTTTGTAGGCTTACAGTGCTAGAAACCGGGTTTCAGTACCTGTGGGGTCAATGTACAGGTAGCCCATTGTGTAGCTTTTGTTTAAATACAAGTAACCAAACAAGCAGATAACAACACAGTGATTTTTAATGGTGTGGCAGATTATAATATGAATCACTTTCTGAAGCATTTCGGTTATATAACAGCCTAAAATGGATGAACTTCGGAACATGCAATGCTATGCTAAAAACACTAAGTATGGATGGTCCAGTCATTGATGCCATTAAATATTTGAGTGAGATGCAACTATGGCATTGAAATACAACCAAACTGCACTAATTTTTTTATTTTATAGAAAATTGAATTGTCCATAAAGCTGAGTTCAATGCATAAAAACCTAATGTCGTTAATGCCTCTTCCCAGAAATCACTCCAGAGAACCAATGCATCTGAGTTAGATGTGGGTAGCAGTGTGTATTACAGTGAACTGCCCATACCTTCCTGTACAACAACGTAGGTGAGGCTTCAGTTTGACCAACTACACAGCAAAAGCTCCAGGATCAACAATGAACTGTAGCTACTGCTACTTCTGCTTCAAGAAACTGACTTAGGGATGTACAGCAGCCAAATTGTGCTCAGAAATGTGGTGGTCAGCTCAGCACTAACAAGTCCAGAAGGTGTTTTATATATTCATGTGAAAATATAAGGGAAATAAATAATTCTTGGTTGATACAGGAGAAACCAAAATATTGATTGATTACGACATCTGTGTATTTTCGTGATCAGTATATATACATACATATATATGACACTGAATGAAGCTGCTACCCTGGCCAGTTAACACTAAATTTATTGCGGTGAATGGAGATGGAGTCAAGCATGTGACTGTTACGTTTACCACACAACAAAGGTGGTAATTTCTGAATATGGGTCTGGCACTGGTATTCCAGCAATGAAAATACCATAAAAATTATCAATCAGTCCTGCCAATGCAACATGTGAAAAGTATATCTTAAGATAATCAAGCTGATTAAATACTGTGGGTGGAGTCACAAATGCTCTGTGTTCGTAAGCGATGTTCCTTGGTTTGCTGTCTAACAAGAGATGAAGTGGCAGTGTTTCTTCTGTAATTATGGACATTTGGCTATCCAGCACCACACTGCAATGGTCACTGGCATGGGACAGAAACAGGAAGCTACAAAAGCTGGTAATATCACTAGCATTACTTCACTTTTGCCAAGTCCAAAAGCAAATACTCAGTTGTCACACGTCTGAGATCCCTAGTTTAGAATATATAAGCAATATTTATCCCATTGAACAACAAAAACTGAGTGATCTGTTGGTTGACTATGACAACATGTATGTAGGACCAAATGACAGACTATGTTAAAAGAAAACTCATCCTTACTTAGACATAGGAGAAGCAACTCTAAATAAACAACCACAATGCAGGCTTCCTCGCAATATTGTGAATATAGTAATCACCAAAATCACCAGATGTTAAAGAATGAAATAACTAAACTTATAGAGAGTGTACAGCCATTTCCGTTAATTATTGTGAGGACGAATGAAAGTAGAGAGTTGTTGTGTATTCAGTACTCGAAGTAGTTTGTATACATTGTGTATCATGTCATTTGAGACACTGATTCAGCATACACTAAAAAGAATGAAATGGTAAAGGTACCTTGTCTATGTTAATGAAGTCTTGTTGTTTGGCTGCGCATTTGAATTTGCTTCTGAAAATTTCAGAATGTTAGTTCAGCAGATAAGAATGACGTTGAAACAGAGAAATATGTAATTATGTATACCTAAATGGAATATGGTATTATATATTTTATATATACATATATATAGTATTTTAATCTATATAAGTATAATAGTACTGTATGTCCACCTAACTACTTCGCAGAATGTAGATGGATCTTTACCGAAATTAGTATGGAGGTTCATTAAGTTCATGTTTTGCATTTTGCGGTTATCATGGGCATTTTTTTCACTATCTCATCCGACTTAAATGGATCTTCATAAAATTTGACAAAAAGATTTGTTGAATCCATGCAAATTTACTGTTTCACATTTTGTGTTTTGGAGTTAGGAAATAGTTAGGAATATTGTAATAAGTTTAGTCTATTGTTATGAAGTTGTAGAAATGAATACTCTTCATATGAAAATTGTGAAACCTATAATTCTATGAATACCGTGAAAAGTTAAATATTTAGAAAATCTAAGACGTTGTAATTATTGTGGAAAACATACGGTGTTGTACCTAACCCAGTAAGACAATGATATGTCTGCGGACTTACAATGCTACAAACCGGGTTTCGATACCCGTGATGAGCAGAGCACTAACAACCCGTTCTGTAGCTTTCTGCTTAATTATAAAACAAGCAAAGAATAAATTGTTGTGTACAAGATAACAACTTGCTGATGTAAATTTATATAAAAAGCCGTGTGGGCGTTATAATTTCAAGCAAAGTTACACAAGAGCTATCTGCTCTAGCCGTCTCTAATTTAGCAGAATAAGGCTATAGGAAAGATAGCTACCCACTACTCGTTTACTAACGAATAGTGGGATCGACCGTCACATTATAACGTCCCCACAATTGAAAGGGCGAGCATGTTTGGTGCAACAAGGATTCGAACCCGTGACCCTCAGATTACGAGTTGAGAGCCCCTAACCACTTGGCCATGGTGGGCCAATTAAAGTTCCATTATTGTGACAATGTAAAGTAGTAGTTCAACATTAAATGTCAGCCCTGTTAGTCCCATTTGTCCACGAATTCGTCAACATAAGTTTAAGCTGTTGATGTAAAAAAATCAACCATTCTTAATATTTTATGAAAATCAAACTGTTGATAAAATAATATTAGGAACAGAAACTATTGTGATTATTATGAAGATAAACATTTAATGTAAGTAGCATTAAGAACATACTGTTGTGAATATTGTAAAAACTCAAACTATTTCGAATATTATAATAAACTTAAATTAATTTTATTAATATGGTAAATAATCTAAGCTAGTGACGTGAAAACCGAAATAAACTGCAATTGTTGATGTGAATATGCTGATAAGCTTATATTGTATTGTTGACATGAATATTACGAACGTTTTTATTGTTGTTAATACTGTGAAAATTTAAGCTGTTGATGTAAATACTGTAAAACCTGAAACTATTGATCTTAATAAAGAAAATTCTACTATAAATACTGTAAAACCTGAAACTATTGATCTTAATAAAGAAAATTCTGCTGTAAATACTCGTGTTGTTTTAGTTATTTAAGGATTAAAGGTCCTGTAAACTTAATTGTCTGGAAAGATTTGGTTAAATGATTAACTTTATTTTTTATTATTTTTGGAGTTTAAGCTAAAATAATTTTATAAAAAAAGGATAGAATGTTTGTTGTTTTTGTAAAATACAATATGTAGTTATTTACTACATATAGATACTTTTTTATATATATGGATAATAACCCTTCTTCACAAATTGAAGTTGTAATAACTGACTGTACATACGTTTTATACATGGCAAATATTTTAAGATTTAGTAACGACTAAGCACAAAAGTTAATAGTTTTGATATTAAAATGATTTAAATAACTATAGAAAACATTATACCACACATTCACACCCATGGCTATTATAGATAATTTATTTGTACAGTGATGTCGAGAAAACACATTTGTAGAGAAATATATATGTAAAAACGGCTCGTTTGGGTTGAGAAAAATTTTTACGTAGAAGAGCGAACAACATTTCGACCTTCTTCAGTCATCGAAGATCGATGACCGAAGGTCGAAACGTTGTTCGCTCCTCTACGTAAAACATTTCTGAACCCAAATGAGCCGTTTTTATACATATAGTTATTAACATAATTTCGCAACACACACACATATATATATATATATTAATAGACTTATTAACAAAAGAAATATACTGAATTTGTATTGTTCGATTTCACCTTTTTGAACTAAGTGAGAAGTAACAGCGACTGAAATCTGGTATAATGTGTTTTGAAACGAATATACTCCAAGAAATTTTTTTTTTTATTTGCAGTAAGTATCACTACCAAATAACTTTATAAGACAGAGATAATCTATGATATCAATTGGAGAAATATTTTGTAAGAAAGTGTTTATAATTCAACCATTATAAATTATTCTGCGATGGTGCGCTTGTTTAAATTCACGGTCTGAAATTGTTTGTTTGCTTGAAGTCAAGCACAAAGCTACACAATGGATTATCTGTGCTCTGTCCACCACGGGTATCGAAACCCAGTTTCTGGCGTTATAAGTCCGCAGACATACAGCCCAAAATCTCACTTCTTTTACTATTACTTCTATCTTATGAAGTGCGCTTATAATGATTTTATATAAGAAATAAGTTATAAGATGTGATTAAAAATGTTTTAAGTATTATTGTTACTAGCAGAAATATTATAATAGATTTGTACTTATTTTGAACTTACTAACCAATTCTGTATACTAAGTCAAAGCTGAAAGTACAGACATTATTAGAAGCTTGATTAAATTAGATTAATTATTAATTAAATCTACAAGATACGAAATGTCCTTTGTTCTAACACCTTAATTTACACTTTACTTACATATTTTCCAAAATTATCTATGTTTGAAACTTACACCTGTTTAGTGTATTTAGTAGATTTTATAGATCTTACACGTTACAGGTTGTTCTAATAAAAAAATAGTTGTTTGATATTGTTTCATAGATTGCTCGTTTCAAGTTTTATAAATGAGATTATTATTGTTTCATAAACATGAATATAAGCTTTTATATCAAAAATGTACTGGAAAAAATAGTGTTATTTGAAACTGTTAATTAGTGACATTTCTTGAAAGTAAAAATGAAGGTACAACATTTTAAAAATTCCACATCTATTTTCAGTTAAATTTATTTTGTTTCGATCGTAGTAAGTTTGCTGCTATATCTGTTCATGAAACTTTTAGTTATTTTTAATGTAATCGCTACAAATGTTGTTGTTAATTGTTATCATTGACGTAATACAATTCCAAAATATAATTTATAGAAATGATGATACAATTCCCAAGTGTAATTTACAGAAACCGTGATAAAATGAAAAGCTAGAAAAAAAGATATTAACTTAACAGTACTCAGAAGAGGTCAATATTTGTAACGTATGTGGCTGACGCAAGGTGTCTATCCTTCTAACCACATTGAGCGAATTCGTGAAGGGTTAAAAGAGTTTGAGTTTGGCAGGCAGGAATGGCGCCTCCCAACTTTATACAGCGGCCTGGAATTCTTTCTGTTTCACACTGTTCAAAAGGAAACAATTATAGAATTAGGAACTACAATTGTTAAATAGTAAGAAACGTTATATAAACAGTGTGTGTGTGTGTGGATGGGTGTAAAAGACACAAAAATTGCTTCTTAAGAAAATATATCTAATAATTTACATGAATAATACCTTCATAAAAACTTTATAATATTGTCCAAATAATACTTTGTTTTTACAATCTAAGCGTACTTCATTTTGGTCCTTCGCAAAATAGTTAAATTAATCAATACGTGCAGTTTTTACGTAGATTTTTGAATGAAGTAACTCATACGAGTAGTAACTTTTTTCAGAACTATGTTTTGGTTTACTGTAATACAGAAAGTGCAGTTAAGAAATTTGAAAAATGTTTCTAAATCATGAGAATCCTCTGAAAGGTGCAATAGATAGTAAAGAAAATATAATGATATTCAGTTACATAAACTTTAATGATTTTAATTGTTTGTTGTTACATAATTTTAAAACAAATGAAATAAAAGTGATACAATGCCCTAAATATTTTATATCATCTACCCGCTATTACTTAGATAAACAAATTATTGGACATTTTAAATCACCTTTTGTGTTTCAACGTAACATTGAGGATTTGTCACAGGAAGAGGTGTGAATGCTCTCCAGTCATCTGGGTTTAAGTTGTCGACCAGCTCTGTATCGTCATTTGTTTCATCTTGGTCATTATTTTCGCTTGAATGCAGAGTGGCCAATAGACTTTGTAATCCGTTTCTAAGAGTCTGTAAGTACAAGCTATACTATACTAATGAATAGCGAAGAAAACATGTATAAAAGTACATATTTGGAACAGAATTACATCTGTACTTTGGCCCGTAAGTTCCCAGTGGCACAGTGGTAAGTCTGCCAGACTCACACCACTAGAAACCGGATTTCGATACCCGTGGTGGGCAGAACACATATATAGCTCATTGTATAGCTTTACGCTTAGAAACAAACAAACAAACAAATGATTAGTTCGTAAGGTAATGCACTGCGATTTGAAATAAGTTTATCGATAGATAGCCTTACCATGTGAGTTTATCGTTTGGCTGAAACATGGCCGGAGAAGACTACGTATGAAACGATACATATGGTTCTGTATCTCCAGTTCTTGAAAGGGTAAACAGTTTAAAGAACACTTTTTACAGACCTTTACAAAGAGATTAGCTAAAACAAAAGCGTTGATATGTCATAAAAATACAAAAGATGTCATTTCCAGATTTTAATTGTTTACGAAAGCTGTTTCTGAGTGCTATCAGGCACAAATGAAACTCATTATGAATCAAAAGTGACTTTTATAACCATATATGACCATTAATAGAAAAATATGGAACAGATTGAATTCAAAACTAATTTAAAATATGATATATTCATTTAGTAATGATATTATTAGTAGTAGTAAAATATTGTCTGTTGAAATTTGTTATTATTGTCTAGAAATTTAATAAGACTTCAAAGTTTTCGGCTATAATATGGAAATAAAAAATTAAATACACCCTGGTTCACAGACGCACATATTTAACAAATTAATACACCCTGGCTCACAGACGCAAGTATTTAATAAATTAATACACACTGGCTCCCAGACGCACGCATTTAATAAATTAATACATCCTGGCTCACAGATGCACATATTTAACAAATTAATACACCCTGGCTTACAGACGCACGTATTTCATAAATTAATGTATCCTGGCTTACAGACGCACGCATTTAATAAATATAGAATAATAAATGTAATTAGAGATCTTAAAGTACTCCATATCATTAGGGCTTATGTTCTTAGGACGTTGTTTAATACCCTTTTTCACTGATCACAAAATAACAAATATGAATATTTTAAACATCGAATGAACAAACAGAATAATATGAACATCTATCTACTGAAAACATCTACCGTTAATATTCCTGTTAGAAAATGTCCAGTTAGTTTCAATGGCGTATTAAAAAATGAGTGGAATGATAGACGAAAACTAAAAATAATGAAACATTGCACACACACAAAGAGATTTAAAAAAATTTTCTATATATTTCTTGAGGGACGACATACAAAATTATATATTCTTTTTTCTGTTTTTGAGTTGTGTGGATTATAATTTTAAACCTAAAACCTCACTCACCCACACATTTTCAACTATATTTTTATACTCCATTTCTACTAATCTAAGATACAAGATCGTACGGGGTGAGTCTTAAATGTGCTCTCCTGTTTCAACCTGCAATAATTCAATATATTTGAGATAGTTCCGTGATGCTCGTACTACAAAAAGCATCCTATATTTACAAACTGAGCTTTAAAAGTAATGTTTGAATATATTGGAGTCATTTAATTAATTTGATTAGATATATATTTATCTGTTTATTAAACACTTACGTTAACTTCGTTATTAGGGTCTGCAGTTTCTTCGCTCAGAGCTGTCATTATACTTCCTATTATCAGGATGGCGGCCAAGAGATAAGTAGCTTTAGAGAATACTTTGTGATCCATCTCTGCCAGAACGTGTAGTTTCACCTGTGAATCGAAACAGTTGAGGGTATTTTTACAACTTAATTTATTAAACACCTCAGCTACATTACACCCCTCAATGACACAGCGATATATCTGCGGACTCACACTGCTAAAAACTGGGTTTCGATACCAGAGGTGGGCAGAGCACAGATGGCCCATTGGGTAGTTTTGTGCTTAATTCGAGAACAACAGCAGCTACATTACGGGGAGTGCGCAAACTATTGTCACAGCCAATAGTACAGTCGTAAAGAGAGATTTTATTTAATACGGGTAACTCGAGTTTATTAATAAACGAGATTAACTGTGAAATACTAATAATATTTTAAAACTGGACCAAACTTACTTTTTACATCAATAACAAGTTGCTGTATATTTGTTACGTAGAAACAAAACATATCAATCTTAAATTGAAAGAAAATAACTAAAACTGTTGTCTAGGCAGTAGACAGTCCTAGTTTATACATATATTTTCTAGACATTTTATAAGGAGTAGAGAGTCCAGTAAGGATTCAACTTGGCTGTACTGATGAATCCATCCGATTAAAATACTTAGATATAATAATGAACATTTACAATGAGACCATGACGGTATCGTTTTTAATTAATTACATTGATAAGAAACACGTGTAATGTTGCAATTAATCAAATGTACTTGGTTGTGCACAGAGGTGTGGTTGGTGTTATCTGTTGAGTAATTTTATCATTGCACTTTCTTTCGTAGTTGATTGCACGTCGTTGTGATGATGAAGTTTTCCAGACATCAGTTAGCTGAGTCAGTATTCAATATACAACATTACAAATGTTAGAAACTAACAAACAAAAGGAAAACAAATTAGCATCTTAATATCGAATATTAGACCATTAAAACAAATTAATACATAAGCATCAACTGAAAGTAGCCGAAACAACAGAATCACGAACCCGTGATTAAAATATTATAATACAATTAATCACAAATGAATCAGAATTGGGCAGAATAATAAAGGGAAAAATCCAAGGTTTATAAACTTGGGGGTTGTGGAAATTAGGAAATAGTAGGCAAAAGGTGTTCCATTTCATTAATTAACTGTGAACTATACACATTGTTCATTTAAAATCTTTCTAACATCTAACATCAACACTACATCTACTATGTGAGAATCGTGAACATGAATACGAAAGAACTTGAACATATTAAGATGATAATAGTAAAAAGATACGGAAGTATCTTTTGTTGTAGTTTTCAAATGTATATGATTTTATGATAAAAATTAGCTTATCGAATTTTCTGTACTGAATTATGCTACAGATCAAAATATCGCAAACATAACAATACTCAGATAGCCCATTGTGATACTCAAGAATGGGAAAAAACTATTAATTCATGATGACAAGAAATACACTTGAAGTGAAAATGTATTCTAAAGACGGCTGATATGGTTATTAAAACTTTAATTAAAATAAAGTACAGAACAATATTTCGACATTCTAAAGTCAACTTCACGTTAACAAAGATAGTTTCCCACTGAACGTTACCGAGCACGTGTCTTATGCACAACATAACCATAGAATACACGGACATACTAAGTAGGGAAGCAAATGCAACAAAATCAGAGAAGTCCTACTTACACAACAAATCAAGCCCAAACTGAACCAATATAAAGGAACACCTTTATACTTATACTAATTAATAACCTAACATCCCACTTGTATTCGTTTAAATTCTCGTCCATGAGATATGCAACCGGCAACGGTCACTTGCAAACTCTGTTGTTTTTTTTTTTTTTCAAAATCTTGTGCAAAGCTACACGAGGGCTATCTGCGCTAGCCGTCCCTAATTTAGCAGTGTAAGACTAGAGGGAAGGCAACTAGTCATCACCACCCACCTCTAACTCTTGGGCTATTCTTTTACCAACGAATAGTGGGATTGACTGGCACATTATAACGCTCCCGCTGCTGAAAGGTCGAACATGTTTGGTGCGACGGGGATTCAAACCCACGATCCTCAGATTACGAGTTGAACGCCTTAACCCACCTGTCCATGCCAGGTCTGCAAACTTTGTTAACCTGAAAATGACTTAAGAAGGTCGAAACGTTGTTCTGTACTTTATTTTAATGAACGTTTTAATACCCATACTAACAGTTTTTAGAATGGAATGCTCAGTTACATTTTCGACAATAACAATGATTTTAACAATTCGTATTTATTCAATTTTACCATGAACTAAAGAATCATTTCACATTCTGTAATAAATATTTCATCTGTAAAACTTTGAAAAAAAATTGAAACGTTTTCATTTCATTAACTAATGAATAAGTGTTTAAATGTTCAGAAGACATAACTGTCACTAGGGGAACTGTTTATTTGAATAAAACCAATAAACAACTCAAAATTTTTTTTCTAACAAAAATTTATGTACGTGATTTATGAATGTCTGATAATACGAAATTCATGTCTGTTCTAAATGATTGATAACTAACAGTCTTGAATGAACAATATCAAAAATAAACGTATTTAAACAAATATAAATATATGTTGTTTCCACACACTATTTTATTAGGAGTTTAAATTAAAATAACCATTAATAATTTATATACATTTATATACGATATAATCCTACAGCAGAATGACTAATGGTCTTCTCTCTAATCTTTCACTACTAAATTAGATAGTACAACTAACGAAGATAGTTCTCGTGTAGCTTTTCGCGAAATTGAAACCAAACCAAATTCTACCACATATGGATCTAAATCCCGATGAAGCTGAACAAACATAGGTCCTACTTTCAGATAGTTGTATTTTAATAACTACATATTCCTCCTCCCATAGCAAAGTTATACATACCATTGTTTTATATGTGCTGATCAAAGCAATATTGTTAATCGGAATTAACTAAAGAAAGCACTTTACAGCACACGTTCCGTAAAAGTTGACTAACAGAATTAACGATGGATATATAATTCTATAATATAGTTGTAAAAGTAAGTTAACATATAATTAATGGGTTTCTGGAACGAAATATACTAAATGCTAAATTCGGTTTTGTGGATACTGCATACAACAAACACTTCGTTAGAAACAAGAATGAAACAAGTATGTTTTATGTACTTCTATGTATATTTATAATACTTTCTGAGCTCCTGAAAAATATATTAGTACTACTATAGCATTTTTCTTTTTTACAGCAGAGAAATTTACAAATGAGGTGTCAAAGTTTCCACCTTGTATCCGATATAGCAGACAACAGTAACGGTTTCGTGAATAAGATCGTGAATAAGGATTCAAACCAAACTTTATAAGCAGGCGTTTCTGGTTTGTCAACTCATTTCTTTGAACGTGCTCCTGAGAAATGAATTTATAAGAGCAAAAAATATGTTTCTATCCTAATTAGTAAGAACAAAATATCTGTATTTTGTTCTGTTAGTGTTAATTATTATTAGTTCTTAGTTTACGATCCATTGGTATACACTAAAATAAGATATACACTTGTAAGGACTGGAAAACAAAACTCACCGATTTTTCTTCACAAACTGTTCTGTTTCAAGTTTTCAACAGAAGTAACTTTTTAGAGTATTGCGCCCTCTTTTATAGTTGATTAGAGAAGACGTCAGAAGCCGAGACAGCAAAGAACACACACTAAAGTTTTGAATGTAAGACTTTAAACGAATTTTATTTTTATGAAACTTAACTTCGAACGAATTCTTTTTTTTTTATACGTCTCAGTAGAAACAAAAGAATTACGGACAGGAAACCGCAACTGTGTTAGTCTTAGCTTATTAGGCTTCCCTCCTACTCAAGCTCTTCAATTGTTATCCAGTGAATGATCAAATATATTTTTCTCTTGAAAGCACTAATCTTTCTACTTTTTGCAAATAGTAATTTCCTGAAGGAATTCCTACAAGAAACCGTATTTCTGTTTTTTAACTGGGGTGAAAAACCTGTTTCAGTTGGTAAATATTTTTACTAAAATTGCAACGTGTTGTCAGATCGTAAATAACTTGATTTCTTTCAATCTTTGAACACAATTTAATGAGCCTGTAGTTAACTACATGTATACAAAGTCCAATTTATTTATTCAATTAGAGGTCTTGGAGTTAGATTATTTATGGTATGAAATATTTTTCGTTACCCACAGTAATATAAAATGTCATTAAAATTGGACCAAAATATTAATTTCATGTCGTAGACTTTCGCTGAAAAGAAAACTATTAATATTAAACTTGTTATTTATGTAAACTCATAAGGGACTATTTGTTGTGTTCATCGTGTAGATTAGAAGCCTGGCTTTTACCATTTTAAGTTTTCAAACTGTTCCACTCGGGTACTTGACATTAGCTCATTGTGGGAGGATTATTACTTTCGAATTACGAGCTGATAAATTCTACATTTTCTTCACGGTGAGGATGTTAGAAACAGTCTTGACGTAACTAAGTAGTTAATGAGCCATGGTTTGCAATCCTTTGGGGGCATTAAGTGTGCTACAAGAGTGCAGGTCAAATCTTGCTATTTGATCAGACAGCTGTACTTCACGATTTAGCTGTCGTCATTATTTAATAATTACTTTCCTTGTTCTCTATCACTTCAGAATTAGAGATGGCTTTTATTAGATTACTCTTATGAAGTCTCTCGAGAAATTTAGAATCAAAGAAACGAAACATTAAAACGGGTAAAATCGACAACTAACAACCACAAAGCCTCTTTGACTTATTTCAGAACTATGAAACTTAAAATACTTCAATGCAATGAACCTTTAGGTGATACACTAGATGATATCTCAATGTGATTTTAATTCCGATCAAATATCACGGTCTAATGCCTTCTTGTAGTTCAGCATCATGTTTAAACTTGAATTTCGATACCCGCGGTGGGCAAATCAAAGATACATAATTGGGTAGCTTTGCGCCTAACGACCAACAAACATGTTTTAATATTAATACTACTTGGAAACATGTTTTACTAGGTAGCACAACGTTTCAGACAGAACGCTCCTCTTTAAATACACTAAAAATAAAAAAGAACTAGTTATTATTTTGAAAATGTGCTGGACCAAATAAATGTATCAAATGGTTGCTTTCTATTACCAACGTAGCTATGTTGTAAGCGATAGCAAACTAAAGTTATGTGTTGTGTGTTGTATAGTTTTTCAACCCATTTAATCTCAATTTCTCCCACTGTCCACTATAGGCTCTTATTTTGTTCTATATACAACGGAGCAATGAAATTAGTCATTCTATAAAAAACAACTTAAAGTGAAGAAGATATTCACATCTGTCAACTATCTTCAAGAATTCTGATTTATTTTTCTGACATCTGGATGAAACTCGTTTTTTTATATTTTACTTGTTATACTAAACAAACAACTTTCATAGTAATAATCAACATTTTTTATTTATTTATTTCTTCGATTCAAAATACTATTTAACTGTTAGATAACATTTGTTTTAATGAATCTACGTATATTGTTATTCCAAACGTGGCCCACATTGACTTAGAGTAGAAACTTTTTTGTTTTGTTTTTAACTCTTTACATTAGATTCCTGTTTTCGTCAATAACAATACGACAATGATTAGGTTCTTTCTTCAGAACATGTTCTGTATCTTTCAACGAGGCCATTCGTACAGATTGTAAAAACTATCATTTGGAAAGATTACACATCATTCATTTTTACAACGAAAAACAAATCGAGTCTTCTTGCAATATTAACTAAAATTATGCTACAAGTTATAAATATAAATCTTCTTTCAACTTTAGCTACTTTTATGACTTAGCATATATATCTCCAAACCACTATGAGTTACAGATATATCTAGTCTAGCCTTATAAAGATCATGGTTGAGGAGATAAATATATTATCCATCTTCAGCAACTCTATGAATATTATAAATTAGATCATTTTTCACCATAATTTTATTTTGCAAAATAGCAAAGTAATGTTAGTTCTGCTACTTGTAGTACAAACCAAATAATCTTCCACTCTCCAGATTGTTTGACAACAGAAGGTTAAGTTTACTAACAGGAAAGGCCAGCCATACCATGGGAAAATTTATATGTAGAGCTTTCATTCAACATTTACAAAGATAAATCCGAGTTATTTTCAATAATTAATAATTTATTTGTTTGTTGTTAAGCGCAAAACTACACAGTTAACTGTCTGTGCTATGCTCACCATGGGTATCGAAATCTGGCATTATAAGCCACCAGACTGACCACTAAGTCATTGGGGAGTTTATTTAGTGTGAAAAACAGCATATACACTGCCTCAATAAAGTTAACAGTTTAATTAGGGGTGTCGTGCAATAAAATGGTACACTATTTGTATGTTTTCTTGTGTGGCAATAATTCTAGGCTAAACTTACGGTGACAAACATAAAGCCCTATTAATTTAAGAAGACATATAGTTCAACCCTTAAACAGTACAGTGGACAAAAACAAACAAAAAACGCCTTTTAAAGTTATAAATTTAATTTTTAAAGTATTTACTTATATTTTACGGTATACAAGCAAACGTACCCGTCCCCAGTGACGAAAAAAAGTTTAAGTTAATCTAGTTAAAGTACTCTTTTCTCGTGACGAGAAAAGTTTAAGTTAACCTATCATTTAAAATTATTTTATGAACCTTAGTTAATCGTGTTTAACTCTTGGTTTTCTAAGAGTCAAGCTACTAATACTATCCACCAAGAAAATTAATTATGGAGCATTTTAGTCATGCTAAGAGCCGTTCAAGAAAAACATAACTACCTACATCTGTATTCTTTAAATTACGTCACATTATTCAAGTTTGTTCTACTGTCATTTAAAAAGTAAATGTTGAGCTTTGTCTGCGTGCGCAGCTGCTTAAAAGCAACGCGGGAAACAGTCGATGTAAACGTGGAACATAAGAACGCTTGGACAGACACAATCGCAATATGAATATATATATATATAAGGTAAGGATAGATATATAGTTCTATTTTAACACCCTTATCGCTCTCTAATAACTGTCTTTGAACAGTGGCTTCTTTTGATTTCTGTACATGTTTGCTGGCACTGCAAGATGACATTCAACTGACTTTAAACAGCAGTGGTACTACATAACAGCTCCAATAAGCTACACCCTTGTGCAAATTAATTAAAACAAGACGGAATATTACGATGTTTTCAATTTTTTTGCGTTTTATTCCTGAGAATCCAAAAATTACTCACAAAATAATACATGATATCACTGCCTTTATTTTTCAGATCATTAATCCGCTTTGGCATCGAATCCACGAGCTGACTGCAATCTTTACTAATTTTTGGATCGCGGTACCACACCTCAATTATGGCCTCAATTAGCTTATCTTTCGTAGTACAGTCTTTTCCCCGAAGTCTTTCTTTACAAAACGCTCAAAGGTTTTCAATAGGATTTAAGTCCGGAGAGTTTCCAGGCCAGTCCAGCACCTTTATTCCGTTGTAGTCATAAAATTCTTTACAAATTTCGATGTGTGGCACGGAGTCAGATCTTGCTGGAAAATGAGAGATCCATCTGGAAATCTCCTTTTCAATTCTGGAACGACTGTTATCTGCGAAACTTCGATGTACTGTGGTCCTCGCATCATACCTTCTACGATATGTAAGATTCCGACGCCATATTAGAAAAAGCCCCAAAAACATCTTCTTCAAGGGTTTTACGAACTGATTGATGTGAGATTCTCGAAGTTTCTCACCTGGAGATCTGCAAACATGCAGATTACTTTGACCCTGTACGAAGAAATGAGTCTCGTCACTGAATAACACCTTCCTTTATTGTTCTTGCGTCCAGTTCTTGTATTTCAGACACCATTGATACCGTTTTTTCTTCATTGAGCTGATAAGAAGTTGTTTTTTGGCTGGTCTCCTTATCCTTCAAACGCAATTTCGAATGACGTAACATTCCTCAAAATTTCGTCATATATTCCAAAAATAGATCGACCGTGCTGCAAAAGACAGCTAACGACGCCGTCTGTGCGAAAAAATGACTATTAAAGGAAATCAGCGGGTCCAGCGAGCCTATACCGGCCGCCATGCTGAAAATATTGTAAAATGACCATTTGTTTCAATTAATTTGTACAAGGGTGTACTCACAGGTTAACTACTGAGTACAAATGAGGAGGTCCGGCATCGACAGGTGGTTAAGGCAGTCGAATCGCACAGTTCGAATCCCCGTCGCACCAAATATGCTCGCCCTTTCAACCGTATGGGCGTTATAATGTTTCGGTCAATCCCACTATTCGTTGGTAAAAGAGTAGCCCAAGAGTTGGTGGGGCAGTAATAACTAGCTGCATCCCCTCTAGTCTTACACTTCTAAATTAGGGCCGACTAGCGCAGATAGCTCTCGTGTAATTTTGCGCGAAATTCAAAAACAAGCAAATAAGGATAATCCTGTAACAATAATTTAATACAGTTTAACATGTAGTCTCACGAACTAGGTGATTCCATTTTATTAACATTTAAATGGGAAGATACGATTTATTAACATAGGGAAAAGAAATTGTAAACAAAGGATACACTCGTGGTTCAAACACAAAATTCTGACAATCAAAGAGGGGACGATATTTAAACAGTGTTCGGACATGAAAGCAAAACTTTTAAAGCAATGTTGAAAACATTGGTGTTTCCTCTTCCCTTACCTTAAGCACTCAACACCGTATATTTAGCTTCCTGGGAAGTTTTTTATTTGCATATTATCAACAAAAAAAGAAATTTTAACAATTAATGTTCAAAAACGTATGCATAATATAAGGTAAAGATTCTTTTTATGCGCCTTATATTAAAATAGCAACAGTAATCTATGTCATTTTTCTGTGTAAATAAGAGCTAACTGATATTCTTATGACTTCCGTGTATATTATTGCAAATGAACCGCATTAAATATGTTTAGTATTAAAATAGCATTGATGGAAGAGATATACAGGTTGTCCAAAGTGTAGTAATATTATATCATGTCATTTTCTTTTAGAATCTTCATATAAATAGGTGGTTACATTACTAATTTGAATTTTGGAAAATTGATATACAGCTGTTATTTATTAACACAGTTAGCATTATAAAAGATGGTAAAGAGTGGAGGAATACTTATATACTTGATAATAGTGTGCCCTCATTACAATGGTGGAGTTATACAATGTCACTAAATTAATATCCTCGTAATTATATTATGAAACAGCACAATAAACCTGTAATCTCTACTTCTCTTCAGTACCATACGATTAGAAGTGTACATTAAAAATATGCCCATAAATAGGCAAGTAGAAATTTGTTTGTTTTTGCTTGTTTTTGAATTTCGCACAAAGCTACTCGAGGGCTAACTGTGCTAGCCGTCCCTAATTTTTCAGTGTAAGACTAGAGGGAAGGCAGCTAGTCATCACCACCCACCGCCAACTCTTGGGCTACTCTTTTAGCAACGAATAGTGGGATTGACCGTTACATTATAATGCCCCCACGGCTGAAAGGGCGAGCATGTTTGGCGCGACGGACAAGTAGAAATATTTAATATTTTTAATCATATATTCTTTAATGTTTTTCTCCTACTTGTATAATTTTTTTATTTTCTATAATTAAAAGTTGTGATTAATATACGCTACTGAATATGTCCGATTACCTTTTAAATCTCTCAAACTGGATTGTAAATAATTAAAGCACAACTTAGACTTAACAGAGTTAAAAGCCTACGAGAAAATATATGCCGTAATCTTGAGGATCTAACCGTATTTTTTTATCTCCCAGAAGCGGTTTGATTTTAGTAAGTATACTCAATGGTTCACCATAACGATGTTTACAAATCGGCCGGAAAAGTCAAAATTTTCAAACATGCGCTACAGAGATTGGTTATAAACTACAATAAAAACATAAAATAATGCTTGCTATTATAAGTAAAGAAGGTAAATAATTGGAAAACAACGTTTTTTTGCATGTTATTGAACAAGACGTGGTCGTTTGATTAGCGTGCGTGGCTATAAACAGAAATGTTCAAAGTATGCCTTGTGATGCTGCCAAACACTCTACATTTTGAGCTACGCAGCTGTGTTAGTATTATGATTTAAAATAGCCTGAAGTCATATAGAAGTTAATTAAATGTCGAGATCTATTAAATTTATTATATTTGTCAACAAGGTTGACACACACAGTTTTCTTTTTAAAACAAATATATTTTAATATACAAACTAAAATACTAAAATGTATCTGTTAACCTGAAGATGACCTAAGAAGGTTGAAAGATTGTTCTCTGCTTTATTAATAAAAGTGTTAATACCCACACTAGCTGTTCTGAGATACATTTTTACTTCAAGTGATTTTCTTGCCTTCATGACACAAAAATACAATGATGTTTCGTATTTGCAAAAGTTTTATACATTTATATGCAAAAGATTTATAACTTTACATACAAGATTGACTTTTCTATCTGATCCAGAGCTTCCTTGATATCCTATCGATGGTTCACGATGGTTGTATTAATTTCGAGTTGATATCGGCATAATTCACTTAACGCGGAGCTAACGAGCTATTCGCTAGTTACGCGTGAGTTTTCACTGCTGAAGTTATGTAATATCTTCACTATTATTTACATACACACATAGTACATTGTTGATTCTCATATTCGAGAATCTTTTACAGCGTTACTGAACCGAAGGTAATTTCGCAATATCTGTTTAACAGTGTTAGTAACATGCATCATAAATGCAGAAAAATCAAAGGCCTTCAAATAACATTTACAAAACACGTTTAAGATACATCATAACCCAGACACGAATACACAATTTTATAATAAAGTAAACAACTACGTAACAAATAATATAGAATTATTTAAACCATATTTCCCAACTAACACAAACGACATAAACATCAACACAGCAAACGACTCCAGAACTAAAGTGTTAACAAATAAAATAACTGAACAAGAATTCAGAGATGTAATCACAAAGACAAAAATACAAAACTACGGGAGTAGATGGTATATAAGCTATCTTACTCAAAAAGCATTCCAAAATGATTTGAGCACCTAACAGCAATCTGCAACTTATCACTAAACTCTCTATATATTCCAGTTTCTTGGAAGAATGTTAACGTATTAATGTTCCATAAAGAAGGAAGGCCAGCGAATAAACCAAATAGCTACCGCCCAATCAGCCTGAACGGCTGCGTAGGCAAAATTCTCGAACGAAAATCAGCAATAGACTCTCCACATTCCTGGAGATAACATCAAGATTGCCTGAAGTACAAAATGGATTCAGAAAATTCAAACAACCGATCACTAAGTTAGACTAACTGAATCCATAGTAGATAGTTTTAATAAAAGAGAATGTACTATCGCTTGCATTCTTGACATCAAGAAAGCTTTCGATACTGTACAGAACAACGGTCTCTAGTTCTGAATGATAGAAATGGAACTACTGCGTGGAATTATCCACTGGCTCCCAAACGTTTTAGAAAAGAGAAAATGTAGAATAAATTTAGAGGGAACCTTCTCAGAATTAGTTACTCCAGAGTCAGGCGTCCCTCAAGGAGGAGTAGATAGTCCTATCCTCTTCATCATGTTTGTTAACAATATGCCTCTGAATGATCGAAACTATGGACACTCGTCACAGTTCGCTGATTATGTAGCAGTCTCGAAAAGTGTCCCCATACCATCAAAAGCAGCTACAAATATACAACTCCAATTAAATATAATAAGTGAATACTGTCAAAAATATAGTACTAAAATCAACATACTAAAGACCCAACTAGTGGTTTCACAAAATTGAGGAAACACAAGAACAATCAGAGTTATATGTGAACGGAACATTTCCTCAAACTGCTACATCCGTCAAATTTCTAGGCTTAACATACAACTCAAAATTAACATGGACAAACCACCTAAATAATATTAGAACCAAAATCTGTTACCTGCTGTTGCTCTACTGTTTTTATCAGTTAGAGCAACAGCCGATAACATATTAAGTTTATAAAACATGTATACAACCCGTAATTGACTATGCAGTCCCAGCACAGGTAAACCTAACACCAAACCTAGTACAAACAAAACTATAAACAATACAAAACACGTTACTTATAACAACATATAAAGTCCCTAGAACTACTTCCTCCGATATCATGCGCAAATATTCAAACTCAGAAATAGTAACATAGCACATTAAATTATTTCGAGAAAAATTAGAGAAAAAATGATGCGAACGAGACAGATACTGCATAAATGATGATGATAGTCCAAAACATATATCCCTAGTGAATATTTATAAGAAATAAAAACAGGCAACCTAACTACTAGACAGAACTCCACAATAGTTATGGACGTAATTGTAAACATAGAAGGGTATTTATGTAAATGTTCTTAATATAAGCCTATAACCTTTGAAAGTGTAAGATAATATGGAACTGTTTAAGAGAAATAGTATCTGTAAATAGAACATGGACATTCCCATGAGAAGGATCGGAGTAAGTGCGGTTTACTTTGGCTCTCATGTTGCATTTATAAATAGATTTAACAGAAGCTGAGCGCCAACGTACAGCAGGGAGGAAGAGGTAAATATGAACCTGACCCCTAAATACCGACAAAAGAGAGTTACATGCATTTTTAAATATATATATACATTTAACTAAAACAAACATTGATATTAAAATAAATATATAATAGTAAATCCGCCACGTGTGTTACAAGAGTAACTCGCTGATAACTTTGTTGCTATCCCTGGTAAGTAGTTTTAAGCTAGGGCTGGTTATACTTGAACCAAAGGAATCTCAGATATAGTCTACTCGCATATTGTAATAGGTGCGGTTCAGGTTCAAAATACAAATCATTTTTAGTAAGCTTTTTTATTTTAATTAAACTAATTGGTGAAATCTTACCTGGTGAAAAGTAATTACTGTGCGCTAAGGGTATTCAAAGCAATATGTACAAGTAAAGTAAAACTTTTCAAAAACTGAAGTAAGTGTTGGAATAGTTAATACCAATCCTTCAAAAGCAATGCAAAATAAATAGTAGGGATGACATTTGCATCATTTCTACTACACTGCGTGTTGTGCTATTTAGTAGGGATGATGCAAATGAGAGGGGCATTAGTAAAGTTTGGGTTGGTTTGTTTTGAATTTCGTGCAAAGCTACACGAGTGCTGTCTGCGCTAGCCGTTTCTAATTTAGCAGTGTAAGACTACAGCTAGTCATCACCATCACCGTCAACTTTTGGACTATTCTTTTACCAATAAATAGTGGGATTGACTGTCACATTATATTGCCCTCACCTCTGAAAGAGCGAGCATGTTTGGTGTGACGAAGATTAGAACCCGCGACCCTCAGATTACGAGTCGAATACATTAACCACATGGCCGTGCTCTTCAGTAATGTGAAACATAGTATACATTTATGCAAGTGATATTATTACAAAAATATCAACATCTCTTACTTTATTCACCGTCTGAAGTGTTTTTCTCTGCGAAGTATTTAGAGTTAAATTTGTTTTGGCAATTAGTTTTTCCTTGTCAGAATTGCTTGGTTATAATTACGTTTAACTTTTTTGGATCATCAAAAACACTAAACAATTATCACGCTCCACATTTTGGGTGTGCAATGAAAAATCAAATCCACAAGACTTTGCTTTGATATAATGTAGAGTAGATCAATAGTAAAATATTTACTCGTATATTCAATATTATAGAATGATGTTATATCTTCAGAGATACAGTAGCACATGTACGTAATAAGATCAATATGGTTATATTCTATACGAAAAAGAAAAGTTTTGGAATGTTTTGAACAAGCTATACCATTGTGAGCTATTATGCAACTCTTGCAAAATATTCAAACTACGCTAAAAATCAAAATAATTCACCAAATATAAAGTTCAAAGTTTTAGAAATATTATCAGAAACATATGTAAACAACAGATATATTATAATTTCTAATACGCAGTCGGAAACACTGTACACCGTATAAGATATGTATAGCTCTTGAGCTTTTAGGAGAAGAACAAAAATCAACAAGCAGTGATAAGTTTCTCTTAGCAATACATTTTATTACTACTTCTACCATAAGACTATTTAGTCTTTTCTAATCCTATTTACAATGTTACTGCAATAGGTTTACTAATTATTTAAATAAATGTAAGTATTACTATTCTTAGACATAACCAGTCTCTTCTATAAACTTTAAATTTTATATAATTTATGATAGTCAAAATAGATATGAGATGCCCTTAAAACTGACCAGAATTAAAGGGCTGAAGTCTTCAGAGTTCCTATGTCCATTCATGGTGTACTTTTTCTCCACTGTCTTGAGCTTCGTTGTCTGTGAACTCGAGAAGTCTGGAACCTTCATCTAAACAAACGCTCAGTGAAGGTGTCGTACTCTTTGGGCAAAAGGCATCCGATCTTACAGAATAATGGTAATGACCTGTCACTGGATGTGATTCTTCATCTTCACGTTCATCAGTGTTTCGGTGAGGCACGTTCAACTTGAGATTATTCTGTTGTTTTGATGTCTGATCATCATTCTCTGTGTCCTTTTCTTGAACCCTGATCATCAAGAGCTTCGGTGACACTAGAATTACCGTTTCTGTCCCTTTCTTGTGTTAATGACTTGATTGAACGGGATCGTTTCGAAGTACCATTAACAGAATCAGGTTGCTGAGGATATTGAATCTTTTTGCAGTAGGTGTAAAATGTGAGGGCTAAGTAGATGGCCTACCAGAATAGTTAGAGTTTTTACGAGTTGACACCCTATTTGGAGGACTTCCCGAAGCAGTGACCTGTCTGTGACTGCCAGGACCTCTTCCTCCCTGTGTTTGACTAGTATCGAGTTCATCCAGAAACACAAACATTCGAACTGGACATTTTAACAGTGACTCGTCATGTGAAAGTTTATCCAGGATTTCCGATGATACTAGATAAAGATTTCAAAGTGCTCATAAAGATCAAATATTTATCATGTTCTATATACTTAACAATTATAAATGAATCTTAAAGGTTTTTGAATGTTCTAAATATTCATTCAAATTTTCTCTCAATAACCACCTTTTCTCTACAAACAGTGAAAGAATGTAAAGATGCAGGATGTTATGAACTAGACCACATGCAACTGTTCCTTTTCTCTTTTATACTAAGCATATGAGGTTAAACTAGGAAGTGGATGTTTCCTCCCCGTCAAACACAATTTGTTTTACTTCTGCTAGTACTTAAAAAACGAAAAAACACCCTAGCATTCTACATAATGGTCCACCACATTAGTGTCCAGGTATTGGGTATTTGTTTTGGAGCTACAATTTTTTCATTTATGTACTTATCTTATTAACAAAATGTACAATCAGACATTGTTCACAACAAAGCAATTATCCCCACATAAAATCAGACATTGTTGATAGCAAAGCATTAACTTCCTTTGCTTGTTTCAGTGTCCACTGAAGTTCTTCTTTCTCCATAGATAATCGAGACTTTGATTTAATCTCTTTCTCAAACTCTTACTTCAGGTGTTGACTTTCACTATTTAACTGTCTGCAAGTTGAAATATGGAAGTCAAACTTAGTCAGACAACAGTTACTATCTAGCGTTTTTTTTTAACAAAGCGAAACAGATCTAGTTTGTTCTTTGTACAAGTTAATCTTATTGTATTCTTATTTTCATGACATATATTGTCAGAAATAATATCTGACAACTGATGGATTATAAACCAGGTACAAATTATTTTAGTATAGAACTATTTCTGGCATGTTAGACAGCTAAAAATACCCAGTTTTTAGCCAATGCTTAAACTAAGGGATTTTCAGTGATGGAACAAATATCATATCTTAATGTATAATATACAGTTTCAGAGCAAAACCTGTTTTATATTGGTGGTTGTGTTAAAATCGTTCCATGCTTTTGTAGATATAGTTTTATTGAAAACAAGTAACCTCCACATGCATGCATTACATTATTTGATCCTTAAAGATGTGATGTTTACATAGTCTGTAACAACATAACAAGTCTAGGTAGTTGTTTGATTATAATAATGAGCTTACATAGCTCAAAGAAACAAGTTTATAATCAAAGTCATTGGTGGAATAGGTGTTCTATTTCTATTTCTTTAGTAATTAAGTCATAAATATAGTTAACAGTAATTTTATAGAAGTCACGAGAGTAATCATTAAAATGTCACTATCTGCTGAGCTGTCGTAATAATTGATCTTAGAACCTGTCTACAGTAAAAGTTGCTGTTGTTTTATTTTAGAATTAATTTGTGATTTTATGTTTAATAAACATTATAGTTTTAAGGTTTCTATAATTTACTTTCAGTATTGTCAAATTATAGAAGACTGAATGGAGTCAGAACATGGTTAAGGTATGGTCTAAGATAGATACTGAAAAAAGTAAATTAAAATTATCGAATTATTTGATTGAAACTAAAAATAATTCATAGATTACTTAAGACAGTTATCTAACTAGAAACACTTATTGTAATAAAAACAACAAAAGTTAAACCCATAATGAACTGAATCACTTCTAATGACACTCTGATGGGATATGTTAAGCCTCATTATGACATTATGTTGGATGAAATAAAGATAAAATAAATCATATTAAAGAAGTTAACACTACTGTTTTCCCTGATTATGTTAAACAATTAGATACAAAAAGTAACTTAATCTAAACTGGATATATTCTTATTGGATTATATTTGAAACAAATACACATAGTTATGGTTAATTCATCTGTGTCAAGGAAAATGTGGTTCACTACACAGTTACACTAAATGAATAACAACAGCTGGCACCAGCTTTTTGTGTCAAGAAGAAAGCAATAAAATGTAATATCAAATTAAAATAATAAAGGTTCTTACAAATATTTGTTGTTTTAATTTAATTTTTAACAATAACGATATCAATGCAAATAAACTTGAAATTAAATCAGGAAAAGACACTCCTTAATTATGATTGTGTTGTTTGCTGTTTGGTCATACTTTTACAGTTAACCTGTAAACTGGTAATCGTATTTGATCACAACTTCAAATGATTTAGTTCACTTTGGACTTAGCAGTAGTCTGTTTACTGGAACTCCTATTACCTCTCAATTCGAACTTTCTCGTCCAACATAGCTTCTAAATCTTCATTTCTTGCCTTCAGCTTCTGAATCTCTTGTCTTGCAAATGGTAACTTCTCCAACTAGTGATTTAATAAAAAAACTAGACTTTAATTTAAAATATAAACAAATAAATTCGTTTGCATATTCTATAATAATGTAACAATTCTAAAAGATGGCTCTTTTATCCAGCAACATATATACTATTCAAAAAAAGAAACGCAAAAGGGATATTTTTGTTATTTTAAAGAGAAATATATGTAATAACGTTACAAGCTCAGAGTATGCGATGTTACATGTGTTAAGGCACTGATTGTCAGACCAAAATGACAATAAAAGTTGTGCACGTTGAAAACGGAGAAAAACATCGGATTTTTCGCCAAAACGCATTCGTATCCAATAAATTTGTTTGAGAGATCTGCATGTTCTGCAAGTGCAACATGTGCAAAATCCATATAAAAGTGACGGGTTCTCGGTTTCCATAGTTCAGTGTTAAGCCACCGACACGCAATACAGTTACGCCAAGACTGACTGAAGCACAACGCAACAACGCTATTGGTTGATTGGAAGCAGGCGAATCTCGATCAGATGTTGCCAGAGCTGTGAATGTCCACCCAAGCACCATCACAAGGCTATGGAATCGTCACCAACAACATGGATAAACTTGTGACCGTCCACAATCTGTCAAACCTCGTGTGACCACACTCGCACAAGATCGCTACATCCGATAACGTCACCTTCGGGATAGGACCACCACTGCGACGTCTACTGCCTCAACCATACCAGGGCTACGTAGGATTTCCGATCAGACCGTACGCAACGTCGACGAGATTCTTAGGCCCCATGTGCAACCCATCATGGTGAACGTCAACGACGTTTTTCAACATGACAACGCCCGTCCTCACACAGCCTGACTCACCACTGTCTTCTTGAGACACCACAACATCAACGTTCTTCCCTGGCCCTCCAGATTACCAGATTTAAACCCCATCGAACATCTTTGGGACGAGTTGGACCGACGTCTGCGATGGCGACAACCTCAACCGCAGACACTATCTCAGCTTGCAGCAGCTTTGCAGGCTGAGTGGACAGCCATTCCACATGATGTGATTCGTCATCTCATTGTTTCCATGGGCAGGAGCTGCCAAGCAGTTATTGATGCTCACGGGGGGCATGACGTTGAATGACGTTAAACTTCAACTAGTGAGCGTGGACTTCGCCTTTGCAGACTTTGGATGTTCAGCAGTGAATGTGTAACGTTTCACACATGTCATACAGAACTACCCGGAATAAACTTGTTATCAATTTGTCTCAAATTTTGCCTTTTGCGTTTCTTTTTTGAAGAGTATATATATATATATATATATATAGTCTCGAATAATGTAACAAGCCTATATGGCTCACTGATCCAAACAATATGTTGTTTCTATTTGACTATACTTACATAGGTAATAAATCTACATAGCTGTTTGATTGTAATGGTGAACTATTTTGTTTAACTATGTTTACATAGTTTATAATATAAGTCTAGATCACTATTTGATCCTAACAATGTGAAACTGTGTTACTTAACCCAATGCAATAGTGTAGCATAGCTGTCTATATTTCTTTGTTTTTAGATATTTAAAGCCTAAATAAATATTGCAACAAAAATACAATAAAAAAGTAAAAATAACCTCTTTCTGCACATGCAGGTTTTCTTTATGAAGGCGATGTGTATCTGCAACCTTGAACTCGAGTACAGTTTGAAGGCTTTCTAATTCTTTCTCAAGATAACATTTCTCATCAAGAACCCTCTGCAAAGAAAATTTATTCCTTTTATTTCAACACGTATAACTAATAGTATGTTTGATGATGTAGTTTTACTCACACAGATGTGTTTTTATTTGGAACGAGTTGGTAGTAAGTGGCTAAATGGTTCATTATTGTGAATTCAAAAGTCTATAGTTTGCAGCCAGTTGCTGCAAGATCTCGTTTTTTGTTCCATTGGTGTATTATAAGTTTGATAATTATATGCTTATATTATATTAGAGTAACCTAGTAGTTGACTGTAGATTGTTGTTGACTGTCTTCTATACTTCTAGTTTATCAGTTCAAAGTTAGGGACCACTAGAGCAATTAGCCCTTTTGTAGCTTAGTGCAAATATTCATAAAAAAAACAAACAAACAAACATTGTAGCCTCTTTTCTTATACATTTATATGTAAGTAATGATATGATCATCCATGATTTAGTATGTTATTTATGTTACCCTTCATATTAGTGTGTTTTTATTTTTTGTTTAAAACACAATAAAACTCACTAATGATATTAACATATCACACCATATTTAAGTGTTTTCTGTAGATAAATCCACTTACTTTTTTTGAGTGTGTGTTGTTTGTTGTTGTTTTGTTGTTGTTGTTGTTTTTTTTTTTTGGGGGGTTATAAAATCATTAACATACACGGATATTAAAAATATTCCATTATTTAGTGTACAAAAAAATGAATATTTTAGCAAACATTAGCTTGTCACATCAGCAAATTTCTGGAAATGTATCTCTTTCATAAAATTACTCCACTAGAGGGCATTAAAATAATGAAGTAAAAAAATAATATCATTACCGGGTAGCTGCCCGACCAAGTTAAGCGACAATGAATCTCATCTATCAGGCTTTGTTGTTAAAACTCAATACCGATGAAGTTTACCTATTTCTAAAGTCCTGGATTTGGTTATAAACAATTTCAGTTTATGATGACAAATACAACATATTGGAGAATGAAATGGAAATCATTCTTAAAAAACAAAACACACTTACCAGTAATATACAAGTTGATTTCGAAAATTATATATTTTATTTATGCCATGTTGCTTGTAAGACATTCTTAAGAAAAGAAGTTTAAAATAGAAAAGTTAATAATATGGAATATCTTTTATTTCAAGAAAACAGAAAATTAAGCCATAGAAATATTTTTTGACATACTTACTTCAAAGTAGGAAAGTTGAAATAATTTTAGTATTGTTTCCACAAAATTGGTAATCAGTTGAAAAAAAAAAAACATCCAGACAAAATGTTGTAAATGAATCTCTAATTTTATGAAATAAAGTTGTATATTATCATTTTGATTACCGGATTAAAACTGTAGTTATTTAAAAATGCTCTTCAAAGTGTCTATCTCATTTCTCAACTTTTATTTGCTATTCTACACAATGAGCTAGTTACGATCTGCCCACCACAGGTGATGAATCCCAATTTTTTGTGTTATAAGCCTGCAAAATTATCACTGATCCACTGAAGGCCCTATTCTAGTAGCCAGATACTAGTAGCAGATCATACCTGTAGTTTAGTGTCAGTGTCTCCCTGCAGATTGCTTTCCATCTTCTTCTGTAGGTCTTGTAGCTGCTGCTTTAAGATCTCAAGAGCTTTCTCATGGTTCTCTGAAGCCTGTTGCATCTGTTTTGCAAAGCCGTTCTCTAATTTTATTAAAAAGAAAAACAAAGATATTGCAGAACCACTCAACAAATACGGCCATGACAAAAGCCATCTCGATATCAATTTTTATTTTTTTGCGTTTGCCTTTAAACCTCGTACCTGAGCATTAACATCATTTGATGATAGCTAATTTTTAATAAATGTTTTAAAAATCTAACCAAGCTGTAACAGACAAACAAAACCTTTTCCTCTCCAGTGATATAATAAGGATTATATGCTATACAAATGTAAAACTCAGTGCTACTAAGACTTTCATACAAAGGTATGTATTTTAGCTGACACACCTAAGAGAAATTAATCATTATTCAGGCCTAACTTCAGATTTTCTGTGGATCTGGAAAGAATGAGTTACGATGTGACTGGTGCTAACTAAAGGAACAGTTACTGACAATAAATATGACTAACGTTAACTGAAGGAATATTTACTGACAACAAGCATAACTGATTTCAACTGAAGGAATGGTTACTGACAACAAATATGACCGATGTTAACTGAAAAAAGTTACTGACAACAAATATGACTGATGTTAACTGAAAGAATGGCTACTTACAACAAATATGACTGATTTCAACTGAAAGAATGGCTACTGACAGCACACATGACTAATGTTAACTGAAGGAACATTTACTGACAACAAATATGATTGATATAAGCTGAAGGAATGGTTAGTAACAACTGGTAGCTCATCCTTTTAAAATACTCCTCATAATTTTGAAATTTAAGAATAGACTTTCAACATTTTTACCAACAGTCAAAAGTGTCATTAACAATACAAATAATTAATCCTAATATCCAACTTGCCATTATGAGTCATAACTAAAAAATTTCAGTGAGTTGCGACTGAAAGATTAGGAAGAGAAAGCAAGAAGAAAGTGAAAACCCTAAGACGTCCGCTGAGAAAAACTTGTAATTATATCTGTGTTAATGAGGAACAATTAATGTACAAATAAAGACAAAAAATACAAAACTTTGAAACAGATGCTGAAGTAAATAATGATAAGTTATGTAAATAATATAAATAATAATAAATAATGGTAAATAACGTAAATAATTATCTTACAAAGGTCAAAAGGTGATATCACGAATCTTGGTTTGCAGGAATTGAAGGAAGCGTAAAAAAGCACTTTTCACTGCAAAATCTTTGTGACAATATATGGGAGAAAATCGAGCAGCAGACAAAGGGGTAAAGCAGTTATAGAGCAGAGTATTAGAAGGAATTGCTGTACCAAATCAAACAGAGAAATTATACTGGGAAAGTGTTGCAAATCATAACAACAGAATAAAGGACTCAACTGATGGAACAAATTCACGAGTTGACTGTGCAAGGACACCTAAGAGCAAAGAAGATAGCAGATACATCCACTAGTAATCTCCATTGGCCAGGAATCATTAGAGATATGAACAGATTTTGCTGGCCACGTATTATCTGCCAAAGGACGATACCAGGAGGAGAGGGTGTTTGAGGTGTTACTGGGGGAGATTTATTAATTAAAGATTAATTAATAATGTGATTAATATATGGTGAACTGCAAATTCTTAATCAATATCTAAGTCATACTTTATTTAATTAACTATTAATAAATTAATTAGGTGATGAACATATATGTGGTATGCAAAATTAAATTAATTAATATATAAGTTTGAATAATAACCAAATTTAATATGAAAATTTTCTCAAATACTTAATATGAAAGTCCATGTTTTTCCAAAAACGAGAATGTTTTGGCAGCATAAAAAGATCATGTCACTAATGCCAGAGGGCGTGCTGCTAGAAGTGATGCCATGACCACAAGACGAAGTGTCAACATTGATCTTTTCATAGTATAACACTAGATTTATATTTTCGCTTTTTGAGAGCCTACCCTGCTAGTACAGTGGTATGTCTACAGTATGTCTCAGCAGAGAGCCCGAAGTGGCTTTGCTGGAAGAAGACACACACTCGCTTTTCGAGTCATTTTAAAAGGCTCTTCTGACTGAAAATAACAACATATTATGATTTTAGTAAGTGTAGTTTTACTGTATTGTAAAATAAGAGTACCGATATATGGCATATTTTACATTTTCAAATAGATTATTTTTTTATTTATATAAAACTTCACTATGTTTCATGCAGGTATATGTTAATATGTGTTACACAATGACTCAATGAGACTGAAACAATTAGTAACATCTTACGTCTTACAAAGTTGGATGGTGTTTCTAAAGGAGAACAGCGTTGTTATGTATTTCCATACGGTTACATAGAGAAGTTAACCTTTTTCAATTTCCACTGATAAATTTAATTACATTATATTTGTTTTATAAAGAGAGATAGGTGTTCCTACATGCAGATTGCGTTATTAATTTATTATGTAATATGACATGATTATGGCTTTCACTTCTATATTTCTGTGGACTTATAATGCTAGAAATTAAATTTAGGTAAGCGTGATGGGCAGCCACAGATAGCCCATTGTGTATTTGTGTAGCTAACTTTAAACAAAAATAAACAAACAGTTCTACATTTAATTTGCATGGCACAGTTTTGCATTTATAACGTTTCATAGGTATAGCACTTATCGATAACAAATTAGTTTACATTTCTATAATTTATATATTGTATAACATATATTTGTAATACACAAAAATAAATCTGAACAAAAATCAAAGACGCTGCACCAATTCAAGGGATCCCCAGGATATAAGCTATAATGAGGTATATAAACTGTACTCTAGATTTTGAAGGTGGAAACACTGACTGTCACTTTCAACCTCCACTCGCCAGTCTCACATGAAGAAAATTAAGAACAATAAAATAATCAAAATTAATTGAAATTAGGAAAGCGAGATGAGGGTGTTCGAGCCCATGACGTCCCACATCTATAACACCCTTTACTACCAGCAAAATATTGTGGGAAAGTGACTGCTCTCCAAAGTAAATAAAAAGAAATCAAAATAATAACATATCACCACATATCACACCATATTTTTATTCGTAAATACTTTGAGTTAGTAATTGACTATTGTCGAGAAACTTTGTTTGTAGTTAAGCACAAAACTACACAACGTGCTCTGACCGTTACATGTATCGAAACCTGCTTTATAGCGTTGTAAATTCTGAGACATACCACTGTGCCACTAGGGAATATGTGTCGAAAAACATGCAACTTTTTTCTAGATGCATACAGTAAAACTATTAATCATTTTTCCCCATATTTGTTAATATTTAAAGTATGTGATTACTTTTCGATGTTCAATGTATACAATTATTATAGTTTCAATGTTGATGATACAATAGAACTACAGTTCTTTTCAAATCAGACCGTTGATTCCTTGCACCATTCTTTACATTAATTAAACGAGTTAAACTGTATTAAGTTTGGGAACTCGCAACAATAAAATCAATTAAGGAATCGGCGCATTGAGGTAGCAAGGTAGCTATAGAAGTAATTAAGATAAAGGAGAAACTTGATTGGTGGATTAAGGTCTTTTGTGAATCATGACAGGATCTTAGAGTTCCACGGTGAGAGTGAATATTTTATACTAGTTATAAAAACACACAAAAATGAAATATTTATTTTTGCTAGTAAAGGTCTTCGTATTATTTGCACTAATAGCAACACATTAATGAAATTTAGTTAAAGGTTTAAATTGCTCATACTCGGTGATGAAGTGAGTTATTATCTACTCTCGTGGAAACCAGTCTCTCACGTGAGGTTCTTTGAAGTAGTAGATGCTTAGAACTGAATCATGCAATAATGCCAACTGGTTTTGTTGCTCTTGGTCAAACAAGGTACAAGAATGACCTTTTAGAATAACGTGGCTGCTGCACGCAACACAATCATATTCCTGTTACACCCTTGTGCAAATTAATTGAAACAAATGGTCATTTTACAATATTTTCAGCATGGCGGCCGGTGTAGGCTTGCTGGACCCGCTGATTTCCTTTAATAGTCATTTTTTCACACAGACGGCGTAATTAGCTGTGTTTTGCAGTACGGTCGATCTATTTTTGGGATATATGACGAAATTTTGAGGAATATTACGTCATTCGAAATTTCGTTAGACTTTCCTCAAAAATGATGCTATTTGTTTTACTGCTAATCAGTCGTCTTTCAACAGTCATACAGAATAGACGTGACTCCTAGAAAGCGTACAAAGATTGTGACACTGCACGAGCAAAACCGGCATGACTTATAGGGAAATCGCGGACGTTGTTGGTGTTAGCCTATCTACCGTCAGCGATGTAATCAAGGCTAATATGAAAACGGGATCTATCACTCCGAAACGTAAAGGAAGATGTGGCCGAAAAAGGAAAACAACGCCAAGAGACGACGCGTACGTGGTTAGGGAGAGTATGAAAGATCCACGGAAAAGAAGTGACGCCATAAAAAGAGATTTGGAGGGTAAAGAAATAAAAGTCAGCTCTTCAACGGTTCGTCGTAGGCTTCTTGATGTCGGTCGAAGGGCAAGGAGACCAGTCAAAAAACAAACTTCTTATCAATTCAATGAAGAAAAAACGGTATCAATGGCGTCTGAAATACAAGGACTGGACGCAAGAACAGTGGAGGAAAGTGTTATTCAGTGACGAGACACATTTCTTCGTACAGGGTCAAAGAAGTCTGCATGTTCGCAGATCTCCAGGTGAGAAACTTCGAGAATCTCACATCTATCAGTTCGTAAAATATCCCTTGAAGAAGATGATTTTGGGACTTTTTCAGCTACTATGGCATCGGAGGCTTACATATCGTAAAAGATATGATGCGAGGGCCACAGTACATCAAAGTTATGCAGAGAAGAGTCGTTCCAGAATTGAAAAAGAGATTTCCAGATGGATCTGGTATTTTTCAGCAAGACCTGGCTGCGTGCCACACATCGAAACTTGTGAAGAATTTTATGACTACAACGCGAATAAAGGTGCTGGACTGGCCTGAAAACTCTCTGGACTTAAATCCTGTTGAAAATCTTTGGTCGGTTTGTAAAGAAAGACTTCGGGGAAAAGACTGTACTACGAAAGATAAGATACTTGAGGCCATAATTAAGGTGTGGTACCGCGATCCAAATATTAGTAAAGATTATAGTCGACTCGTGAACTCGATACCAAAGCGGATTAATGATTTCCTGAAAATAAAGGCGGTCATATCATGCATTAATTTGTGAGTAATTTTTGGATTATCAGAAATAAAACGCAAAAAATTGATGAAAAAAATCGTAATTTTCCGTCTTGTTTCAATTAATTTGCACAAGAGTACGTGCAATGTGCAGTCAAGTCCTGGCCTTCTAGTTGACCGAAAACCCATACAAAGGGCTGTCGGACAGTCATTGTGATTGACGTAGTTACAAACATACACGAATGTAATACAAGTATTTTCTTTCAGAAAATGAAATTGTCATGAATATTTGGTTATCTACTGTCTCTACTGAGGGGAATTTATCCCCTGATTTTAGAAATTTAAACTTAAAGATATACTGCTGTGTCATCTGAGGACATCATGAAAATTAATATTAGAACCACAAGAGACTCGAGAACAGGAATAATTTTTGATACAGATCAAACAATCCTACTTAAAACAATAGCCCACAGTTAATTTTACATATATTTAGGATAGTACTGAAATATAGCATTAATATATAAACTTTTGTTAATTTATGAACAACTTGAAAAGTAATAACTGTGTTTGTCCTTATGTTTTACTAGTTTACTGTAAATCAAGATCAGTAGTTAACTGATATGAAAATAAACTTTTGTTGTAAACTGTGAGTGTTGCCTCATTTTAACACATTAATTACATATTTATCATCAACACATTATATTTCCGAAACTGTAAGTATGTATAGCAGCCTGTAGGTGGTGCTTGTTTTATGAAAAATGTGTTTATTTGGACAGAATCATGCATTAAAATATATTTACTGGTACATGATCTATAAAATATAAATGTAAATGTATCGTAAGGTTACAATTCAAGCGTTGCCCCGTTAAACAATTAGATCTAGATACTAGGCTTAATGGCTCGACATAACATGATAGTTAGAGCGATCAATTCGTAATATGAGGGGAATGGATTAGAATCCCCGTCACATCAAACATGTTCGTCCTTTCAGCTGTGGTGGCGTTATAATGTGCGATTAATCCCAATATTTTTGGTAAAAGACTAGACCAAGAGTTGTCGATGGGTGGTGAAACCCAGCTGTCTTCTCTTTAGTCTTAAACTATTAAATTGGAGACGGCTAGCGTGGATAGCTCTCGTGTAGCTTTGGACGAAATTTCCCCAAACAAACAATAACATTAATATATCTGGTAAACGTTACTAAACAATTTAACAAATAAGTAGTTTCTCTTTAAGTATAGAACAATATCTACCCACATTAAATATTTCTAACCAAGTAAAGATGGTTATATAGAACACATGTGTGTCCAGTTTAACAGTTTTTGTACCAGTTCTTTAACTTCGACTGGATTATGAAAACTAATGCGTCTGACCATGTGCGCCCAGCCTGTTACAAGGCATCTAAACTTTGTGTGCTTTCAAAATTAAACACTGAAAATTAGGTAACTGAAAATATCTGGGTGTTGTGTGTCAGGTATATTTATAACTATTTCTATGTAAAAAAGACTGATGAAACAGCAGCTAAATCTGTGGACAGAGCTGACATTTATCCTGTACTGAGAGTTCATTTAAATCCTCAGTGAAGGCAGTGAACAAAATATTTTCCTGCGCACAAGAAACGTTACAGAATTCTATTTGCTCAAAAAAATAGAAAGTAACTTCCTGGGGTTTAAACCAATCATTACATCTGCCACTGAAGATGATGAAGGTTATGTTTTCATCCCAGTGTGTTTATTTATGTGTGTTTGTCAGCAGGATTTGTCAGGATTGGCTAAATGGATATGGACGAAAATTGGTATACTTTTGGACTATGATCTAACTTCGAAGTGATTGGATTTTGGAGGGTCAAGGTTACAGCCATATCCGTTAAGATGGGGATAGATTTTTATACCATTTTTGGTTTATAACTCAGTTCAAGGTGATCGAATTCTGATGAAACATGGAGTACATATTTATAATATTATTTTTCATTGTTCTGCCACACTTGTTTGAGTCTGTTGATAACCATGATAAGACATTTCGTATTTTATGAGGGTCGAATTTGATCAATGTGGCAAAACATCTTTCCTAAGCTCTCTACAGCTGTAGATTTCTCCCGGTGATTTTTTCCAAGCCCGTTCCCTTGGCTGTGGTTTCGCTAGATAGTAGATAGGGACAGTGGGAATCTCGTTAATCCATTCATGCGCGTCACTAATTAGATGACGAGGCATTTGGCTACCTTAAGAGAGTCACAGTTACTGTCTGTAACTGTCAAAATTCTAGAGCTATGAAGCTTTTAAAATAAGAAAATCTGCTAAATCGACTGCTGTTGGCTACTTGGGTTGAAAGGTGTACCTTAGTCATCGAAAACTATGTGAAAATCCAAAAGAGTTGACGCCGTTTCAATTACAAGTCAAATTACAAAGTTTGGATAACGAAGTGAAGAGATTGGTGAGTAAGCACCTTACGACTGATCACACACCCTCTGAAAAACATTCAAACACAATGACATTTAGAAAACCCTTGAAAAAACACGGCTATTCATTAAAACTTCGTAACATTATCAAACCACATGTAAGATAGAGTCCTGATTATATAATTTTATATCGCTATCAATTTACCTGTGTAACATTTGAGTTAGTTTAACTACTTTAAAAGTAACTATTTAAGGCTGGTAATTTTAACATGAGTAAACCATTATTAGTACGCATGCGTAAGCTATTATGCATTTAACCACTACTTAACTATATGGCGCTTTACGTATTTACTTAATAATTAACTCACATAACTCTTCTTAGCCTCCGTCATATACCAGTATTGTTCATAATAATATGGAATGTTTACTTTCCAGTATCTTTCTTCAAATGTACAAAGAATGACTAACTAACTTCATTTTAACTTTGTGTATATTAGAAAATCCTATATGTTATGTAAAAAGGGAAAATTCTTTACGATATGGGGCTTACACTGGCCTACTGTTTGTTCGGAATCGAATTGTAAAAATGCAGCAAAGAACACATGACAACCTAGTTACAGAAAGACAAAAAAGAAGTCACAACGGCAACTTCGTATTTACAAAATAATTCAATTGGCTGATTGGTCGGTTGTTTAGTGTGCAACTGCACAATCGATATTGAAATTTGATTTTTAGCATTGTTAGTCTGCTAACTTCTTGTTGAGCCACTGGGGTAGAGGGGGTGACAAAATGATTCGAGCACCACTTGTAATGATGGCCCGTTTGATGCTCATTTTAGATACTTTGTGGCAACAAACACGTTAAGTTAGCATTAGATCAAAAAACTCTATCCTATCAAAGGTCTAAATCCACAATTAACCATCAATCAAATAGTTGGACAGTCCGCTTTCTCTACGAATCCAAGTTATAGGCGTAGGAATATGTTTATAAATTGAAAACTTAGTAATAGTATATTTAGACTGGTTGTTGTTTGTTTTGAATTAAGCACAAAGCTACACCACGGGTTAACTACTCATCATTACTAAATGGTATTAAATATCTAAGACTTTCGTGGATTCTTCCTTTATTTATATTTAACGTTAGTAAGGAAGAGAGAACTTCACAATTAGTTCACCACAACAACTATGATAATATAGTTCCATGTTGTTGATATATTTAAGTTATTTCAGGTTGCTAATGATGAGTGCAGGAATACATCAAACACTATACATTATATAATATTATCCACATTACAATAGATCGACTTTTAAAATGTTTGTTTGTTTGTTTTGAAATTTCGCACAAAGCTACTCGAGGGCTATCTGTGCTAGCCGTCCCTATTTTGGAAGTGTAAGACTAGAGGGAAGGCAACTAGTCATCACCACCCACCGCCAACTCTTGGGCTACTCTTTTACCAACGAATAGTGGGATTGACCGTCACATTATAACGCCCCCACGACTGGGAGGGCGAGCATGTTTGGCGCGACTCGGGCGCGAACCCACGATCCTCAGATTACGAAGCGCACGCCTTAACGCGCTAGGCCATGCCAGGCCCTCTTTTAAAATGAGACACGTTGTTTGATTCGTTTTATTTGTACTCCCTTTAAACATTTTAAGGCAGAAAGATTTATTTGATATTGACAGATTCATTTATTTTCTTCTGTTTATACTGTTATGTCATGAAACACATTCATTAATAGTACTGATTTTTTATTATTTATTTTATTTGTAATTACTAGTTTGATTTTTGTATTTAGTACATTTATAATACTTTATTTCTCTTTAAACAGGTTTTTATTGTTATTATTTATTGTACTCGTGTTTCATTATCTGTATTATTTTCTTTTTTCACAGCATTATATTTACAGTAGGTTGCTGTTGCTATTTTGAATTGAGCACAAAGCTTCACAATGGGCTATCTGTGCTCTGACCACCACGAGTATCGAAACCCGGTTTTGAGCGTTGTAAATCCGCAGACATACCGCTGAGCCACTGGGAGGCATTCAGATTGGAAGAAGATAATAATGTTTGTTTTGTAAATTGGTTTCGATGTAAAACTAAAAAATAAAATTCCTACTGAGGCTGGAAAAAATATAATATTGTTAGAAATGTGATATAGAACTGAGATAAAATATTGCTACTGAGGCCGTAAATGGATAATAATGTTGGAATTGTAGTGTAGAACTGCTACACAGACGATTTTTACTAAAAATGGAAAAATATAATATTGTTAAAACTGTAATGTCGAACTGTTTGGTTTGTTGTGAAATTCGCGCAAAGTAACAAGCTATCTTTGCTAGCTGTCCCTAATGTAGCTGTGGAAGACTAGAGAGAAGGAAGCTAGTTATCACCCTCCACCGTCAACTCTTGGGCTACTCTTTTAACAGTGAATAGTGGAATTGACGATCGCATTATATCACCTCAACGACTAAAAGAGTGAGCATGTTCGGTAAACGGGGATTCGAACCCGCAACCTTCAAATTGCGAGTCAAACGCCCTAACATGCCGAGCCATGTGTTGAACTAAAATACAAGAATGGTACTGAGATTGGAAGCATTGTAGTGAAGCACATGAGATGAAAAATAATATATATATAAATATTATTTGTAATATGAGAATTCTTACGTACAACCAAAGTAAAAAGACACTTCATAAATAGATCTTAAAGTAACAATAGCTTTAGTGATAGAATCCAAACACATCTTATTACCTAGGCTGCAGAGGAGCCATTAAATCAAACAAGTAAATGTTCAACAATTAGTTTTAGGATATGCAGGAAGGACTTGAGGGTGTATGAAGAAACTAACAATAGTTGCTTGACAAAAATAGATAATATAGTTAAAGCAAGAATCTTTGGGTTCATTGAGTTCAACTGCTTTCTATAAGTAACCAGACCTTCTAATGCAGTGCTGGAAAACAATATTGTTATTGTGACTAAATGAGGTTAATTATGTGAGGACTACTGGAGAGTCACGAAGTGTTGCAAAAGTCGTGCAAGATCATTATGTTTGTTAACTCGTGCCGCTAGAGCTGTTAGAGATGTGCATCATTAAAATCAATCAATCTTTGGCCCATGTTGCGTTGTTATGGTTGCGCGGCCTTTTATAATTAAATGTTTTTAAGGCGTGCGACTCGTAATCTGAGGGTCGCAGGTTCGCATCCCGGTCGCGCCAAACATGCTCGCCCTTTCAGCCGTGGTGGCATTATAATGTGACGGTCAATCCTACTATTCGTTGGTAAAAGAGTAGCCCAAGAGTTGGCGGTGGGTGGTGACGACTAGCTGCCTTCCCTCTAGTCTTACACTGCTAAATTAGGGACGGCTAGCACAGATAGCACTCGAGTAGCTTTGTGTGAAATTCCAAAAACAAACAAATTAAATGTTTTAAATATTTCAGATTATGAAAGAACTACGTACTTGATGAAGAAAACTTCTTATTTTGTAACAGAATTCTCCTTCCGCGTTTACGATCTGCCATAGAACCAGTTTCAAACGCAAAACAAATCTAAGCAATCAAAAGCCTTATAACATACCCACATCACGCTATCTGCTGTGTCCACTGATTTTAGTATAATCAATATGAAGACTTATCCTGTTTCACTGGGAGGCAGTCAATCCGAGAAAAATATATCTTATTAAAAATGATTCGTCTTATGAGGAAATTTTATGAAAGAAAGAAAGAAATAACATTAGAAAAAGAGGACTTATTTTGTCGACCAAATGAAAGTAACAGTTTAAAGATGTAATTTTTTTCATGTTGGTATTCTATTCATGCATTATTTTGTTGTATCATGTCGAACAAATTGCATTAAATAAAATCCATTTGAAACTTCTTATAGAAACTACAACTGTCAAAAAATGCTCACCTCGTAGAGGTCTCTTCTTGCGCTCAGTAAAATGACAAGAAACAGTGGAATCCAGCTAAAAAATCTACACAACAACATAGCGAACTTGGGCGCTCTATATTGTGCTGCATGCACCTATTGCTTAAAAACCAAAACATTTTTGCCAACTGCGCAACAGTTGAATTGTTTCAACGAGCACCTGCTAGTTATTATATAAACATCTGTTAGTTAAACATAAACATAATTTTAAAATAATCGTAGTAAAGATGGTACTTGACCAACATTTAGCACCTTATCGTAGACTGACCTAGAGGATAACTTGTAGTGATGAGGAAGAATTGGAACAAAATAACTTTTAAACCAACTAATTCAAAATCTCAGCAATAATTTAAAATATATACAGCAATTATAACAAAGTTGAAAATTTCGGACATCAAACTTGTTGACAGTATCATCTCATCTATGTTACGTTCAGTAATGTAAGTTATATCCACAGTAAGTCGTGGCAACTTCTCTTGTCTCCTGTTAAAACGACAAAAAGTATTTATTTATGACAATTTATATAGAAAACATACCTAATTTTTACTAAAAGTCTGCTGCGAAAAGTTACATAAGGGACTGAAAATGCTAAGTAATAATTACTTGTACAACATTTAATTAATGGTAGAACATTACAACAAATACTTATACTTGTAAAACACAATGAAATATGTTAAATAATTGTAAATGTGTAACGGTTCTGATTAATGAACGTTTTTCATAATGAATCTTTTCGCCTGTGAAACATAACATTGATCTTTTGTTTAAGTAGATTCAACTTTGTGCATAAATTTAATAGTGCAATGTCGAATGTTTTTTACAGCAATCATTACAAGTAATATTTGTTGACAAACGCATATCTGCATGGCATGCTAATTGTTATATTATGATATTTTGTCAAAGAAAAAGAAAGTAGCAGATGAAAAAAATATGAAAAAGTTAAAAAGTATTGTTTCAATGGGCGATTCCTACAAAAAATATTCTATGATAAAACAGATTGGCCAAGGGTAAGTTTAAATGTAATATGTACACCAGGAGCTTTTTCTACATTTAAAACTTAAAGAAAAGTGTGTTAAATTCTATATGGTAGACACTCATTGGTTTGAGATTCTGTATATGAGTTGTTCAGAAGACTGAATCCAAAGAATAAGCACTTAACATTTTTTGAAAAGTTGCAAAAGAATGATTTAGTGATTTAAATATAAATTTGTGCTGAGCAGTAAAATATTAGAGATAAAAAGATCATTTGTGGAACAAAACACTAATTAATAAGCGGGTATTACTTTAAGTATATTACTTCAATAATCAGTTAACTGTTTTTTTGTATGCTGGTATTTTGTTTATTTTTTGTTTTACGTTCATTAGTTTTTAAAAACTTTCTAACTAAAAAAGTATATGACATTAAGCTGATCACTTTGTAAATTTTACATCGCAATTTCTTTCCTTCGCTCCACGCTAGTACAGCTGTATGTCTACGTCTATACAACGGTAAAATCAGGCGTTCAATTCCTCTCGGTGTGCTCAGCAAGTACCCGATGTAAACATGTCAGTAGAAATTTACTAGCTCAAACTGAAATTTACCAGTTTATTTATTTTATTCGCATAATGACTTCATTACTACATATTGCAAATGTATACATATTTTATTCATTGCAATAATTTTTTTCCGTATATTACCTTTAACTTAAATAGCTATTCTCATTCAGTGCTGCCCTCCATAAACAAAAATGTTTTTTTACGCATACCACAAGTGTCCTACCGCTCCTCCATTGGAATTAATTCATTGCAATGAGTTTTTCATGCAAATTACCAGACGAAAACCTTTCACCAATAATAGTACCACATATTCTTGTCACACATACGACTCCCTCCATTCAATTCTACTATTTCGTTTTTGTCAGAGTTCTTGTTTAGATGGTTGATTTTTTTTGGTGTGCTTTCTAATTATAACTTGTGTAGTTATACTATTGAAATGGTATTTTTTTATTAATCGGTTTTATTCTTGTTAATTCACTGTCCAATCTTTGTTGTTTTCCTGTTTGTTTGTTTGTTTGTTTTTCGCAAGTTTGTATTCATCTATAAAACAATTTGTTCGATTCACTATTTACCATGAATGTCGAGGTTAATGTTACCAATTTGAATGTCACACCTCTTACAGAACACTTTTTCATTCGTAACAGGTGGTGTCACCCGTCGTTGGATTTATCTGCGATTATTTGCCAAGAGATAGGTACTGTATGGGCCAACTACCTCCACCTTCTCCTGAACTATACCTCGCTTCCCCAAAAACATGTCAAACATGTTCGGTTTAACGAAGATTTTGATTGCATTTTTCTAACGCTCAACTTTGCCGTACATTCTTATGCCCCATCTATGGAATCAGTTAGCCCTTAATGACATATTAAGACATGATTTCTCAGATTTGTGGTGTTTAATATGTTTCCTCGATTTCTTATGTTCCCTGTCATCCTTATCATTATTATTTACTCTTCCAGTCTTCTCTGGATAAATGATATTTTTAGTAGAGCATTTTACTTCCCAATTGGTTGAGAGTGCCAGCATGTCTTTCCTTTCATGGGTAACCAATCACATTGCTTTTCTCAATTCTGGGCACTCCATGATTTTCTGCAGTGTTTACATCACAGCAGGTTTTCACACACTCGTCTTAACTTTACTACATTCTGACGGTATTTATCTTCAATACATCATCTTTCCCAGGCTATTTATGCACCAAAATCTTGAGGGTTCATTTAGTGACGGCTTCATATGTCATCCTTGATTCTTGACTTACAAACGTGGTTTCTCTGTTGTTGGAATCTTCTGGGTTTCAGTGTGGCCTTATCCCAGGGTAGTTTGCCACCATTTTATCTCGGAAAATTACATCTTGCCCCTCTCTTTAGTGGTATGTATCAAACATGTTCCTGACACTTTGAAATCACGTGAGGAATTATTTACCATTTATACCTTTGTAAATTGTTTGTTGTAGTAAAACCATGGCAAGTCCCTGTTCCCATTTCCTGTTTTAGTCCTCATCAATGCTTACCTGTTCTTTTTTCCAGAGGTTCTGTATTTCATCATTTTATTTCATGTAGATTGGCACAACGTTAAGAGTATCGGCGACTACTCACTGAAATGTGGTTTGGTGGAAGCTTGATTGTTATAAATTGTTCCCCTGTGATGATCTTTTGTCACAGATGAGTGAGATTTTTGGATTCTATCAGATGGATCTTTACTACAATCTCTTTTCCCACTTCCTCTGTCAAAGGTACCTATTTTCTTCTCTCAGCCTCAAGACTCTATCACCGACAGGCCATTGAACCTACGACTTATCTTAGTTTTATTCCACGCTGTTTGTTTTTCTCCACCAAAAATAAAGACTGACGGCCTGTCATAGATTTGTTTGATCTCAATCAACTTCTCAGTCTCCCTCGTTTTATCATGAAATTGTTTCTAACTCTCAAGTCGGTTTTTACTCCAGGTATATGAATGAACAAAATGGATGTCGCGAATACTTTCTTACTTATTCAAGTAGCTTTGCAGTCATGACTATATCTTTCGTATGCCCATCAAGGGATGAGTCGTCAATCTTACAAGCTCCCCTTCAGGATTTGTTTAGATCATTGTCATGCTCTAAGCAGGAGTCTGCCCATCATACACTTCAGTTGCTCCTGGAGACGACAGCTCGAGTGGGCTAGTTAATGAAATTTAACTTCCGATGTGCTATGCTTTTGGGGATGTTGTCTTCCTTGGCTACCATGGTCCCATTTAGTCAGGCTCATTTGTGAGCTTTTCATAATTAGTATACTCGTGCATGGGATTCTATGCAGGATCTTACTACCCTATCTCCTGCTGTAGTCAAAGAATTACTTTGGTGGTTGTCCAGGATCAACACATCGGCAGGAGGCTTTAAAGTGTTGTTTTGCAGCTGAAGAGACTTATTATATCAACACTTTGCAGCTTCAAGCTATATGTCACACTTCAGATCATTTTCTCCATCTAGCCAGACATTTATATGCAAAAACGGCTCGTTTGGGTTGAGAAAATATTTTACATAGAAGAGCGAACAACATGATTTATTCCAGCAACTTCACAGTGGTTACATTAGTAAATCACCAACGTAGCACCCATTTCTAATCCTACATTAAAGTATGCAGAAACAAAAGGATTGAGACATCAAAGTGCATGTTACACCTTAAATTGGGATTTCTCGTCTTACTTCCATGTAGAACCAATGGCCAGGTTTTGGATTTAGGGTATAATCAATCAACATGGGTCCTCATACATGTTTTCTGGATGTCTGTATTTCTTGAGATGAAAACAGTGTGCTTCTCATCCTATCCCTGCATAGATTTCAGTTCCCAGTATCATGGTTTTAGATGTAGTTGCCTTGCTGAGTGTGGCCTGTCGTGCCCTAACCACTTTACTCTTGGGAGCAATTCCATATTTTTCTCACACACCACTTGGACGTGCTCCTCTGTTTTTCATGTATGTGTACCATACCTTTCTGGGATGGACAAAGACTATAATTTGTTTAGACGTGGTGCAGTTTCTCACATTAGTTCTTTGAACCTTATTCTCTTGTGTCCAGGTACGTCCTGTGCACCAGTCCCTTCACCTCTTGAATGTGGGATTATAGCTATTTATGTGAATGCAGGTATAATTTTCATACACTAAAGATCTATTTACGATATACACCTAGACATTCCACTTTTCCTTCTCGTTGAAAACCGATGCTTTCAATTTCTGGCAAAATTCCAAGTGATAGTCTGGTTGAATTGAATAGAGGAAATCGAATGTGTAACCAGAGTATATGTCACTTTCACCGGTTGAGGGTTGACTCTTGATAATTTTCAAGAATACACATTATTTTTTTTATTTTTTTTTAGTTTTGACAAAGCTAGCCATCTCCAATTTAACAGTGTGGTACCAGAAGGGAGGCAGCTAGTTATCACCACTCACTGCCAACTCTTTGGCTACTCTTTTACCAATGAATAGTGGGTTAACCATCATATAATAACGCCCCCATGATTGAAAGAGTAAGCATCTTCGGTGTGATTGGGATTTGAACCTGCAAACCTTAGATTACAAGTCGGACCCCTAACCACCAGAGTCATTCCCATTGAAGGGGAGGCAGAAAACTTTTGTTATGCATGAAAAAATGTTTTGCATATAAAGGACAACAATGGATAACAATAGCTATTTATATTGAAGGAGGTAAGCATGGCATGGAAATACATTTTGTGTACAGAAAATTATAACTTTCACATTATTACACTACGTGTAATGTAGAGAAAAATTGTTTGTGCTGGTTAACCAGTCTGTAGAATGATATTCTTCATGTTTTGATAATGTGACTTCAATGAAGAAATATAGAAATGTTCAATATTAGCAACATCTTCCCAGTTTCTGACCTACCAAGAAATAAAGTAAATAGAGTTACAAGTGTGCAGTTTGATCCATTTCACACAAATATATCTACTTCATTTTACATCAACAAAAGTTTGTGTTAAAAAATAACTATTTTAGTCCCAGCAAAAATAGTTGCATAGTTCAGAAAGTTAAACTTTTGAAACTGAATAATTGCACAGTTTGATCAAAAGAGAGTATTTGACAAATTATGAAGAATAAAATAACAGTGTAGAAAGACACCATTGTGTTGTGAAATTTTAAAGTACATTTGATCACACACAAATTTACAAGATTGTAACAGCTGAAAGCTATTTCAAAAAGTTACTGATGTTATTTTAAAAAGCAGTGCTTACATGTGTCAATATAGCCTGCTGTTTATTTTTTATTGATACTTTATAGTAGTCTTCATATAATGAGATGTTTAATAACGTATGATGTTGCATTTCCTGTATAGTAAGATAAGCATACAGTTTTATCATCTTACAAATACTTTAAACAGGTGATATTTCATTGTTCAGCAGCTGGAAATAAAGCACACAGAAACCGGGACTGGGTTGAAAGTTGCTGTTAAGCAGATTTATCTGACCTAGCAACCTAATACAGAAGAGTTAATCACTGAACTTCTAGTACTGCGTGAAATGAAACATTCAAACATGGTGAACTACTTGCACAGTTATCTTGTAGGAGTCGAACTCCGTGTCGGTGTTCTTAGTGTTACATATCTCTTCATTCTATTTTATTTTTAATTCTATTGTTATAAAGTGTACATTAACATACTGTTTTTATTAAATTAAGTACAAAGATGTCGAGTAACACTTGATGTTTAAGAATAATTTCAAATATCAATCTCACATTTAATGTTTTTAAAATTGTGGTTATAAATAATACATTATAATTTTACTGTGACTATAAGGTTGTAGCCACATTTTATTTTCATACGATAATTACTAATTTATTCTATATATGTATGACTTTGAAATAACTTCAATCTTAAATGTAAGTTATAATGTGCTATAAATGACTTAGTGTCAATTGTATAATGTTCTATAAATGATTTAGTATCGGTTGCAGATTGTATCTATATCTCAATCACTGTTAGTAGTATAATGTCCTATAAAATGGTTAAGTGTCAGTTATATAATATTGTATAAATGATTAAGTGTCAGTTATATAATGTTCTATTTATGATTTAGTGTCAGTTGTATAATATACTATAAATAATTTTACTTAGGTGTAAATTGTTAGTATGAATGATAAAATGCCAGTTGTATTATGTACCTATGAATACTTTAGTGTCAGTTGTATTATGTACCTATGAATACTTTAGTGTCAGTTGTATTATGTACCTATGAATACTTTACTGTCAGTTGCATGATGTACCTAAGTATCTCTTGTATAATGATCTATAAATAATTTAATTTCAGTCATACATTTTATCTATGTATGAATTAGTTACAGTTGTATGATGTATAATATACCAATAAATGATTTATTGACAATTGTATAATGTATGTATAAATGAATTAGTGTCATTTGTATAATGTACTATAGATGATTTGTCAGTTTTACAATTTACTACAAATGATTTTGGTGTCAATTTTATAATCTTTAAATAATTTAGTGTGAGTTGTGTAATGTGCTATAAATGATTTAGAAAAAGATGTATAAAGTAACTATGAATGACTTAGTGTCAGTGGTATAATGTACTGATGAATGATTTACTGTCAGTTGTGTACTGCACTAAAAGTGATTTAGTGTCAGGTGTATAATTTCTGAGAAATAATTTGGGATCAGTTGTGTAAGGTGCTGTAAATGACTTAGAGTAAGATGTAAAAAGTAACTATGAATGATTTAGTGTCTGTTTATAATGAATATATAAACGATTTAGTCTGTCAGTTGTATAATGTCTTATAAATTATTTGTTTTCAATTGTGTAATTTATCTATAAATGATTTAGAACCATTTAGATAATGCAGTTATAAATGATTTTGTCAGTGGCATAATGTACCTTGAATGATTTGGTGGCAGTTGTACAATATACCTATAAATGATTTATTGTTAACTCTATAATACATGTATAAAAGAATTAGTGTCAGTTGTACCATTTTGTATAAATAAATTACTTTAAGCTGTGTAATATATGTATAAATGATTTAGTGTGAGTTATATATTGTGCTATAAATGATTTGTTCTCAGTTGTATAGTATAATCTATCTATAAACAAATTAGTCTTATGTTTATAATGTACCTATCAAGTCTAAGTGTCAGTTGTTTAATGTACTGATGAATGATTTAGTGCAAGTTGTATAATGTGTTATAAATGATTTATTTTCAGTTTTATAATGTACATATAAATGACTTAGTATCTTATGTACAATGTACTGCAAATGATTTAGTGTCAGTCCTATACTGTACTTATAAATGATTTATTGTCATCGGTATAATATATTTACAAATTAATTAGTGTCGTCTGTGCAATGTTCTGCAATTTCTTTAGTGACAATTGTATAATGTACTATAAATGATTTTTGTCAGTTTAATAAACCAATTAATGATTTTGTGTCAGATTTAGTGTCACTTATATAATACACCGATGAATGATTTGTATCACTTGCATTATGTACTATAAATGATTTAATGTCAGTAATATAAAATATTTATAAATGACTTAGTATCATTTGCATAATGTGTTATGAATAATTTACCTTCAGTTATATAATGTACCAATAAATGATTTAGTGCCATCTATACAGTGTACCTATAAATGATTTAGTGTTAGTTGTATAATGCACATATAAATGATATAGTGTCGTTTCTATAACGTATTGTAAATGATTTACACTCGATTATATAATGCAATTATGAATGATTTATGGTCAGTTGTATAAAGTACAATAAATGATTTAGTGGCAGTTGTACAATATACCTGTAATGATTCAGTGTTAGTTGTACAATGCACCTTTTAAGTGATTTACTGTCAGCTGTGTAATGTATGCATGAATGAATTAGTGTCAGTTGTATATTGTACCCATAAATGACTAAGTGTCAGTTGTTTAATGAACCAATTACTGATTTAATGACAGTTTTACAATTTACTGCCAATCATTTAATGTCACTTACTTGTGTATATAAATGATTGAGTGCCAGTTGTATATGTGCTGGTGTTTTGGTGTTAGTTTTACAATTTACTGCCGATGATTCGGTGACATTGTTTTAATGTATATATAAATGATATAGAGTTATTAGTGCAATATACAGTAACTTATTTTAAATCAGTTTTATAATGTAACTATAAATGGCTTGTATCAGATTATGAATGATTAGTTGTCAGATGTATAATGTATCTGTAAATAATTTTGTGTAGGTTGCATAATGTACAATGAATGATTTAGTGTTAGCTTTATAATGTACCTATAAATGATTTAGTGTCGTTTATACAGTGTACAACAAATGATTGTGTTAGTTATTGATACATATCTGAATAATATAGTGTGATTTGTATAATGTATTATAAATTATTTAAATTGGTTATATAAAGCAATTATGAATGATTTAGTGTTAGTTGTATAATGTAGTATAAGTGATTTAGAATCAGTTATATAATTTGCCTAATTTGCTAACAACGAGTCGAGGTTGGATTAACGTTAATTTGTGAGTGTGTGTGTTTTCTGATAGCAAATCCATATTGAGCTATCTGCTGCATCCACCTAGGAGAAATCGAGTCCATAATTTTAGGGTTGTAAATCCATATACTTATCGTTGTTTCACCGAGGGACCATTAATTTGTAACAACGGGCTTTGCCTTGTGGTATGTCTACTGTCACAAATTATGATATTTCCGTTGTTCTGGTTTCTTTGTTTTTTAATAAAAACGTTTGTTTAAAACAGTATTTAGCCTAATGCTATGTTATCAATTTAACTATTTCTGAGTTTTGTTGGTTTACTCTGCGTTTTCTTGTAAAAGAGCGGGCAGTCTTTTTTTTTCTTGTGCGTGATTGAAATATTATTATAGTAGAGTACAAACAATTGAAACTGTTAATTGAAATAAATGAATTTAGTTTCTAATAGTTCATAAAACTCGTATTTACAGATTCATCGCAAATATCTTTTGTTTCATATTTACCAAGTCATTTTAACTCATAAGAATAACAAGACACTATAAACGTTTTTTATTATACACACTGATACCCTCTCTTTTCTTTAAGCAAGTAATTTCGAACATATAAATAGTAACACCAATTGTAAAACACCCAACACAAACTTTTTACAAATATTCAGAGATGCATGTTACAAGTGAAGCTTACAACATTCAACAGAACTTTTTTTTAACTACCTCAGCAGCATAACTTGATCTTATAATATTATGATCTTTAAATTATGTGCAAATGCTAAAGAAACTACACACTATTGTTAAAACTAGTAAGCTTGGAAAATTAATTTATAATATCTCAGAAAATTACAATTTTATGTTTGAAAGTTTATTTACTAGATCATTGTCACATGTAGTCAGTAATGTAAACTAATTGTTCTTACACGTTACAATAAGCTATGGTTCCAATACACTTTCTCGAACAAATATATTCAAATTATGTTTCTGTTCCCATAATTTAATCATCTTGATGAAGCATTTTCAAAAACGTATTTGGTGGTACCATGGGTTACCACTTGCTGAAACTATGGTTACCGATAACATCGAACATGTTCGCCTTTTCATTCTTGGTGGGGTTTTAATAGTACAAAAGTAACACAAAATTTGGTAGTGAGTGTTGTTTGCTAGCTGCTTTAAGTCTAGTTTATCATTGTTAAATTAGGGACACTAAACTTAAATTGAACAAAATTTAAAACAAGCCAAATACTTCATTTTATTGAATGCGTGCATGTGTTGCCTTTATATTTACGCATTTTAAAATAAAACATAAAAATGTTTATAATTAAGGATTATAGTAATAAGCCTCTTCTAAGACTTGTGTCGAAAAGCATAATCTCATGTCTTAGTTGCAAGATATATATTCATACGTTCCAAAATATCTGAAAAAATAGTTAGATAGCCTAGCATGGTTAAATGCATTGAAAAACTAGCAAAATATCTGAAAAAAGAGAAGCGTAATCAATGTCGACATTAACGAGCAACTTTGGTGGAATTTTCTATTTTTCATATAAAAACTTATAAGTCAGATAGAGGAATATAATACTGAAAATAAACTCTACAGAACGTCTTTTATGATATTCTTAGGCTTAAAAAATAAAAGCGATATGATATAAAGTGCCTGAAGCAGAACAACAAGATCAATGTACTTAATAAAGTAAGAGATGCAACAGAAGACCATTCGTGACATCACAATCAGTGAAATACAGACATCTTCAGACAAAAATAAAATTGACACAAAAAAGTACTCAGTAGTAAGGACAATGAAAGATGCACTAAAAGCATGGCTACCATTACACATTATGATGTACAAAAATCTGAAGAAAGAAGTGAAACTGACATAATGTATCATTCTCTATATATAGATTTATTATCATAACTTCACATGGACAAAGTTGTCAACAAATAGTGTGAAAAATAAAAAATATCCAATATTATTTCTGTCTAAGTACCTGAACAATAGAAGAAACCATATAAAATTACATTGCTAATGTTAGTTATTTTAAACAATAAATGATGTAACGTGGCTTAAGTGAATAGAATATTATTGACTACAAACAATTATGTTAAGATTCAAGTGCGAATTTACCCAACTTTTATACTAAACATAATAGAAATAAGTTATGCAATTTTCCTTCTTTTCTTTACATAAAATAACGAAAAAGAATTTAACTATTTAAATCAAATAGCCAGAATATGGTTAAAACAATTTCTGAATACTAAATATATATGCACATTGATCAATCGCGAAAACTCATTTCAAGGAGATAAAATCCTTAAACTTTATGTTCAATTAACGGCAAGTATGTCACCGTTTCGATCAAAGAATTAAAGAAACTTGGTTTATAGTTAGAAAAAATGCAAATACATTGACAAAGGCAAGTAATACGCATAACACTGGCTATAAAAATATAAGCGCAGTCAATGCTTGTTACCGTTCGAGTCATTTAATGTTATCATAGATTTCTTTTTTGTAAACAAAATGTAAAGTTTTGTACTCATACACTCTCTGGCAACTCTGTTTCATCGTTTTTTTCATTTTTTTTTAACTGTAAATGTTATGACTGTAGTGGAACAACAAAAGAAAAAGGAACACACGACTCTGAAGATCATGGCATGTTGGTCACAGTTTAATTTGATTTTACAGCTTAAGAAAACAATAATATTTTTTTCTAAATTAAATTTCAGTACACAAAGTATACAGAACTTTAATGTTAAGTGTTTAGGAATATTAAGTCGTAGTACATTCACTGTACAGGGTCACACAGTTAGGCTTAGAAAGACAGAGAGGCAACATATCGCACTAACACTGTCAGGGAAGGAAACAAATAAATACTGGTGTACTTTGTGCAAACTTAGTCATAAAGAATCTGGTGCAAGCCCACCGTAAATTCTCTGTCTATTTAGTGCAAAATTCGAATAAAAACACTACAAAACATTTAGTCACTAGCAACTATTGGTCTACTGATATAAATAATTTATATATGGCTTTTAATGTTTAGTGTTTTGTGATATTAAGTCATTATACAACAATGTAGTATAAAATTTATAGAGCTTTTAATTTTGAATATGTGAGAAACATCGTATAAAACAACCGTAATGACGAGAAAACCCACTTGTAGAGAAAATTATATATTTAAAAACGGCTGGTATGAGTAGAGAAAGCACGATGGCCGAAGAAGGTCGATACGTTGTTCGCTCCTCTACTTGTGTTTTCTCTATCCATACCAGCCGTTTTTAAATATATATTCATATAAAACAGTGTAGGACTTGCAGCACTTAATGTTTAAGACACTAGGTGATTTGGACTCCCTATATGCCTAAATATTATAAATACAACTTTTAATTTTCTTATTTGGAAAATTGATGTTTTCAGTTTCAAAATTTTATATGCATTTTAATTAACACTTTATGCTTAGGCTATATGTATTCTTACTGTGTGTGTCTTCTTACAGCAAAGCCACATCGAGCTATGTGCTGAGTCCACATACGGGAATTGAACCAGTGATGTTAGTGTTGTAAATACGTAAATTGAACACATTAATTGTGTCATTCAATGAACTATGTTAACCAATGAAATTGTTTAATGACAGCAGCTGACAATCTGGGGAGACGATAAACCGCTAATATTTTATTTAGTAAACCCAAACTATATTGAATTCTCATATGGTTCGAATTTTGCGTAAAGTTATTCAAAGGCTATCTGCGCTAGCTGTCCCTAATTTAGCAGTGTAAGACTAGAGAGAACGCAGCTAGTCATTAATCACCCAATGCCAACTTTTGGGCTACTCTTTCAACAACGAATACTGGGATTGACAGTCACTTTAAAACGCCCTACCCCCGGTTGAAAGGGCGAGCATGTTTCCTGTGACGGGGATTCAAACCCGCGACACTCGGATTACTAGTCGAGTGCTTTAACCCACCTGGCCATGCCGGGTTGTATTTTCACATCGATGGGACACGTTTACATTCTCCATGTAGAAGTTTTAATTAAGAAAGTGCTTTTACAGAGATGCCAACCATTACGATTTGAGCGTAATCAAAACGATTTTGGTGTATATATTACGACTATATGCTCATACAGACAAATATTACGACTTGTTGCAACTCCCAACTTATTATATATTATATAGGTCTATATTATAAAGTGATAAATTGTTACCCCACGGGTTGAAAGGGGTGAAAAGAAAATTTCTAGTGAGATACAAATAAATTTTGATAATAAATAAAAGACATAACCCAAATGGCTATTTGTGATAATCATGTTTGTGCTTGAAATAATAAAATATATTTGTATCTTCGACGTCTACCAATAGTTTGAGTGCGGTGCTTCTCCATACTGGGTATGTGGGGGAATCCATAGTTACGTCATCAGTGCTTGTCAGCCAATCAGCGCTCGCGTAGATGGGTATTTCTCGTTTTCTAAACGGCATAGAAACACCAATGCGATTGTTCACAAGTGGAAAAAAGAGACCTCGTTCACCAAATTGTCTTGTTTCTGGCAAATCTAAAAGGAATAAAGCTGTGAATCAAAAATTTAGAAAAGAGTATAGTGCAAAATATCCGGTCATTGCGTCAAAAGTCAGTGACAGTCATGCGTTTTGTACAATTTGTCATATCGATTTTTCTGTGGCGCATGGCGTGATAAACGATTGTTCCAGACATACAAAATCGGCATCTCACCAACAAAAGGCTAAGGCGAAGACAAAATCGATGGAGATAATGACATTTATGAGTAAGAATTCAGAATATGAAACCATCAATGCAGAAATGATGTTCACGCAATTCGTCATTGCTTATAATTTACCCCTAGCTTTAGCCGATTATGTAAGACATCTATTCAGAAAAATGTTCCCAGACTCTAATATAGCGAAAAAATATGGCCGTGCTAGAACCAAAACTACAGCTATTATACAAATGTTGGGTTGTGAAGATGACAAAATGATTTCAAGCATACTTAGTAACAGTGTTTACACTTCAGCCACAGATGGGTCCACAGACATGGATAACTCAAAACTGTATCCAGTGGTTGTGCGATATCTTGACCCTTTGCTTGAAAAAATTGTTTGTTTTCTTTTGACAATGGTGAAATGGAAAGAAGCTTCAACGGGAGAGAATATTTTCAATCTTTTGGACCACGAACTGACAAAGAGTGAAATTCCATCGGAAAACTGTCTTAGTTCTTCTTCAGATTGCCTCAGTTATGTCTGGTATAGGTAAAGGTGTGATGAAACACATCTCAAGACAACATCCTAGCATTTACTTCATGGGATGTGCCTGTCACCTCATGAATATTTCTGCCCAGAAAGCTTCCAGAGAACTGACCTGCCCAGTTTCTGATATATTGATAGATATCTACTATTTTATGGACAAAAGTGCTAGAAGAAAACAACATTTCAAAGAGTTTCAATAATTGTTTGACAAAGAAAGGAGAAAAATTCTGCAACTTGTTAACACAAGATGGCTATCACTTGGAGTGTGCCTCAACAGAATATTGGACATGTGGAATCCATTGAAGAAGTATCTTTACTGTGAAAAGAAAAAACTAGATTCAAAAGGATCTAAACGTGCAGCTCAGCCAGGCAGCAAGACATTGACAGTCAAGACTCCCTCCAAGCCACACAGGGACACACTCGAGATATCCTCTCAACCACACAGGGACACTGTCAAGACACCCTCCCAGCCACACAGGGACACAAGACAACAGTCTCCAAAAGCAGACAAAGAAACATTTGACACAACTCAATATATGTTTAGGCAATCTGACCTTGAACTAAAGAAGAGACAATCAATGAAAAATGAGAAGAAAACGAAAGCTAGCAAGGAAGTAACCAAGAAAAGTTATGCGCAGTGCAGGTTAGATAAGTTAACAGTTTTCTTGGACAACAAAATGAACTTGTTATTTTGTCTTTTTTTTCAGTCTGCAATTCCTCTACTTGAGGAAACCAATTTGATATTGCAAAGAGACGAACCTTGCATACATATTATGCATAGAACTCTGATTACACAAGTTAAAAATATACTTGTCAGATACATCAAGCCAGATTATCTTAAAGGCAACATCACTGAACTTGACTTCAAGAATGAATCCTTACACAAATCTGATGAGGCAGTTTCTATTGAAAATGCTGCCAAGGAATACATTGTTAAATATGAAAAGGACCTGGACTTGAACAGCTTCTACACTAGTGTCAAGAAATACTATATTGCAGCTACAAATTACATGATGAAACATTTCCCTCTAAATGATGAACTTTTGATTTACGCAGAGGTTGCTGATCCAAAACTGAAAGTCAGCAAAGATTTCTCTTCTCTACGCTTCTTCATAGACAGGTATCCTGTCCTTGTCAATGCACATGAGCACGACACTACTGACAAGTTGGAAGGGCAATATTGGAATTATCAAATTGATACTTTCTCAGAAACTGTCCTTCAGTTGAATGTTGACAAGTTTTGGGTTCAGCTGTCTAAAGTTAAGGATGGAAATGGCAACCAGAAGTATGGCATTCTGTGTAGGGTTATGAATGGAATTCTTACAATCTTCCTTTCTAATGCTGACAGTAAAAGAATATTTAGTTTAGTGACTTAAAACAAAAGCATGTTCAGACCCAACTTAAGCACCTCCGTTTTCAGCAGTATTATAATACACAAGATGTGTATGCAGTCAAATGGACAATGTCGTTGACTCCAAACCATCCACAGACATTCTCATGAAAGCAAAGGCTGCAACAGCTGCAAAACTATTACAATTAGTGTCATAAACATGATATAAACTAGTCCTTACACAAAGGCTTTTTCTGCTTACTGTTTGTGCATGTTCAATGTTATTTTACCAGTATGTTTGTTACTCTGAACTAAATAAAAGACATAATTTCAAAATAATTTTTTTAATTTATTTATTAAATACACAAAACAGAGTCATAAATGAGCAACCTATAGCAGTACTAAATAATAATAGTTATAATAATAATAATATAATAATAAACAGCTTAGAGACATTGGTCAGGTCTAGTAGCCGTAAATGATAAAGGGCTCTGTCTGAAGTCATTACGCTCAGTCATTTGAAATAGTTGGGATCTCTGCAGTTGAGTTTGTTAACACATTTTTGTTTTTACAACAACATAGAAGTAGATAAGAATACTGTATACACTGGAGAACTCTTGTTTCTAATGTTTTAGTTTTTCCATTTGGGAAATATGGTCTTATCTTGTGTGTTCGTAAGATTCTATAAGAAATGGCGAACTTGGCTTGAAGTTTGATATATGACGACCAGTGGATGAGAACCAGATCAATTTAAAATAAGTTTTCAGTCTTTAATATGATACTTTTTATTTTTTATTTTCATTGCTTATGGTATTTTTATGAATACTACCTTGGGGAACTTCAAATGAAAGAATGGTGCAACGCTTTCATGAGTCAGGTATTTTACGTGTTATCAGCATTCAAATAGTGTATTTACCAAACAACTGACAAGATTAAACTGAGAGTTAAACTTGGGCAAATATTTTTTCCTTACTTAATACATTGCATGTCAATTATTTATTTTTTATTTAGGTTACACGAAGACAATATGCGCTCACTTTAAAAATACACTTCTTTGTTCTTCGTCACCTGCTGGTACGTAATGATGAAAGGTTATTTATCTAAGATAATTTACTAATTCATAAGAAGTCTTTATCTTAAATATACAAGAGAGATAAGAATAACTTGTTCCAAGTCTCGAGATATATTTATTTCAAACTCATGTACATTGAAAAACAGCCAATTCAAATTAAAATGATTATGACAAGCATGTCAATACTGGTAAAAATATTTGGGGTAAGTAACTTTTGCATTGCACTGTATGTATTAGGACTTTACTTACTAATTACCTCGTAACTGTAAATTGTACATTTAAAAAAAATAAATGTTAGACGTGCATAAGTTAATTCAACTCTTAAAACTAATTTTCTGTGCGAACGAAAGCGTAACCTTCCATTAAACTACATACGCTCTTTTTTCCCCAAATACAGAAAATATTAACTTACCATCAGAGCAAGGTACCTGCTTAAATGTAAAGTAAAAAAATCAATATAGTAATGAGAATGGCTAATTAAATATATTGTTCTTTCTTTCATACTCATAAAGATTACACTGTAGTTAAGTAGCTTTGCTCTTGGCAATAATTTTGGACGTAAACCCAATAATAAATTAATGAACTAAATCCCTATACTATATTAACAATGCATAATAATCTCTATAATGAAAATATATTAAGAATAAATCAGAACTCATAAATACAAATGCATTAAACATTCTAACTAAAACTGTTAATGGAAGTAATACTAAAAATTAATAGTGAATAGCTAGTTATTTGATTCGTGTGTTGTGTATAGGTTTAATTCACGTTGAAGAACTTACCACTATGAACAAAACTCTGCACAGTCATCTGTAACGATGTATTATGACCAACAAAACTGTATTAGGAATCTCCGAAAGTGCAATTTTAGTATATCTGATCCTTAAAATAAATTTTCACGATACAGTTTACTGGTTAGCTATAGGTTTTTATTATTCTGGCGTGCTGGATACTGAATGAACAATTTATAAAGGAGGCTTTCTGCTGTAAACAAACCCTCTGAGATGTTGCCATTACTGACCTGCGTTAGTAATTTGAAATGTCTTAGTCTCGCATACAGCAAAGCGAATGATACTGTTTAAAACATCTAAGAATCACAGTGTCATAGATCAAAATATGGTATAAGTTCTAGGCAAGTTTACATATCCATGATTTTCATATAAGTGATCATTTAATGTGTGGCGTTTTCTAATTAAACCTTATACGTGTTCATTACCGTTTATTTTCGTAATTACAGCAACTTTATATTTATTAACTCCCTAGTTAAATGGGATAATAAAGAGAAAACAGGTTTATTTATTTTAACATGTTGATAGATTTGATAATGTTTTCATTTCTAGTGTGATAAATGTAATTTCTAGATTAGAGTAGAGTTAACTGTACTGTTTACTGTGAATGTGTGCTAGTTAAATATCATGACATGATGGTAATACATTCATCCAAAGGATGTTTAAATAATGCAACAAGTTGTCAAGATATCTGTGTTTGCCTTATAAGTGTTACATTGTTTGCATTGTATTAATTGAAACAAGGCAATATCAATACTCTCTTAAACTTCTGAAAGAAAAAAAAAGGTTCTCTCAGGTAACCGAAACGTCGTTGTTTATCGTTTCTCTTCTGTTAACCAAAAGAAGCTGATTTTCTTTTTTAAAATTTCCCTCCTAACTTTTACCGACATTTTCTTTCTTAAGAAATGAATTTTGGGAAAGTAATAAAAATAAAAATGAGTTTGTTTAGCCAACCAATTTCCTGACTATTACAAAGAACAACAGAACAATAATCCATATATTTCGTAGCTGGTATTTAGCTAAAAGGTATTCTCGATAAATTTGCAGCTCTTAAGCCACAAACTTAGTCGTAGATCAACAAATGAAAAGAAAAATGCACATCTGTTGGTTGTATACTTCGCCATTTAACTACAATAGGATATTTCACCCAAGTTTTTAAAGTCTCGCTAATTCTCGCTAGTTTGTGTCAAAACGAGAACCAAGTTCAGATACGTGCATTCTGTTCAGAAAATGTTATATGTTTGTTTGTGTGAAGTCAAACACAAAAACCACACAATGAGCTGTCTTTGTGCTCCAACCACCATGGTATCTAAACCTGGATTTTTGAATAGTAAGTCCGCAGATCTATCACTGTACCACTGAGGGGAGTTCAAAAAGTAATATTTTCACTCTATCAATATTGAGACCATCTTTATTAACATAAGAAAAATATGGATGTTGTTTGTGTGTGTGTGTGTGTAATAGCCTGTAAAAACTTTTAAATTCGTAACTGATAGCCAAAAGATTAATTTTACTTAAAAACTGAATGCATTTAATATATGTTTTTTTTTTATGACGAGAAACCCACTTGCAATACAAATGTATCTCAAAAAGGCTGGTATGTGTATTAACACTTTTATTGATAAACAGAAAACAACGTTTCGACGTTCCTAGGTCATCTTCAGGTTAACAAAGAGGGAGTTTGAATGTGACCGTTGCCAGGCATATGTCTTAGGTTCGAGAGTATAAACGGGTACGGGATAGTAGGGGGCGTTGTAGTGGGATGTTAGGTATTAATTAGTATAGGTATAAAGGTATTCCTTTATATTGGTTTAATTGTGGTTTTAGTTGCATGTGTAAGTAGGTATTCTTTGATTTTGTGTTTGTTTATATTTGTTTCTCTATACAGTATCTGGGTGTTTTCTATAGTTATGTTGTGTTGTTGTTTTTTTTATTTGCAGTGTTCAGAAACGTGTGAAGGTGTTTTTTGTGCTATTTGAATATAGTTTTTATTTTTCTGCTTGTTTCTCCAAAACAGAAGTCATGCATTGTCTTTCGTAAGTTATGTTGGTGTTGTATTTGTCAGTGTAGGTTTTACACTGTATGGACTTTAGTTTTGTACCTGGTTTTGAATAAATTTGTTGTTTACTGGAATGTTGTGTTTTATTTCGAGTTTTTTCTAAATGTTGATTTTTTATCGTTGTTGTCGGAAACATATGGTATGCAACAGTGTAAGGTTTTGTAGTTTGTCATATCTTGGGATTTTTATTGTTATTTTTTTGTTGGTCAGGTGTGTGCGTATTATCTTCTCCACGGTTTTTTGAGGAAATTTGTTTATGTTAATGAAGTGTTGTTTGTCTGATTTTGTTGATTTCATCATTAATTTTATCGGGTGAGCATAGTTTTGTGGCTGTGTTCATTTGGTTTCTTAATATGTTGATTTTTTGTTGTTTCATGCGCTGATTCCCAGAGAATGTATAATTTAAATCTCAAGCGATCAATTTCAGCCTTTCTCCCACCACTGTACTGATACACATGTGTTGATGCCACAGTTGATGGATTCACATTTACAGTAGGGGCCGCGGAACCGGGAGGCTGAAGCCCCCGCAGCCCCCCAAACTTTTGGCTAACAACCATTTTTTTCAATAGTGCAAAAACAAATGAAATATCGCAGATAGATAATATTTTGATTCTTGGTTAAAATGAAATTTTCATTATTCTGTTGCTTGGTACATCCTGCTGGTATCAATATCGTTTGGTTTACCCAATTTAAATTCCTACATGACTACACAAGCAGTGACGTAGGTGCGCGACATAAAAAATAATAATAAATGAGCGAGGCCTACGGCGCGCGTAGGGATCTGTACTAAATACCGTGCTCTGTATTTGATTGCATATTATGACCGTTATCTTACAGAGATGTTGAGTCTACATTGTAAACCCACACTATATCAATCATGTATGTGTTGCATGGTGCTGTGCGCGCGTATTGTTGCGTGACTTCAAATAGAATGCTTTTTTTTTTTTTTATTCGTGGACCTTGCGTGCGTCGTGGCGAGCTAACTATCACAGCACACACGAATATATGCATTCTAACTTGTTTGTGTTTATATCTTACATACTTAACAAAAGTGAAAAAAGCCTTGCAAGAATTTGGCTGTTTGTGTGAAGTTCCGAGAAGATTGCAAAAACATCTTTCTCAAACATGTCATCGATTGGACGTAAGGTGATTCTCATTCATACAATCTTGGAGGGCTACTGAGTGAAACCTAGTTTTATCACATAGATCTCAGGAGCATTTCATTTTGGAATTAGGTTTATTGTTTTGTGATAGATTCAGCTCTAAAGCAATTTCAAGTCTGTGATGGTCTCAAGGATGAACAAAAATTTGACCAACAACTCCAAAGCCATAGAAAACACAGATGTTGTGATGCGATCATCACAATTCTCTGTTAGATAACATGGCTTCCCAGGCTCAATTACCATGGCTGCATCACAAAAACACAACAAATTCTCTCAAGAAGATGTCGATAGCATGAAGGACGAATACTGTTTCTACTTGGGCTTTCCAGGTCACTGAATTTCTAATAGCCTCTGTAAAAAACAACAACAAATTTTGAACACAACTTTTGCATCAAGGGCTGAAGAAATTCCAAATGTTTTAAACAAATAGGTTCTGAGTTGAGTTTAATCACTAGCTCATTTAGATTGAGCAGTCAAGATGGATTCATAGGTATGATGTCTAGTTCAAGTAATACTGGGCTTAGCATTTAATAAAAATGCCATTAATGATCAAATTGAGCTTCAAGTGTGCTCTGGATGAGTAAGGAGCTTCCTCATCTTTGCTCAGTATCAGACATTAGTTTCTAATAGTTCAAATTTGTTTATATAGAATGGTTACAAGCAATATTTGAGTGAAGAGCAACATCTCAGATTTCAGTTTGACACAATTATTTATTCACTGAGCAATCAAATCTATTTGAATATCATGTATTGGTATTTTAAAGGTGAACTTATAATGGAAGTTGCCAACTAGTTTTTCTTGAACTAATCTCTGCAGAAATACCTCCCAGTGTTGAGCCTGAAACCAATGAATGAATATATGTTGAAAAAAGGTTGTAGAGCTTACAAATGTTGGTGTGTTATAGTTGCTTCTCGAACGTCTGAGCTTGCTAGCTGAGGATTCTGCTAATAATTTTAACTCAACACAGAAGCAGAAACTAAGTGAAGTGTTCATAAATACAAATGATGAGCATTCCATAAAGCAACTAATGTAAGGCTTCTTTGGAGTACAACAAATGTTGCTAATGCTGAAAATGAATGGTTATAAAAGGACAGAATAATATAAGCTTTGGAGATTGTTTAACTGTCTCCAGAAGAAGAAAGAGACATTAAGTAGGTGAATGAACATAATAACACACTTTATATACATCATAAGTGGATTAATAATGAAATTTGATGTCTTATGTTTTATGGTCCTATGTAAATTTATAAAAAAATTAGAAATGAATAAGTTTCTTTGAAAATGGATATCTGTAGTGTAGAGATATTTGATGAATTGAAAGGAGAGGGCTAGTAACACCATGAGAGTGATAAAATTGTGATTTTTATTGAAATTTATCTTATTTAGGAGGGAAGAAAAAAGTGTATAGAAACAGATAAAGAACCTTTTATTGAACCAGAAGAGGAAGAAGAAAAATTACATGAAGAAAGTGGACTAAAAAGAACAGAAAGGTAAGCTATACCAGCAACTTTTATGTTTAAACTGTAAAAGCTGTAGGTTTCATGTATAAATGTAAGCTTTATTTTACCTTTCTTTCTGAAAAGGAGAGAAAGAATGTTATAACAATATGAGGTATTCTTTTTGGTCAATGTAATTAGCTTCATCCAGTTGTATAGTTTGGAGATGGCACTTTAAACTGCAGGTGAAGACCCTTTCTTGTCACTGTTGGAAGGTCACGAGAGAAGTGATGATGGAAAAATTGATGTAGCTGTAAGAGCTGAGAAATGTGGAACCCTGGAATATGTAGTGTTGAAATAAATATTCCACCATTTTAGATCTCTGTTTCTCAGCTGCTTCAGCTCTCTCTCTTTCTCACAGTTGTATCAATAAACATTCCACTCAGTGATCATTTTGTGACCTCCTCATGCTGAACACTTAAAATATCATTTGAACAAAAATTGAAGTAATGTAATGTTGAAATGTTGAATTTGTTTCTGAATCAAACTTTTATTGGATGAGAAAAAGAAAGACAGATAAGAAACTTGAACACTGTTTTCAGAAAAATTACTCTAAAAGAATGAACTATGAATAAAATGTTTTTGTTAGAAGGCTAGCCATGAAGAGGTAGTAATTTTAAGGATTTTCTAAATAATAAAAGGTAAAAGGAAAAAATTAATTTTTCCTTCCATAAGGTTGGAAGGGCTTATGGTCAAGAGCCTGGCATGGGGATGAAACACTTCACCAAATATGCTTGCTTTCTTTTTTAAAGTGAAAGTCAATCCTCTTATTGATTGGGAAAGAATATCCCGAGAGTTGGTGGTGGGTGATTATTTAAATAGCTGTTTCCACTCTAGAAGTTATCACTTTAAAATTAGGAATGGTTATTATGAATAGCCTGCAAACAGATTTGTGCAAAAGTTAGTGACAAATCAAACAACTTTTTATCAGAAGATAGTATATCAAAGAGCTTAATGTAACCATTATATACCATAAGAATCAATTATTTTTTTCACATTTTGTTTAATATTAAAATATGTTCTCATTAATCCTTTTCAGTTTATTTGGTGGCTTGATCAACAACATTAAATGAAAGAAATTCTGGTATTTGAGTGATTTCGAGGATGCTCTAGCTCTTCAGACTGTAGCTTCTGTTTTTTTTCTGTACTTTGCTTGTATTGCTCCAATTATCATTTTTGGTGGCTTATTGGGAGAAGCAACAGATTCCCATCTGGTGAGATACAACAAATTATTTTATAGCTTTATCACCCTATGAAATAGTTTATTTGAGATGTATGACAACTCATTGTGTTGTGAACAAGGTCAATTTATCTGATACTTTTATTGAATAGCAACACAAGCTATCTTAACTTAAATTTTTACATAACACAAGTATAGTTCTTTTATGAAATAGCTTATGGTTTTCAAATAGTAGTATTATATAATAGCTCAACTGTGTGATATTTCTGTTTTGTAATTGCTCAAGCTGCTTGGTAGTTGTTAATAAAATAGTGAAGCTGTCACATAGGTTCATTATGAAATAGTTTATATTGTTCTGAGAGTTATGAAACATGTAAGTTATGGTGTGAAACACTTTAAATTGTGGGATGGATTAACTGAGTTATGGAACATTTTAAATAATTTGATAGTTGTGTTACATGATAGATCACACTGATATTTTCACTGCAAAATAGTGTAAGTTGCATAATGAACTACTGTAAGATGTAGGATAGTTGTCTAGTGTTACAAAATAGTCACACTCAAATTACTCAGACTGTTTGATACTTTAGTTGTGCCATGAAATAGGTTAAGTTGTTTGTTCAATTATTTGTATAATGAACAATTTCAAGCTGTCTATTAGTTGAAATGTGTGAATAAACAGTTTGTACTGTAGGTTAGTCCAACCACTTCATAAACTTAAATCTTTCATTTAATTTTTCTGTTACTAAATGTTGTAGGAAGTAGTTATTCAGTTAGTACAATCTATAGAGTTCTGTAGTTTTGTTGCAAAATTGCTCATGTTGTGGGCATGGTTAATTGTTTATGGAATTCTTTAAGCGTGCTTTCAAACTAAAGTTTTAGAGAAATTAATGTAATTAAATGTGTTTGTGACAAAACTTTTACATGTATTTATAAAGACTGAATGGATACTTACAATAATTATTTATTTGTGTCAGTATGGAACTGTTTGGTTTATAGTTTGTATGTTTATGATTAACTTGCCCCGAGATTGGTTAGTTTCATAATGAAATAATTAGAATTGTATTAAAATGTAATTGTGTGTATGCATCATCTTATTGTTTGGATTATATGGAACATTTATTTCTGAATTTATCCTTTATTTGAAAGATATTTTTTTTCATTTATCTAATCTAGACAATATTTGATTGAAAAAAACACCAACTAACATAAGGAATATTTCATTTTTACCTTCCTCAATGTTTATTGAAAACTATCTTGTGGTACTTGTGATTTATACAAGTTGTTTGTCTTAAACATAGCAATACTTTTTTTTTTTCTCAAGCTGCCATGGAGAGTTTGCTGTCTGGAGCTATCAATGGACTATTGTATGGGTTATTTATTGGGAAGCCATTGAACATTCTTGAAAGTACAGGACCAGTGTGGTATTTGAAACAATAGTTTTTTTAATTTTGTAGGTATGTTTCGTACTTTTTTGTGTGTGTGTTGTGAATTCATATTTGTTGTTTCTTTGTTGTAAGTTTTGTGAATAATTTAGATTCTGCAAGATTTTTTCATTATGGTTAAAAAGTTGTACAGCTCATTTATGTGTGTATGGTATAATAAAAGTATTTTTATACTGTCAAGTTAAACTTTAATGGTTGTGTAATAGTTTGGTTTCCAAAACATACTTACTTCTACAGGTACTTGACTGTCAGGGTTTCTCTTTTGCCCATCAAAGCATTAGTTTGATTTTTCTCACTTTCTTCAGTCTTTTATACCTCACTCAGTTGCCCATGGTGATATTTCTCTGTAACACACTTCATCTACCTGAGCAACCAATGGATCATGTACTACAACCATTAATATCATCTTAGATCTTGAGTGGTATTTAGATCAGACCAACACTGCTGTTGGTGTTCCTGTACCACTCTGCTCATCCCGATATTTATCTTTTCACAGATACCTCCTATCGGGAATTGAGTGTGTATATTGGTAGTTAGAAATTCCAGATTTTATGGATGGAAATAAATCTTCCTTCAGTCTCAATATTCTATAACTTTTTGCTGTTCAACAAGCAATGGTTCAAGGTCTTGATCTGTTGAAGGGGAAAGTTACTGTGATTCATTCTGACATTTATACAGTGATCTTGTAGATTTGTTGCTGTTTTGAACTTTGGGTATTCTCCACTGAGCTCACTCCTATTCAGTCAGACTCCTGGTTTGCCATATTCCAGGGACGATGAATTTAATAGCAGGTCGACTTTCTTAGCCCAGTTGAATGGATGCTCCATTGTGAGATTTTCTGGTGGACTTTCTCTCAGTTTGAGACTTTGATTATTAACTCATTTGTCACTCAATAGAACTCTCAACTACAGGCAATTTGGTTTCCAGTACTTCATCCTCGGGCTTTTTTGATAGATGGATTTAGTCGAAATTGAGCAGCATTTCATCTCTACGCCTTTTCCCCCAGGTTATCTGTTACCCAGAGTTCTGGCTATAATTTGATCCACTACTTATTGAGTACTGTTGGTAGCACCAGGTTGGCTGACCCAAACGTGGTTCCTACTTCTACAAGAATCTTCAAGAATGTCTGGCTCTGTCACTTCCTCTGTGGCTGTGTCTGTTGAGGAAGCCCTTATCTGGCATTACTAAGCTCAGACTTCTTGGAAATTATGCTGCCCTTTGCATCAGGGTTTAAATTGTAAAGTTGCTTTGTATTTGTCTCAATCTATCTGTGGATCTGCAATGGCTATTTATCAATGAAAATGGCACACTTACTGTCAATGTTGTCTCATGAGGAAATTGAACTTGCTTTGCCCAAATGTATCCACTATGTCTCAATTTTTAACCTGGCTCTTTGACAAAGGTCTAGCTTCATCTAGTATCACTTTTATCTAAGGCAGCTTTATTGACTACTCTTTTACATACTAAACATTGGAAAGTATTTGAACATCCAGTACTATCTGGCCTTCTCAGATCATTTAGAGCTCTTTATCCCAAAAACCCTTTTTCATTACCAAACTGGGATATTAAGGTTATATTACATGCTTTATCTCAACATCTATTCAAATCTTTAGCCTCATGTACTATGTACAAATCTTCCCTAACAGTATTTGTTGTTGCTGCTAGCATGTAGGCATCAGTGATTGGAGTTGTGGACACTTTTGTCCTGCTATTTCCTGACAGGTATTTTTTTCCAATGACTTTGGTACTCAAGGAAGCAGATAAATCCGTTTTTGCAAATTCATTTGCTAGCTATTTTTCATGTATAAACCTGATCCAGACTCAGATCATTTGTTTTGTCCTGTGAGAGCCTTGAGGTGTTATGTGGATTACACTAACTTCTTTAGAAGCATGAGAAATCAACACTTAATTTTGTAGTTTTCAGTTTCCCAAGATTTATCCTCAATTACTTTGAGAAGGTGGCTTCAAATTTTATCTATATTGCTTATTCTAGACTTTCTTTACAGGCAAGAAAACTTCTGCAAGTAGCATCTCATTGGATTCATCACATTTTTTTAGCTGTCTGATTAAACGTCTTTTAGATGACATCGTGCAGACTGGTATGTGGACTTCTCTCAATACTTTTATCTTGCATTATTTACATGATTTGGAATTTTTGACAGTTTTGCCTACCCCTTACAGCCGTTTTGACTACATTTGCTAGATTATAAGAATGGGTGAATGATATTTTTTCTCTTCCTTTTGCTTCTTTATCTTCCAGGGTCCATTACCTATTTTTTTCACTGTAGCTCACTTTGTGGCAACTGTTGCTCAGACAAATGTATTTTTATCCATCAACTTCTATACAAGTAACCAAGTTAATTGTACATATTAATCCTTATTGCAACAGGCTCTGTACAAATGAGATGTTCCATTAGATCATCTAGGAGCTTTCCAGATAGTATTAGCACTTTATGCTGGACTACCACTTGGGGACTATCATGGGCAATGCTAAAAGGAATTCTCTCCATATCTGCTGATCATCATAATAAATGAATCAATGTTGATTTGCTTTTAAAAATTTAGCAAAAGTGGTTCACATATTGCACTGTTCCTCTGGACTTCCCAGTGCACATTATTCCTGTATTCTACTAGTGGAGCTTGGGAGTCCCTACCACCTGGTTTCCAGCCACAGGGGTGGTGGGCAGTCTTTTCCTACAGAGTATTTGAGTAAATTACTGCAATGTTATAGAAGAGGGCAATGTCAGGAGGCCCTCCTACCTGGATCTCTGGTTGTTTTCCCCAATGTCAGTAGGAGCAGCATCAATCTAAGCAGGAGCTATCTCATAATACTGGTTCAGATTTGATGCTCTGCTGTCTAGTTGGGATGTGTATTGCTCTTCATTTGATCAATATTGATTTTTTACATTGTTCTTGAAAGGAAGTCCACTATCTCCTTACAATTGCAAATGTGGAGTGGTACCATTCTGAATCTGTGGTTAAGCTCAGTGTTCCATATCCTTTCCATAATTCTGAGGTAAGTTGTTGAGGAGTGAGGGTGAATGATCTTATTTCCAGACCAGATGAGTTCTGCTCCTTCAGATAAGTAGGGCAGGCACAATTTTATCATTTTGGAGTGTTTCCTTTCAGGCTTCTTCAGGTGGAGGAAAAAGTTTGTCCACTTTGGTGTTGTTTACTTTTTTGTCATGATTCCTGTGGTTTAGAATGCATCTCTCTATAGCAGTTTATTTATGTAAAAGTGGGTTTTCTCGACATCACTGATTACTCTATAGCAGTGGTTCTCAACCTTTTTTCATGTCCTGCACCCCTAAAAAATTTTAATATGTGGTTGCACTCCTCACAGTAATTATTTATTTAAGAATAAAAGTGAAGGTGGCCAAAACAAATGTTGTCTCGCACCCCCTGGAATGCTATCTTGCATCCCTGGTTGGGAACCTCTGCTGTATAGCTACAGATGGAAATCCAGTCAAAAGTATATCTATATGTTACACTGTGGTCCAACTCCTTTAGCCTCCATCAAGGGATATAGGATCAATATACATGAATACTGCCTTCACTGGTCCCTCCATCTTTCAGTGTGGGATTCTAGGTATGTGGTATCAGAGATAACTATGTTTTGGAAATTAACATTTTTCTAAACTGATAATTTATTTTCAATAATATTTACCTCTGCTGACATTCTCCCACTTTCTCCCCACTAAAAGCTGGTTTTAGAATTAGTCTTCAAGAAGTGATAACGTTATCTTAATGAGGTGCTTATATACAGTACTATGATAGAGGGTGTATTGACATAGGTGAAGAATGTCACAAGACCAATATAACCAAGGGTAATTATGTGAAACATAAAGGACTGGAAGCAAGCAAGAAAAAGAAATCAGACCAATGCTTAGATGGGCAAAGGAAAAAACTGGCAATCAAGTAATAGCTATAAATGTTGGCAAAGGTAAGCATTATTGGAAATGGATTTTCAATGTAGGAAAATGTTATTTTAGTTGAATGGTTTCTGTATTGGTACAAAATAACAACATTAAATTTTGGTTAAGGTTGTGTGATTATATAACAAGTTATTACTGTGAACAGATTTTGTAGTAAGGAGAAAATTTATAAAATTAGTTTTCGTACTGTAAGGTTAAGTTGACACAATTATATAACAATGAGTATATTCTGTGTTAAGGTACAGTTAAAATAACAAAAGTGATTTCAACTTTTATGTTTATCTTTCCTAGATGAAATGGTTTTGTTAGGTTTTATATGTGTATTAGAGGAAAATGATGCTGTTAAGTGATGTGGTTGTCTTTTTGTTTTCATTTTTTTGTCATCTGATTCAGGAAAGAGGTATTATACACTCCTGTTTTTATCTTGTTTGGTCACAAGTTATTGTTTATTGTAACTGTATTGTTATTCCACTGCTTTAATGAAATGTTTTTATTATTGTGCTGTTATAATGAAATACTGATTTTCTTTCTGTGTGTGCGTGCTGTTGTATGAGATTTTTCTAATTTTTCTTTGTAAAGATACTATTATTATGTCAACATAATGATAGTAACATATGGTACTACTTTATGAAGTAACATTCACATCAGATTTTAACATAGAACAAAGTTATTAATGAAGTGATGATGTTTATTTCAAAATAAGATTATTCTATAAAATTAATGAACTTTGTTTTTTATATTAGTTACAATTCTTCAAAATGAAGTATTTGTTTTTACCAAACTTGTATTATTCTTTTAACAACATTGGACTTCTTCTTTTCCCTTTCTCCTTGTTTTTTTTTGTAGAAATTACATCAGCCAAAAGATTTCATGCTTTAAAGATAAATACTGTTTTATTTAACTTTGTGAGAAAAAGCTTATATTCTCTTTATTTGAATTTTTACAGATAAGAGCAGTCATCAGTGACTTTGCTGTTGTTATTGCTATCATGATAATGATTGTTACTGATACGTGTGCTGGTCTTAATGCTCCAAAACTTGAAGTTCCTCATACGTTTGAGATGGGTTCAGTTACAGTCACATTCTTATATATTTTGTATAAGACTGGAATGAAAGAGTTTCGTACTAGTAGTTACCCAGTTAGTAACTGTCCATTGACTGTTTTCAAGATGTTTCATTGTAAATTACAAACTGCAGATTTAGTATTCTTAACACATATCATAGTCCTTTTTAAAATGTTAGATTATGACCAAACTGTCTTTAAAATCTATTTCTCTAATTTTAGACTACAGTTTTACTGTTTCCATAATTTTTTCTTTAAATATTAAACAACAGCTTTATTTATTCCAAAATATATTTTCAAACTTAAGAAAATGTTCACTGTTTTTGGAGTGTAGTTTTCAAATATGACTATACAGGTACTATTTTCAAAATCGTAGAAAATATCATATTATTTATAGATTATTTTCTTGTTTTTAATCCATAGTTTTTACTCTTCTAATGTTATTTTTCCTCTTTTGAACCTTTTATTATTTCTAACTTTATTATTTTCTTGTTTTTAAACTTTTTACTCTTCTTAGATTGTTTTACAGTTTGTAATATTTAATTATTTTGCTGTTAGGTTTTGGATTATATTTACATTTTAATCCAGGTCAGTATATAACCATTAAAATACTGGCTGCATATGTTTTGAAGTTGCAATGCCATTTTCAGGTGCATATGTAGACCTGTACATAGATATGATATATTTATCTAAAAGAAAACAAACAATATTTTTTTCTTTTTAGATTTATTATTCTCTGGTTTACTTTCCTGATCTTTAGCTTTAATTCTTGGCTTTCGTTTGGAAGATCTGGTACAGGTAGGTGTCTAAGGCACTCATCTTGTAAGTGAGTGTTGTACATTGGAACCCTGTCACACCAACCATGCTTGCCCTTTCAGCTGTGGAGGCATTATAATGTGACAATTAATCGAACTATTAATTGGTAAAAGAGTAGCCCAAGAGTTGGCAGTTAGTGGTGATGACTAGCTGCCTTCCCTCTTGTCTTATAGTGCTAAATTGGCGACCCTCGTGTAGCTCTGCATAACATTAAAAATAAACAAATTCAATAGGAAATCATCTGTAAGTTATGAGATATGGTTTTTATGCCATATATACCTTTCTTATTTTCCAGTTAGCTATTTATTATGTCCATCAAGAAATTCAGCTTCGATGTTCAGTTATGGAATGAGAAGATATAGCACAAATAGAAGTGGAAATGTTACTGTGGTTTAGTTCAAGAAATTTGTAATTTGAAGATGTATTAATGTGCACACAGTGACACTAGATTCACTCATGTAAAATATTATACACACAACTGGTTCACACTTTGTACTGATGCAGGATAATTTGTTATTATGCTGTCAGGAACATTTAGAAACAAGAAACACCATACATGGTAAAAAATATAGATACAAATTCCATAGACCACCTTTAGCACATAGTTGAATGTTGTTTGCCAACATAACCAAGTGTAACTAACAATATATTATTAACAAAACCATAAAAAACTGATTTCAAATCCTACAGACCACCTTCAGCTCATCCTTAAGTGCTATGTGTCAACATAACCATAAACAAGTCTGGTTTCAAATCCCATAGATCACATTTAGCACATATTTGGATGCTCTGTGTCAACTTTAATGAAAAATATGTTGTTAATGTAATTGTAAACAAGTTCCATAGACCAACTTTGAAACATATCTGGCACTACGGGCTTCAATGCTAACAACAGCTGTTATCAATCTATTATCTACACTCAGTGAAGAAACTATACTTCTTGTTCCCATGTTTATTTGGTTGAAGAATAATAAAAATTCCTCTCTGGAATGATTAGTGAATACCCAGTGCATTATCTATTTTTCTGAATTTTTAACATCAAGCTTTAATTTAGGATAAAGGTAGTTAAGTCTGCCACAGTAAACCTTTTCTTAATATTTGTTGGTTACTTAAATTTTCTCTAAGTCATAACTTAGTGCTTTTCAACCAAGAATACAGAAAACACAGTATTATACTCTTGAAGCTGTATATGTACTTTTATCATGAGATTACACATAATACACAAAACTGTTTGTTTAGAATCATGTAAACGAAATTTTTATTTACAAAATATTCTAACATAATAAATTAGTTATTTTGAAATTGATAAAAACACAAATTAAATCCTTAAAACATTCTCACAGTACAATTTGTGCCTAAATCACCATTCTCTAGGAAAAATTTTGATTAACAAGAAGATTTGAAAAATAATTTTAAACTCGTATATAAACAGCATAACAATAATTCACAAAATTACATAAACTTTAATTTTGTAATTAATGATGAGTCTGTAGCACGTGAAAATGACACACACACTACAGTGACCAGGGATTTGGATTCTTCAACTTATTTTTGGATAAATCAAACCAAACTGTTATTGAAGTGTTCCTGAAGAACTATTTAATAGTTTGTACAACATACAAGTGGTTCGTTGGATCTTCAGGATCAAAGGAAATACTAAAAAGAGAACATATCAAAACATAAGATTTTTATATAAATTACTTACATTTTCAACCATTTGTTAATGGTTAATCAGTAAACTTCAAATATCATAAGTACTTGAATCAATATATCACTCATATATCCCTTTGTTTCAAACTAATACATACATCTCACATACCATTTCTCTGCTAACAGATCCACATATTTTCAAATCTCTAACATACTTGGTCAATACAGTTATAACCCTCCTATCAACAAAAAAAACAAAAATATGTTTTTAAAATACAATTTAGTACTATAATGAAATGTCTATAGTCAGTGTAGTAATGAAAAATATTCATTGTTTATATGTTTTTATCTTTATATTAGCAGTATTTACAAATAATTAAGAATCACAGATCACTTACTTCCATGTAAGACAACAACCACATGTTCTAAAATTATACATATTTTCTTATAGCAAAGCCACATTGGGCAATCTGCTGAAAATTATACATTCTTAAATACTATGCACTAAGAGAACAACCAAACCCTGATGATGATGTATATACATATTTCCAATTATTAGTTGCAGTGTGCAAGGATTACATTGCATTTAGAATTCTTCAGCTGTTCAGCAACTCTAAATACATACAAAATAAACATGAAGACACAGTAGTAGCATCAAGTTTACAAAGACATAATATAATTTTCATACTGAAATAAACCTCTACACTTACTAAAGAGTTCTTTAAAAGATTTATTTAGTTACGCCAAATCCGATTTGTATTCATTATATGTGCATAAAAGTATACATATTTAAATACTTTAAAATTAGGAAAGAAACAAAAGCGTGTATGGATATCTACATACACATAATTTATAACAGAAACATTAGATTAAAAAAATTGTTTTAAGCAACATAACCTTTTACTTACCAGGATAAAAACTGCCAATATTATTTTCTTTTCAGTAAAATGGCCAAAATCATCTTAAATTCATCTACTGCTATACAGATGAATACACAAAACTACTTCTTTTGTACAACTTTGAAGTAAAAAATCTTCAAGTTTTTTTTTAGAGGTGAAAGGAAAAAATGGGATGACAGATTTTTCTACTACTTGATTTCAAATAAACTAGTCCGTGATACTCTGTTATTCTTATATACTGATGACATGTGGGAACTGAAGTAATAAAAGTTTATCCAATCAGGTTTAGATTTGTTTTATTTGTTTACAAAAGATATAGTATAATTAACTCTATAATAAGTCTAAATAAATATCTATAAACAGGAACCAAGTAATGACATTTCAGATACTGTCATTTAGTCATGATTAGATTTGTTTCATAAAACAGGTGGGGTTCGATTCCCCTCGGTGGGCTGAGCAGATAGCCCTTTATGGCTTTGCTATAAGAAAAAAACACATAAAACAGGTCAATTGTATTTTATTAAAATTAATACTTGCTTTTAAATATAATCAGTCCATAATTTAAAACACTACAGGTATTTTTTAAACCTCTAATCAAATCAGTCTAAATCTAAAAATAATGTCTCTGACTTTTGCATGCGAAAGAAGCTATACATTTCCTTTTAACATAATGTCTTATTCATTCATATTATTGTTTTCATAATTTTTAGCATGAGCTAACACTTGCCTCTAACTAGGAACTACTGTCATTACAACTGATTTATAACATGAAACATTAATATCCCACTGACCTTTAACCTGAAACTATGAATATACTACAGATATTATGACTGATCTATTCGCTGAAATTACTGATATACTATTCTCATTACAACTGACCTCTGACTTTAAACTCTTTTTATCCTAACGACTTTACAATTGAATTAACCTGAAACAACTGATATCCTAGAGACTTTACAAATGAACAAACCTAAAACTAATGGTATTTTAATGACATTACAATTAACCTAACCAAAAACTATTGATATTTTACCAGTATTGTAACTGGCACCTAATCTGAAACTACTAATATGCTATTGACATTACAACTAATCTTTAGCCAGAAACTAATGATATTGTGACTGATATTCTATAACCTGAAATTTGAAATATTACCAACTTCATGATTAATCTTTAATTTGAAACTAGTGTTAATCTGTATTTATACACATTTTAACTGGCCTTTTTTCTGAAAATACTGATATTCTATGAACAGCAAGAATGACCTCTGACCAAGAAGTAATGTTTTCATACTCACAGTGCATTTAGGTTGGGGAGTAAATAAAGTAAATTATAAATTAATGAAAAATATATTTCTTTAAATTTATATATATATATATATATGCACTGAAAGCATTTAATAAAAAATACTGTTTTATACAGCACTTTGTAACATGAAACCTAAGTACCTTTATTGAAAGATTCACCCAATGAGGCAACACAGTGTATTTAGGTAGAAAAATGATAGCTTGTTATTAAAAATACTTGTAGAAAAACAGTACACAGAAATAAAATTATCTCAATATTCTGGTGTTTCTGAAAGACATCATGCTGGTGTCTGAGTAGAGCAATCTGAAATAATCACAAAAACATAACCTTTTAAAATTAAACACTAAAGTATCTGTGTTAACACAACATTTCATTCAGATCTGCTAAAGGACACTAAGCCAATAATTTAAATGTAATTAACACAGAGTGTCACCACACACTTTTCTACACCTTGACTGAAACAGTTATAAATGTTAGCATTTAATAAATGCAAAAAAAAAGTACCTGAGAGTATTTCTTACCAAGTCAGTTGGTGACCACTTGCTTTATTTGTTTGTGAATTTTCAATAAAGCTAATCAAAGGCTACCTGTGCTGGACATCTCTAATTTAGAGGTAGTAAATTAGAGAGATGGTAGCTTTGTTTGAAATTAAACACAAAGTAACACTTTGGGCTGTCTGTGCTCTGCCAACCACAGGTATTAAAACTCAGATTCTAGCATTTTAAGTTCAAAGATATACCACTGTGCCACTGGGAAGCAAGAAAGCAGATAGTCAATACAACCCACTGCCAACTCTTGAGCTACGAGCTACACTTTTATCAATAAATAACGAGATTGACCATCACTTATAATACCTCCATCGTTGAAAGAACGAGCATGCCTGATGACAGAAATCTGAATCAGAAGAAGGCAAGTCAAGTGCTAAATATAGGTTTGTAATACCAACATTTTTGAGATTTTAAGAGAATATCCTCAATATTGTTTTGTATTGCCAACATATCTGGTATTCTAAGAGAATATCTTCAGTACTGTTTTGTGCTGTAAAAATTTCTGAGATTTTAAAGGACATCCTCAATATTGTTTTATATTGCAAACATTTCTGAAATTTTAAGAGGATATCTTTGGCATTGTTTTGCCTGCCACTTCAGTGGTTGTCAAATAAAGGATGAGGCAAGAGGCATAAAATTCTAGTAGCATTTGTAAACATCATTGAAGAGTTAAAATATTGGTGCAGCACCTGTCAATTATACATAAACTATTTTTATATGTCTGCTGATTAGACTGTACTTTTCTAGAATGAAGGAACCAATTACGCTAATTGCTTCAGTCAGGTGCCATTTCTGAAAAGAACCCTATCAAACAGAATCTGACAATAAGATGTTTAATTATTTTTTATAGTAAGTCTCCTGTAAAAAGCCTGTGAAGTAATCCAGACTTTCCATTCATCAAACAGTTATTATATAATAATAGTACAGAATAGTTCTTCAAAAATAAATGCATATTTAAATGCACATTTTCAAAAATATTTCATGTTGGTATTTATGTAACAATTATATTATAAATTACAAGTTTGTGTGTAAAGATGAACATAACTGTGATTAAAAAATTTTCATGACTTCACACTTGACCAAAGTGATGCCAAAGCAAAACAGAAACTAAGTACAATGAAGAAAAATAAGTTCAACTGTAAGAGAGACAATCAATTGGACATAACATGTATAAACCATATTGTTTTTTCCATTAACCAATAAAAACATTTTAATTGACAGATGGTAAAGTTTGATGCAGATAAAATCAGTTTCTTTTGAGATTCACTGACCAGCAAGTAAATGGAGGTAACTGGCTGAAGGATCCACCCATTTTACTTTCACAAATGCAAAACATGTCAAAGCATAATATTATGAATGGGGTGGAACAAATGGTTTAGGATTAACTTTCTTGCAATGGGCTCAGTCACATTGAACAAGCCTGTGACTCCTAACTGATATTTTCTATCCATTCTATAATTTTTTCTGTACCTTCACAAAATATAAATTTTCAATAACCATTACAAGTCTTTTGTTGACAAATTTTTTTGACCATGGGAATAAAGTTTGAACTGAAAGCTAATGAGACAATTTTCTGAATGGCAAATAACATAATATTGCATTTTATTGGTGATAAATAGCACAGTGCAAAATGTCATTAAGAACTACTAGCAATTTGTTAAAGAGAAGATTGGCAGGCAGGAAGATTCTGATTTTATAGTTTATGGCTCTATAACCAAATAACATAGAAGGGTATAAAAACTATGCTTTGCCTGACTAATAATAATATAATACATAATTCATGTTAAATTCCTTACTTCCCACAAGGACTGCACAATACCGTGAAATGCTTACACAACCAGCATGGTTCCCCCATTCTGCAGCAACATATGTGATACTACAATTTTCATGCAGAGGGTGCCCCTTTGGTTATTGGTAAACATATGAAACACATTTTGGAGGAGAACTTACACAGACTAAATCATTCACACATCACTTTCTACGTCAATGGCTACCTCATTTACCAGACCTTAAATGAGTTTTGGGAGTATCTTGAGTTGCTGGAAACTTGGCTTAGAAACGAGAGTATAAACAAATACAGGATTGTAGGGGGCCTTGAAGTTGGATATTACTTTTTTCCTGTACAAATTAATAACCTATTCCTTTACATTGGTTTAATTATGGCTTTAGTTCTTGTATAAGTAAGGCTTCTTTAATTTTGCATTTATTTACATGTAAACAAAGAAGCTCTACTCCCTTCTAGTCCCTAAGAATTTTAAAGAGAATGCACCAGTCCCTGGAGAAAAAAACGATTTTATTGATCAACTGTGTTTTTTATAATTAACACCATTGAAGTGGAGAAGAAAATGGCATTAAATTTTTAAGCATGAAAATAACCTGTAAATTTGCTGTACATTACTCAAACCAAGGTCAGAAGCCAATATTAATGATGGTACTTCCCTCTTCGTGTATAGCTTTCATCTTGCCTTCTATGAGCCAGTCAACAGTTTTTCCCAACCAGCTTGCTATGTTGGTACAATCACTGGGTGAATCTAGCTCTGTGGACTTTTTCAAAATTCAAGTAAACACAATTTTTTTTTTTTCAGTTCTTTTCCTATAAGCTGAATTTATGAAATTTAATATATTCAGCAAGAAATATTTTATACTAAATTATGTTCTAGTGCATATTGAATATTATGATGCCAACTACAGAAACTGTTTAATGAAAACCTTTTTTGTTTTTAGTATCATTCAAAACTAAATTTCTTATTCATGTACTGCCATTTTTGAAAACATAATAGACATTCTGAGGTGTAATACAAATCTTTCCAGGGTTTACCAGTTATTCTCCAACCCAGTAGTTTCATATATACATTTACAATAACTTTTCAAACAACTAATGTAAATTAAAACTAGTGATGGTTCTTCTATTTAAAATGGATGATTAAAATAATCTTCCATATCTGTTTGCCATTTTATTCAAAACTTGTAATTTTCGAAATTTTTAAAATTTACCTGCTCAAAGCTGATGTTTTCGTCTCAAGTTCCTCAGAGAAATGAAACTGAAATTCAAAACACATTAAACACCTTTATTGGAAAACAGTGCATTCAAGCTCACTTTTCAAGAAGTATAACAGGTTGTGTCGCTGTCATAGTTATGCTAATGTTTACAAATACAATAGTTTAAGAAAAAACAATCAAAATAAAATAAAGATCTAACTTAATACTTCTACTCCAACAACATGTTCAGAGAAATTTATTTCCCAAAACAATTTATTTTCAAGTTGATTTAAAAACATTTTTAAACAAAAATACTTCTCATACAAAATAAACCAATAAAAAAGACTTATATCTACCCATTCTTCTAACATTAAGAATTCCACATGTGGTTAGGAAATTTATCAATGTCTGTATATATTCTCAATCCATAGTAAAATCGATAACATTTCTATTTCCTCTCCAAACGAAACTTCGTATCAATTAGTGTAATTCAGAACAACTCATGATAATGTTTGAAAAAAAAACAATGGGAATGTAATTACTCAATAAACTTATATGAGTGTGTATATATATGAGATTTGCTACTCTCTTATTGTGCTGCCCTCTATATATAAACTGTTTGCTTACTCATGCTACAAACCTTCTACTCTCCCCTGCTGGAATTACTATATTCCAACATATCTCTCAAATAATTCATCATGCATCATTTCTTAACTAATAGTGGCATGATATGCTCATAAGATGCATGTGGCTCCCTCTACACTCCTCTACCACACCATCACTTCAAAGTTTGATAGAAGGTATCAGCTCCATAGTAGTGGGGAGGGAGTGTGATGAAGGAAAGTACCTACCAGAAATACATTTTTTTCTGTACAGGAAATTTATAACTTCTGATATGGTATTTACCTCCTATTACAAGATTTACTAGAATCCGACACTGAGAATAAGGGTCTGGGTTGAGGGAACAAAAAAGGTAGCCCTGAAAGTGTCGAAAGGGCCCCCTGATAATGAAATATAGATCTGCACATCTTCTCTTCATACACAAGTGCAATGTTAAGACAAAAGTGCAAAAGTTGAAAAGTGCACATCGGAAGTGGGAGAGAGCATGATAGGAAAGTGGTCCTAACTAGAGTAAGCAAAGGTAACTCAGTCTCACAAGAGTAAAGTGGGTAAACAAGTGTGTGTCCGTGAGTTTAAAGTGGCTGAGGCAAGGCTAATGAGGTCAGTTTATTTTACCAACCTTGTAACCATTATAAAATTAGAAAATAATTCTAAATTTCTCCAATTTTCTCTCTGAAATGACTGCAAATTAGAACACAAAATAAGAAATGTTTATCCCAACTAAGCAGCTTAAAAATATATATACACATACACACACACACACATGCTGGTATAGTTTGTTTACTGTGTTGTCAACTAGTGCCTTTCTATCATACTGGGAGCTGGAATGCTAACTTCAAGAGGCAAGTTTTCAACTTCTCCCAAATGGTAGTACCTTATTTTCCTTTTCTTGCATTACTTCAATTCATTTTCTTCTTTACTTGGGAGAGCAGTCACCTTTCCACATTTTGTCTGCAGGTAGTGAATGGTGATAAAGATGAGGAGCGTTGTGGGCTTGAGCACCCACATCTCGTTCTCATAATTTCTATATCTATTGCAAGACTGGAGAATGGAAGTTAAGACTAATACACAGTGTATCCCCACCACAATGTGGGTCCTACTTCTAGAGTCACCTCTAAAAACTAGGGTACATCTTATAATCCCACATTATAGCTTGTACTCTGGGATCTTTTCAATTATTGTAGCATTTTTGTTTATTTTTGTTTCAGCTTGTTTTCTAAGTTATAACAAACTAATATACACACAAAATTAAATTATTCTATTGCCCTTCAAACCTGTCTGACTAATACTTATGGCATATAAATTGCAACTCACATGGGGAATGTGTATCCCACTTCACAGTACTGAATTACATAACAGAACTATTCAAGAGCATACCTCATAAACAATTATTATTATTATTACTATTTATTTTAATTTGTCAATACTTACATTTTATTTACTTTTATAATAATAAATAAAAAATATACAGGAAAAAAACAAAAACAATGTCTGATAGAGGAAAAGCTAGAACAAAGTAGAATGCTAGTCTTAGAACAAAGCTTACTAGAAGTATTAGAAATGTGTTGTTGAAATAGAGAATGTTCATACCATAGAAACAATTGTGATGTGGCTAGATTTAAGTGGTTTTAATCACATAACATTATTAAAAATATATGGCTCAAGGTTTAACTCTCTGTATACAGACTGTTCCTTTTGATTGATCTTATAAACACCATGTAACTATGAAACTATAAGTCTTATAAGTGAATGTGCCAGGTTACCTTTATGAAATTTCATAAATTTCTTAGTGAACATTACCAGTCTTTTATATACACAAAGAGTCAAAATTTACAAAACTTTTACTGAGATATTCCATGTAATAGGTGATTTTCATGGTAAAAATAAAATTACTATTAATATTAATAATATTTCTTTCACATATCTAGAACTTCCCAAACAAACAAATGGGTTTCATTCAAACTCTCTCTCTCTTTTCTTTATTTTACTGTTAACTGTATCATAATAAACCATATCAAAAGTTAAAATTTAAGTAATATAATCAAAACTACTATATTTATTTTAAAAGAGAATTACTTAGTTGATTCTGGTCTATAACAATTATTAATCTTAAGAGCTGTAGGCTTGTTAACTTTTTATAACTTCTCTCATTTTATTTTGTAGTGTTATTTCTCTTTAAAAAATGAAACTTTCAGAGTTTTACATTCAGAAATTAATACAATGCAAACCAGTAAGGATGGACATACAATTGGTAAACAAAAAGCAACTGTATGTTACAATAAATTTATCAGTTTATAATTAAACTTGTCATAAAACATTAGAGTTTGGTCTATTATATTTTTAAAAACTGCATTCTTTACCTAGTCCCCCAGGAATTTAAGAAGACTAAATAACTAATCATTTGCATTTCATATTAGATTACGTTCTTTAGAATATTTTATAACAGGAATTTTACCTCATAATAACTAAACTATTACGAACTTCAGTCCTTTTTCAGATATTTATTAGGGTACATATGAAAAGTTCACACACTTATCATAAGTTATGGCATAAGTTAGAAAAGGTCACTTGGATATAACAAAGTTGAATTAGTTATAATGACTAATAACCATTTGAAGTCAAAATAAGCAAATATTAACTGATAAATGTTTATCACTACATGTACAATACAGTTATTAGCTTGTAACTTTTTAGTGAAAGTGCACAATTGTTTAAACAAGAGTTTCTATTTCTATTAAAAGGACATACATGTATTTACAAAACTGATGCTTCTGGATTCAGTGGATTTTGATTTTCTATTTTACAGAAATTCAACGAATGTACAAAATAACTTGCCAAATATGACTGACATTTCTTCTATAAAATAGAAAGATTAAAGTATTAGTTTTTTAGAACAAATAATTATGTTTATAAATTCACCAGTAATGTGTATCAGTTTTCATAAATGTTCCACAAATCTATCTACCTTTTAACAGTTAAACATTACACTTTTACTCAAAACAGTATTAATTAATAAGTTCAATATACCAAATCTGAATTTCTTGTTTTGAAATTAGAGGAGCCTATGAAAAACAAAATTCCTTACAAGGAATAAAACCTATAAAACATATGATGAACAACTTCTAATGTTTTAATTATTTCATAAATTCTTCATGAGAAATCTAAACTCAGAATTCAGTAATTTTGTTTTCAACAGTTCAACAAAAATGTCATATTTTAGAAAACTTCATTATTCAAATGTTTTCTTTCTTGATATATGTGTGTGAAATTCACACACACACGTTAAATATATATACAAACATACATACATACATATACAACTTTAACTAAGCTGCAGAATCTTTGAAAAATATTACATCAAAATGGAAGAAAACATGATTTTTAAAAAATCATATGTCCATATAGGTGAAATATACTTTTATTTTAATGTAGACACTGGTGGTGTGAGGTTGCCTGGGCAGAAAAGAAAGACTTCTGCTATTGTGGATTGTTCTACAATTTGGAAAATAAATGTATCCTTTGAGGGAACACCAGCCACCTGGCAGGATCATGTATGAAGAAAGGAGAAACAAATTTACACATTTCTACTGGTGGATTGACTGAAGTACAGCAACTAGTAGAAGTCAATTTCTCATGGAAAACAAAATAACTAGATAGTCAGGAGAAGAAGAGATGTCTGTATAGAAAGTCATCTACATGTCCATCTGAAGAATCCCATGCTATTGCCAACAACACTGTGAAAGAAAATGAGAAAAATGATGTATAAAAAAAAGAAATAACTTGTGAGCACTCTCCATCAAGAGGAGAACATACCAGCCAGAACAGTTGAATGACTCATCCATTAAGAGTAGCAGAGAGGTCCCTGGAAAATGAGAGGTATCAAGATAGGAACAGAAGATGACAAGGACCCAAAAAGGCAGAAGTGACACCTCACATCCTGAACAGGCCAAAGGAGGTGACTTGGGTCTGAATAATCATATAGGTGAGAGAAACAAAGGAATAGAAATAGAAGAAAAGGAAAGGTTGTTATTTATTACAAGTGGCAGAAGATTGAAGAAGGAAATACTAGTCCAAGTACAGGAGTGAATAAATATCTTGAAAAAGGATGTGAAAGCCATCAATAGCACAAGTATCTAAACAATGGTGACCACAATTAAGAAGGACGAACTAAGATACAAAAGTGATACAGAAAGTAAAAATCCAATGGCATGAATGGGGCATGCAAAACCACATTATGGATACAGTCCAGTATGGAAGTGTGTTTGTTTGTTTTCTGAATTTTGCACAAAACTACACTAGGGCTATCTGTACTAGCTGTCACTAATTTAGCAGTGTAAGACTAGAGAAAAGGTAGCTAGTCATCACCACCCACAGCCAACTCTTGGGCTATTCTTTTACTAACGAATAGTGGGATTGACCGTTGCATTATAATGCCCCAACAGCTGAAAGGGCAAGCATGTTTGGCGCGACGGGGATGCGAACCCGCGACCCTCAGATTACGAGTCGCATGCCTTAACCCACCTGGCCATGCCAAGCCCGTATGGAAGTTAAGCAAGAAAAATGGTGAAGAAAGAGGGAAAGAGCAGAACCAAGTGAAAAGGAGAAGGAAAGGTAAAATGCACTAGAAAGTGCTGCCCAATAATCAGCAATGGTGGAAACTGACAAACCATGGTTGAACATGCAATTAATAAAAGGCAGAAAGTTGGGGCATAATAAAACAGTCAGGAGGAGAGGAATGGTGGATGACTCAATAACAAAATATCACCACAGTCATACTGAGATAGACAAAATTGGAAGGAAATAGGAACTTGACAAGAAAAGGTTACATGATATGAAAATCTGTCTCGATGAAAAATACAAATTTCACACATGATGGAGGGATACTCTTTTATGAAAAAGGAATGCATGATACTGAAACAAAAGTGAATGGATATTTGGTATACAAAAGGGGTGTAGATACCAAGTGATGAAGCAGAAAAACCAAGATTAAGTTGGTCACAGTAGGATTTTAGAAGGACTTTCATGTATCAAGTTAAAGACCCAAGGGTTTAGTGGAAGAGAATTATAGGCAAAAGGTATATTTTCCAATAGGAGATACTAATCCTGATTAAGAACTTTAACAGACAGAGCCACAGGACGGGGAACAGAAGAATAAAAGAGATGAAGACTGGAGTAGAGAGGACTGGCAAAGGTGTCATGAGGGGCATACCCAAGCATGAACAAACTCGAAAAGACAATGGGAGAGAAGAAATCACACCATGGGTAGAAACATAACCTGGCTGAAACAGGCTGTCTCTCACAAGATACACAGTTCCAGGCACATAATAAGGAACAAAAGTTAACCCTACAGGAATAAGCCCAGAAGGATACAGTCCAATGCCCAAAAGCAAAGGGACTGGAATATATATACTCCCTTAATAGTAGGTGTAAAGATAACTGTTGATGCACCAGAGTGGACTGTTAACTGTATGATCAGCCAGAAAAGGAAAGATATGGAAATGTTCCAAAGAAGAGTGAGTTAAGGTGATCAGTCATGCTGCATCCTAATGCCAGAGATCATGTCATACAGAGATGCACCTCAATCCAAGAAGAAAGCATTGGTGAAGAGATAGATGTGGTTTAGAAGTTGGTAAGGAAGGGCCATAAGTATGGAAATGGTCCATACTTGAACTAGTAATTCAAAATGACTAGGGCTATTTCCGCTAGCCGTCCTTAATATAGCAGTTAAAGGCCGACTGACGATTGTAGGGCTACTATTTTAAGAATAAACAGTGGGATTTACCATGACTTTATAACACCCCTACCAACGAAAGGGCGAGTATGTGTGATGTTGATTCCACCATGCGATCCTCAGATTATAGGACAAGCGTCTTAACCACCTGGCCAATTAATGAATTACGAAAATTTTGAAAAATATTGTCCAATTTGATACTACAAAAATATATTACTGTATTTAAAACAAAAAATTGTGTTGCATTATCAATGTTTATGATTGGAGAAGAGACTTGCTGTAGATTCAACCAATGGCAGCCACAGGTTACTCACCTCTAACCTGAAATCTCTGTTAAGTGAGGGTTTAATACTGTTAAAATAAAATGATTATTTGATTTTTCTTGTCTTACAGAATTTGTCTGTGTTGATGATTCTAGTTTTCTCCCAGGTTATTCTGCGTCCATTTGATGTGGTGTGCTCTGCAATGGCTGAAATTTGTGTTTTCATGAGTTTTGTATTATCTTTATGTTCTTTTATACTTCTCACGAGTTTCTCCAATTTATGTATCATTGCAGGAACACGAAATTTCATAGATGACATTTTTGAGATTCTCTTTGGTAGGTTGCTGTTTGTTTTTAATTAGAATGGACCTAAAGGTACTGAAGGATTTCCACTGGACTTCTACACTGAATATCTTGGACATGCATTTAAGTTTTTCACTAAAATGTTGTTGGTATGGTAGGTAAATGGTGGTAGTGGTTCTGACTTTCTGATCTTTTCTTTCTGTCGTGGTCTTCTTCAAAGAGTTTTTGATGAAGGAGGAAGTGTAACCATTCTGTTTAAAACTCTCTATAATCTTTTGGCATTCTACTCTCTTATTTAGGGATTAAGCCATGTTCCTTATACCTCACACTGTTGGTTAGGACAAGCAGATTGTAAACTACATATACAGATATGCTCCCTCCCTTTACCATCTCATAGAGATATGCTATGATATCATCAACATTGGACTACAGAAAAAATTTTGTCATCTTTGTTGACACATCAAAATCTATGATGAAGCCACTAGAAACAAAACAGTGGACAGAAGGCACATGGAAGATTTAAATATGTTGTTAAGTTGAGATTTGAAGAATCTTTCCCTAACTTTCTCATCATATTGAGGACATTCCTAAGAACTTTTCCAAACTGAAATTAAAACCAACTTGAGATCCACAATAAGCCAATTAATGCTCAATAACCTAGCCATCCTCTCCATCAAGCATGAACTAGCTGATTCAATTAATTCCAAAGCTGTGATGGAGAAGTCTGGCTCATTAAAGGCTAGTAAGATGTGATCCATCTCATCAGAACAACAACTGGATGCTTGGCTGAACAAGTGTGACTGTTTAACTGCAAATATCTCATACCAGATTTGTAATAAAGTTATTTCATTAGACTTTGTGTTTAAATTTAGCACACAAGTCCTCAGGAATGGTACTCTGAAATCTTGCCCAGACTGATATTTTCCCTCACTTCTGCTGGGTAGGAATATCTTTAGCAAAAGCAGTTTTATTTTTCTGATACAGCAACTGGCCTTTGGAATGGATTGTTTTCAAATGTAATACATGTAGTAAATTTAATGGAGTTTAAGAAAAGACTTGGCAAGTATTTTAAAAACTTGTAGTTTCACCTAAAATTACTTTAATGGATGGATAGCCTGAAAGAGCTGACAGGTCCCTTGCTGTCCTTAAATTTTATGTTTATGTAACAAATTAAATGTTCTTTGTTTTGAATACAATAATGCAGAATTCTATTCATTTTCATGGTAATAAATACATGTACAATTTTATAATTAAAATGTAAGATAAGCCCTAAAGATACTTTCATTATTAGTCTTCTTTTTGTGAACAACTAAGTATGCAAACTAACATTGTTTAACTGTAGCTATGCTACAAATACTCACTGATTCTCACAAAACTAATCATTGGTAAAGCAATGACATATTTTATAAAGCTTTTCTATTTCTGTAACAGCTTTCAACTAGTATTTCATTTTTATAGTAACTTCTGAAATAAATAGTGATAATTTTATCACAATAAACTCAAACAAATCTGCTCCAACCCACAATTTCCTATATTAAAAATGATAAAATGATACACTACATTTGTATTAAAGTAAAAGTGATGTTTAAAATACAGAGGTTAACTTACTCAGTGGTGAACCAGCTGATGCAACAACATATACCCCAGGTAACCTTTGTCTCTGAAGCATCACACTGTAAGAAAAGGGAAAAGTTACATTAATATTATTGCATTACCACTTGAATAATATTATTAATATAATTTGGTTAAATTATTTTGAAATGCACATGATCTCTTGAAATTCAACCACTTTATGTCTTTCAGGTGTGCATACATATATAGCCACTGTACCTGTTCATTAAATGAATGAAACAAAAACTCGTATCTACCAATAGATTGAAAATTGTGCCTTATTTTTCTTTCTTAAACATAATAACATTAAAAATGCAATAAAAATATACAAAGGTACCAATACTGAAAAGAAAAACACCATTTATAAAAATTATATCAGCAGTGACATAGTCATTCTAATGGGGAAGGATACTCAACATTGATAGTTTTTCCAAATTTAGAAAAGGGGACTAACCCTCTCCCATGACCTTCCTCAAGTCACTGTGCTAAGTTTGGTGCTGATTGATCAAGAAATGTGGAAATCTAAAAGGAATAGATACACATGCATATTGACATTTACTGACATATGTTATATAGAACATTCTTTACAGGATATACAGAAATTCTTTACTTAGTAAATAAAATTAATGAGTAAGTAGTTTGAAAGATGACATTTTCCTAAGCTGAAAATGTATTTCTAATAATACCTCCTCTGATAATATCCATATTTCTCAGTCTCCAGCATTTCCACTGTTTGCCCATCTTAGCTTAATATTAAAAAAATTTGCTCTAGCCTTTTATACCCCACTCAAATGCTTTAGGTGAATTCCAATTTTCAAACTTCTTCCACTTAGGTACAATATATGAACACCTTATTCAAGACATAAAATGGCTTTTAGTGGGGAGGTAGGATGGGACAGTGTCAGTAGAGGAAAGTGTTATTAAAAATATATTTTCAGTGTAGGAAAATGTTAGCTTCCAAAACATACTAAGCATCCACTGAAAGTATGGCTAAAATTCTACATTGAGGCTGGTGTAGGCATTATCCATACAGAAAACATCTGTACAGAACAAGAGTGTACCACAATAAAAATTGTGGTAAGAGTGGGAGAACTGCACTACATCCAAAACAGATATGTTCTTCACCTGCAACTTTGCTCTGACATTAAAGGTGGAATAGAACATGAGTAAGTGTCAGTAGAGATCAGACCTGACCAAACTGCTGAAATTCCACAACTTGGGGTTGGAACTAGAAGAATTGTGGCACCTGTGTACCATGTTAGTGGCATACACACACACACACACTTAGTTTTTATTGTATCCCAACCTATAGCCAGAGTATGATACACTTCACCACACTGGAATCACCATGATGAAAATGTAAACAGTACCTAAATAGAGAAACTTTCTCCTCCACTTGAAAAAGTCCAAAAGGCAACACACTAGGCATAGAATGATGGGATTGTGTACACCATACTCATCCAAAGAAACAGAACTCATCCAGTCTGGAATTATGAACACTCATCCTTACTCCTCAACCACATGGAGAAGGAGTATTTCACTTGATCTAGAATTATGGAGAAGACGTAGACCAATGGCCTAGGATGAAACCATTTTGCATTTGGAATTTTGAGGAGATAGCTGACCTCCTTTCGTGAACATTGTACAAAACCAACACTGATCAAAAAGAAGAGCCACACAATCCTCAACTGGATAACATCATGTCAAACTTCAACTGAAATTACAAGTAGGCTCAAAAGCAAAAGGTGTCACTCCTACTAACATCTGGGAAAAACATCCAGGGATCCAAAAAGGAGGGCCCCAACTTCACCCTCTTCTCCAAGACTGGAGGAACACATTCAAACACTCTGGATGAAAAAAAAAACCCATGTCCCTCACCCCAGTGACTGGAAACTGGGGGTTGTAAGGGTTCTCAAGCTCCTTTAGTAGTCTGGTGAGTAATACATGTCGGGAAGTCCTGAGAAACAGTGTTTTGGAAACAGTGCAATAGGCAAACCAATTATAAAACATGGAGCTGAGTCTTGAATACAGGACCATAGTCCATGTATAGAAAAGGCACAGCAGTGATAGTGCCAGAGCAGACACATTTAGCTGCAGTGTCTGCAAGCTCATTCCCACAAATGGCAACGTGGCCTGATATCTAGATAAACTGGATCAAATCAGTTTTGAATATTGGCGAGAACAGGGTATAAACTAACGTGAAATGGTTCCACGGCCAGTAGAGAACTAAGCAAGTGAGTATAAACAGTGCAATTTGAGTACTGCTTATCTTCTATGTGATCCAGGGCAAGAGAAATGGCATACAGTTCAGCAGTGAACACAGAAGCTGTAGAGGGGATTCTGTGCACAACCACTGAATCACAACAAACTATGGCAGAGCCCACAGAGTCACCTGATTTTGAACCATTTGTATAAATAGGAAGGGAAGGATGGTTTAAAAGATGTTCAGCAAATAACAGACAGTATTTCCAATAGAGAGTATCTGCATTTCTCAGATGACTTACAGATAGGTCACATTTGTGGACTGTAATAAGACATGGTGGGATGGGTTGACTGGTGGATACAGTAATGCTATCCAAGGACAAACCCAATTCACTCAACTGCTCTTGGATAAGAAGGCCAAAAGGAGCAATGGCAGATTGCCCGTTTTGAAAAAGCATGGCTCATCAAGGAAGAAAAAAAAAACAACCCCAGGTGGGATGCATTGGTATGGAATGAAGTTTCAAAGCACACAGTAGACAGTTGCAAATGGCAGAGGTGCAAAGGACGTTCATGAGACTTTGTGTATAAGTTCTGAACTGGGAAGTGCAGAAAGCCCCGATACAAAGCCAAAGTCCCTGATGATGAACGGGGTCCAGCATTTTTAAGGCCAAGGTCCTGGCAGAGCCATAGATCAGTGATCCATAGTCTAGTTTCATTAGAATAAGAGAACAATATATCTTTAGCATAGTACATCAATCCCCTCCCAAAATGGTGGAAAAAATGACAAAGAGGATGTTCAGTGCTCTTGTACATTCAACCCATAGTTGCTTGATGTGTGGTATAAAAGTCAGCTTACCGGCAAAGATAAATTCCAAGAACTTTGTTTCAGGGACCACAGGTAGCACAACTTCACTGATATGGAGTTTAGGATCAGGGTGAATACCTCATTGGTGATAAAAGTGCAAGCAAACAATTGTAGAGATAGAAAAGGTAAAACTGTTTGCTGTAGTCTACTTCAATATATGATTGAAGGCAGTCTCTAGCTGCTGCTCAATATATCACATGTTCAATGACTGACATGGGATGTGAAAGCTGTTGACATAGGGCCAGTTTACAACAATAAGAGGGAGTTGTTCTGTGATGGCATTAATCTTTATAATGAAAAGTGTGACACTCAAAACACAGCCTTGAGAGACTCCAAGTTCCTGTAAAAAAGAACAGGAAAGTGCTGAACCCACACAAACTTGGAATCGCCTGCTCATTAAAAATTTTTACATAAATGTGAGCAAATGGTCACGTAACCCATATAAATGGAGGTCTTGCAAAATACCATTCCTCCATGTTGTATCACAAGTCTTCTCAAGGTCAAAGAATATTGATACAAGATGTCGTTTGAGAAAGGCTTCTCTGGTTGAGGGTTGAAGCAAATCAGGTGATCCACAATGGAGCATTGTCATCAAAACCCACGCTGGGTGGGCGAGAAGAGGCAGTTTACTTTGAGGAAACAAACAAGATGAGAATTAACAATCCTCTCTAAGATTTTGTATAGACAGCTTGTTAGAGCAACTGGATGGTAATTTGAAGGATTCTTAGGATCCTTCTCAGATTTAGAGTAAGGTAGGAAAATAGCCTGGTGCCAGGCATAAGGAAAAACATTCTCCTGCCAGATTTAGTTAAAAACAATCAGAAGAATAGCAAGAGACGCAGGAAATGGATAGCACAGCATTTAACAATGTATATCATTAGGTCCGACCAACAAAGAGCCAGTTTGAGTTCCACAAGTGTAAAGGAACGATTACAGTCATTGAGACAATCAGCTCGAAAGGAAAGAGGTAATCACTCTGCCCGAGTCTAGTACCTCAACGAGTTAGTACAAGCCACATAACACTTGAATGTTCTTACAGGACATACCAACAGATCAGGATTGGGGATGTCATAAAGGTGAGAAATGGCTGGCAAATGGATTGGTAAGAAGGCTTCTCCTTTCCTGATTGCATGAGTCTTGGGAAGAAACGACCTATCAGGGTAAAGCAGGACAAATGAGCAATGATAAATAGTCCAATGCACATGAATTGCAAACAATACTGACCAACAACAAAAACAGTATTTAAGAGAACAGTGAAGCAAAGAACAAGGAACTAAGGCCTCAAAAGGAGGATGAGACATGAAAAACAACTGTAAAATCCCAGTTTGGTAACTTAAAAAGTTTGCTTTAGCCAAAGAATACAAAAGGATTCTAGCAGACCTTATAGAACTGGGGATTCAAAATCCTTCCAATATTTGGAATGCCTAAAAGTAGTGGATAAAGATGCCTTATATAAAGCCATTGTAGACAAAGCAAGACCCTTCTCAAATACCCATGTCATAAAACAGGATATGGTAAATACTTTGGAATGAAGAGGGTTTAAATACCTCTCAATACACAACTGGCAATAAATATTTCACTTTTGTTGATAAATGATCATGGCTGGCCTACAGAGAGATTTAATTAAATACAAAGGAATAGGAACACAATTTCCAAGTTTGAAGATGGAGTTTTCATATATCTAGCTGGAGAATGTCTGATCAAGATTGTCTCAGCAGAGACTGAGAATATGAAAGAAATAAAGGTGGACACTCCTGCAGGTAGTGAAGAAGCAGAAACTATGCTTGAGTTGGCTAATATGGTGTAACCAAGAGAACTCAACAGGGAATAGAACAAACCATAGTTAGAACCTGAGTAAACAGCCAAACTGGGAGAAAAGGCATACAGATATGAATCTGTCCAGTGCTAAATGAACATATCTACTGCAATGCTTGAGAATAAGGTATTGAAGATCAAAACAACTGCAGTGTAGGATTCCAATGAGTCACAAAGGCATTGATCATTGGAGATCCGAAATGTGAGCAAATCCACTTATATACCTTATGATGTAGCATCAGTTATGCTGGAAAATTCAGTTGGGTTAAGACAAGTGATCTGAAATTAAATTTAACCCCTTTGGAACATGACATACTCAAAGACTCGTAGGATAAGAATATGCACAGTACAGAAGGTCCAAGGTAAGAAAACAAAGGTCTTGAGAATGTGTACTTCCTCGAAGAGAAATCTGAGATACCACCATGGAATTGTCAGAATGTATCATATCAATTTTTCCCTTCAAGGAAAACATGCTTTTAACCATTGCCCAGTGTACTGCATGAAGTATAATAACACTGATGTGAAGGATAGACTTGTCTTCCATCCAAGTACCCTGGAGCGCCTCACCTTGAAGATAAGCACACCATACCTGAAAAGATGTCTGAACAGATGGATCTTGGGATGAGGTGGTGGAATAAAAGTGTTGTTCCGATCCAATCACTATTTCACAAATGACAATGTTGCTCCTATGTAAGGAGACAGCTCATCCAAAGGATCAGGATGCATGATCTATTGATTCTACAGTGATCAGTAAAGGGACATCATATGCATTCATCCCAAAGGAAAGATTGGCTCAATGGATGCCCACATCAAAAAAAAAAAAAAAAAGATAACCAAGAGAAGTAAAAGCCTGACAGCTCTTTCCATGGCTTGAAACCTTATGTATGGTGGTTGAACACATCTTGAGAGAGTATTGAAAAATACACACAGATGAATGAGATATTGTACTGGTGACAAAATATATTTCTTCAGTGTGATAACGAAGCCCAATTTTGTGGCTTTTGAAAGGAGAATCTGAGAGTGTTGTTCTACTAATTGATAAGAAGGAACAAGTTTTCCATATAATGATGTATGCACAGATCCATGTAATTTAGGTGATGAGAAAAACTTCAAACAACTCTGCAGAAGACATAAAATGCTGATACAAAACAAAAAGGTAAAGCTCTGAACTGCAACGCTCCCCAAAACCTCACAAAAATACAAGAAACCAACTGAAGAAAAGAGGCTGGAGGTGGCTCATCAAAATGTTTCTCTGTTTAGGTCAATTTAGTGAAAGGAACAGCCAGAAAAGCAAGTCTAAATTCTCCTCAATGATTTGCAAAAGCCACCTCAGAATCCTCCGAAGAGATACCCTTAGTTCGCATAACAAAAGATTGTATCATGGACATGTTTGAATGAGACTGACCCATCCCATCAGGTGACAAACACTAGATATGAGAGGCAGAAGAGGAGAGGTTTGCTTGAGCTCTGCAATAGAAACAGTAACTTGAGAATTTAAACCTATCAGTAAGATTTTTTCATTTTTATGTAATTTATAAATATAAACAAAAAGATTGAGATTTTGCCTGAGGTACTTGAGTGGAGTACAAAAGACTGAAGCAAGCATTCTAAATGCTTAGATAGGCAAAGAATCAAAGTCTTAGAGATTGAGAAATGGCTTTTTTATCAACAGGCTTAAGTATGATTTGGAAACAATTTTCTTTGTAAAAGTAACTAGTGGGTTGGCTTCTTAGTTCAGTAAATACATCTTTTGATTCTTACTTCAGTGAATAGGATACTAGTTACTGCAACACCTGCAAAAGTAGTAGTGATATTAAAAATCACAACTCTTGTTTTACTGGCTTATTGACAAGCCTTATTTGAAAAAGGAATGAAGTTGGTCAAAACATTTTCATTGTAGAAGCTACTGCAGTTACCATGTACCACAGTTAATAAAAACATGGGGTTACATATCTAGAGAAATGCTGACAGGAATTATGATTTGTTTTATAATAAAAATTGCTAATAGCAAGAAAATCATTATGTAGTAACACACAAGGACAAATTTCATGTTATAATACACCAACCACTAAGGTCTTTCAAACAAAACAATATATGATTCATGTGAGAAATAACTTAGTGAATTTATTATAGCCTTAGCATCAATAAACAGAGAAGTAATGTACAATTATTAAAACTGATTATGGATAAAGCTTTTTCAATGAATCTTTTATAAAGCACTCTTCAACATTCTCAACACCCACAACAACTCATGAAGTTAATAAAGGAAATGATAGATTAATTTTGAATAAAAATCAAGATATCCTGAAGTTTAATGAACTGTAAACCATGGTCTGTCTACATGTAGTTTTAAAGAAGCAACTGTAATTTAATTAAACAAACTTACTATTCAGTCATCAAAGAGTATTCCACAAAGAATGGTGCATGACTTGGGTCACTTCGTGGGCTAATTGTCTGGCCAACCACATTCACAGACAATCCATACAATGGAACTAAACACAAAATAAAACCTGAAATTTTATATTTTACACAACTTTAGTTTTAGTAGAAATATATATTAAAACAAATACACAAAATAAACAAAATCATTAAAATATTTTAGTTTAGGTAAAATAAAAAGTGACTGACAAAATAGTCGTAACAATATTATTCCTGAGGCTTAGAAATGGTTACCAGAAAATTTTAACTGAAGTCTTGAGTACTGAAGAAATAAAATATTTGGCACTTAGAACAAAGATTTATTCAATACTTTTTCTTTTGCCTTTTATTAATCAAGAGAGTGTTGCCTGAGGGGTGGAGAGATGCTTACGTTTATTTTATTTTTAAAGGGCATATTAAGAGTTAGAGAAATTATATGTCAGTTAATCTTACTTGCACAGTGAAAAAAAATCTAGGTCTGGTCAAAGAAGATTTACAAAGTAATTGAGAGAAAAATTATGTCATAAAAGAAATTAAATATGCTTTCACCAATGGAGAATCTTACTTATCTGTTACAAAGGAAAGATTGTAGACTTGATGAACTTGAGTTCTCATTAAGATTTTGATAAGGTGCCACATAAAAGATTAGCTAGGTAAATCACACCAGTAGGAGTTAGGTAAAGACTGGACAGTGAGATTATAGAGTAGCTGGAAGAAAAAAAAAAAGAAGAAAAAAGCAGCAAAAATTTGCTACAAAGTCTAACCAATCTAACAGACCCTTGTTTTTAGTGGAGAAGCTCAGGGGATCAGTGGTATGATACTGATGTGAAGAACTAATAAATTAGTCAAGTTTGCCAATGACAAACTAATTATTCTAGCTGTATTAATTATGTTGAGGGTCACATTTTAAATAGGACAAACATTTGGTAAATTATTTTTAACTATATTAAGTGCAATAATTATTATAACTTGGATTATGCATTTGATATAGATAGTTTTAGATGTGGCAGATAAGTCATTTAACCCTTTCATAACAGATCAAAGACCACATCATTAAGTTTGTTACCTTGCATTAAAAATTTTATTGTACTATTTTATGAATTTACATCAGTAAGTTTGGAATCAAACTGAAGGTTATAACTCAAACTTTAATATAATATGAGTTAATTTTTTAATTTTAAAGTAAATATTAAAAGAACACATCCAAATATAGATTTTAGTGAGTCGCATGGTATGTTAAATGTAGCACTGTTTAAAATTTGACGTTTGTGATGTCAACATACCAAATCTATAGTTTTGTACAAATTTAAGAACTCAAATTACAAACATTATCAAGTTATAATATCAAATAAGAACCTCATATCTTTTTATTTTACCGAGATATAGCTTATATACTGAATCAAACATTGTGGCCCAATTCACCTCTTTCCATTTTTGGAAACTGTTCCTTATATATAATTATTTCAATATATGACGTGAATAACCAATAAACAGCTTAGAATATTCCCAGAGTGGTTTTACCTGCCACTTTAATCTTTGAAAAGGCTTCCACATTCCTTCAATTCAAGATTTAAAGGTTGCATCTTTGGCCTACTTGAAGTTTCATATTTTTTTTTTGAATCTAAATATATCTTAATAACTAAGATTAATAAATTATAGTGGAACTGAATGGTATCATTTTGGTTATTTCTGATTTTTTGGTCATTCAACTGTATATGTAAAACGTAAAAGAATTTTAAAAAAATGTTTGATATCCTCCAGAGCAAAATTTTAAAATACTTAGCAACTTGTGTCCAGCAGCAACCAAGTCCAAAGTTCATAGCCAAAAGAAATAATTGTTTCCTTTACTTCTTGATTTATCATTTTATATTTTAAGAAAAATAAGTTTAATAATTTATTTCTAAATTGGAAAAATCAATATACATATATATATAATGTATAACAACTGAAATATGACTATATATCACAAAATACTAGTCCACTAAAACACAGCCAAGACAGGGAAAATTAAAGATCAGTTATATTTTACTGGATATAAGTGCATGCGCCCTGCATCAATGAAAGATTTGTAATGTAATTAGGCATGACTGTAAGGTCAATATAATAAAAAAATTATATGAAAATATATACCATTGTGAGACTACTTAAACATTTGTATTTTCATCTTATAATATGTAGTCATTCTTGCACAAAAAAGCATAATTTATATTTCCTAATTTTTTATGATGTTTACGAGGTTGGTCAAGTGACTGACCCCACGTAGTTTGAGTAAAGAAACGCAAAATATATAAAGTCTTACATCTGATTTTTTTATATAGCATACTTGTAATGTTTACTAAAAGTCTACCAAAGTTTGTGAAGATACACATACTGTATCAAAGTTATAATGCAAATACTTAATGCATGCAAATGTGTAGACAAACTCATGTATCATACACCAAACCCATAGTGAAAGGGTTAAGACAACTAATAGCACATACTCATTACATGTCAAAATAGGCATTCCTTTTCAAAATAAATAACTATATAGTTGTCACTTGGAATACTGTTTACTGTTTTAGTGCAAAATACACATGCTCCTTATAAAAAACAACAACAAGAAAAGTGTGGCTAAAAGTACTAACTCAGAATGAATCACAAATAGCACAATAAATACATTTAAAGAAGAGCATTACTGCTGTGACAGGAGAAAGATGACCAAGAGGGATGGTTAAATAGGATGACATGAAATAAATAAAACATCATACAAGAAAGAGAGTTGCTTGAAATGTATGAACTAAGAGCAACAAATTCTGTAAAAACATTAAAAGCAAAATGTTACGATGGGAGTGGAGTCTCAAATTTGAGAGATGACACAAGAAGACTCATTACTATTGTCTGTTAGTTTTTAAATTGTATTTCTTCTTAAACATTTACAAATAGATTTAAGTGACATCTCTCAACCTGAACAGTTGTTAGATGCAGTGGTCTAGAACAGTGAATAATACAAAGCCTATTCGAGCATATTATTTTTGTTATACAATTATTACTTCATGATTAAATATACACCTTAGTCTACAAATGTATGAAAAAATAATTAAATTTCTATTTAGGATACATTTTTAATTGTTATTCTTATTTTAACAACATGAATCCTTGAGAAAAAAAATTTTCATGATTATTGTAAAATTTCAAGTTTCATTAGCAATTAAAAATTTTTTTTTAAACTCATTAATTTTAAAATTATTCTTACTTTTTCAATATAAATACAGTATCCTAGCCTGCATTTTTTGGGGTCTACATTTGCCTTAAGTCTCCTAGGCTGCAGTTCTGTCTTCCCTCCCTTTATTCTGCCACTGACTAGATAGAAACAAAATCAAATTAATTTTGACCTTACAAGGAATTGGAAAGAATGATACTTCTCTTAGATTAGATATTACTTCAGTGTTTTGAAAAAAGTTACAGACCAAACGTGAGCCACTTGCTACTATTTCTTGTAAGTCCAGGAACAATAAACAGGTTTCAGAAGACAAGTCTGCTAATGTTTCCTTTTTTAAAGTGATAAGAAAAACTGTTCATGTAAGTATAGGTCTGTTAGCATTACATCTGTGATGGATAGTTTTTAAAAGTTTGGTAAAAGATTTGTAGCAAATTATTTCAACAAAGTTTAAAAAAGTTTTGAGTATTCACTAGGGTATAATTTTTTGGCATTCATTAAAGTTAAGGGTGTAGAATGTGTATATTGATTTTCAGAAAGTATACAAAACTTGTTAAAAATATGTGGGAGATAAGTTGGTTTACCTTTTGGAAAAGCTTTTGGAATGAAGAATACATATGGTTGTTATAAACAGAATTTAGACAACTTGAATTAATGTCACCATTGACATACCTCTGGATACAGTATTAGGGTCTTTACCAATTTTGAATTACATCAAAGTGACACAGACAAAGAAATAATTGACAAACTTCTCTAAGTCTTGGATGTTGTTGCTTGTTGTAAGAAAGATGCTGCTGATTTACAAAATTATTTAGATTATTTGGTGTTTTGGGTAAATAAACTGCTAGCAATGGATTCATGATGGTTTAATAATGAAGATAAGGCAGTTGATAGAACACAAAAAATTTTATTTAGAAGTTTGAATGTTTTGAAATAACTTATTTCATCATCAACAAAATTTGAAAATTGTTACTGAAATTATATCATCATCATTAATTTACTTAGTTAAGAAAAGCAGTTAAAGGGCTGATAAACCAATGTTTATACATATATAACAACTTTAGGTCTAAAGAACTTTGTGAATCATTAAGAGTCAGGTGATCTTCAGCTATGCAGTAGACTTTTTTTTTAAAATAGAATTCAGGGTCTAAAGATCCCACAGTGATGACAGAAATCCTTAAATGATACATCATGACTTGTAGTTTCAGAATGTACATAACTGGGCGAGTGGCTGGGTTTAAATATAGTGGATAACTGGTTCTTTTAGATATTCCCAATTGTTCACAGACAAAGCTTTTAACTGGCACATTTCATTTTCACTTTGCATAACAAAAGAACCTAATTGATTCACAAAGTTTTAACCCTAAAATTATTTGAAATTTTCACACATAACTCAGATGTAAAATTATGTTTATAGTTTTACACAAGTTATTTCACATTGTTCAAACTTGTAAATAAAATGCTGTACATATTTTTTCAACCATTTTCATCTTTATTAATAAATAAATTGATTGTTTAATGGACTTCCTACATAGCTAACAGGCATATAAATGGCAGATCATGTTTAATTATCATAAAAGCAACATAATGCTTTTGGATTATCACAGGTTAAGTTTCATATGACTAACACTTCAGGTTATATCGAGGTTGAAATATAGAATGTAAGCCTAAAAAAATTGTAATTTCATAGTACTTGTTTGGTCTTACTTGAAATATTATGCAAAGTCTTGAACATCTTACCTTAGGAAAGACATAATTTACATAAATTTGTAAGGTTAAACTGCGTAACTTTGTAAAATATATCAGAATAAACAATATAGCCATTTGTGTTGTGATGCAATATTGTAAACTTTGATAAAGTAAAAAAGCAATTATTTTTAAAATTATATTTACACTAAAAAATACTTGCATTTATAAACAACAACAAACATTCGCAGCGTAAAGATTGATTCATAATATAAACATATAAAAATATAACTTGTTTGAAAACATGCACAACAACAAAAGGAAATCACAAGGCCGGTGATGCCTTACATCTTAAATAAAACAAGACATATATGTCGAAATGCAGTTTAAAAACACCTTCTAGAATCTGTTTGTCACCGATAAAACTTGCCACAAGAAGCATATAAGTCCCTGCTAAATTACTTGTTCAATTACTTATCAGACGGTGAGCCTTTCTGACTAATGCATCACCAGCAGTCATTATTCAGAATATCGTTTCATAAGGTATGTTATTCAAATAGCTTGTTTTGATGTCAGATATGTCTTCATGGGAAGACTAATAGATTTGCACTTCCTATGATTTCCAAATATATGATAGGGTGCATTCTTTAAATATTCCTTCAGCTCCTCTAAAGAATTACTATTTTGTGCATTATGGCGAACAGTTCCATGAGCACATTTTTAAAATCTCAATACTGTTTTTGCAGCTTTTTGCACTTTTTCCTGCTATTTGGAATAAAGTGTTTGTATATAGTCTTACAGCATGATTAGTGTACTCTATTTTATCTACACTCCTGTCATACGACATACAGTCCATATTTTTTCTATGTACATATGAATCACCACCATTAATCATTTTCTTATATCGGTGCTTATGCATCTCTTCTGACTTTTGAAATCCTTTAACAATTATGTCAGATTCCATTGTACTAGAAGACTTCTTCCAGTTTCTGTAACAAGTATGCTTGATCTCACCTCCTTTCCTTGCTTGTACATACACAATAAAATTTATTTCTTACATCTGAGAACAATAGTTTTTTGATTATAATTTCTCAGTTCAAGTGTCTTTCGCACTACAGAAAACAATAAACTTTGCAATCATTATTGTTAGTAAAACGTTTTTCCACCTAACAATGTTACTTCAGTTCATGACGTCATTCAAACAAGAATACTTTGTGCGCATAATAATACTGATATTTCACTTAGAAACAATATAGAAAGTGACTTACAAAGAGTACAGTGCAGAGAGATTTCAATGGCTAATTACACTCAATTATTTTATATTTTCGGTAGTTTCCTGCTTGTTTCCGGTATTAAATTCGTCTACGAAACTGAACGTGGTTCTACTCTTACATTAATTTGTTTAAACCAAGCTCATAAAAGAGAGAGAGAAGAACCAGTTATTTGGTACTCAAATCACAATGAACGAGTTGTCAATAGTGAGAGAACGCAAATAAAATACGGTGGCAAATTAGTGCTAACCAACATCCAGTTTGAAGACGCGGGAATTTACACATGCAAAAATCGTGAAGGTGATTACAAACATGATGTCAGAGGTAAACTCAAAGTTTTTTATAGACCATATTTTCATTTATCAAACGACACTTATTTAACAGAAATAACATCTAAATCGAAATCTTTCATCTTGCTCTTAAATTTTTTTCAGCCATAACCTTTTCGTTTGATATTTCACTCACCATGTGTATTGGTTATAAAAATAATTGCCTGTGTATACGTAAGATTACACAATGTAAGAAAATTTTTACCTTTTCTTGTTTTTGGGCACAAAATGTTTTTTTCCTAATTGCTTATGCCTAAAGTAAATGGAAAAGGTCTATTTTTTTCAAACTTTGCTTTTGTGACTTGGGAGCGTATAACGAAAACACGATGGGAGAATATATTTGGGGGTTGATAAGTGAAAGGGATTTACATTACAGTTGCAAATCTCGAAAACGTACTCATTTCTAAATATTTTTATAGCTTTAGTATAAATACATATAAATCTTGATTCATATGTAGTTTTATTCAGACCTTATGTTAGTGAAAATGTGCAAATTTGCTCGTTTCAACATGTGTATTGACTACAAAATTATTTATATTGCTCATGTATACGTAAGATTAAGACGACAATAGTATCATTTTTAACTTAATTATTTCACAATGAAAAGGTTATATAAACGTATTATGTTTTAATAAACAACCAAGCCGGATGTTCATACAAATAAAAATGAAAATGAATTCTGTCATTAATTATCGTTTGTAAAACATTTGAAATATAGTTTAACTACCACTAAAAATTCGATAATGAATGATAATGATAATTTAATGATAATTGAACTGTCTTATTTTGATATGATAGTTTTTAACAACCTTCGTGTAATTTCCTATTAATACTAGCTGCGTTACTCTTTGTGCTCTCAGAATATTTTATAAATTATAAAATCTTATAAAGTAAAAGTATCATCTTCAAACTAAAATACATCGAACAAGATTTATTAAATTTTATTAATATAGATATAAAAGTGTTTCTTTATATTGGTTTAATGTGTGTTTGCTCTTGTATTACAAGGAATTATTTGGTTTATCGTCTAATGATGTTGGATTCTCTGTTTAGTATTTAAATGTTACATGTAATATTTTTATTTGAGTTGCACTGTTAAATTTAAAAACGTGAGATTGTATTTCTTTGTGTTACATGAAAGTTGTTTTGAGTTTTGGGCTTGTTTTTCTGACGTAAAATACGTGAAAGTTGCCATAAAGTATTTTATAAATGACATTAGTATTGTATTTGCTTTATTTTTTTACAAGAATTTAAGTAAAACTCACAACTGGGTGACTATCGTGTTGTTAACTGAGGTTTCTCTATATCACCGTTATTTCAAATCTCCTTCCTCATTGCTTTATAACCTAGAAACGTCGAATTGTATATAAATTCTGTAATAAAAAGGTTTAAATTACCCATTGCAGAATGTATGCAAAATTTATTAGCTTCAAGTGAGTGCCTCAGAAATATAAATGCATGAAATAGATTATTACAATTGTGTTAAAAGTACTTACAAGGAATTATTACTTTAGAGATAACATGAAATGTGTTTTTCTTAATTTTCATGAGAGGAAATGTCGATGTTCAAGTGTGGTATGAATAAGTATTGGTAAACATATCCACATATAATTACTTTAAATGTTACCATCAATACTACACTCTTTGTTCGTCCATATACTGATCCATCTAATCAGGACTCCAGTAATGGATGATATTGCCCAACTCCAAGGTGCAGATGTTGATATTGACAGCCATAATATACTCTTGGAAGATGTATCACATTCCATTAGTTGATACTAAAGATGCCCTGAAAAGAGCTATTTTAGGGCAGTGATTAAGACGAACTCGTAATCTTATCGGTACTCGTATAATAATCATACAGTATTAGTCAGAGGCTGCCACTGATGTTCATAGCAATAATACTTTATAGTTTATAGGGATTAGTAAGTCATACCAAAACAGTTTTGAATATGCAACCTGGCATATAATGTGACTCAATCTGATATAACATTTCTTAAATGGTGTAATGTAACCGAAAATTCGTAGCTTTTGGGAAAGGTATGTAACAGACTTATCCAATGTAAAATTTTATATGCCCATATCATGAAAATATATTCAAATGAAAATTTAAAATTTTCGAAACAAAGATATTTATTGTACGTAAGAGCATCGAAAAAATAATTTTGGTTAGCCAGAATAATTCGGAAAAAGACCTACAACAAGTCGTACGAACACAAATGTCAGAGATAAAAACTGCTGAAGTGTCCCAGGCGATGGTACGTAAAAAAATATCCCAGTCTTCTAACCGCTGAGTAATTAGATAGATATGCATGTTATTGTACACACAGACATACCAGTCACGTCACTGATGTAGGAATTATAGATTTCTATGTGATCAGAGACTAGATGGATTATGGTAAGCCTGTAGAGAGAAGTGATGAGGCTCCAAAGTTATTTTGATATAATGAACTCAACTTGTGAATGTTGAAGCAAAATCTTTTGTACTCCAAAGATACAAATCATATCTACGAAGTTTTTTGAGAACGTATTTTGAATAAACAATACTATAAATTTATAGTGAAAGGTGTTAGATCGCAAAATTATTTATCTTGATAAATCCGCAAAAAATTAAGTATTTGCTTTTATATTAACTTCAAATGAAAAATTTACTCGGAATGCATTTCATGCAACTTCTGCATTATAAGGATATTATTTGATATTTTGTTGTTTGCAAGACACAATCATATACTGATACACTTAACCAACGTAATATTCCCAAAAGAACCTGTATTTTCATAACTGGTATTAACATAAACAATGACAACAGTTTTACGTTTAACTGTGACAAATAAGAATTATACAAGGGAAACACCAACAGAAATCAAATGTACCAATAAAAAAAAGATCGTGTGTAATTTCATAAATTTCCAAGTTTGTGTGATTAGTTTCATTAGTTAACTCCATCAGGAAGTACATAAAGAAACAAAAGTCTACTGTTAAGAAACTGATTTGAAGCACGAAACGTTTTATTTTTCTCACGAAAAATAACATTAATGTTGTTATTTTACAGAGCGAGTCATAATTAATATTATAACTAGTGCGTCGTGCTCATTGTGAAAAACCTTAAAATTCCAACGGTGATACAAAACGTGCTAATAAAAATATTAACTCTCTGTTGTTTTCCCCAGTGTATGTTCCAGCCGAGAATCTCAACTGTACTCGAGGATACCGAAGAGATGCTGACAGGTGTTGTAAGTACACATGATACTCAATTACTTTAAACTGTTCACCTTAAACACAAATAGATGAAAGACTTTTAATATAATGTAGTTTTGATACAATAAATTTGTTTTTTGATAATAAACTCGTTGATAAGACAATAAAAATTAACATTGAGTAAATAAATGTCTAAAACACATTGTTATAATAAGACACTTCTTCATAACTTCCATGGTTTTTAGTGCATTAAACAGCTTTCCTTTTTTTCGGAAAAGCTTTCCCAGGAGGTGGCAACAGTTGTTGTAACGACATAGTATGTTAATATTTCTTTGTCAAAATCTTATATTTACATAGAAACATATATATGATAAAGTGGTATTGTTTTGGTAAAATAGTTAACAATTACATATATATATATATATATATATATTGCTACACGAGGGTTATCTGCGCTAGCCATACATAATTTAGCAGTGTAAGATTAGAGGTAAGACACCTACCGCCAACTCTTGGGCTACTCTTTTACCAACGAATAGTGGGACTGACCGTCACATTATAACGCCTCTAAGGCTGAAAGGGCGAGCATGTTTGGTGCGACAGAGATTCGAATCTGCGATCCTCGGATTACGAGTCAAACGCCTTAACCCACCTGGCAATGCCGGGCCTCTAAACAGAGATGTTCCAAAGTTTGGTTTTAAGAGAAAGACTCCTAACACTATGAAGAAAACGTTTACTCAGAAATTCTATGTTTACATAAATGTATTAAGTTATACGACTGAATGTTACTTGGCGCCACTATTTTCATATCAAGATACCATTGAAATTTCAAATGTATCTTAAGGTATCTACTTGGTGATTGTAGTACATAATGAGGTATTAATCAGTAATTTGTTTAACATTATCTTATAATGAGAGTTATAATAATTTTATATAAATCTTTGTTTACTGCTAGGACGCTCGACTCCTAATCTATAGGTCACGGGATCGAACCCCGTCACACCAAACATGATCGCTCTTTCAGTGATAGCGTTATAAAGTGACAGTCAATCCCTCTATTTCTTTGTAGAAGAGTATCCCAAATGTTGGCCTTTAACGGTCATAACTAGTTGCCTTCTTTCTGGTCTCACACTGCTAAATTAGGGATGGCGAGCGCATATAGTTCTCGTGTAGCTTTCCTTTAAATTGAAAAACAAAGAAACAAACAAACTTTACTAGTACTGTATTATTGGTTTCTCGTAAAAAGAAAAATAGTGGTAAAAGTTAGGGATTTTAATATAACGGTCAATCCCCTTACACGGGTTTAAGATGGGATCAAACATTCAGACAAATAGTATTGAAGAACTGTGTTCCCTCAAGTATATGATTTGAAAATTAGGAACAGCAAGCGTTGGAAGCCATCTCGTAGCTTTCCGCGAAATTAAATAGCAAACAAACATACTGGTATCTCTACCACACACCTGTGTGCTTCACGTCATCACTAAGAAAATCTAAAGATCTTTAATTACAACGCTCTCTCTATGAAAACAGCTTTCCGCGAGTACAGCTACACGAGGGCTATCTTCACTAGCCGACCCTAATTTAGCAGTGCAAGACCAGAGGGAAGGTAGCTAGTCATCACCATCCACCGCCAACTCTTGGGCTACTCTTTTACGAACGAATACTGGATTTGGCCGTCAAATAATAACGCTCCCTCAGCTGAAAGAGCGAGCATGTTTGGTGCGACGGAGATACGAACCCGCGACCCTCACATTACGAGACGAATGCATTAACATTCCTGGCCATTCCGGGCGCTTTTTCATATGAAAATACATTATAAATGCAAGAAATATCGTATTTGTATCTCACAACGACTGGTACGTGTATTAACGTTTTAAAACGTTATTCTGTACTTATCAATAAAAGTGTTAATACCCATACCAGCCGTTCTGAGATACATTTTCATTTCAAGTGGATTTCTTGTCGTGAAGAAATATCGTATTTATTGAATTAAAATTTTAAATATGTTAAATTAAGATTATTTTTGGGCTTAAAGAATTATACACATTGCTATTATTGTTAACTTACAGTTAAAGTTTTTTTCTCTGTTTTACGAAATCGGTAGAGTAAGTAAACTGATTTTAAATACGACTCTCTGTCTTAAGATCCATCTGAAGTGGTTCTGAAGGCTACGCTCTCCTCGGTTTCAAAATCTACAGTTACAAGATTCGCTTGGTGGACAGCACTCATTTCGATATGTCTTATTGCTTTGTGGTAAGTTACATGTTATTTTCAATTTCTTTATAATTAAAGTATGTGGAACACAGGGAATAATGATTTGAAGATATTGGTTTCTGTACTCACACTGCTGTTAGAAACATCTGCTTTCATGTGAGGTACTGTATTCATGTATCTGCCTTCCTACGAGACACTATGTTGATAAATCTGATTTCAAGCAAGGTATTAATTTGAGACCTCCACCTTTTTATGATGTATTATGTTGGTTCATGTGGCTTCATGTGAAGTACTACGTTCCATATGACGTGTCATGTTGGTACATGTGGCTTCATGTGAAGTACTACGTTCCATATGACGTGTCATGTTGGTACATGTGTCTTCATGTGAAGTACTACGTTTCATGGTTCGAAACATTATAACTGAATACACTTGTCTAAAGAATCCATACAATTATTTGTTGGTTAAGCATGAAACACATTTATAGTTATAACTGTAACCCATTATCCATAGCTTATTTAATAATAATATGTATTTTAATGGTCTTGAAACACGTGATTCTTATTTATTTACTTTTTGTAATGATCGTGCAGCGTTCTTTGTTGTTTCTACGTCTGGAAAGAAAAAACTCGGAAAGAACGGAATATTTTGAAAAACCGTGTCGAACACAAACAGCCTGGTGATGAAAAGATAACAACTAATGAGTTGGATATATTGGAGGCTATGCCGCTGATCCCTGAATGTGAGAAGAAGGTCCCTACAAAGAACGTTAAGAAGACAAAAACTAATATAATAAGAAAGCAAAAAGTGAGCAAACGAACAACCCTGGAGACGATATATGAAAACGACCTTGAAGAAAGGAATACTTTGGTTCGAAATTCAATTAATTTCTTATTCATCTTACGTTATAATTAATATTTGGTTCAAGTAAATTTATATTTTTACAGTTAAAAACATTCCATTTTAATATAGTGTACACTACGTCAAACTACGTGTGCAATATCAAACAGATGTTGCATGTTTAAAATCAATGTTGTTAATACCTTGGGTTATCCACAACTACTGAAAAAGATGCGTTCAGAGAATCTTTAATGTTCAGAGTCGTTTGAATGAATGAGATCTTTTTTCCAAAATAGACCTACACGTGTTCGATACCATTGATGTCTGATAAGTTTGATTACCTTTACCAATGTCCATAGCATTAATAACATCTGGAAAACATAAAGATCAGAATGTCCTTTCGTAATTTTTCATTCACATACATGCTACTACTACTGATAATGAAGTATTGAATATTTTAAAGCACCATTAGGTGCGTGATTTACTCCAAAGTTAAAAAAAGACAGTTTTAAAACTATTTCTCTCTGTAACATAAAATAAATAACCAGTCATTTGTAGTTCAGATCACATAACTTTTCATGCTTAAATTATATAACAATAAACTGAGTAGAACATTTGACATTTAATTATAACCGTACTTTCATCTTGTCTAGTTTTATAACAATAAATTGAGTAGAACACTTAACATTTAATTATAACTGTACTTTCATCGTGTCTAGGTAAGAATATAAACAATCTAGTTATCCTTTGTGAACGTGTAAAATATAAATGGAAAACAGTATTTAAGCTATTGTCTGCTGTATATCATTCTTTATTCACTACGTGAAACAATGTGTGAAATAGTTTTCCTAGTTTCAAGAAAACATTTATGAGATAACTGAAACCAATTTCATAATTTATAGTTTTCACAAAAACATTTATTTGTTTTTATGCATGTTATAGTAAAAGTATTACTCAAATTTTGAGTGTTGCGCCACTAAATATAACTATATTCTACATCTTCAGAGAGGAACACCAGCGTCGAAACAAACAAAAACTATTAAAGAATATATACAGCGACCTCTGTCTGATAGACATGTGAAAAATTATGATGAACTTATTATCGTTAAACCTAACAGTAAACAAGGACATCCCAAGGAAAACGTTGTTATTCTTATTGAAAATTCTGACAGCCAAGATACGTTTATCATTGGAAAAGCTCGGAAACCAACCTGATTTTTCTTCAAAACAGCGAAATAGAATAAATAAACGAATTTATAAAACCGCCATTGTTAATATGTTCTCTCTAGAGTTAAGAGAAATCAAGATGGATTTTATCTCTACACTATACAGTTACAGGAATGGGATTGATACTTACAAAATTGCACAAAATATTTAAATTGAGTATCATTGATATTATTGGGTTATCAGAAACTTACACAGTAATTTAACTATTTACATTTATGTACAAGCAAATTAAATATAAACTTTGAAAACTTAACGTTTTAACATATTATCGGATCATTCATAACTATTATTGAAATTTAAGAGACTGTGTCTTTAGTTCAACAATTCACAAGCGTTTTCTTCATGTTTTTTTATGATTTCCTTTATTGCAGTATTTACTTATTACAATATATAATGTTAAAACTTGAATAAAATATTAAATCAAAAGTAATGAAATGTTTGTTTACATATTTTTCGCCCATTTAAATGTAAAAGCTATTGTACATTAAATGTTTATTTCAGTAATAATTGTGTTTGTTTATATTGTTTGTAATATAGCTGTAAGTGTATTAACTGTCACAATATAGTCCAACAATTCACAGTTGTTACACTAAGATTTTCATGGTTGTTTGTTTTTAATTAATTTGTCCTGCCAGAAAATGTAGGACAAAAACTTAATAAATTCATCATACGATAAAACAAATATTTTATTAGTTTAAGAAATAAATGTTAAAACTAAACCGTCCTTTTAAATCCGATGCAGAATATCCACAATCAGGAAAACTTCAGATTTTTACTCTCTCATGAGCTACATATTTCAGGAAAACAATTTTCAACTCATGGCAGTACTGATGCATAGTGCAGAATAATTCTTATATTTTAACTACCAAAGATTGCCATCGTGCTATTAAACAGAGAAGGATAGATTTAGAAAATCAGATGTTTCATTATAAAGTGGTTATTTCTAATAATTTTTAAATTTGATTAAATATTAATTTCACTATTTTTAAGAGAATTGTTAGGAATATTGGACAAATCTAATAACTGTAAAAGAGGGAACTTCTATTTTATTGATCAACTGCTTGATCAGAAAATGTCAGTTGATAAATAATTTTTTGTTTGAATTTCGCACTGTGCTTTACGAGGGTTATTTCCGTTAGCCGTTCTTAATATAGCAGGTAAAGACCCACCGACGATTGTTGGGTACTATTTTAAGAATAAATAGTGGGATTTACCATGACTTTATAACACCCTTACCGACGAAAAGGCGAGTATGTGTGACGTTGATTCGACCATGCGACCCTCAAATTATGGGACGAGCGTCATAACCACATGGCCAATTAATAAATTATGCAAATGTTGAAAAGTATCGTCGAATTTAATAACACAAAATATATTATTGTATTTACAACAAAAAATCAAGTAATTCACTTTCTTAGAAACGTTTATCATTCATACTTAAATAATTAGGTTGCTCCCTTACCTTCAGTCAAAACATAATCATATTCAAATAATGATGTATTCCACTTACCTTGAACAAAATTATCTTCCTATTATGCTTCAAAATTTGAATTGTATTTTATATTTTGTATTTATGAATTGTACCTTTAACAAAATTAAATTCCATAAAGCTTCTTTATTTTGTATTTCACATGATTATTTTGCTTTTAGATTTTATTTTGCATGTCTAGTTATATCAAAGACTATAAACAAAAAATAATATTAATAAGTTTCAGACATTTAAAGTACTAATTTATTTTAATACTCGAGTCATCATTCAAAAGTATCATCTATACTATTCAGTACATGCTATATATATATCTAGGCATTTATGTAAATTATGCAATATATTGTAGAAGAAAATCATTTTTCAGAGTAAAAAAAACTAATTAAACGACAAGAACTTAGAAATGAAGTTTTTTTCCTTTTTATTTTTTTACCTTAGATACTTTTTATCATTCATCATTCAAACTTTTTATCATCACTTTCGTAAAGCGCATTTTTTAGTTGACTAATACAAAACCGGAGTTCGATTATTTAATTTATTGTTTCATTCTTCACTAAGAGAGCACGTGTTAACGTAACTGGAGGGTTCATTTATATGCAAAAAACGGCTCGTTTGGGTTGAGAAACTATTTTACATAGAAGAGCGAACAACGTTTCGACCTTCTTCGGTCATCGTCAGGTTCACAAAGAAAGAGGAAACTGACCGGAAGCTGACCACATGTTTGAAAGGGGTTGTGTAACTGTGTGTCAAAATGTAGAGGGTGGTATTAGATGTTTGAATATATAATTTTATTTATATTAATATAGGTATAAAGGCGTTCCTTTATATTGGTTTATTTTGGGTTTAAGTTGTTGTATAAGTAAGGCTTCTTTAATTTTGCGTTTGTTTATGTTTGTTTCTTTATTTAGTATTTGAGTGTTTTCCATGGTTATGTTGTGTTTTTTTGACTTGCAGTGTTCGAAAACGTGTGAAGGTGTCTTTTTATGTTCTTTGAATCTGGTTTCCATTTTTCTACTTGTTTCTCCAATATAGAAGTCGTTGCAGTTATCACATTGTATTTTATAAATAATGTTGGTGTGGTGTTTGTCAGTGTAGTTTTTACATAGTATAGACCTTAGTTTTGTGCCGGGTTTTTGAATAAATTTGGTATTAACTGGAATGTCATATTTTGTTACTAATTTTTGCCAAATGTTGGTTATTTGTTTGCTGATGTCAGGAATATATGGTATACAGCAGTATATGGTTTCGTGGTTTTTTGATTCGTGAGCTGTATTCACTTTAGTTGGTTGATTTTGCTTTCTGTCTGGGTGTGTGCGTATAATGTTTTCTACGGTTTGTGGAGGAAACTTATTGATGTTGATGAAGTATTGTTTTATTTTGTCTAATTCATCGTTAATTTTATCTGTTAAATGTATAATCCAGTATGGGTGATTTTTCGGTGTATTTCTGTTTTGAATTGTGTGTCAGTTCTTGTAAGTTTGAGGTTAAGAAATGATATTTGATTGTTTTCTTCCTGTTCACATGTGAAGTTAATGTTGGGATGTATAGAGTTAATGTGATTGAAAAAATTAAGTATGTGTTCTGTAGATTTGAATCCCGCAACCGTGTCATCTACATATCTGTACCAGTATAGTGGTGGATGTAATGCTGTGTTAATTGCTTGTGTTTCAACTTGTGTCATAAAAATATTGGCTAGAACTGGTGATACTGGGTTGCCCATGCTTAGGCCATTTGTTTGTATATAGTTTTGGTTGTTGAACATGAAGTTTGTCTTTATCGTGGTGAATTCTATGAGGGTTGCTAACTGGTTACTGGGAATTTCTATAGTTGGGTTAGGGTCTCGGATATAGAGTTCTAAGGCTATCTTGCAGGCTTCAGTGGTTGGAACTTCTGTAAAGAGGGATATAACATCGAAACTGGCCATTAAGGCTTTATGATTAAGTTGACTTAGATTAGACTTGAAATTAAAAGAGTCTTTGATGAATGAGCTGGCTGATGTTACATATTTGGAGAATGCCCATGCTATGTATTTACCAAGATTGTAATTAAACGATTCATATGTGGACATTATTGGTCGTAATGGACAATCTGGTTTATGAGGTTTGAGGATGCCGTATATTTGCGGTGTGCGTGAGTCGGTTTTACATAGGTAGGAATAAAGTGTTTGTGAAATTGTGTTGGCTTTTTTCATTTGTAGTAGTAATTTGTTCAGTTGTGTCTCGTGTGTCTTTGGTGGATTTGTGTTTATTTGTTTAAATTTGTTCGTGTCTGATAGAATGTTATTCATTTTTTGGATGTATTCATTCGTGTTCATTATGACTATAGCGTTACCTTTATCTGCTTTTAGAATTTTTATGTTTTTGTCTTGTTTTAGGTTTTTAATGGAATTAATGTCTCTTTTTGTAAGGTTGTTTTTTAGTTTTCTGTTTTGTGAAATTATGTTGATGGTTTAAACACAGCCATAAAACTATGCTCACCAGATAAAATTAACGATGAATTAGACAAAATAAAACAATACTTCATCAACATCAATAAGTTTCCTCCACAAACCGTAGAAAACATTATACGCACACACCCAGACAGAAAGCAAAATCAACCAACTAAAGTGAATACAGCTCACGAATCAAAAAACCACGAAACCATATACTGCTGTATACCATATATTCCTGACATCAGCAAACAAATAACCAACATTTGGCAAAAATTAGTAACAAAATATGACATTCCAGTTAATACCAAATTTATTCAAAAACCCGGCACAAAACTAAGGTCTATACTATGTAAAAACTACACTGACAAACACCACACCAACATTATTTATAAAATACAATGTGATAACTGCAACGACTTCTATATTGGAGAAACAAGTAGAAAAATGGAAACCAGATTCAAAGAACATAAAAAGTCACCTTCACACGTTTTCGAACACTGCAAGTCAAATAAACACAACATAACCATGGAAAACACTCAAATACTAAATAAAGAAACAAACATAAACAAACGCAAAATTAAAGAAGCCTTACTTATACAACAACTTAAACCCAAAATAAACCAATATAAAGGAACGCCTTTATACCTATATTAATATAAATAAAATTATATATTCAAACATCTAATACCGCCCTCTACATTTCGACACACAGTTACACAACCCCTTTCAAACATGTGGTCAGCTTCCGGTCAGTTACCTCTTTCTTTGTGAACCTGACGATGACCGAAGAAGGTCGAAACGTTGTTCGCTCTTCTATGTAAAATATTTTCTCCAAACGAGCCGTTTTTGCATATAAATGTCTCAACAAGTGGGTTTCTCGACATCACTGGAGGGTTCATTATTCGCGTCTCGCTGTCAAAATATTTCTAACACACTTTAGGAAAATCGATCTACTACAAGAGGGACAGTAAAATTCCAATACAGTTGACAATGAATACCTTTTTCCAGCTGTCTTTTCTCTAGTTCAGAATAAACGACTGCTGAGCTCACAAAATCTTTGCTTAGCTTCACGCTAAAATTATGAAAGAAACAAAAATACCTTCACTACGTTTTTATGACCCTTCAAACACACACATAAGGTTATTTATTATACTTTTCGTGATGACACCTTTGTATTTTATATTTCATCAACCACTTCATTGTAACCTTGGCTTTACAAAAGGAAACATTCGAGGTTATTTCACTTCATTTATAAAAGAGTTTATTTTTCATTAAGCACGATTTTCATAAATAAAATTATGACGGAGATATATTATTAAGGAGTGTCTTTGAGGTCTTATGAACATGATAATCCATGTTAAAAACTGTGTCTAACAATCGATTCTGAGCATTTAGCTCTAATCTAACTGTAATTAATATACTCATAATCGTAAATAACAATAAAGTATCTATTTTCATTAACTCCTTCAGCACCTTTATTTTGTAGAATGTGTAGCCAAAGTCCATCGTTTTTCTATCTTCTTAATGACGAGAAAACCCACTTAAAGAGAACAATATATACACTGCTGGCCAAAATCTTAAGGCCAATCAGCATAAAGAAAAAAATATGCATTTTGCGTTGTTAGAGTCAACCACATATTTGAGAAGAGCTTCGAAAGATGGAAATAAGAAAAGGGAGAAAAAACATTTTTAACATTTAATAGGCAAAATGTGAACACTATATTTAAGACCATACCAAGAAGAAGTCATAAAAAGGGTAGGAAATGCCCAAGAAGAGGTCTCAGTAGTGAGTTGCACGGCCGTCATTGCGAATAACTTCACACATTCGCTTTGGCATGATCGATAGATGCGTTTGCAGAAGGCTGACTGGAATGTTATTCCAAGTGGTGAAGATGGCTTCACGAAGATCATGCACTGTTTAAAATTGACGTCCATTTCTGCAGACTTCACTTGCATCCATCCCCAAACATTTTCCATTGGGTTCACTTCGGGTGAACATGCTGGATAGTCCCAAAGAATCGCGTTATTTGCCATGATAAAGTCCTTTGTTCTGAGGTCGTTGTGGATTTCAACGTTGTTCTGTTGAAAAATCTAGTCATTTCTACACAAGCGAGGGCATTCAGTCAATAAGGATGCTCTCTCCAACATGCCAATGTAGCCAGCTGCTGTTTGACACCCCTGTATAACCTAAAGCTCCATTGTTCTATGAAAGGAGAAAGCACCCCAGATCATAATGGAACCTCCTCCACTGTGTCGTGTAGAAAATGTCTCCGGTGGGATATTTTTATCGTGTCAGTAACGTTTGAAGCCATTTGGATTTTCCAGGTTAAATTTTTTTCTCATTCGAGAACAAAACGTTTGTCCACTTTTCTACGTCCCATGTTTGGTGCTTCTCAGCAAAGTTTAACCGAGCTGGAAGGAGGCGTGGCCTTTAAAGACGTTTACGGTTTTTAAAGTCTTTCTCTCGTAAATGCCGTCTTATTGTTTTTGAGCTGCATTATGCGTCCGTAAGGGCCTTAATCTGGTTCAACGATCGGCTTTTGTCTTGCCGGACAACCTGTCGAATCCTCCTACTCAACGTTGGCGAAAGTTTCTTTGGCCGACCACTTGTAATTCTCGTTCCGTATCCCTCAAGGTTGTTTAAGAAATTTGCAACAGCAGTTTTACTTCGCTCAACTATGTCAACTTTTCAGCCTTTGCCATGTTTTTTTTTCCCCAAAGTAACACAAGAGATGTTAGTGGGAGATGTTGACAACGCTTATGCTTGAACAAAATGACTAAATTTCGTTACGTGTTTACCGATTAACGCTTCGTTTCAGTATGGTCTTAAACTTTTGACCAGCTAGTATTTAAGGAATTTTCATAGTGTTCACATTTTCCCATTAAATGGTAAAAAAGTTGTGTTTTTTATTTTCCCTTTTCATATTTTCATCTTTCGAAGCTCTGCTCAAATAAGTGGTTGAGTTTAACAACGTAAAGTGTATATTTTGTCTTTACGTTCATTGGCCTAAAGATTTTGGCCAGCAGTGTATTTGAAAAAGAACACAAAAAGTCACTTTCACACGTTTTCGAACACTGCAAATCAAATAAAAACAACATAACCATAAAAAAACACTCAATTACTAAATAAAGAAACCAACATAAACAAACTCAAAATTAAAGAAGCCTTACTTATACAACAACTTAAGCTCAAAATAAACATCAAACATTTAAGCACGCCCTCTACATTCCTACAATCAATTACACAACCCTCTTCAAACATGTGGTCAGCTATCAGTCACCTCTTTCTTTCTTTGTGAACATGACGATGACCGAAGAAGGTCGAAACGTTATTCGCTCCACTTCATTAAAATTTTTTTTCCTAACACATACAAGCAGTTTTTAAATATATACGTTTTTCTACCAGATCTCTAGAACATGGCGTGAATAAAATTCAACTTGCTACGTATTATTTTTTATCCTTGACGAGTCTCCTCTTTGTTCTGTTACTTACATTACGTATTAAATTTGTGATATTTTGCAACGAGATTGAAACAAACAATATTCTTTTTTAAGACAAATATATTTTAATACAAAAATTATAATTTATGAAAACTGTTATCACTAAGAGTTATTACAAATGATGGATTGTATACAACAGTTTTATAAACTTACAGACGTTAATACTGTCCCTCCTTGACATTGCTATCAAAGCTAGCTAGTTTGATAGACTGCACATCCTTACAAGGTGAAATTTTCCGCCGAATATATTTAATATTTTCGAAGTAATAATAACGTAAAAGTTGATTAACTGAGGTTGAACGGTTTAAATTGTTAAAATTCTATAAATGTTGCTTGTCAAATTGTGTTGTTTTCCGATTAGTTAGAGCTAATCACAGTTGTAACATAGCATTCTGATTGTAGATGACTCATAATATTCTTCGGCCTGGCATGGCCAAGCGTGTTAAGGTGTGCGACCTGTAATTTGAAAGTCGCGGGTTCGCATCCCCGTCGCGCCAAACATGCTTCTCCTCCCAGCAGTTGGGGAGTTATAATGTCAATCCCACTATTCGTTGGTAAAATAGTAACCCAAGAGTTGGCGGTGGGTGGTGATGACTAGCTGCCTTCCCTCTAGTCTAACACTACTAAATTAGGGACGGCTAGCACAGATAGCCCTCGAGTAGCTTTGTGCGAAATTAAAAAGGAAAAAACAATATTCTTCATGTATTACTGTCTCTCGGTTTTTATATGAATCAAGCGCGTCATTCGAAATTTCAAGAATTTTCTAGCGCATATTCGTAAAAGAAATATTGTGTACTACTCTCAAGAATCTTCTACAAATTTCTAGAAAAGGCTGGACTAGAAAAAAATGCAAATACCAATCAAATTAAAGTAATTTTGTTTTTAAAATTTTGTCGTTTACATTATTTTATGACTGGTCATGTTAAAATTGTTTCAAAATAGAGACGAAGTTTCTACTTTTGCTACCATTACGACCAAAATAAATAAGATCATAGTTGTTTTTAAAAATGACTCCACTGACACAATTTCATGAACATATAATTTGATGTGTTTTTCTTCTATTTAATACAAAGTCAATTTTCAGCTATAAGTGAAATGTGGGTGTACTGTGAAAATTCCATTACCATTTGACATTCCTTCAAGCCTTCTTTTGCTAATCATTTCATCTGTGATTCTTAAAAACTATGGTAACAATTATGTGGTGCTTTTTAAAAACAAAACTGATCTTATCATCCGTTACACAGATATTTGTGTGTTCAACTTGTTTTATACGTTTTTACAGCAGTTTCTTAACTTTACATATGTGATTAAGATACAAAAAAAAAAAGAATTGGTACAGTTTTCCATAATGATAATCGCTTCCTGTAAGCGGACTATTTGTGTGACTTCTAAAATTAACAACATTTACGAGTTTAAAAACACCTGTTAGCAACAAATATTTTAGATCTTCCATACTAAAAAAGTTGTATCCATCTTAATAAAAAAAAACTGTTTTCCTGCCTCGTTATAACCACAGTAACCTAAGTCACTTAGGAAGTAAAATACAGAGTAATGGACTAATAAAATGGACAATTTTGTCAAAGAGTTCACATTGATGGTGTCTGTTTGAAATATAACACATTCACACAGCTGAACAAGACAGATATTCATTGGCATCTTATGGATTTACCTTTAGCAATTTGGAAAGAGCTTATATCCTACAAAGCTATGTGTAGCAAGAGATGTAAGACCTGTGGGTATCTCAAATAATATTACTATTTCCTGAGGTGTTCAGATTTGTATGCTCGACTCATGTATATATTTGTATGACTCTTATAATTGTAGTAAACTTTATATCCACAGATAAAGTATTTATACATCTTTTTAAAACAGATATGATCTGGCAGACACCTAGAGATTTTTGGAAGAAAACGGTAGCGTGGGTTTTGTAATGCACTTTGTTTTCTATTGGATTTTTTTTAATTTCGCTCAAACTACTCGATTGCTATCTGCGCTAAACGTCCCTAATTTAGCAGTGTAAGACTAGAAGGAAGTCAGCTAGTCATCACCGCTCACCGCCAACTTTTGGGTTACTCTTTTACCAACGAATAGTGAGATTGACCATCACATCATAATGCTCCCACGGCTGACAGGTTGAGCATGTTTGGTGTGACCGAGATTCGAACCTTAGATTACGAGTCGAACGCCTTAACCCACCTGGCCATGCCGGACCTTTTCTATTGAAAAACGAATTACTTTAAAAATATCGTGAAAATTTTACGTTTATTTGTGTTTTCAGCGTTTTACAGGGTTTTCTTTCATTTTCTTTAAAAGTGTGATTAAGTTTTCTCTTATATATCCTCTAATTAAATTTAAATCAGTTTTATCTTTACTAACTTTAATTGACCTGTACTCTTTATTTTTATAAGTTTAATCACCAAAGTATAAGTTTTTATAATTATATATCTTCTTGCTGTAGTGCACATTTGAATTTTGTCTCTATCATCTCACTGGCAAGAACTCGAATGTACTTTTATCCTTTCACAAAAATAAGTACTGACATCTGTACAGTTTATCAAAGTACATGTTTTGTCTGTAATAAAGGTTAAAATATTGGATATACTTACTTCATTATTGATTAGTTTACTGTTTCTTACTTCTCATCCGTCTCATGTTTCTGATGGTAAAAGTAATTATAATTTAAATTACAATTATTTTTAAAATCAAGTGTAGTTATTTCTCAAGACCGTTAATAGTGTCGCATATCTTACTGTACACATTATTAACAACACATAGACAAGTTAATTTGTTTCATATAAGATTTATGAAATTATTGCAAATGTCTCAAGACAGTGAATTTTTTCCGACGACTTTACTAGGAAATGACAAAACTTTATAATAAACTTATCTTTTCTAAAAAGCGGGTTGTTTATGAAAACTGTCGGGGATATTCCGTGATGTGTTTCTTAGTTAATTAACTGCTACATTTCAGTCTATGTTTTTATGAAAAATCTAATTTAAGCAGAAGAGGGTGATAAGGATCCAAAGGACTATGAAGACCTTAAAAGAAGAATATTTTGCTTTCCGTAATTAAAATAATATTCAAAATTACTAGAAGTACTTCTGTAAGGTCCCCGAAAGTGTTCTTCATAAGTAAATGTAACCCAAATTAAGGGTGTGAAATATCTTTATTTCTTGAAATTCATATGTCACTCTGGGTTGAAGTGTAGAGAGTGTATAGTACTTCTTGTACGTTTTAATGACGTCACGACAGTACAAATTGCAACGTGAAAGCTTCTCTTATGTGACGTCATTTTAGTGTCTGATGATTACCTGCCGGACAACACCACTGTACCGTGGTGCGAGTAGTTAAAATACAAGAGTCCTCCAGGTTACCTTCGGTGGGAATTTCGAATTTTCGGGACTTAAATATATCATACTTCAAATAAAATCAAGTTTCCGATTGTGGTTGAGTCGTGGAGAACAAGTAAAGATTTCATCAGGTGGGAATTTCGAATGGACTGAGCCCTGAAAACGAAAACGTGATCGAACAAACCAGTTCTGTAATGTTCTGTAATGTTTTTAAGAATTTGTTTGTGTTAAAATTAGGATCGGCTAGCAAAAATAGCGCTTTATAGCTTTACTTGAATGTTCTAAACAAACTATAGGAAGTGAGACTAAATGTATTAATTTTATACATATCATAAGTTATATTACGAGTTTGAATTAAGTTCAACTTATTTGCATATTACTGCAGACTGTTGCAACTGTATGGGAAACATATTCTGATTCAATACGATATCTGAAGTTCACATTTTAAAAGTTACCGTTTCGAGAATACCATTCAGTATCAGTACTGCTGGTGGGAGGAATAACGTAGTATATAGTTTGATTCGAAATTTTGCATAAAAGGCAACTGTATTTTTTATCTGCACATTTTGTTTTTCATATTTTAACTGTTTCAAAGAAGGCACATGCCAGTACTTACATAGTAAGGCTGAGCTTTGTTTGTGTGGAATTTTACCCGTTCAGAATGTGGTGACTTTCGATTTTGCCTGGCTCTGGTTTTTTAACGTTGTAGTTATTACTGTGTGTTTTCTTTGTTAAGTGGATTATTTTCATTTTTCTACAATTGATATCGCGAGAAACAGATGTAGATTTGGTTTGTTTTGTGTTACACAGTTGCCATGACAACTTTAGATGAAACGTTAAAAATTCTGATGTCTGTCACACTTCATCTTCTTCTCGCATGCTGAATACTGCAGTATATTTAGAATCTGAGAACGTAGAGAATCAAAGTAGTTATATTTTCTAAATAAGTTATTCACACGCGTGCAGAATTAAACATTGAATAGCTCTGTATATATTATGCTTTAATTAAGATAATTTTGAATCTGTGAAGGTTTGTTGTGTGTAAGTACAGTGGGATGTCTTGATCCAGAGACCAAAACGCTCTTAACTTAAATACCCTTGGTTGATTTTTGTGTAGGCTTAGAATAAGTGTAAGAAATACAGAAGGACAAGTTTCATGTGAAGTTGATCTCCCAGTAATATCTACTAATAAGGAAAACATAATTTAGATATTATCATGAGAAAACTGTTTGAATTATCTTTAAATTAACCAAGAACTTGAAAAAGGATATAATCTGTATTTTGTAAAAGACAATATGATAAATCATGTACATTCATTTGTCAGTAAGACGATAGTGACTGATAGCTTTATTAATTAATTTAATTAAGAACAGTCAACAGATGTTCATGAAAACACATAACTATGATTAAAGTGTTAACTGATACAAGTAAAGATAATCAATTCGTCTTAGAGCAAGAATATGAAGTTTATTAATCATACCTACTAATATATTTTATATTTACTGTTTTTATTATGTCAAACCTGAGATTTCTTTTTTGTAAATAATGAAACCAATTTAGACGAGAAATTTATTGACTGTGAAGAATTTTGTAAAGTTTGTGTTGTTGTTTTTTTACATTGTCTGGAGAAGTTTTCTGATCTATATATTACGTTTGTAATTAATCGCAAAGCTACAAAATTCGGTATTTTCTCAGCCCACCATGAATATGGAACCCCGCTCACTAGAGTTGTAAATCCCAAATGCATACCGCTGCTCGAGCGACCCAATTTGTATCACTTATTTATTTAATCTTCAACTTAAGTTAAATTTAAAAATATTCAAAACCACAGTGCAGTGGCATGTTCTCAATTGCACATTAGTTCTTTGCGTCATGTGTTTCTTTGAATTTCAATTTTTAAAACAATATTTTAAATTATTAAACATGTAAATTTATAAATTACTAAGTAACATATCCGTGGCAATAGATATTTATAACAACCCACATTTTCTCTTATTCTGCAATATTAAAAGTAAATACTAAATTGAAATACTGTTTTGATCTTCTGCAATAGCGGTGACGAAAACAGTTTTAATTGTGAAAACTACCTTCGAATAATAAAACCAGTTATATTCTTGTCATGTAGTCTAGTGAGGTGTATCCTTAGGAAAACCTAGCTGAAACCCTAATACATACTATATAGCCATTGTTATTACATAACAAAATACTTATGTTATATAACTGAGATATACCTTATGAAACTAATTGTGTCTAGGTGATTAATTTAATTAATAAAGTGTGTTGTTAAAGCGAGTAAATAGAAGTTAAAGATACTAGCTGGTTTATCTCTGTATAGTTTATAAAGAGTTGTACAGGTTGAATTAACTAGTTTGATTCTTGTTTTGTTGTTTAAAAAGGTGAGTAACGATCTTTTAAACTAAGTAACTTTGGGACAAAATAACTTAATTTCCTTAAGTGGAATAAGTCAGATTTTATACTTTATTGTTAGTGTCTAATATGAAAATGTAGTATAAATGCAAGAAATATCGTACTTACTTAATTAAAAATTTTAAGATATTAAATCAAGATATTGTTAGGCTTAAAGAATTATACATATTTCTGTTATTAATAACTTATATTTTCAGTTTTTTCTCGGCTTCACGTAATCGATACATCACGTAAATCGGATTTAAATACAACTCTCTCTCTTAAGATTCAACTGGTTTTTAAGCACCATTCATCTGGGCTTCAAAACCTGCAGCTGTAAGGTATCCTTGGTGAACGGTAGAGCTAGCTCTTATTTCGATGTTTTATTGCATTGTGGAAATATACATGTTATGTTTCAGTTCTTGATATTTAAAGTATGTGGAACACAAGAATTAATCATTTTATCATACAGTTGTGGGAGAGTATCTGACTTCAATACCGACTATCTTTTAATTGAATAGTAGGGTTAGGTGTTCAGTTGTACCGCTCTCACATTTCAAAATGTTAAGTGTGTTCAATGTCCCTTTTGGAAGTTCAAAAGTCAGTACATTTAATTAACCTTACGAATAAAACCAAAAAAAAAGGTTTTCAGTTATAGCTAATACTACTTACCGAAATTCTGTATAATGATTAAACATGTTTTTCGTCATAGTTGCTATTATTTACTAAATTTTTGTGTAATGATTTTTCAAGTATTTCTCATAAGTAAATAAAATTATACAAAATACATTGTTTTAAATTTAATATATAATAAACTAAAAGAAAAACGCACCTTTTTGTTTCTCATTTTGTTGAACGACAGTGTTATTTATATTACTTACCTAAATGCTTCAGTAAAGTTTGGTTTGTGTGCACGAGCTGCTGTTAGAAATATCTTCCTTCATGTGAGATACTATATTCATGTACCTTCTTTCATACGAGATATAATGTTGATACATCTGATTTCAGGCTAGGTGTTAATTTAAGACCTCCGACTTTATATGAGGTACTATGTTGATACATCCGCCTTCATGTGAAATACTATATTTGATGGTGTGAAATAATGAAATATTATGACTGAATACATTTGGCTAAGGAATCTAGACAATTATTTATTGCTTAAGCATGAGAGTACTGTTAAAATTATATCTGTAGCTAGATTCAGTTTCAATAAATAAAGGAAAAAACAGACAGAACTTACCAATCTGTCGACGATAAGTGAAAACAACCGAGAAGTAAAGAAGGCAAGAAAGACGGGAAACATTAACAAGATTGTTTCTGTTTATGGTGAAAATATATATATATAATGTGATGCGATAATTGCAAGTGATGACAAACCTCAAGGGTTATTAAAATCTGATCCATGGATAAGAGATTGTGAACGTATAAACCTGTTCTTCTTTTTAGTACTAAGTATTTTTCAGGATAGGTATGTATTCATTAATATCAATATTGTGCTCTTAATATTAAACTTCCATTTGTTATTAGTTTCTTTATGAGTACATATATATTACAAATACTGTTTATTTACTTTATTATGCCATCGAATATTAAAATCAGACATCATTGACTGAAGCTAGTGATTGGACTTTGAACCTTTAGAAAGGGACAGCAATCATTAGTTGAATTTAGGCTCAGAAAAAAACAATAAAGATTGAAAGCGCACATTTGAATGTCTAGTTTTCCTTGACAAACCTTTTAAGTTATTAAAAAGTGTTTCTTCTTTTATTGTGGTCTATGATTGAAAACCCAACTTCATCGAACAGTTTTTAGTGCACATTTTTTATGTTTATGTTTAAAATTACGAAAACATCTCAACAGTAATGAGGAGAATGAAGTCCAATGTTGGGCTCGGTGTGATTTAATGATTAGCATGTTATATTTTGGATTAGAGGGTCTATGTTGGCATTTGATGACAAACAAACAAACAACTTATTACACATCGCATTTCAGAACTACGTGTGTATTATAGTCGTTATTCTTTTTTTTTTTTTTTTAATTTCGCGCAAAAGTACATGGGGACTATCTGCGCTAGTCGTCCCAAATTTAGTAGTATACGACTACAGGGAAGGCAGCTACTCATCACTTCCCACCGCCAACACTTGTGCCAACGAATAGTTGGCCACATATTATAACGCTTCAAGACTGAAAGGGCGGGCATGTTTGGTGGAACGAGGATTCGAACCCGCGATGCTTAGATTACGATTCGATCGCCTTAACCACCTAGCCAGACCAGGCCCACTTGGGGCAACCAAAATGATAGTGGAGGAAGCTATATACTGACTGTCTGCCTTCCCTCGTGGGAATTTTCAATTTTAAGATAACGTAAATTAAACACTAATTCCTGCAATCTAATCTTGATTGAAATATATGTTTGACTCTTGAACTACTATTGTTTGACTGTCACTCTTATAACATGCCATCCCAGCACCAAAGTGCAGGGCATTATGTCGTTCAGTAGTAACTGGATTAAGGCAAGGACCTTCAGTCCCATAATCTGGATCACTGGTAACGGTTGTCTTCTTCTTTTTTGTGGTTGTAAAAGTGGAAGTTTGCTTAAAGAAGTGAACAATAGGCCGCAAATGCTTTCGTTGTTTAGGCCCGTATTCCTCGGATTCATGGGGTAAGCTAGTTGTTTTTCGGCACGATTCTCACTCTTTTTGTATGGATGACATACAAGTTGGTTCTTCGAAGAGGCCCATCAAGATGGATTCACTGTACACTTGAAGAGCTATGACGTGGAGCTCTGAAATCGCAGGTCAATCGTGAAGTCCTGAGCTATGGGTACTTCACTCCCTAAGTTTTCTTGCATTTCGTTTTATACAGTATGACGTCTTCGGTATGATGGGTCTGTAATGAAGCGATATAATCCATATCGGGTACTAAGACCTGAGGGACTGATTGGTTGTTTTTAATTTTGTGATGACTATCTGTGTCAGCAGTCCCTGACTTTGAAGTGATAGAGTTGAGAGAAAACAACTAATCAACATCAAACACCGCCAACATTTGGAATATTTGTGATGAACAAAATGTTATATTCTTACGTCCTTATGACCATGTTCTTATTCTGTTTGGGTTTTGTGTTTGAGAAGTGGTACTACTAACCACGCGTCGTTCTTTCAGCTGTGTGTGCGTCATAATAGTAACAGCCAATTGCACTTTTTCTCTAAGAAAACTCTTCAGACGGTAAATGGTATGTACTGATTACCTTTCCAATGGTTTTTGGTTCAAAATTACGGTCTGTTAAGCCTGAATCACTGGGTATCTCCGACATGGCAACTTATCGCATAATGCGCATAATATATCACTTAATTGTACAAAAAACTTATAAAACGTGTATTGTTTTAATAATAATTTCATTCTTGTGTATGACAATTTTTAATTGAGTTAAACAATCAACTCGTCTAACCGCTACAAACTTCACACGAAAAACAACTTGACCGTACTGTCGTTACTGACAACAGACTGTGATATTAATTATTGCGTTTTTAGGGCCTTGCATAGCCTCGGAATCATTACATTTGACTCGTAATGTGTGGGCTGCGGGTTTAGATCCACATCACCGAACATAATTACCCTTTTAGCCATGGAAGCTTTATAATTGACGACCAATATAATAGTTCTTTTGTAAACGAGTAGCTGCTTTCCAGTGATGTGTCACTATTACATTAGGGACGTCTATGACAGATAGCTCTGGACTATCTTTGCGCGAATTTCCAATCACACAAAATCTTAGGTTTTGGAGTGAATTGCATGATCCTAAAGTCGTATATGTTCAAATAACAATATGAATTCAATAATCAAAAGTATATACACTCAGCTTCATTGTTATGACGAAATTTACAGCTATTTAAAGTCCAGTCTCAAATTCTCAGGTACAACTTATCAGAGTGATGCTTTTTGTTGAATGAAATGATCGACAGGTTCGACAAAAAGAAAAGTACAAAAAGAAGTCTGAAAACAGGGAATGTCAAAACCTTGGTGATGTCTAAATATCATGTATTTATAGGAGGTGATAGTACTAGCAATTTGTGTAGCTTTATTATTTTGTTTCTTGTGGTGAAATATTATTATGAAATGTATATGAATAAAGAGGGGGACACAGATAGAAATTAATTCAGCCTTCAAAAACGTAGTTGTAAAGTGTCATCTAAAGAAAATACAGAAACATGCAAATTCTCTTTGTTTACCTGAAGGTGACCTAAGAAGTTTGAAACGTTGTTTTTAATAAAAGTTTTAATACCTATATTAGCCGCAATGAAATTCAGTGTTTCTTCAAGTAGGTTTCTCGTGATCATGAAGTACATTCTGTTGAAGACTCCAAAGAAAAAATCTTAAATTTATATAACAGTGTGAAGGCAGTAGTAGTAGCTTGGTCAAATTGTTGCTCTATGAAGTTTGAAGCGATTAGAGAAGCTGGATATCTAACAACCAAACTCTCATTCGAAATGATGCTTCTTTCCTCAAACAGATAATTAAAGTAAAACAATACACAAGGCGCTGAAAATTAAATTTAAATAGAAGAAATAAAAATGTATTGTCCCTTGCTGATACAGCGATAAGTCTAAGGACTTGTAACGCTAAAATCAGTGGTTTGATTCCCTTCGGTGGACTCAGTTGATAGCCCGATGTGGCTTTACTATAAGAAAAACAAACAAACATTATCTGCCGTGTTTGACTTTACTCTGCATTGTTAAAAATGTTTACTTTGGCTCCATTAGTGACTAAAGTTTCGAGAAATTTCTAGTCTGTATATCTGAAGTAAGAAGTAATTGATTTGCGAAAGATTATTGTTAAGGGTGAAACAGAATGTCGATAAAACTTCAAGTGAAAGTATGTTATAATGTCTGACCTACAAGATGAAATATTTTTTAAATCACTCCTTCTGCTGTGGCTATTTATAAGAAATTGAAGGTAGTGGAACTGTTTTTTTTTTATCTTTTACTGCTTTATTCAATTACATCTACAGGAAAATAAGAAAATAGTACCACAGAAACATAAGTCAAACGAAATGGTGACAGACGTGTACAGAGAGGTGGCTAGTTTAATGTTTTTATGGCTTCTGTTTTCGTGCCTTATACTTGGGTTATTGTCTCCTTTGTTTCAGTTTTATTTGCTTTAGTATTGCATTATTTGTGTGTTTTGTAATATTTTTATAAGTGTTTCTCACGGAACCTTTTCTGAGCCGTAATTTTTTTTGGCTTCAAATAACTTGCTGTTAAAAAACGTCCTTTGTATGTGAGTACGTTTTGAAATTTATCATACCAAAGAAAAATTTTAGAAAGGAATGCCACTGTAGCAATACCACCGTTTACAGATTACATGCAACCTATAAGAGTATTGGACATGTATGTATAGCCTTGTGATTATGTAATAATATGAATAGATCTGAAGCTGAGAATTACTTAGGGGATAAAAAACAAGGGTGCCTGGTCTTAAATGTGATTTGAGACCGGACACCCTTATTTTTATCCCCATAACCAGCAAAAAAAATTTCAAATATGCCATTTTTAGACTCAACAATGCAGATCACAGTTGTATTCTTCTTATTTTTTCATTAATCCTATCCTGACGTCATAATGCCCCTACCCGGCCCGGCCTACTGGCGATATTTGTTTATGAGACGAGCGAGCAATCCGAGACAGAAACACAGAGACAACGACGACAAACTTTTAGGCGTAATTCAGCTATTTTGTAACTATAAATTAAGATCAGTATGTGTTCTATTCTTCTTCATCATGTGTCAAATCTGCGGCAGACATCGACGACTATGGCATGCCAGACCTCTCTGTTGTCAGTCCTCCTTATCAACTCGGCGTTGCTCATTGAGTTCTTGGTGACGTAGTTATTGAGGCTGTCGATATATTTAGTTCTTTGACACCCTCTGCTTTTCCTCCCTTCTATTTTTACACATAACATCTGTTTCTCTATCCCATTCTTCCTGCAGATGTGTCCTAGAAATACCATTTGTCTCTTTCTTATAGTTTTTATGAGGGACCTTTTGTATCCTGCCAGTTCCATGACTTCCACATTTGTTTTTCTTTCAGTCCATGATATTTTTAGCATCCTTCTGAGGAACCACATTTCAGCAGCTTCTAATCTCATCTCTGTATCTTTGTTCAGTGTCCAGCTCTCACAGCCATATAAGAGAACAGATCATACATATGATTTCAAGGTGTTAATTTTAGTAACATTTGTTATGTTTCTGTTTGTGAATATGGACTTCATTTTATTGAAAGTATCCTTGGACATTGCAGTTCGTTTCTTTATTTCTGTGTCACTCTTTGCATTTGATGTTATGGTATATCCAAGATATTTGAAGCTTTCGACTTGTTTTATTCTCACGTCCTTGTCGGTTATGCTGCATGTGGGTGTAATTGATTGTTTTGAGATAACCATGCACTCTGTTTTCTTTGCAATTAACTGCAAGCCTTTTTCTTCACTCTCGTCTACTGTTGTTGTGAGGAGAGTCTGTAGATTTCGTTCGGAGTCCGCAATGAGGACTGTGTCATCAGCGTAGCGCAAGTTGTTGATATTGCATCCGCCTACTTTGACTCCCTGATATTCATTGATGTTTCGTAGGATTATTTCGCTGTATAATTTAAAAAGATCTGGTAAAAATACACATCCCTGCCTCACCCCTCTTTCAATTAGTCTATATTCACTAAATTCATTTTCAATTTTGATAGCTGCCATTTGCTGCCAGTAAAGGTTTCTAAGGATTCTTAGATCTTTAGCATCGATGTTCAGGTCTGACAACATGTCGAATAGGTCACCATGTCTCACTTTGTCAAAGGCTTTAGAATAATCGATAAAACATAGATATAAATCCTTTTGTACTTCCAGTGATCTTTCCATGAGCATGTTTAGAGCGAAAATTGCATTTCGAGTGTCTTTTTACATTTCTAAAAAGCTGGGAAAACAATCGAATGATCGGAGCAGTCTAAAGGCGACAATTCGACTTTTTAGCTAAATTACGTAAGACTTCGACATGTACGACAACAAGTCTTAACATTGTTATGTATACACCATACTACTAGTTTCAGTACAGTACTGTGGTACCATGGTCGAACGAAGATACTGTAAAGAACTGACAAATCAACAAAATTAATTTAGGATTGTCTGAAAAGGTGCATGAATTGAGCAAGTTCATGTGAGCAAGGTTAATACTGAGTATTAGGCTTAACGTTAGTGGCCTCAGTTGCAATGTATTAGCATTAGGCTTAACAATAGCGTTGTTATCTGAGAAATGAGTGACAATAACGTTAGGCTTAAATATTGTAACTAGCAAAAGATTTTAGAAGAAAATAAGTTTGACACACATGTGCCTTGTACAGCCCATTCACTAAATCTGATAGGCCGAGGTTCTGTTGACTGCTGTCAAGTCGCAGCTAATTTTTTTCTCTATGATGCATTTGCTTTATACATTTTTGTCAGCCTCAACCAGCCAGTGGAAAATTCTTAAAACTTTTCTTGGAAATAAAAGTGTGTTAAAATTCCTCTGATACCAGATGGGAGACACATGCTATGGCAACAACAGCAATTTTGATGTCTTTCTTTCAGATTTTGGAAGCTTTATAATGTCTAGTTGAAAACCAGTCACAAAAGTAGTATTTTATAATTATTCTACTTCAAAATATACCTGAAATGTAACATTTAAAATATTGTATTCCTGATTACGTTTTACCGATTTGTTTTACAAATATATCAGAGTTTAAATACCTTATAGTTTTACCAGCAGTATTTCTATACTATTGTACACGTACTTTAAGTTGTATTATCAACAGGACAACAGAGATTGTGTTTATTCTTGTAATAATCAATTTTGTCTGTCTTGTAAATGCGTGTTTTAAATCGTACTCTTTAAATATGCGCGAACGCACTTAACTGATGCAAGCAAAAGGCGAGTGTAAATATAATTTCGTATACATTTTGTACGATGTATTAACATTTTTTGAAAAGGTCTAACGTAAGATAGTAAAATAACATAAGTTTGCCTCTTGATATATTACGAACGGTAAACTTTGTCCTCAGTAAACGAAAGTAAAAAAACGAACAAAACTTAGTGTTAACTTATCCAACGAATATAGACCGTATTTATTAAATAAAGGCTTAAGTCCTTTTACACGAAACACAAGCAGACATGAATATTTAGGTATGTGCAATAAGAAATATTTTGTATTATTCTAAAAATCCAGTAATTTTAAAATGTTCATATTAATATTTGATGTGATGTTAACAAAAGTACCGTTTTACTATTAGGGTGAAACAATGTTAGGAAAGTGTTGAAATATATTTAAATAAAACCTCCTAGATTTAAAAATATATTAACGTGTGAAAGATACTGGACCTAAAGAATAGGCTAAGCATGACCAGGTGGTTAGGGCGCTCGACTCTAAATGTGAGTATCCCGGGTTCGAATCCCCGTCGCATCAAACATGCTTGCCCTTTCAGTCAGAGTGTCGTTATAATGTGACGGTCAATCCCATTATTCGTTGGTGAAATAGTAGTCCAAGAGTTGGCGATGGGTGGTGGTGACTAGTTGTCCCCCTTAGTCTTACATTGGTAAATTAAGGATGATTATGGCAGATAGCCCTCGTGTAGCTTTGCGTGAACTTTGAAAATAAACTTAAAAAATAGTAAATCTAGTTTTAAGTACTGAAACAAGACTTCGAAAATTTTCTGTTTCAAGAGTAAATAAATCCAAGTTTAGGAGTAACAAATATTTTTATTCGCTTTTCAGGTGACATGCCACATTGTGTTCTAGTCTACAGATTGCCTAATTCTTTTCGTGATTCATGACAGTCACACGTTTTACTACTTCACAACAGTACGAATTGCAGTGTTAAGCATCCATTGTATTACGTCATTTTAGTGTCTTCTGGGTGATATATGACACGTTACTGTATAGTTCGTAACCCGGATGAGATAATAAAACATTGCGTTTACTCACTGGGATGATGAAAGTTGGTGAACAAAGTTTAAAGGTTGATGGAATTAATGTTAAACAGAAACACATAAGAGAAGTAAACGACTTAGTAATAAAAAACAAAAAATAAATATAAAAAGTACGTTGATCATTGTTGACCCGCTATCTGTTGGTGATTTGAAACGCAACAATTCTTTTTTTATCATCAGACTGAACAATACACTGCCATAATAAATACTAATTGTCATTAGATACCTGATTCAAGTGTCACTAGAATACATTAATATCGTTGTACCGTTATACCCTTTCCTCTTTGACATGTTTACGTTCCACCTTTTATGTTCTCCTCATATTCAATTCTATTTCTATTCTTTCAGATATTAAAAATAATAGGACGAAAACGAACTGCTTTATCGACTTAGCTATTATACCTGATAAATGAATGAAAGTGTCGGAGCCCTGTGTTATTTAGCCTTACACTGCTAAATGAGGGATGGCTAGAGGGAAGGCAGCTAGTCATCACCACCCACCGCCAACTCTTGGGCTACTCTTTTACCAACAAATAGTGGGATTAACCGTAACATTATAACGCCCCCACGGCTGAAAGGGCGAGCATGTTTGGCGCGACGGGGATGCGAACCCGCGACCCTCAGATTACGAGTCGCACGCCTTAACACGGTTGGTCATGCCGGGCCACATCATTCACAGCAATCGTATGCGCGTTATGGCCATAATGATAGGAATTGGACTGTATAAAATTTTGCAGCACACTTTAATGGCTAACAGTACTTTAAATAGAAGTTACTGTCGAAAATAAACGAAAACAGTAAAGACTGAATAGATTATAAGAAAAAATTTCTAAATATGTAAATTTCGTTATTATCCTAAAAAAAATTAGTCATAGAGAATATTGTAAGCATAAATTTTGTACCCAAATTACAGCACAAATTTTTTAAAGTTTTTACAATACAACATGCAACTTGTATATCAGTTACAAAAAAATCAACAGGCATAACTAGTTATCCCAGGTCTTGTGCAACAGGCCGTTAGATGACGCTACATATGTGTCGGTCTGAAGTGGGAAAGGAATGTTGTCATTGAAGAGAATGACACATTTCAAAAATTTGTCACCATATGGCGCGTTCATAGATCAGTGTGGCGTCGTTGTTCCAGAAAGTGTCACCAGAGGCTCGTTTCTCGGGCGCCATGAGTAATGTGACGACGTTATAGTTCCACAAAGAAGGACAAGCATGAATTTGGCAAGTATGAGTATAACTAATACAGTCAGCCTCAATCAACTTACTGTGTGATTCTTTAATTATAAATTGAGCGATTAATAATTTTTTAGTAACATGATTATAGTATCTCTTTTTTGAACAATTTGTTACTTTTCTTACAATAAAGATTTTGTGATTTGATACATAAAACGACACGGCTATTAACACAACGTTTTGGGAAAACATGTAACCTGTTGGTCCACCTCGGCTGTTCCATCCCCTACATAAATTAACATAAGTAAAAAGATTTAAAACCAACTCTTATCATTCATATACTAATGAAGCTTTCTTTTGAGCTCACTTATATTTACTGCAACTACAACATCCAAAGGCCAATCAAACGTTTTGATTTCAACCTCTCCTCACATGACAAGCCCCTCTATCCTAGGTACCGAAGTAACCCTTCTCTGAACCCTTTTCAACAAATTAATATCTTCCCAAAAATAAGAAACTTAAGACTAAACACAATAGGCCGGGTGGTTAAGGCACGTAAGCGGAGGGTCGCGGGTTTGAATCTCGGTCACACCCAATATGCTTGCTCTTTCAGCCGTGAGGGCTTCATATTGTAGCGCTTAATCCCACTATTCGTTGGTAAAAAGAGTTGACGGTGAGTGATGTTGACCATCTGCCTTCCCTTTTTGTCTTACACTGCTAAATTAAGGACGGCTAACGCAGATAGCCCTCGTGTAGTTTTGTTCGAAATGCAAAATAAAACTGAACACAATATTCCAAATGAAACCTCACCAGTGACATGTTTAATGAAGTTATAGCCTCGTTAGCTTGCATTCAATATTTCTGTAGGTACAACCTGAAGTCCCATTTACCCTACCACGAGCAACACTTGGATGGCTTTAGAGATTAATCACTCATTACATCACGATTCTTTTGTTTCATGACAAAATCCTCGAGAGGCATAAATCATGTAATGTGATATCTTTGATGTTTTGTAACCGTCACAACAATAACACTTTAATAGTAAGCGAAGATTACGCGTTTAAGAATTTTATTCACTATAATTCAAGCCAATCTTTTACTGTTAAACTAAACGACTGTTGTATACAGGACTCCGAATGACAGACTTATATCAGACCAAGGACGTTTGTCTAAAATATATAAACTATAATTTCTGACGAAGTACATTTTTGTTTTTGTTTACTCTTAAGTCATGTAATATACCTGCCAGACGAGCTGTTTAAAGTATTTTCACAACAGTAATTGTGATTATCGAACAAATATTTTGTAATAAAAATCGCGTAATCTTTAGCCCTCGGTGGGCTCAGCAGATAGCCCGATGTGGCTTTGCAATAAGAAAACACACACGTAATCTTTATATTTTTTCCACTTCCTTTTAAATTTGTATATTTTGAATTCAAATCAAAGCTGTTTTAAAATTGAATTGTGGCTTTGTGGTGTTACCACAAATTTTTCTCCTTCTAGTTTCTGTACTTTGTCAGCTTTCGGCGTTTAATCAGTTGGCATGGCATGGCCTAGCGCGTAAGGCGTGCGACTCGTAATCCGAGGGTCGCGGGTTCGCGCCCGCGTCGTGCTAAACATGCTCGCCCTCCCAGCCGTGGGGGTGTATAATGCTACGGTTAATCCCACTATTCGTTGGTAAAAGAGTAGCCCAAGAGTTGGCGGTGGGTGGTGATGACAAGCTGCCTTCCCTCTAGTCTTACACTGCTAAATTAGGGACGGCTAGCACAGATAGCCCTCATGTAGCTTTGTGCGAAATTCAAATAAATTTTTAATTTTGATCTTGGAAGATATCTTCATCTGTCGGAAGTTAGTGTTAAACGTGACAATGAAAAAGGCAAAATTCGAGAATAAATAGAGCACTGCGTATTGTTTTTTCTCTCTTGGGTATCATATGTACTCTGGAGGGTCAGGTGCTCTTTGACCTCTTCCGCCTTTCTTTACTTATATGATCATGCAGTGTTGGTTGTTGTTACTCACTGCTTTAGGTTCATAGTGGACTGAATTTACTCCGACCCTTTTAAGATCAATGTTTATTTACTGGTATACATATATAAATATTATTTTGCCCTATCAGTAGGAAGTCTAGTTTGATGGTGGCCCTTTTTCTAAATATGTATTATTATTTTATCTTTTTTTCATTTATTTATTTTTGTGTTTAAAATGTATGTTGATCTGGTAGAAGTGTTTAGGACTATCTTCATCATGTATGAGGTTCCTCTCTTGTTCGTTTAATAATTAATTTTTCATCCAATTTTTATCAAAATACTTTATTGTGCTATGTAGGAGTCTATCTGGTGTGGTTAGTACATTTGAATGTGTAAATTTGGATGATGTTGCTCTGGAAACTGTATGCTGTTGAGAAGAGTATGTTTTGGATTGTTTGTAACTTCGTTTTAATTGTTTTGTCAGTTACAGTTATCCATGCTGGAGCTGCATAGTCATTTACTGGTCTAATGTGTGTTTTGTAAATTTTTAGTATGTTGTCTGTTGATGCTCTACTATTCTTGTCAGTTATACTTCAAGCATAGTTGGTTCTTCGCCAGGTTAGACCTAGAAATTTTGCCGATGTGGTAGGCGGAAGTAGTATTTCATTCACATATATTTCAGGCTGTATTTTTTTTTTGTATTTTATCAACTTCGTAAAGACGACATGTTATAATTTTGCTGTATTTATTTTTATTCTGCATTTTTGACAGTATTCGCTTATTCTGTTGTATGTTTATGGCTGCTACTATTGGTGTTCTGGCACTTTTCCAGACTTCCACATCATCAGCAAACTGTGATGAGAATCCATGCTTAGGACCCTTCAATGGTAAATTGTTTACATACATGATGAAGAGTATGTATCCCTCCCTGAAGGACGCCAGCTTCTGGAGTAAAGTACTTAGAAAAGGTTCGCGCTACATTAACTCTACATTTTCTATTTTTCAAAAGGTTATATTACCAGCGAATAATTCAAATTTTGAATATGGTTTTAAATTTACCTCAGTTTAGACAATAACACAAGTACAGTAGGAGTATATGTTTGTGTTGACCTACAAAAGTATACCACATATACCATATACCGTTCGTTACATGTGTGTAGAAATATACAAATAACTATTTACTCATAAATGTTTAAATTTGAGTCGCATTTCTTAAAACATAGAAAGTAAATAAGAAATACTTTGAAAAACACCAATTTCGACTACGAACTTGTGCACTCGTACATGTGTACTATCATTAAGCTTTCTTTACACTTGTGTGTATGCTTCAAATATTAACTTTTGATAAATAAAAAACACACATCAAATTGCTGTGTTTGTATCCTCGAAATCCCTGTAATTTAGTAGGGTTGCTAAGTAAAATATATGAGGGTTTAAAAATCCCATTCCTTTCCAGAAAAACGTCTTATTGATTAAATACAAACAATTGTCAGAATTACGTATCTGGTAAAATACTCTTTCTATTGGTCATAGTAGTCGGTGGTACTACTTAAGAACTTTTAAATGATTGGGTTGAAGGGCGGAGTTACTCAGGTAGATTTGCTAAATATATTGTTATCACGACAAATCATAGAAGAGGGACGTTCTTATTTTATATTTATCATGTCTGTAGCTCAAATTCGAGTTTCTAATTCTTCAAGTATTTATACATGTTGAATCGTGGGCGTGATGAAACAGAAACTGAGTAATGAGACAGCTGGACGTATTATGTGACATACAATAACAGATACTTAACTTTTTTCTTCACATTTTTTATTAAATTAAGAAATGAAAACATATATAATTTTAAAATTTAGATTGTGAACTACGTTTTGATGCTAATCTCATTGACGTAAGTGGTTAAAAATGTTAGTTAATAAAATTTTGAAAATAACGCTCCAAACGTGGTGGCACGTGCAATTTAACCTACATGGGTGAAACAAAGGGATTTTGTTTGTTTTGAATTTCGCGCATAGCTACGCGAAGGCTATCTGCGCCAGCCGTCCCTAATTTAGCAGTGTAAGACTAGAGGGAAGGCAGCTAGTCATCACCACCCACCGCCAACTCTTGGGCTACTCTTTTACCAACGAATAGAAAGATTGATCGTCATATTATAACGCTCCCACGGCTGAAAAAGCGAGCATGTTTGGTGCGACTGAGATTCGAATCCGCGACTCTCGGATTACGAGTCGAATATCTAAACACACTCGACCATGCTGGGATAAAAAGGTTTTTTTTTATTCTAAAGCCACATCAGGCTATTTGTTGAGTCCACCAAGGGGAATCGAACCCCTGATTTTGGCATTGTAAATTCGTAGACTTACCGCCGCACTCGTGGGGAAAGAAAACAAAAGGATATTTTTGCTCTCCCAACCACGACTATCGAAACACGGTTTTTAGCAATATAAGTCTGCAGACATACCGCTATGCCAATGGGGTCCTTTTACATATTTGTCATAAATGGTAGGTTGAATTCATTTTCACCGAGTTGTTATTGACAATAATAATTTATATACCATATAAACTATACAAGTTTAAAAAAATAATTCTTACAAGACGTAGTAACAGTGTGACTTAAAATTTACACAATATTTTAACCTCTAATATATGGTTTGTTTGCTTTTTGAATTTTGGAGCAAAACTACAAAAGAGCTATCTCCGTTAGCCGTACCTAATTTAGCAGTAATAGACTACAGGGATGACAGCTAGTCATTACCACCCATCGCCATCTCCTGGGCTACTCTTTTACCAAGAAATAGAGGGAGTAACTATCATATAATAACGCCCCCACGGCTGAAAGAGCGAGCATGTTTACGAGTCGAGCGCCTTAACCAACTGGCCATACCCGGCCCTAGTATATGTTAAGACTTAATATTTTACCTTTAATATTAAGTTTATTTCAAAATAGAAAAGCTACTTTTGTGAAAGTATTTCTCAAATTTTCTATTACCAATAATTTCATCTCTCTTTCATACTTATTCGTATAAACGTTTGGACATATACAGAAAATCAAATTGTTTCTAAGTAATACTCAAATCATTGATCAGATGGCACTAACAGTTTATTCACAATACAATGCAGACGTACAACAAATCACTGAATTAAAATTAGTTTATGTTGTAATAAAGTCATTTGAAGCATCAAAGTTTTATTAAAAACATTAATGGATCAACCAAGTTAACAAATTAAATAACTGATTACAATTTTTTTCTTCAGAAATTAAAATGTATTAAAAACATTTCCAGATACATTTTTAAATTATCCGAATTGCTGACAAAACGACAGTTAATGAGTAGTGTTACCAGACTCCTCATCCATAAAACTTTACAGTTGGCACTAAGCATGCAGGAAGGTAGCGTTCTGGCGTCAGCTAAACCCAGATTCGTTCGTCAGACTGCCAGATCGTGAGGTATGGTTCATTTCTCCAGAGAACGCTTTTCCACTTCTACATAGTCCGATGGCGGTGTGCTTTATACCACTCAGCTGACGCTTGGTATTGTGCATGCTGATTTTAGGTTTGCATCCGGCTGCTCGGCCATATAAACCCATTTTATTAAGCTCCCGACGAACAGTTTTTGTGCTGACGTTGCTTCCAGAGGTAGTTTGGAACTCGGTAGTGAGTGTTGCAACTGTGGACAGATAATTTTAGGCGCTACGCACCTCAACACTTGGCGGTCCCATTCTGTGAGTTTGTGTGGCCAACTGCTTTGTGACTGAGCTGTTGTTGCTTCTAGACGTTTCCACTTCACAATAACAGTACTTGCAGTTGACAAGGTAGAAATTTTACGAACTGACTTGTTGGAAAGGTGGCATCCTATAACAGCGCCACGTTAAAAGTAAATGACCCATTCTACTGCCAGTGTGACCCATTCTACTGCCAGTGTGGTTTACATATATGAACGAAAAGAGCGAGATGTATATAAAATTCAAGAACACCCTCCACAACCATTACAAAGGACGACACTAAGGAATGGTAGTAGAGGCATGTTTTGAATTTCAGTTATATTGTAATTGTTTTGGTTTATACTATGTGTATTGTTGTTTTAAGAGTGCTGATTTTAATTGCATATGAAAAAGTATGGGATTTTAACTCATTACAGTCTCCAGAGTTTACAGAGAATGGTGAGAAAAAATCCAGTGAGGGACAGTTTTGTGGGGAAAACACTTTGTCAGTGGGAAAGGCCAGACTCGTTCAAGCTGACAGGAAGACCATAATAACCACTCTTTATAGCAATGATGTGCAGAAGCATATTGGGCTTTACTCCTGTTAGCTAAGAACAGGAAGATGAGGCTGCAGGGGATCACCAGAACTAGATGATTGAAGATTGGAAAAATGTCGTTTGGTCTGACGAATCTAGATTTTACTGCGACATGCATACTGGGAAGCACACATCAACAGACAACTACAATACTCCTAGCTGATGCCAAATTCTATTAAAGGGACACACCAGTTATCGACTCTATCCATACATAACTTGATTCAGCTTTGAAACTAGTTCCTCAACATGTCGGCCACTTCTGTTGAACTATAACCTGAGTATACGAGACAGTATAAACTATCTATATTTCACCAACAAGAAAAGGTCGCTGAAAGCAAGTAAAAATTAAGATTGATGCATTCGTGGTTCATCTTCCATTGATGACGAGTTAGTATCTCAAGCACTGTCGATAATTACAATGTGAAAATGTCTGAAACTTATCAGTTAAAAGTTATAACAAAGATGTTCCTCACAAACAAGACAATACTTCTAAAGCTTCTCACCCAACATAGAATATCTTTATGTGAGCCCTCTAAAGAGCCGCTCTTGCTACAGTAATCGATAAAAGTGTACATTTTACCAAACTGTCAATTTTTTCTTCTTGGTGACAATGGATGAACAATAAAAGTAACCAGTTACCTCCCATCATACATCTCTGAGCACAGGAGAAGAATTGATCAGTTTCTTGAAGAAGTAAAAGAGCTATGATCAAAATAGTTGTTCTGGCACAAAGTAATTACCTAGCTATATTGGGTGCACAGAGTCTCTGGAGAAACGTTCCAGTGTTTGTAGGAACCAACACTTCTAAATCTGATGGAGACAATGAATAAAGAACAAAATTGAAGTTTATCCTAATCTGATAAACGTTTCTATCGACACAGTTTCTTCTTGTGGTTTGTGAATAGTTTTACAAGTTTTTAGTCTCTGATTTTTACCCTGACCTGCTTATATTATTTAATTTTAAATGTTTATATTATTATGAATTTATAATATAAACTTATAAGTACTTAACTTTAATAGCAAAGGTATGAAATAATGAAATATCCATTCAAAATATTTTACAGTGTCCCCATTAATTCATTTATTTTTATTGCGATATAATACATTTTTAACTTATTTTCATGTTTTATCAGAAACTTAAGGAAAGGGAAAAGAGATAAAACTTCTACACTTGTAGTTCGAGTGCTGTTTGAAAAGTTAAATGTACAACAACTGTGATTGATGAAGAAAAATACTTGAAAATGTGGAACAAGTACTTAATAAAACTAGGTTTAAGTAAAGACGTTAAAACTGTAACTGGATATGACTACTGGTAGGAAATGTTGAATAATACCTTAAGTTGATCAATAAGATTTTAACTAAATACATTAATTGTGAAGAACATCATGTAATTATAACATTAGGTGGACAAACAACGATTTATAAACATAAAGAAGTGTTTTACTGATGGTAAAATATAGTGAAAATATGTCTTCTGTTTCTCAAGAAGACAAACCAATGTATTCTTGAAACATGTAATATGTTCCACCATGAATAAAACACTTTTTATGCTCATAGTTATGCTTAAATTGTTTGCTTATCTATTCTTTTAACCAAATATTGTAGAATTAAGAAATTTATTGTTTCAACAAGATTTGTGAATATCGGAAGTGAATTGTGTAATTCTGGAGAAAAGCTATCTATACAGTTGAGAAATATTTTTGTAAGTGAAAAGTAATGTCTTTTCTTATAGCTAAAGCCGCATCACCCAATTTAAACTTTCCACCATGTAGAATCAAACCTGTGATTTTCGCATTGTAAATCTGTAAGTTCGCCTTTGTACCATCTGAGAGCAGAGCGAATAATAGATACATTCTTTTACCTTTTGGTTTGTAGACGTCATAAATCAATCTAATGATGAACTGACAATGCCATAAATAATTTTGTGTTTTTATACAAATTAACAGGGAAAGTTCAAAATATGATAATAATTACATATATACATTGTGATTAAAACATAACTGGGCTGTAAGTTAATATTTAAGCACATTATATTAAATTATAAACATAAAACTGGTTCTGTGATGATATAAAAGTATAAACATATAGTCACGTGATTTTCATGTTTGTGTATGGAAATATATTTCTGACGTTTAATTTAAAGTATGAAACATTTTTATTCCTTTATGGTATGTTAAGAAAAACACATAAAAACTTATTCTGTTGATTTTTCAAATAATTAGAAAAATTATGAAGACTCTTGTGAAAAAATTGAAAATATATAGAGATAGTGGTGACCATGTCTTTACTGTATCAAATACACCTACACAGCTGGAACAACGACCAGTGTTAAATTTTACCTCTTACAGTAGAGCCACCTAGGATTTAATAATGTTCCCACATATAAATAAAAAAATTGAAGTATTTACAGATAGTGTTGAATGTGTTTCTTCTGGGTCAACTGTACTTACATAGCCTGAAAAATTACCAGAACTAACGTTTACCTATTATAGTGGAATCACCCAGGATTTAATAATGTCCCCACATATAAATAAAAAATTGAAATATTTACAGATAGTGTTGAATGTGTGTCTACTATATCAAATATACCTACAAAGTTAGTGTTACCTTTTACATTGGAGTTAAGCAGGATTTAATAATGTCCTCACATATAAATAAAAATAATTAAAATATCCATTATTATGTTTAACATGGTGTTTGCGTACCACTTACATATCGGTTTTGTTTGTTTTTGTATAACTTCTATTTGTGTATGTATGTGTTTTACTATGTAATTTCGGTTAATTCCCAAATTTCTTTATATATATCAGTATCGTATTGTTTTTATTGGTTCATGTTACCAACTTATTGTCATAATGGATAATGCCTATGGGACATCCCATTTGTCAGTCAAAATCCAAACAGTGATGTTAATCCAGTCAGCAGTCATGAATAATCATAAAAAAATCACACACATATTATGGTAGGGTATACATTTTTATATATTTCTTGTTTTGGAACGGTGGAGGTAGGGAGTACAATTAGTCGAAATGTTAGAGACCAGCTTCTATCCATTTGCTTTCTTTTATAAGGTATTTAATGGTAACTGTGTTTCCAAAACGAGGTTTAGACAGTGAAAAACAGTAGAAGTTGAATCGTTATTGGTGTAAACACTCAGCTTTGTACCATTACTTACTTTAATTTTTTTTCATGATTTTCGACTAGACTCACATTGGTTTTTGGATTATTTCTGAATGATGGAATATACCAAGTACATTCGGGTGGTATTATTAATTATCACAACAATTTGAAAACCTGGACAAATAATCGTTATGAAATATTTAATTCGTTATTCTTTTATATTGCTCATTTAATCGCCTATTAACAATAAATGCAATCTATGTATACATGCACATATACATGTAGTTAAACAATGCCAAAAGTCGATTTTCTTATCCGAGGATAAACAAAGTACTTTCTTTAAATGTAACTTCTGAAAAGGTTGGAAATTGCCCATAAACACTTGAAAGAGTTAACATCTTTGTCTGAGGTCTTCACAAACTGATTCATCAAGCCCACTTTAATTTGAAGTGAAGCTAACAGGACTTTCTTTGTGTCAACCAAACTTTCACGTTCAATGTTTTCTATCCCGCTATCAGGCACACTCTTGGCAGCCATTATTTTTTTTAACTGGTGCTGATTTAGTACTTCTTGTCCCATTTCACATACACACACAAAAAAAACAACAATGCAGAAACTTTGTATAACAGTATTGTTAATCCTGTTACTGGTGGTTGAGGGATTCAACCCTAACACACCATTTTGGCCTTGAATTCCTGTAGATGGACAACCTTGGAGTAGCCCCCTAGGGTCAATTGGCTAGTCCACTTGGGCTAGGGTCAACCAAGTACTAGTGTTGGATGTTCTCAACAGGTGTTGTGGACATGTTATCTGATACTGGTCTTTGGGTATAGTGCTCACGAAACCCTGGTGTTGCTGCAGTGTCTTTGTTTGGCATTGTAGTCCGTCCCGTCGTAGGACTCCATGGCGGGTGGGGTCAGTGAGTACCGAAATATTCTTTCTTATAATGGACCATCTAAATAAAAACTTAAATAAAATAGTGAAGAACAGTCCACAGGTTCTTGAAAATTTTGGGCAGCAATCTTCAGCATTTGTAACACCTGTACCAGATTTTCTTATTCTACATTCTCTTTCAGACAAACCTTTAGGGCAAATATCTCCCTTTTTTATTCAGAAGGGAATAGAAGGATTTGCTGGCTCTCAAAAGTCAGTCAAAAAGCTTCGGTCTGGTGACATATTGGTGGAAACATTCACATCTCAATGCAGTGAACTCCTTACACTCAAAGGCGATTGGGGATATACCTATTGAGGTTATGCCTCATCCTATTTTGAATTCATCATGAGGAGTTATTGTTGAGAGGGATTTGATGAGCATCCCCAGGTCATAGATCCTCTCTGGTTTCTCCACCTAAGGAGTTTCTGCAGTGAGGCATATCTCAATTTGCAGAGGTGGAATTATGATGCTGACCAATGTTCTCACTTTAACATTTACATCATTATTTGCACCTGCCACCACAAGGCAGGTTATCTTAATTGCAAGGCACGACCATACATTCCAAAACCTCTCAAATGTTTTCAGTGTCAAAAGTTTGGTCACTCGAAGACATTATGTTGTGGTTCCTTGATGTGTGCTCATTGTGGTTGCAAGGACCATGATGTCTATGAGTGTGAAACGGACCCTCATTGCATCAGTTGCAATGGCTCTCACCCATTCCACTTCTATTCTTGCCCTAAATTATTGGGAGAAAAAGTAGGGCGGCATTTGAAGACAATTCAATACATTAACTAACTTTAGGCTCAAAAGTCCATTACTTCATCCTGGACGTATGCTGCTGCACTTCGTTCCACTACTACAGTGGGAGTGCAGACAGATCTCTCTGTGCCCCCAAAAGAATTTTGTTCTCAAACAAAATGAAAAGGTTTTTGATCTCAACCCTGAACTAACCATTAAGCAAAATAAGCACATGTTTAGCGCACCATGGGAAGAGGACACCACAAAGATTTTTCCCCCAGCTACAATGCCCTTAACTCTTTCACTACCACACTCAACTTTAGTCGATTGTTTTGTAATTAGCCTTATATGCCATGTTCGACTTTACTCTGCATTTACTGCTTTATTTAGTCACATCTACAGAAAAATAAGAGTATCATACTATTCAACTATTTTGCGACTGTAAATTCAAATCAGTATGTTCTGAAAAGCTGGGAAAACAACTGACTGAACTGAGTAGTCTAAAGACGATAATTCGATCTTTTAGGTCAAATTGCGTGAGACTTCGACACGTATGACAACATTATTTTTAACTTTGTCATGTATACACTATACTACTAGTAGTAGTACAGTACTGTGGCACCGTCTTCATATAAAATTAGTGTAAAGAACAGACAAATCAACAAAATCAATTTAGAATTGTATGGGAACGTGCACGAGTTCAACACGTTCGAGTGAGCAAGGTTAGTACTGAGTAATAGGCTTAACGTTCTCAGTTGCATGCATGGATGCGAAAGCAAATTCAAAACAACGGCCTCAAATTGGGAATAGTCCACTTCATTATTTCGGGCTACAGTAGCATTTCCAGTGTACTATTCCCAACTTAAGGCCGTTGTTTTGAATTTACTTTCGCATCCATGCATTCAGATAAAGTTTCAGAAATATGTCTATTTTGTTGATGTATGGTTTGTTGGCTCATTTTAAGTCCCCAGGTCAAAACTGAGCTCAAAGTCGAGGTTACAACTCATTTTTCAGATATTTGAGTTGGATTAAGGTACTCTAACCTAGGCCTAACCTATTATTTAGTAGTTCAACATGGAGTGCAGTGTACAATTGATTATATGTTATATACCTGTACCAGTACAGAACGATCACTGTATATAGGCTACTGCAGTCCAGAGTTCAAAATTATGAACTGCCCGACATCCCAGGGCATATAAATATTACCTACAGGCAACAGTTCTTACTATGTCTATTTCCCGAGCATATAAGTGATATTTTACGTTTAAATAATTGTCTTATTGGTTATCCTTAACGGATGTTTGCCGATAATGGGCAATAACAGCCTGTAATAAAACTGGAAACCGGGCAAACAAGTTGCAATTTCTTTCATTAGACATATTTCCCCTGCCGCACCGGCAACAAATATTGTAACATATAGATTAGAAGGTACATGTGAAAACTATATTGAACAGCCTTGTGCGGTAGTTTCTGTGTACTGATGACATCACCTTTGGGTGACAGGGTTTCAGTGCCAGCAATTTTTATGAACAGATGCCCTCCCTCCAATATCTGACTGTCTCCATATAATTTACTTAGCCCAACAAGTCCGTGCATCTAATAAACAGAATAGCAGTTCTTGTCTGTGGTTAATGTGTGGTTTTACCAAAGAATGTGACTTTGTTGAAATATTTCAAAAGGTGAAGGAAATCTGATGATGAGAGTTTATAATTGAATAGAGAAAGTGATATTAGTAAAGACAATAGTTGTACAAAGGAACACTGTAGTGAAGATGACAGAATTGACAAGGATAAAAAAGTCAAGAAAAAGCAGGCACCACCATAAGTGTCAATGGTTGTAGTGGGATCATTCCTGCTGCTTCGGCAGCAAGATCAAGCAGTTAATGCCTTCTGCGGAATGCAATGAAAAGTATGAGAGAAACGATCTCGGAGTTACCTACCAAAATGGGAAGAAACATTCTCTTGGTTAAAGTTTGATCAAGAAACTACTGAAATGTTTTGCAAGGCATGCAAAAGCCACAAAAACGTGTGCAAAGGTGATAGTGTTTTTGTAAAAGGTACCAGTAATTTTCGTCTACAACTGATCAAAACCCACGATATAAGTGGAGAGCATACTCTGTGTGTTCAAGCTGCCAATGCTGAATCTAAACTGCAGGTTCAGCAGATGGATTTATGCATGAGAAATTTACATGCTTATCAGATTGAGAAACTGGAAAAACTTTTCACTACCGCTTATTACTTAGTAGTAACAAAATAGCTGTTTTCTCTATTTGGGCCATTATGCGAGTTACAGAAAATAAATGGAGACACGTACATGAGAAATCAGCGAAAAACTTTATCACGTGCATTAATGACATCATGGTGTAAGATCTGTGAGCAGACCTTGATAATGCTGCAGTGTTTTCCTTCATCTCAGATATATTTAAAGACACTGGAGCAATTGAAGAAGAAACTGTATTTGTTTAGGCAGGAAATGTTGTTACAAAATTTTTGGACTTGCAGGCCCCACCCAGTGATACTGCCACAGGATTAAAAACAGCAATTAAAAAAGTATTTCAGACAGTTGGTGTGGAGAACTGCAAAAGAAAGGCAACCACTATAGGTACTGATGGTGTTTTCATCAATAATGGAGCAGAAAATGGACTAATTGCACTTCTTACTAGAGATAGGATGCCATGGTAAGTTGGGGTATAGTGTGTGGCCCACTGTTGGATGTTGTGAAGGAATTAAAAGTTTTTATCAGACATAAAATACCTTCTGTTAGGACTTTACAAACAGTATCATTTGAGTGCCAAAGCAAGCAGGGAATTAAAAAAGTGTCAGTGATGCTCTAGAAGAAAACACATTAAAACCTGTGAACAGCTTAGAAACAAGATGGGCTCCTCATCTCGATAGAGCACTTGAAGTTCTAATGAATAAAAATTTCAAATCCATATATATGGATTTAGACCATACAACTGAGTCAAAAGATGCTAGTGCTACAATGGTTGGAGAGCTACAAAAAACATTGGGTCTGTTTTTGGATAACATAGCAGTATTTACTGGTCAGCCCATCTCACCATGGCTTATTACAGTCCCCAAATGTGGTCTTTCTTTAAATCATTTGAGAAAAGCAGGTACTCCAGGACAAGAGAAATGGCGTACAGTTCAAGCAGTGTACACAGAAAATGTTGAGTGGATTCTGTATGCAACCACTGAGTCACAACAAACCATGGCAGAGCCCACAGAGTCACCTGATTTCAAACCATCCATATAAATAGGAATAGAAGGATGGTTCAAAATCAGGTGATTGTGTGGGCTCTGCCATGGTTTGTTGTGGTTCGGTGGTTGCACACAGAATCCCCTCAACATTTTCTGTGTTCACTGCTGAACTGTATGCCATTTCTCTTTCCCTGGATCACATAGAAGCAAAGCAGTACTCAAATTGCACCATTTGTACTGACTCGCTTTGTTCTCTACTAGCCCTGGAATTGCTTCACATCAGTTCTCACCAATATTCAAAACTGACCGGCCCATTTCTCTTTTAACATCTACTTCTATCCAGTTTTTCCAGATACCAGGCCATGTTGGTATTCACAGGAATGGGTTTGCTGACACTGCAGCTAAATCTGTCTGCACTGGCACTATCACTGCTGTGTCTGTTTCATACATGGACTATGGTCCTGTATTCAAGACTCAGCTCTGTGCCAGTTGGCTTGGATTGAGTAACGTGAAAACAAGCTTTTCCAAATAAAACCCTCTATTGAACTTTGGCCATCTTGCTTCTACAAAGATCAGAAAGAGGAAGTTTTCTTAACTAGACTATGCATTGGTCACAGTTTTTTAACTCATTGTTTTCTTTTATCTGGCATTGTTGCACTACTGTGTTGTCTCTGTAACATTCAGGTCACAACAAGCCACATTTTATGACTCTCAACAACAGCACCAATTTAAACATGTTTTGTCCCATGGTTTATCAGTAACAATACAAATATTTTTAGGTTTTTAAAGGCCATTCATCTTTTCAATGCCATTTAACTTTTTAATTTACACATTACATCTTTTTTAATGTAATTCTCTTTTAAAAATCAAAGTCCATGTACTTTGATTTGAAATTAGAAAACAGCCATTACATCAAATAGCTCAAAACCAGAACTGGAAAGGCCAACTTCAGGTGTCTAATGCTGCTGTTTGAACTACTCATTAGTCAACCTGGTGAGTTATAATTATTAAAATTTTGCAACAAGTCTTTTAAAACTTGTCTTATTTTACTTTCTGAAAACAGCCATAATGCCAAATAACTCTAAACCGAAGCTTCTAGAAATCAAGAGAAAGAATTTATTTCATACATTTAGCAAGAATGTTCACTGCTTTATTGAAACAATATTGTTGAATTAATACCAATATTACAAGTTGCAGCCTGTGAATGAAAAGTGGATATTGTTCACTGATACCTTCAATACAGGTCCAAAATGTGTTGTTCTTCAAAACAGTAACATATATGTATGTTCCTATTAGTCAATCGATTCACTTGAAGGAAACATACAAAACTATCAAAATTCTTGTTAATAAGGTCTAACACAAAGAACATGGCAGGCTATTTTGTGGAAACTTGAAAGTCCTTTGAATGTTGTTGGATTAAACACCCAGTCAGACAAAGTTTTCACATTTTGTGTATGAAATGGGATAAATGACACAAAACTAGTGCTGGATAAGAAGTAATGGCCACGCAAAGTCAGACGGATACCAGAATTGAAAACACTGAATGTGAAAGTCTGGTTAACACAAAGAATGTCCTATTACTTTCATTTCATATAAACCTGGGCTTGATAGATCAGTTTGTAATGATCTTGAACAAAGATGGTGACTGTTTCAAGTACCTGTTTGAGGAATTCCCAGCAATTTCAGAAGCAACACTTAAAAGTATTTTGTTTAGCCTCAGATTAGAAAACTAACTTAAAATGAACATATCTAAGTCTGTTTGTTTATTTGAATTTTTTCATTCAGCCACACAAAAGCTATCTGTGTTAACTATCCCAAAATTAGCTATTAAAGACTAAAGAAAATGCAGCTGATCATCAGCATCCACTGTCAACTTTTGGTTACTTTTTATTAAAGAAAAGTAGGGTTGATTATAATGACTACTTGGCTGAAAAAAACAAGCATGTTTGGTTGGACAAGGATTCAACCCACAACTCACAGACTGCAAGTTGAACTTGCAATACGTGAGATCATAATACATAGTTCTGACACTAAATGATGTAGATTTCACAAAAATATCAGGATGAATCTGAATGCATATCTGTTTGACATCAACTTTCCTCTCGTTTATTCATTTTTTTTATTTTTATCAACAAACATAATAAAAAATTGTTCATTGTGGCAAGTAAAATAATAATTTGATCTAAGCAAGAGTTTTATTTATTCCTAATTCATAACAACATTTTTACATGGAGGAGAAATGGATATTATTTTCAAAATCTAAGAAGCTGAATAATAGGAAGTCGTGACACCCAATATACTAATGCTCTTGGAGAAATTTGAGAAATACAATCTGTTAATTTTCTTGTCCTAAAATGATGCCAGTCTTCATGGTCAATATATTTCAACATGCATATTAGGATATTTGGTTCTTGAGCTATTAATGTGAATCTAGTTATCACTGTAGTGGGCTGTATTGTTTTCACTGGCCAGCTACTTCAATGAACAGATGCTGTGTGAAAAATAAAAAACATCTGTTTAACAAAGGTGCTTATTATACATCACATACAGTTTGTTTAATTAGTCTCTTCATACAGTACTGTATGAAAGTGTAAGGACAAAAGAATATTTTGTCATTCTTTCCCTTTTATGGGCTAACTCTTCTATGTTATTACTGATTGTAAATTTCAGTGCCATGATAGTGATTCATTGATCACTTTTTGACAATCAAACGAGCTGGGGTGAGAACATTCAGTTTTTAGAATTTTCTGTGCTTGTACCTTGGACATGTCATAATGGTTCTGTTTGAATGAATATAGTGGTAAAATTTAGGGCCTGAAATAAATGTCATGGTACTACATGCAATGTCTGGAGTGGCTGGAGTTATTTAAAATAATACAATAGTTCCATAAGAACCCCCATCTCAACTTAAATGAGCAGATTTGGGATTTCATAGATCAAAAACTTGAAAAATCAAAAGCTACTTCCAATGAAACTATATGGGAGTGTATCAGAGACATTTTGACTAAACTCCCAAAGGACACTGTGATTAAATATCTTGTAACAAAACCTGAAAGACTTTCCATAGTTATTAAAGTAAAAGGAGACACAACAAATATTCCCTGTTTGTTGAACTCTCACTAAATTTTTCTTGCACTAAATGTGAAGAATAATAAAATATTGATATTTTACCTGTGATTTACCTTCAGCTGTTCTTTGAAAGTTGCCTGAAATCTGATTTTTGACTTCGTCCTAACACTTTTGCACAGTACTGTAGGATGGGCCTAAATGTAACTAAACATACTGGTACTGCTTTTTGGTGTATGTTACCAAGATAATAGGTTCAAAGTAAACAAAAATATCTGAGTAAAATAACAGTAATTTATACCATATCTTTAATAAGAGTTCAGAGGCAATGTGGCATTTATTTACGTCCACTTCCAGACACCTGTCTAGGAAGTCTTGAAAACCTGTAGACAAGTTATCTTTATTTTTGTTGTTTGGTTTCCCATTTGTTAATATTAAATCAAGTACCTGAAAAAGGAGTGTGACTTGATGACTAAATCAATAACATAACAACACAAAATAACTCTGATAATAAAAAATATACATGTATATATAATGAAAACAATTATATATATTAAAAATTATAACCAATACTGTTAATGACACTAGCATTACAGAGATAGAATATACCTTACTTACAAAACACCATTACCGACTCATGTCACTTGACACTTATGACATCTGAATGTACAAATCTTTGGATAATACTCCTTAATACTGTCTAAATATCTCTACAAAATATAACTTTACAGTAGCAGAACACCCTGAGTGAATTACCTAACATGTTTCTATTTATTTATAGGGGTTTAACAAGATGGTAGTGATACGGTGGCAGAAAACACTGTACTTTATGTATTTTAAAGATTATTATATCATACACTCCACAAGATTCAATACTTAACTGTTTGTAATTGTATATAGTCTTGTTAAATATTCAGTGTTGCTATCACCATTCCACTGTTCATTATTACCTTCAATACATCTACATGTTTGAATTATGTGAACATTCTTGTTTTTGTCTTTATTATATATATTACTTGTGGTTGGTGAAGACATTCTGGACAAAGCAGACAATTGTATTTTAAAATACAAAAATGTAGCTTTTAAGAATTTTGGTTTCGTGAAACAATGATAATTTTTATTATTAAACTTTGTGAGGGAAACATTTGTGTTTAACTAAAGCAAAGCAATAATACAAACAATTATTAAAAGATCTTGAAATTATTGGTGAAAGACTGGAAGTCCCTCTGAGATTTATTAAATCACATTTTTATATTATTGTTCTACCAAATTATTTAACTTTCCATCTAATTTCATGGACTTGTAACTTTTAAAACTTAAACAATTTATAAAAGAGAAAAATGCAAGATACCCAAATAAGGAGAAAATTGAATTTCAATCTACTCTTATTCCTTTGGCTGTAAGTACTGGTCACCTATACTTACCATGTCAGAATTTTCCTGATGAAATACCAAGGAACCAGATGTTAACTTTCAGTCCATACTCTTTCCGTTTTATTAATTCTGGAACCAACTAACGCCAAGTGCCAACCAGGCAATAAAGTTATCATGTGAGAGAAAAAAAAAACAGAAATAACTTGTAAATAACTACTAGTTAGCCTCACAAAATTAACTCTAATTTAGATGCCAATGCTGTAATCTGATTCCCGACATTTATAAAAGATTACACTGGATTGCATTTTGTGTAGGAGACTGAAAATTTAATATTTGTTGTATTGCATACTAAACAATGTTTACAGTTTTGTAAATAACGCTACATTTGAGAGTACTGTATAAGCTGCAAATAATATAACAAACTCAACCTTTCTTGAATAAAATAATTTCAACAACCATGTATATAACACTGTGTGTGAAACATACAAAGAAGATGAATCAAGCATAATAAAAACTAAAGAGTGCTGGTTGGAGATAACATACTGGTAGAAGCTAAGAACAGAAATATATAAAGTTATTTCAAAGTTATTTGTGTATGGAATGAATTAAAAAAGTCATTATGTCAGAACCAAATGTGTCTGCAACCCCCCACACTAAAACTGTCATGTATTACTTAAAACTACAATTTAAAAAAAGCAGACCTGTGAGAGTGATACATAAAAATATTCTTCAACTTGTAAAAATTGCTTGAAATTGACCATTAAATGAAGACATTATGTTAGCATACTCTCTATAACAGGCAAGATTAAAAATACAAGAATTAACTAAAATGTAGCATTAACAACAGTAACCCAGAATTCATCACCAACAAAATAGTTATCCAAATACTTGACGATGGTTTGGACGTTTATTTTTGTCCCCTATTAAAAGTTCAGTGATGATAAGCTCTTTTCTTGGTTGCTGGTTAACATTAATTTCTTTAATCGCAACCTAAAACCCAGTACCAGTTACTGTGGCTGTGTAGATAGTTCCTGAACCACTGAAACAATAAAAGTATCATGAGAATTTGTAATGTGCTAGTATGTGAATATATTACCACATGCTACTTATAAAATTATTGTACCTTTTAAAAAGTAATGGATTAACACATGTTTCTAGTCTTATATTTTTGTAAGGTGATAAAATTGTATACTTTCCTTATAAGTTTATTATACAACAGTTAGAAAATTGTGCACAGTTACTTTTTAATTATATGAATTCTACTCTAAAATACTGATAAAAATAAATGGTGCATTATATTCACACAAGTAATCTCCTCCAAGTTATATTAATAACCTTTTGGAAGTGCATGTAGCTGTTACATTCACGATGTCCTCATAATATGATGTTAGTTTCAAATATTTAATACAACAGTTCTGCTAAGATTATATGCAGAAATTGATACATTTTAGTAAATGTATGGTTTTAATCCTTACAATAGTAATAACAGTATGGATTATTTTGATCTATAAACCTTGTAACCATTACTGTGATCACAGTTTGAAAGTTCTTTGGAAATAATATGTTTCTACACTGTTATTTTACTCTTCATAATTTGTCATATCTCCCCTTTAAATCAAAATGTACAATTATTTTGTTACACATTTTTTAACACTTACTGAGTCATGCAACTACTTTGCTGGGACTGAAATAATTACTACTGAATATAAACCTCTGTTGATGTAAGCTGTTTTTGGGTGAATCAAATTACCAACTTGTAACACTACATTCTTTTTCTTTCCTTGGCAGGCCATAAAAGTATTAGATGTTTTTAATATTCAAAATTACTAAATTTTATAATTTGAATCATATTTTCAATACTTCCAGAATACCATTCTACAGACTGATTAACCTGCATATTCATTTTTAACTTACATCACGTATTCTATAAAATTGTTGTGATATTTATAATTTTCTGTACTAAAAATTAACTTCCAATAAGTACTTATCTCCTTTTACACAGGCCTAGAATAACCAGTTAAGATCCTCAACTTGTAATTTGAAGGTTGCTAGTTCCAATCCCCATCACACCTAACATGTTCACCCTTTCAGCTGTAGGGGCCTTCTAATGTTACAGTCAATCCTAATATTCATTGGTAGAGAAGTAGCCCAAGAGTTGGCAGTGAGTGGTGATGACTAGCTGTCTTCCCTCTAGTCTCACACTGCTAAATTAGGGATGGCTAGTGGAGATAGACCTCATGTAGCTTTCAAGAAATTATAAAACAAACAAACAATCCTTTTACATCAATAGATATTCTTATTCAATGCTGCCATCTTTTTGTAAACCTTGTTTTCAAGCATCTCACGAGTTTCTGCCTCCTCTTGATTGCAAATTATTCATTAAAATTATCATATTACAACCCTCCATCAGTAATAGTGCAAGGTATTCTCATTATGCTTATGACTTCCTCTGTTCAATTCTACCAGATATCACTGAGTTCTCTTAGAATTTGGAAGCATCAGGTTTTAATGAAGAGGTAAGATGGGAAGTGTGAAATTTGGTAAGAACCTTCCAGAAATACATTTACAGTTTGGGAGAATTATAACTTCCAACACAGTACATTATGTCATATCAACAGATAGCAAGAATCTTACATTGAATAGGTGGAAGAAACAGTTTGAAAGAAGGAAAGAAGCATCCTCCAAAACCTTCCAGAGGACACACCTGAAGACAAGAAAGTCAGATTTGGAGAACTGATGTGGGAGACTGAGCCAGGTATACATTTCACCCATATAAGAAAGATGTGGTACTTATGGGAAAACTGGAATGTAATAAGGGCTATCAATCTTCATTAGAAGAAAAGTTAGGGCATAAAACACAATGGAGAGTCTGAAGGAATAACAACACCTGAAACAGTGCATTGGATGACCACAAAGACCTATTTTCAAATGCAGACTATAATGATTCACTCAATACAAGGTATGGTAGGGATGAAGAGCTATTCTATTCGACCTGAACCATATATGTTTTGGTTTAGGATAATGGCTACTTTGATAATACTTTTACAGTTGACTAGATGCCCCCATTAGTTCTGTCAAGGCAATATAAAATAAACTTAAAACAGATTTATAAGAGATCCATTATATGAAAAATCAACTTTGGAAGTATTGATGTGATTAATTATTGTAGTTTACAAAAATATAGGCATTCGTGTAATCCACACCCTGCATACTGACAGACTTGATGATTTATTAAGATGAAAGATTAGTGTGAGAAAATATTACATTATAAAGAACATGGAGTTTACTAAACACAAGTTATAACTTTTTGATAATATATAATTATTCCACATGTTTACCACTTAGCAAAATAAAACTGACAAGTGGAATGAAAATTAAAATATGCACTGCAAACTCAACACATACCAAGATAAAAATCCAGCACTTTATAGATCTCAATTCTTTCAAAACAGAAACTAATTATGTAATTTATGTTCTCCTTGTAGCTGGCCAATCAACTTAGATGGCAATAATCCAGAAGAACATATTATTTTTGTGTCATTATTAATACAAATTCACACTCAAGTTGATACCAGGTGAACTATCCCATGAACCGGCAGGTACCATCTGTGATGACTCATGTTAGGTAGAGCAACACCTAGAAGTCAACTAGCACATGCCCTAATAAGAATTTCTGAGCTAGAATCATAAACATAACTCAGAATTTTATGTTTCATTTTATCAACCTGAGGTACCTGTACTTTACTTGTGCATGAACTTAAACAAAATTTGGGGGTTGAAGATATGATAAATGAGAAAAATCCTGATTTTCATATAATTCATTTATAACATGCATTTACTAGACTGTATAATGGTCATTATGACCCTGTAGAAAGAGGTAGTGTCAATTGTAATGTCAGTAGGGGTGCATTCTATTATCTGCTTTCAACACCCAGCTCATAACATCTTTCTACAGTGTTTTACATGATTATTTAATGGAAAGCCAATGGCTACAGAAGTGTCTTACAAACAGGTCAAAGTAAGAAATTATTATAACTCAAACAACAGCTTTTCATACCAGCCTTATATTGGCTGTTGAAATAGAAACTTCATCTCAGTTTATGCATTATTGTAACAAAGGCAGTCATTTTTGTTCATTTAATTCCTCCAAAGAGAGCCCAGAACAGTTTCCAAGATGTATATATTAAATGTTTTGTGTGCTTTCCCCCACACCGTGTGCATGCATATTGGAGAAAATTGTGTAAACATGTCTTACTTTTTAGTTTAAAAACAAGACACCATCGAAAAATATAATTAATGTTAACTTAATCAAAGTGTTCATAACAGCAATAAAGAGGGTGGAGGAGTTATGAACCCTCCATGAACATGACCCCTTCCGAATTATCTTCACATTTACCCTCATGGACAAGGATAGTCATCTATTGAAAGCACTACTGTTTTTGCTCCTTTGAAAACATTGTACACAGTTTGGTTAAGAATGGTCCAGTGAACCTGGATTAGTTAGATAATGGAACAAGAGACAGACACAGATTTTTGTGTTTTGTATATATACAGATAATACAGCAATGAGGTATCTGGTATCTGTATACCACCTAATTCTACCTTCAACAAATCAAGACAGGATTTAGAAGTTATTTTCCTTCTTTCTCAGACAACATGTGAAGACAGAAAAGAGTATTGATTTTCACCTGCTCTAGATCCCTCAGACCCATGGTGTCCAACACGGTCACCACTTGCCACATGCCAAAACAGCTACTGACCTGTGGTGAACTGGTGCTTTACTTCTACCACCAATTTTTTAGTATAATTAATTTTATTAACAAATAATTGAAAACATTACTATGTATTTTTTACCTGTCTTTAAAAACACAGTTAATTTTTTTGCCTCAAAGTGAAAATGTTAACACATTTTAAACAGTCTTGGTGACTATGAAATACAGTTGGACACTGGTGCATTAGACCTAAAAGCACACCCACTCCTACAGCTTTTTTGAAGAACCACAATTATTCCAATGTTCTGATTACATTCCAGTTAAAAACTCACTTTTAAATAGTGTGTATAATAATTTAAATTTGTGTATTGGACTAAGGATTCTTTTACAGTACATGTTTGCCACTTTTTGGAGATAAATTCAAAAATAAATGAACAGCATGCATTCCACTTATTTTAAAATATGTTCAAAACAAGTGAAACATGACAAATTCTTCACACTACATGTATCACAACTGGATCTAAATACTGTATGGTTCTCTTCTTGACAAAAATCCATTTTGGCCAAATTCAATTGGTTTAAAATGCAGTTGACAAGCCAAACTATTTTTCTCTATTTTAAATGATTCATTTTACATTTTCTAACTTCTCTCTGACTGACTCTTTCTTCCTTGGCTTTATTTTTGGCTCACTTCCTACTCTGTGGCCTCTTATATGGTTGTTGACACTTTTTATATCTTATATTGAGGTATTCTAGAAATCTCTGTAGCCTTAATATCAATTACACAACTTACAATAACTATCTGCTTTCAACTTTCTTATTGTGAAACAAAACAGTCATGAAATATTAACTCACAAAATTAACACTACTTACATTAAACAGTGTATTTTATTTTACAACCCAGAACTATTATATTTTAGTCACTACACTACTTGCCATTGGTTGAAAACACTTAAATAAAGTTTGTTGTAATGCAGTTTTTTGAAGAGGAGGAAAAGAGAAAGTGGACTAGTTTGAACAATTCTTGAATTTCAAAAGATAACTTAATTTTAGTGAAAATACTTGATCAAAAACTTTGAATTTTTTTGTATACAAAAAACTTGTAATATTTAGAGAAAGCTAGTCAGATTTTGTGAAGATACATATATCATTTTAAAAGTTACAGTGTGGAAACTGATGATTATGAACAACGTCACACACAGTGAGTCTGTAATGAAAGGGTTCATTTGTTTTGTTCCTATCCCCCTCTTACATGACATTTTAATAAAAGAAATGTAGTTCCTCTATCCAGTAAGTATTTATTGCACTGGCTATTGAACCTTACCCTTCCAAGAAGCCTACAGTTGTTAACTACTATTCACAGCAGTGGATATACTAATTAGACTCCTTACTGAAAATCTGTATGCATCTGTTCAATGCATTTTGTTTCACTGTTACTTTGTGTTGTATCTTACCACTTGTACTTGAATGAAAGGGAAAAGAGAGTAAGATATTTGGTGTAGACCGAAGACAGTTTTGAGACAGCTGAGTTGTTTTATAGTTCCTATAAAAAACAAAACAACAACATCCCATACCACTTTAAGCTTTGATGTTATGCTTATAATGCTAACAAACATCTCATCAGGGTCCTAGCAACATAAAAACTGGTAACTACAATTTTCTCTCCACATGTAAAATCTATGTGATTTTCACCCAATCATATAAAGCATTTTGAATTGTATGTACTTATCCTAACACAATAACAGTTTTAAACAAATGTGTTCTTTCATTTTATACTTAAAATAATTACTAAAAATACTCCAGTTCTTATCTCACAATAAGGCACAGAGCCTTCCAGAACAAAATTTCAGTCATCACAAGACATTTGACAGTTTGGTTTTTAATAAGAGCTCAATAACACAAACAATGGAAGTGGATGGGTGAACTAAAGTACCTGTCTTTCTCCTCTTATGCTCTAAAAGTGCTCTTTTTCTTAGTGATAAAACATTGTCCATAATTACAAACCTTGCCTGCTGTGAGCTTGGAAATACAAATGTCAGCTTTAAAAATAATTGACACATATACACATATTAAATGTTGATATACAAAAAACTGCTGTTCAATTTTACATTTTAAAAGGGTTTGTAAGGTTGATTGAAAAGAATAAGAGATCTACATCGACCAACCCATATGGAGTAGAGGAAATTCACAGCCTTCTGTAACCACTCCCTCATAAAAGGTTTTGCATCAGACTGCTTAAAAAGTAAGTCCCCATTTTGTTGATCCCCTGCCTTTATAATGTTGTCCAGATGTTACTGTAAGAGCTTCACTATGTATGTTCAGCTCACTTCAAGAAATTTAATGTTTGAAAAAAAAAGGAAATGGACAAACATGTACGTGCTGTGGAGTGACTGACACCTCTACCCCCACACAGTTTCACCTCCACTGTTTATTGGTACCTCTCCTTCTGATGGACAGATTCTTCCTTCACAGGTTTCTTCACAGTTATCTTGTTCAGCCTCACTGACATGATGACATGGAGCTGGAAAGTTGAACTTGGAGGCCATTCACACAGTGAAAAAGGCTTAAAATCTTATAGTTCTGTAAAGAAGAAAAATACAGTTTTGTTCACACTAAATCTTGTTCTGAACACAAAATCTCAATTTTGTCCCAATTTATTTTTAACATTTTAACTAATTCCTGGACAATAAAGTTTCAAGTCACGTAAAATTTGCATAGCTTTTCTTTTCCAGTTAAATATAGAATTATAAGAAAGTTAACTGTTTAACAAGTTTTACTGCTATTCATTTAATGTTACTATAAAAACTTTGAGAAAAAACAGAATAGTATTCAGTAAAAACCTTTAAAGTTCTTAAATGGAAAAACTTGAAGTAGGCACTTCCTCAGACAGTTGTAAGACAGTACAAACAATTCATAGGTAAAAAAACAGCAAAAGCACAATGTGAAATTATTAAAACAATATAAAAGTAATAGAAAGAAGAGCAAACAAAAACTTAATCACAGGCAACATTTAAAGAAAATATTAAGAAAGTAAGAGATACCAGTACAGCATTATAAGCAAAAGACCCTGGAAACATTTCAAACAAAAATATAGTAGCATTCTTACTCTTTTGTAAGAAAATATTAAAACTCCCACAATCATAATAAACTGTATGATTTTGTAAAGTTCATTATAACACACTATTTCTTACATCTAGGATACTGCAATAACCTGTTTTGTTTTTGTACTCAAGTTCAAATTTACTCCTCCACAACAACCAACAGTTAAACACACTCACAAGATACAACAGAGTTCTAAACATTAATATGGATAATACCCCATACCATTTTTAACAAATGACTTAAAGGTCACCATTTATCAAGCCTGCTCATTCTACATAAAAATATATGGCAAACCTATTTAGTAGAAACATACAATTCTGGTCAAAACAATGCTAAACAGAAGTAAAACTAACTTAAACCTAAAGTTAAGAGCTTATGTATGTGTTAAAATTTTAATGTTCATTATACCTTAAATAACATGATTTGTTTAGGTCACTTCAAGATTAAAATATGTCATGTAAGACAATATTACTATAATTGTACATTTATGTGTCAAGTTATTGTTATAACATTGTTGTAAATATCTGCTTAGGTTTTACACACAATTTGTTTGTGTAGAGGTAAATGAAAATAAATAGATAACCATAATACAGTTGATTTTAAACTTTAACTACATACATGTCTGTCTTGGATTTTTATTTTTAAAGTTATGCAGTCTGAACTATGTAATCACGTGATAACACGTGCAAAATACTGTACACAGTAGTGTATGTAGTCATTACAAGTTATGAAAAGGTATATACGTGGTTGTTATGTATACAGTAAATTTAGAATAACTACACATTGTGTATACAGTCAAATTAAAACAATTCACTTTGCACTCATCCATATATATTTCAAAACTGTGGAATATTATATACTGTTGGCTGCAACTGGGTAAGCTACATACTAATCAAATCTACCTGAATGTACACTATAAACTATGCACATCATAAAAATGATAACATCTTAGCTAACACACTGTTATCAAATTTAATTTTCTACATGACAAAGAAAAGGAATAGAAAATATAGTACAACTATCTTGCTGTTCCTGATTCAAATTTAGAAAAAGGTAAATAACTAATATATGACTCTTAATATTAGTACTACATTACTTAAGACAGATGTGCCGGTACAAATTTATAATGATTCTTGGATGTTTTCCATTGTTCTTTTAACCTGAGATTATTTCTCTTAGACACAAATTTATTCTTGCTTAACATGGCAATATAGCTTAACTTTCATCACACTTTAATTTAAAAAAATACAACTAAACCATGCTCCAAGCATGTACAAGTTCCACATGCACTGCTGCTACCTCTGCCTAGCGATCATATAAATCTGACCATATCCATTCCCTCTCTTTAGTTGATCACTCATCAAATCAGATTACAAGTATTCAGAGAAGTAGCTTCTACATCTTACAACAATAAAGTTTCACATATAGAAGGAAGTATAAAGTACAATACAACTATTTCATGAAACTATGGATATGACTCTTTGAATGTTAACCCATTCATAGATATCCCTCTTTGTGTGACACTTAGGCAAGAGTCTGCATGATATATTTCAACTAATGATATGCTATGACTAGTCAGTAACATCTTAGTGATTAGCTTTCATTATGCTCTAAATGCCACATGTAATGTGTAGAAATTCACACACCTATATGTGGTGCATTAATACAAGAGTATTATGATGTTGAACAACCAAGTTACTGCTATTATGCATCCTTTATTGTTGACATGATTTTGCTGGTATTTACCAAAACCAAGTTTTGTTTGTCTGCAGCATTGTTGCCCTTGCAAAAGATGCAATTAGAAAGCTTTCATGTCCAAAGCACACCACTCTTTCATGCATGTTTTCCATAAACCATACAGTATATGAAGACAGTGCTTTCACAATCCATGTTACAACAGTGCAATAGCATATATAATCTTTAAGTATTGCCTCTGGTGGCTTGAATGTTATTTATCATTTTATACTAGTAATTGTATTTGTTTCATTCAACACCTTCTTAATCCTGTTACTATGTGTAGGGGTCAGAAAGTGTTATCACATTTGTAGATTTACATTCAAAATTTTATTGAACCATTATTTTATGAATATATGTGGTAGCATGTAATTCAAATGTAATAGTACACAATAATTAATTAATTTAAAAATAAATATTAAAACAAATTCCTAAATATCAAATTTTGTTTGTCATGTACTATACTACATGCTTATTTATTTAAATTATATTTCTGATGTCCAAAGGCAAAGTTTATACTTTTCACAAATAGAAATTTAAATTAACAAATTTTGACAAGCAAGAATATAAAATAAAAAAACCTTTCTTATCCATTTTCTGAAACCTTTTCAGTTCAGGTTCAAAGCAAGTTTGTTTGTTTTTGAATTTCGCACAAAGCTACATGAGGACTATCTGCGCTAGCTGCCCCTAATTTTGCAGTTTAAGACTGGAAGGAAGGAATTTGGAATTTCGCACAAAGCTACTCGAGGGCTATCTGTGCTAGCCGTCCCTAATTTAGCAGTGTAAGACTAGAGGGAAGGCAGCTAGTCATCACCACCCACCGTCAACTCTTGGGCTACTCTTTTACCAACGAAAAGTGGGATTGACCGTCACATTATAACGTCCCACGGCTGGGAGGGCGAGCATGTTTGGCGCGACTCGGGCGCGAACCCGCGACCCTCAGATTACGAAGCGCACGCCTTAACGCGCTAGGCCATTTAAGACTGGAGAGACGGCAGGCAGTCATCACCACCCACCGCCAACTCTTGGGCGATTCTTTTACTAGCGAATAATGAGGTTGACCGAAAATTATAATGCCATCACGGCCGAAAGTGCGAGCATGTTTGGTGCGACCATAATTCAACCTGCGACCTTTAGATTACGAGTCGAACGCTTCAACCCACCTGGCCATGCCGAGCCTTCTAAGTATGTATATTATCACAAGCCAGTTTGTACAGATTTCTGCACAGCGCGTTTTAACAAGTGAATGTGGATAGATTAACAACAAGTTACACACTATGTAGCTCTTAAGTAAAAAAAAAAAAAAAAAAGGTCAATACGTTTCCAGTCAAAAATGTCACAACTAAACCAGAAAATCTGTTCTAAATGTAGATAAACATCTCGAATAGACCCCACTGCACGTGTATTCTATACAATTTATTGTAAACAGTTAGAGTTAGATGTGTTATTATTGACGTGATTTTATATTCCAGTTGTTTAAAGTATTACGAATTTATAGTTGAAATACACATATAACGTAGTTCATTTGTTCTAATACTATTCTTTAATGTGCACTTTAAACAAAACTAAATGAAAAACAAAGTGGCAAGTTTATTTTAAAATATGCATATGATATGTTTTTTCAGCTGCAGCACAGCGGCTTATAAAACGGCTCAAAGTTATTATTATTTTATTAATATTTTAAATACGAACTTCTAACTCATATCTTCATCACCTCTTGATCGATTTGAGAGCTAATTTTGATTGATATACTCGATCGTACCAAAAGTATCATAGATTAATTTAGTGTAATCCTGCCTAGAATAATTTTAATTGAAGGTAGGTTGATAGGAATCCTGAACAATAATAAAATTGAATAAAATATACCCACTCCCTACCGCTGGTATTAGTAGTGTAAGAAAATATAGGTTGAAAAACGACACAAAAATTGTCTAGTAGATTAATTTACTCAAATTCTGCTTAACAGATTTTGAAGTGCCCTTGGTTATTTAGGTTTTCGTCTTGTTTTATTAAATAATGCTTTTGATAGCAAAAGATGTGTTTTTAGTCATGTCTTACTGGAACTATCAGATTTAACATCTCAACTGCTTGTTTTTGAATTTCGCGCATAGCCAATCGAGGGCTATCTGCGCCTACCCGTCCCTAATTTAGCAGTGTAAGACTAGAGGGAAAGCAGCTAGTCATCACCACCCACCGCCAACTCTTGGGCTACTCTTTTACCAACGAAAAGTGGGATTGTCCGAAACCTTATAACGTCCCCACGGCTGGGAGGGCGAGCATGTTCGGCGCGAACCCGCGACCCTCGGATTACGAAGCACACGCTTTAACGCACTTGGCCATGCCGGGCCTCGAGGTCAAGGAGCTGCTGACGTAAATAATCTACTTAAAGACTGGCCCAAGGACGCCTTCGCACCTGGGAACATGAATATATATTTACCAGGAACTAATCCACAGCCTAAGGCAATAATAATCCGTAGGGTGTACCACTCCATAACAAAACAGGATATTGAGCAAGCATTACATAAACTAAATATACCATACCCCTATAGTGGGAAGAATTATCTCCAAGGTCTCTAAGAAACCAACAAATTTAGAAAGAGTTTACAAGGAACAACATTACAACATCTTGGAATTGATAAACAATGGTATCATTTTGTGGTACCAAAAATTCCAAGTTGAACAGCTAAAAACACCAGCAGTAGAAATTACACAGTGTTATAATTGCCAACGGTATGAACACGTTTCAGCAGCATGTCTAGCAACACCGAGGTGTTGCGGATGTGGCGGTGAACACCACATATCTGCATGTAAAAAAGAACAAGCTACACCAAAATGCTGTAACTCTGGGGAAACACAAACAGTAAATTACAAAGGATGTGACAAATAAAAAGATAAAACAACGCATTTATGATATAAAAACAATAAAACCAACACAAGATATCACACCTAACACAACAAACACACACAACTACAGGTCCATTTACATATGCACAAATGTTGAAAGAAAACACTACACAAGCAAAACCACCAATAAAGAAACAACAAACTTCAACCAAAACAATGAGCAGTTTACAAGAACTTAACAAAATCACAGATACAACAATCAACCAAGAAAATAACAATCTTACAGTAAAAGAAAACACAAACGATGAAACAAGTCTAATAGTAAACTTAATTAAAAATATTATTACAGAGTTCATTACAAAATTTACAAAACCAACCCAATCGAAATATAGCACAGACCTATTCATAGACATAGCTAAAAAACACATAATATCACATATTCCACAACAAATCACAGGATACATGCTAAAATTTTAATTACAGAGTTCTAATCATCAATATCCAAGGAGTACTTGCTTCCAAGAAACACGTGTACATGACTTAATACATGATATTAACCCGGATATTCTTATAATAAGTGTAACACTAATTTTTCCTCAGAATAGATTCAAAATATGTAACTATACGTCAATAAGTTTGTTTTTTGCACAAAGCTACTCGAGGGCTATCTGTGCTAGCCGTCCCTAATTTTGCAGTGTAAGACTAGAGGGAAGGCAGCTAGTCATCACCACCCACCGCCAACTCTTGGGCTACTCTTTTACCAACGAATAGTGGGATTGACCGTCACATTATACGCCCCCACGGCTGGGAGGGCGAGCATGTTTAGCGCGACGCGGGCGCGAACCCGCGACCCTCGGATTAGGAGTCGCACGCCTTACGCGCTTGGCCATGCCGGGCCCACGTCAATACGAAGAGATAGAAGAAATAATCAAGACACCAACAGAAGAATTATGTTATTATATAAAAAACACCTTAATGATATTACACCTACCCTTACTACCATAATATAACACAACTATATATAATTAATCTTTTTAACCTGTATTTACGAAACTATGTTGATGTAAATATAAGTTATATATGCGAAGTTAATCCATTAAAAGCACTTAAACTTGACGAAAATGTTTGCACATGCCTACGTAAAACGTCACGTGAGATATCGGTCTTCCATACTTTATATACAGCTTCACCTACGAATAAAAGTGGACCGTTATTAGTCTTTCGTCATTGGGATTAATGACAGCTGATTTAGAGCAAGAAACCCATATGATACAAAAATATCTGTTTGGCCAAGCAAACAAGATTAGCTGTTTCCAGATCAAGTTTTCAAAATAATCACAGGAGTGGACGGTTGTTAATGATTATTCATTATAAACTTTTCTGAACAGTTTTAGTATATTTTAGAAAATTATCCTAATCAACAAAGTTTAGCATCAGGAAATGTCATATTAAGTATTTAGCATAGATAGTAATGTTTGATAGAGTTATGACAATTTCATAGTATTAATGACAAGAATCTGGCAGTCTACATTCCATGATGTTACTATAAATAAGCTATTAACACTGTTTAGAGAAGAAAACGTATTCGTAAAGCTCTGTCGTGAATAAAATGGTTGTGATCTTATAAATTTCTTATTTCGTGGTATTTATTAACATGTATTAATAAAAATGTCTATTTATAGCAACATTAAATGTGAAAGTGAGTTTACGGGATATGAAGTTGGCTTGGTGACAGTCGAAGATTTTTTTGATAATACATTTTTTTAGGAGATACCATGACATCTGGCCATCTATTTTTATTTTAAGAAATGAAAGAAATGGCGGTAAGACTAATTATATTCACTCTTTACTATCAACTACAGTCAGAAATCGTTATTAGATGGGATTTTATCATAATCTTAAATCAAAATCTACTTAGCACACGGGTACATGAACAAAAATAAACTTTTTGCTTTTTTTTTTATACTGTTTGAGTCACACTAGACAGCACTATGTTCCAGAAAATCTTTGAAATGAAATATTTATTTATCAAATGAAATCATGGTTTCAGAACATTTACAAAAGAAATTTAAGTTTACAGATTTCTCCTTTTTTTGTCAATTCCAGTCCAAACGTAAAATACATCTATTAACATATTTTCATCGTTTCCTTTTCAATAATGAACTGAAACAAAGTTGTAGAAAAGGGTTTTTTTGTCTTTACTTTACAGTAACACTTCCATATTTCCTGCATGGTTACAGTTTTAATGCGACTTAGGAAAACAGTATGACATGTTGTTGTTCAATTTAATGGGATTCATCAAAATTGTTAAAAGTCAAACAGTATTATTAAATTTGCTAGCTTTTGATCGCATGAACCAATAAGGATCAGAATTTGATAATAAATCTAGCGATATATTCGAGACAACGTAACTTGTAGACACTATAAATTAATTATATTACAGATATTATAATCAATAAAGATAGTGTAACTATCCTTAAAAGAAGAATAGAACATTCCATACGAAGCACGTACCAATTACACGGAAACAAGATAGTAAAGTACATTAAATATTCACATCGGTTTCAGATCTGTTTACAGCTTTTGATTGAAACAATAATAAAAATAAGGAAACTTATTTAATGAGAACATTAATTGTTAATCATACATACTATACCAATGAAAAAAACGTTATTAAATAAGTTCCTGAAAATAAAAAATCGCGTTTGGAAAGTTTATTTATATTCAGTTGTGTTTGTGTTTTTATTATAGTAAAGCCACATCAGTCTTTCTGCTGAGTCTTCCGTATATTCAGTTGTCTGTACTGTAAAACATAGAACAATAAATCATTAAGAAGTAATTATTGGACGTACCATGTAACGTATAATTTAAGTAAAATGGTAAATTTTCATCTAAATAGCCTTAAGTTAACTCATTTAAAAAGTTTGACATCACTTAACGTAACGATACCAAACCTAAACTCGTTTGGAGTGTGACAAACAGATAAATAATAATAATGTGTAAAATAAAAACGAACAACTTGAAGTTTTTGCATAAAATAATGGAGATTGTAACATAGGGAAACAAATAACTCTGTATTTTACCTTTGGACGAAATTATATAAACCACATCAGGCTTATTCAACGGGATATCGTACTTTGAAAATACATCAGTCTCAGAAAAAAAACTAAAAACATTTTTATAACGTTTGTAGCGTTGATTAGTGATTTAAATTTGTTTATCAATATATCTGGAAAAGAATCTAATCATAAAGTACGACTTTTGTATGATATAAAATCAGTAAATAGTAATCTGGGTCATTTTAGCATCTGGAACACACTTATGACGTAGCGGTCTTAAATAAATGTCAGATGCTTAAAATAGTTCAGTTCAGTTATCACTTATCAGATAATTATACAAGAACATACCCTGAGACAACTGCACATTAGACGTCTTAATAGGAATTGGGTGTGTAAAATGTCACGGAAATTAATGCGTTGAAACTGTGAAAGTTCAGGTACGTCTGTGGCCCATTTAGTTGTCACTCCAACGTAATTTCATCCACGAGTAAGGAGTTCAGTGCTCTCAGTTTGTTTGTCTTTCTAACAAATGATTACGGCACAGACTTTAGTCTCGTCAAAAAAAAAATGTACAGTAAATCTGTGACAGTTTTTAAGATGAAAGTTTGAAAATCAATGTAACATTAGCTACACTTTATTTGTTTCTTATCGTATTGTTTGTTTGTTCGTTTTTTAGGAGTGTAAGACTAGAGGGAAGGCAGCTAGTCATCATCACTCACCGCCAACTCTTGAGCTACTCTTTTACCAACGAATAGTAGGTTTGACCATAACAGCATAACGCCATCACGGCTGAAAGGACGAGCATGTTTGGTGTGACGGGAATGTTGTAACATTCCCAGAGACATTATCTTATAACATTATCGGTGACTTCGACAATATATATATTCCGTTGATTATTTTATTATTTAACTGCATTTCATGTAAGACTGAATAACGGTGAATCCCCACCGCAATGCGGGTCCTATTTCTCAGTCACTTACAAAACCTTGGGTACATTTTGCTTTATTTTACTTGATTGTTCAGTAATAATATTTTACATATATACGATGCTCATAATAATCATAAAAGCGCTGAAAATCGATATTACAGGCAAAAATGTTTGCAAAATAACAGAACCAGAATATTGTCACGTACTAATAGTTTACACTATGATTGGCTTTCATCTAATCAATTAGACAGAGTCACACCAGCATAATGTTTATTAACGCATTATTCCCATGTGTATAGTGAATGTATTCATGGCTCTCATGATAGGATTGATAAACGTTTAGAGGATGAACTTTCATGTTTCAGTGTTCTAGAAACACTAAAGTGGACGCGTGAAACTCGTATTGTTGATAATAAAAGCGGTCGAGGTAAACTCTCAAGCCCTTCAAATGTGATGCAAAGCAGCTCAGTTTCTGCCTTTTATCTATTCAGTATAGAACTCGCTAACAACCTAACTGTTAGTACAAATGTGAATGTTATTTCTAGAACGGTAAGATGCATCATTACGTGGACTCAATCGATCTGTAACCATTTAAAAGCCTTTGCTTTGGAGATATAACCAAACACATCGTTCGAAATGGTAAACAAACTTCAAATAATGCAAAGAAAAAAGCAAGAAGGTGTTATATTTACAGAAGAACTCAAGTTCTAATTATCTGGCAATAATTAACAGTAGTGTGTTCGATGACAGAGAAGGGAACTGTATCATGGCCATTGTATAATATTTACAGCAAAGCATGCTGGAGTACTTATACAAGTGTAGGCTGTGTTCGGGCCAGTAGTACTGAAGGTCTACACAAAATTTATGGAACTCTGACATGTACAAGTAGGTTCTGATCCACTACGTCATTTCTTCATAAACAAGATCTGTTGGACATGGATTCATCTTATAGCAAGACAGTGATTTCAAACATGAAGCAAATGTAAATAAACGATACTTGGAATGAACAACAGGCCAATGATACACTTGCAACCATAACTTGGCCTGCAAAAAGTGTTGAGATGAACGTTTTTTAAGGATGTATGAGCTTATATGAAACTGAATAGGTCAAAGTACAACCAAACTTTTGGCTGAGCTGTTAGGAATATTAAATGACATTTGAAACATATTTCGTAGTCATGACACATTTATAAATTTATGGTAGCATCGAAACAAGGGTGTATTATTCTGTTGAAAGCAAACACAAAACATCAGTACATTGTACAACATACTTGCTTTTATTTTGAATTTTATGTAATAATGCATTGTGCTAGTGAAAAGCTAACGAGTTAGCTACAATTGCTCATTGATTATAATTTCTGTATGCGTATCACCTTTGTGTGTCTGTAATTATTTTAAAATTTTGTAATGACGATATCGAAAACATCATTACTGAATGTGGCAACAAGACCCATGGTGTGAACATTCATAGTGACGAAACATCTACAATGATAAAATATACAGTAACCACATCAAAACGGAAAATATATTCAAGAATTAGTCTACTATAGTAATTTGTATAATGAGACACGTACAATGATAACATCTGCACTAGCAATACCTACCATTATAACATCTGCACTAGCAGTACCTACCATGACAACATCTACACTAGCAAAACTTTTAACAAAACACGAACAATAACCAATATCTATGTTTGTAACATTAACAGTAACAATATCTACATTGATATCAGGCACAGTAATAACACTTAAATTGCTAAATTATACAGCAACAATACCTACATGAACAAATATACAGCAAAACATCACATCAACTTCATCTATGGACAGTACTTATGACAACGTATACACTTATAACCAGTATAGACAATATCTACGATAATAAAACTTGCACACAAAACAATTTGGGCGCCTTACCACATCGTTACCGTCCATGTCATCATGTCAGGTAACACTCTATCCTCCAACCACACAGCTAGACTCTTTTCATTCTTCGGTGGTGTATCTTAACTCTATCAAGCTCTGGCGAGTGGCAAGTCTCTTCTGATTGCTGTGGAAGCACTTTCGTCGTGCGGCAGCTACACAGAAATTGAAGTATATGTGGTTCTAGCAGGACAAACAGGTTGTTAAGAACAACTACAGAATAAAATAAGCGCCATCATAATTAATTCATTATTATATTAGAGTACCAGAAAGAAATTACGCAAAACAAGCGCTCAGTTATACACAATCAACAACAAAAAGACAAAAATAGCCCCGCAGCGTAGGTTCTATTACAAAAGGCTTCGTAGTAAAGATATAATGTTCAAAGCACTTCACTCCTCTTTGATTACTTCCATAAGCTAGGCAGTGTAAAAATATGATAGTTTACCAGCTCCCATTTCGAAAATCCAGTCAAACAACAATCTCGTGACTTGACCGATATGTCTTCATATGGAATAACAGGAATATCCATTTCTTTCTCAAGCTAGTAAAATGCGTATGTCATAGTTGCAACTTGTGTACGCGTTGCATGGTTGTTGTTGTTTTTCCAGACGAAGAGCCTTTTTAAATATATTGCGTACTGTTGCCTGGGTCAAGCAGTTGCTGTTGTCTTTCCTAAATCACATGGATGTTTTTTGTCACTGACCTTTAGGGCCCGGCATGGCCAAGCATGTTAAGGCATGCGACTTGTAATCTGAAGGTCGCGAGTTCGCATCCCCGTCGCGCCAAACATGCTCGCCCTTTCAGCCGTTGAAGCGTTATAATGTGACGGTCAATCCCACTATTCGTTGGTAAAACAGTAGCCCAAGAGTTGGCGGTGGGTGGTGATGACTAGCTGCCTTCCCTCTAGTCTTACACTGCTAAATTAGGGACGGTTAGCACAGATAGCTCTCGAGTATCTTTGTGTGAAATTATAAAACAACAACAATCACTGACCTTTGTCATCGTTAATTTTTACCTGTTATAAGATGCTGCACTTTGCAACTTGCAAGTTACTTTCTTAATGGTCTTTCTGCCCCAACTTGATCCATATTCCTTTGTTTTGTAATTGCATGAAGTAAAGATGACATTCCAGTCTTAGAAGCAGTAAATCCCTGATTTGAACGCACATTTAGTATTTAGATCCTCTTCCCAAAATTGATCAAAACATTGTGGCAATCCACTACCAGTATTGAAATACCAAGCAATGTTAAAACGTGGTTCTGATGCATGATCGGTCGTGCTTGTTACGTGTTTTGCTGATATGGATGATAAAAATAGTTTTAATATAATGTACTGAACTGTCCATAGTCAAAGCTTTTCTCCATTTCTAAAGACTAAGTATTATACTTGATTATAAGAAGTCAGCTAAACATGCAAATGTCGCTGAAATCATATTTAAAAACTTAATTATGTGCCACATTTATTGAAAAAAACATCATCCAGTTTTATTTTTTATATAAAATAAATACAATTGTATTTGATGTTTGATAAGTTTTATAGTGTTTGGTATTTAATTATTTAGCCTTTAGGCAGCGTTTAAAGGCAAATAATCCATATAGAATACGTTGTTACTATATTTACAAAGGCTTCTGAACGAAAGTTTTTATCTACTTATGAGTGGCTGAGCGCATTTCTTTAGTTTAACTTTATTCTAATGATGACTCATCAGAAACTCTACACAGTTAAAGTAATATTGCCCTTGCACACTCAATCTTGCACATTATATTTACGGTCATGGTTATCAGTAAATATTAAATAATTATTTAATGTTATTACTCGTATATCGTACTACTTTTGTATTAGTTCCCCAGTGAATCAGCACTAAGTTTACCGACTTGCGACTTTTAAAATCCGGCGTTCGATTCAGTTCGATAACAAAGTTCAGGGAGCCGAATATGCATGTCTATGCTCAGGGCTGGATTTAGACATGTGGAGGCCCTAACCTTGTTTGAACTCATAAAAATTTGAAAAAAAAAGAAGTTATATGTGCATATTTCATTATACATGCTTACAATGCGAAAATGAAATAAATAAAATTGTAAAATTTTTGTGCATATGAATTTGTAAATTCACTAATATATCTGAAAAAAAATATATATTCACTAATACATCTGAAAAAAAATGGGCCCGGGTTCGCATCCCGGTCGCGCCAAACATGCTCGCCCTTTCAGCCGTTGGGGCGTTATAATGTTACTACTCGTTGGTAAAAGAGTAGCTCAAGAGTTGGCGGTGGGTGGTGATGACTAGCTGCCTTCCCTCTAGTCTTACACTACTAAATTAAAAACAAACAAACAAACGTCTGAAAAATATATATATTCACTAATATATCTGAAAACTTTTAACTCCATTGAATTAACTTCAGACGTTAATACCACTACGAGGACATTAGATATTGTCGTCGGCGAAAGCTTACGAATCTCCAAGCTAGGTAGCCGTCAGTTGAGCTGTACAGGTGTATCAACAATAATAGACACTGTTCTAGACCAGATAGAAGACTCAGCATAATTTGTAAAGCTCTTATATATAAACAATCATTCATAATAACTATTTGTAATAACCATTATTGTAAATTATATTGTTTGTATATTAAAATATATTTGTCTAAACAAAGAAAATTGTGTGTATCACTCTTGTTGGCAAATATAATAACTTTGATACATATGAACCTTTAAATCACTTCTAAATTAAAAATAAATTTTTCGGCTATTTGAAATCTTAGTACCTACTATACGTAATATATTAAATCGGAGACTCGTCCGAGAAGAGTTAAAATATATAACAATGTGCGAATGTGTACACGTGGGTACCAGTGCACGTATATTGTATTATATATATATGCATGCATCATCATGTGAGTGATTATATAAGAAAATTGTGCAGTACTGATATGCACTTAAAGAAACTTTAAAATTGAAAAGATAATTGTAACCTTATGTAAGACTTTAGTGAGGCCTCATTTTCGATAATATGAATATGTTTGCAGATTTTTTCTCCTAGGTAAACACAAAGAATATCAACATGCTATATTGTAGAGGTACAATAATAGATATAATCTGTTTTATGACATTTTATTCATAAAGAAAAAGATAATTCTCTGAGAATTGTTTCTGTATAATTGAGAAAACTTGAACTCGCTTGATTTGATTTGTTGAAACTGTTAGAAGCTGGATCACGTGCTTGTGGCCTATAGCAAGTTCTTTTATTGGTAGACTGAAAAGGTTATAAATATACACTGAATATTATTAGGGTAGTTCTTGATGATATTAGGAAAGTATGTTTTATCTTATAAGAACCCTGATCCATTTTTTACTATTAGACAAATTGTTTCTCTGTTACAAATGCAAATACTTAGAATATTTTATCTAATGATGTTGTGTGTGTTCTTAAATTTCTTAAAATATTCTAGGATAGAGCATATGTAAATTTGATTAGTAAACGTTAAGTAAAGATGCAGAATAATATGTCATCTAGAAGGGTTTAGGCCCAGTAAGTTGATTGAAGTCAAGTATTTACTTATAACTTTGCTACTTCTTGTTTAGGTTTTTCATTCTCTTTAAAAAAATATATGATTAACTAGATTTTAATGAATACATTTAGTTTTGATGGGTTAAATGATCATCTGTTCTTTGCTCTCTGAAGTTCAAAGATATATATTTTGTGCTTGTATCCATTTGATTAGTACACTTTGCTGCTTTTATATTGATATTTACTAATTTTGTATCTAATATTTTTTCCTTGAAGGCTGAAGAAGTGAACCCTAAAGTCTGTCTTCTTGCTGATGCATTTCCAACAACAAAAGTTTAAATATAGTTCAATAAGCATCCAATTATAAACAGCTAAAGAAAGGAGCTAATGAAGGTAAAACTGAAAATTAATGGTATAGATAAAGACACGTGTAGTGAATAATTTAAGTAAAAGATCATCTTTTGGGTTAAAAGATATTTTCAAATATATAATTAAAAATGTTTGTGTGATTATCTTTTCAATTTCATTTTTCATTGCTGAGGTATATGTATATATAGTTTTTGACATTCAAGTATTTAACTCATTAAAATTTGAGGCACCTAAGTGCCAAAGTGTTTTTTTTTTTTATCTGCTCACTGCAATAATTAGCATATATTTTGTATGTAGTACATTAGAATTACATTTGAACATAATAATTCTGGTACAGTTGTTTAACAATAAAGTGAAAGGGGTTTGTGATATTGCAAAAAAACTGAATATTGGTAACTATTCACAATAGGTTTCAGAACAAACTAGTTTCTAATTTGTTTTAATCCCTATGTTTAATTAAACCTTGCATACTGTTTCATCACTGAGGAGAGCAATGCCTGTGTTGGTTATGTATAGTGAAAAAATAAGTCATTATGATAATTTTAAGTAATAAAACATCTTATTTTATACCATATATGTTTTTGTTTCAGTGAATGTTAAAAAAAATGTCTAGCCTTAAATTAACTTTTTAAAAAAGGTATGCAAAACGAATCTTTTTAGTTTGACTTGACTTGATAGTGCAATGTTATTATAAGGTTTTCCCCAGACTGTTACTCTTAATCATTTATCACAAGGTATTTTACTGTGTATTAAAACAGTGCTTCATTTATTTGGTACACATTTTTATTACTTAACACTTTCATAAAGATTTTTATTAAAACATTACTCTAAAATCTATGTGTATGTGAAAACTGTTTTATGTTTCACAGACTGCTAAGGTTTGTTGCCTTTCAAGTCTTCTTGATGGTCAAATGTCATATTAGACTTGATTTAGTTTTTAGAAAAAAACATCCAGTGAAATTTTAAATGTAGAAGGTGTTCTGTATAAAAAAGAACATAAAACAAAACCTTTCTCTTTGAGGTAATTTAATAGTAGTTTGTTTGTTTTTGAATTTCGCACAAAGCTACTCGAGGGCTATCTGTGCTAGCTGTCCCTAATTTAGCAGTGTAAAACTAGAGGGAAGGCAGCTAGTCATCACCACCCACCGCCAATTCTTGGGCTACTCTTTTACCAACGAATAGTGGGATTGACCGTCACATTATAACACCCCCACGGCTGAAAGGGCGAGCATCTTTGGCGCGACGGGGATGCAAACCCGGGATCCTCAGGTTACAAGTCGCACACCTTAACACGCTTGGCCATGCCGGGCCAATTTAATAGTAAACAGCAAGAATTATTCCCCAAAAGCATGTACTTGTAATGAAGACAATATTAAATATTATAATATTTAGGATATATATCTCTATCATGCTCCAATAATGAATGTAAAAAGGTTTACACAATTTGTGTGCAAGCTTCTAAAATAATACTTATATTAATATCAATAGCCATTTTTAAAGCTGAGGAATAGCATTTTATGGAAAACAAACTAGTTCAGTTGGAAGTGAGCTTTCCAAGGTTTTAAATTATAAATTCATAATTTTAAGCAAGGAAATGCTGCAAGCATTCAGGATTTGATTGCTTTTTAATTTAGCATTTTAATAAACTCAGCAGCAAGAAAAATAGAACACTTTATTTATTTACATATCTATATTTGCATGTCAAAACAGTAAACTATGGTTCAGTGAGACTAATATTGAGATACGTTGTATAGCGTACTTTTTCTCCTTAAACATATTATTAACTTGCTCTTGTACAAGGTTTTCAGAGAAATTATAGATACTTTTGATATTCACATCTTTACAGCCACCAAGATATTGAATTGAGGTTTGGCAGAGATCGTTATGACTGAAGATGCTGAGCCACTTCAAATTTTACTACATTTGTCACTATTGTGTGAAGATAAGGTATAATTTATTGTTTTGGTATTTGTGATAGAGAGGTTCAGTATATTATACTGAAACGATTTTGGACTCGCCATTTTATTATGGTCCATGTTGCCACACTCGGTTATGTTTTATCTAATAATTGTTCATCTTGACAGTGACTTTGCAGCATAGCTTTCATTGCTGAAGACTTCATTATGAAGCTATCAGATCTTTATGACCTGAAAGTGTGAATATTTTGCAACAAAAAGAACTGATACTTACCCTTCCTAAAAGTAAATTATCAATTTTCAGTGGGATCATGTAACCTATAAAATGCCAGGCAATGCCAAAGTGTAGTTTTGATATATTCCATTCCTACATGATTATACATTGCTTGTGACTTGTTGATCTTCATGCCATAAATTGTTTTAATATAATGTACCATAATGTTTAGGGACAACGAGGGACCTGTTGGTCCATCTTGGTTATCACATTCTCACACTAAAACTATTAAAAAAATTTAAAGCTAGCCCTTATCATTCATGTGTGTATATACATATATATCAAGCTTTCTTTTAAACTCACTCAGATTTACTACCTATACAACATCCAAAGGCAACTCACTCCATAGGCCAACTCTATTTGAAAAATAACACTGTCTTACCTGGAGGCAAATTTTACCTTGCCTGTTTGCATCATTTTATTTAAGGTGAAAATGAGATTGTTGTTATTTTTATTTTTTTAAAGTTGGATCATAGATTTATGTTTTAAGTAGATGTTTGTATTGTGACAACTTCCTATATTTTTTTTTATCAAGAAAGACTGTTAGAAAAACTAAATGTTTACATAATAACTTTTATACATTCTATTTAGACATTAATTTATTATGTATAAGTAGATCAACTAAAACATTTGTTACAATTTTTATGTTTTTCTTCAGCTCTTGGATGAGCTAATGGTGTATCTCAACCAGTTATAACTTGTTTAGTTACTGTCAATGAAGGATCAAAGTTGAAGCCTCAAATACAAGATTTACAACCAGAAATCGAGATATTGTTGGTGTGAAATGTGAACTGTTTTTTCCCTCATCCCCCACTGTATTTTCTTGGGAATTTGAGTAAATATAACAGTCACAGTTTTCAAAGCAGTTAGTTATTTTACTTCCAAGTTGTAAAAGAGAGGAAAATACTTTATGCTGTACGTGTGCAAGTAGTAACCATATCCATTTAAGGTAAACAATTAAACAGAAACGAGAAAAATTCTGAAATTACAAAAATAGAAAATACAATCCGTGCTACTGAAGTACAATTGAACTTATAATGTGATCAATTTGAATAACAGTGGGAGGAAAAAGAATCATCATAAAGTGACAAGAATGTGCCATTTTTATCAAGGCCAGAAGAAAGACATGGGTGCTTCAGATATTGTATGGGAACTAGTTGAATATTATGGCATTAAAATATTAGAGAGTAAGCAATAGACTAAAAGAAGAAGGATTTGATGGTCAGATTGCTAAAAAACAAGGCCTTCATTAACGATGTCAAGAAGAAAAAAAATTAGCATTATAAAAAAATACTTCCAAATGCCAAAAGCTTTTTTTACCAAAATTATTTGGGCATATGAATCCAAATTTAATCTGTTTCTTTGGTGGAAAAGGAAGTGAACTGGATAACAAAGTGGTCTCCACAGCCACCAGGTCTCAGTTCTGTTGAACATTTGTAGGATGAACTATATTCTGTAATGAAGGGAAGAACTTTTAAATCTAAGGATGAATTATGTAAATATCTGAAACAAACATGGAACAACACTGAACTGGACAAAAACAGTTATGAAAAAAGGTTTACTAGTTATTGTTAAAGTAAAACGGGTTTCCACTGAGTAATGAAAATATAAACAAATAAAATAATTAGTATTTGAAAATGCTGATACATATATATGCAAAATGAGTTAGTGTGCAAGTTCACTATCAGTGAACTAACTGAAGTTACAAAATACTTGTTGATCCAAGAATTTAATTTTTTGAATCACAGATTTTCCTTCATAATGGGGAAAAACTGGCAGAACTATGTGCTTTTATAGAGAATGGTAATACCTATAACGTGTTCTTAGAGAGAAAATAACACTGTTTTAGTAATTCTGTAAAACTTTTGGGCAAAAAAGAAGTATTGGCACTAAGACTTTTTGGGATTGTATATAGGAAATTATATTTCATTAACTTGGACAAATATTACACCACAATAATTTTAAATTATTTAAGCAACATTTTGGAAGAAACTTAAGCATAAAGTTATTACTAGCTCCCTGTTTGAGCTTTTTACTTTAACTACAATAAATTTAAAAATATCTCAAACTTCAAGTTGTACAAAAATACAAAGCATATGAAATGTTTTTAGAAAAGCTTGTGTATCAACCTACAAATATTTTGTTTCATGATTTATATTAAAACATAGTATCAAAGTATGAGATACAAGTGATATGATTTATGTTTATGCTAAGCTGTAAAGAAAGATACAATTATATAAAAATTAACCAAAATTACATTTTCTTTGTAATACCCAAGTGTTGTGTTTTAGAGAAAGGATAAAAAAATGTATTTTATTTTAGAGATCCAGTGTGTGCCTGTTCCCTGTATATCTATGTCATAAATGTTTAAAAATTTTGACTTTCTTGATTAATTTGTGGTTAGTTTTATTCTGAAGTTTTGTGCAAAGATACTTTAGGGCTAACTGGTTTAGCTATCCCTAATTTTGAAGTTTTACACTAGAGAAGAGTTAGGTACTCAACATCATCAACTCTGGGACTGCATTTTACCAATAAATAGTGGGATTGACTGTTACATTGTAATGCTTTAATGGCTGAAAGAGTGATCATGTTCATAAGGATTTGATCCCACAGATTGCAAGTGCCCTGACCACCAGCCTATGTCAGGCAGAATTTTAATAAGAGGAACTAACATGAGGGTCCTAGACATATAGCAATGAACATTACACTCTTTATTAATACTTCAAAGTTTCAATTTTAGTTACAAAAATATGCTGGTGGTCATAATAATTGCAAGTTCAATTACTAAATAAATAAGTCCATTTAGAACATTCATTATTTTTACTGCAGAGAAGAATGCAGTTGTCTAGTTTTTTTTCATTATTTGGAATGGAAGGTCTTTGTAATGTACTCACACTGGCCACTTTAATAAGAAGCCCCACAATATCAATAAGCCTTTTCAAACAACAAGCTCTGCAAATTAGATTGAGCACAGTGTGTTGCATGTAGTTAAAATAGGTCTATGGAACCTTGTCTACAGCAATATTTCAGTTGTGGATGTAAGAATCTGTCTATGTTCTAGTGAAAAAGGATTATCTATCAAATATATCCATCACTAAAATATTATTACTATTAAGCAATTTGAAGATGAGTGTATCCACAGTGTACTAGGGCTGGTTGGCCAAAACACAAGTTTTTAAGTAAAGTGTGGATACATAGGGCCATAGTGGAATATATAGTATTCTATGAAGTTCAATAAATTGATAATGGAACAAGTGTCCTATCCATTCAACATTGACAAACATTCTGTCATATTAACCAAAACCTAGTGTAGGTTATTGTACTTGACATCATACAGCAACCAGTGACCTCTGTATGATTGGTATCAGTATTCAACAGGAAGGTGAGGTTGTGGTACCCATGAGATATGAGAGTGGACTCTCAATAATTGAGTCCCAATTTATCCTGTTTTGCATGGGTAGGAAGATGATGACAGAAACATCATGAGGTTTGAGATCCAAGTAGTGTGGTGCTTCCAATGCATGCTGTAGGTGGAGGTATGTATGATTAATACAATAGGGATGCTTAATCCTCCTGATAGGTTGGATAAACTCCAGAGCTTACTTTAACATTACAGTTCTTCTCACTGTGTAGCAACATTTTTTAGGGTGATAATGAAATAGTTCTTCCTTCTGGTTGGTTCACGGAACATGATATTAACTTCAGACACATTTTGGTGGCAGTTTAATTTTTGGAGCTAAATCCTACTGATTAGATGAGCTGGACAATTAGATTCTGTGTTAACATCTCCTTATGTTAACCAATAAGTCTGTTAAGCATTCCATTGTTGAAATCTATACCATTGAGATTCTGTTTTATTTCAGAGCCAAAGGAAGCATAACCAAATATTGAAGGTGCTCCAAGTAAAGTAACTAGTATGTACGTTGTCTGTCTAATAAGTTTTACAGTATGTTGCTGTTTTCTATTTTTAATCTGTCGAAGCTGAGTTTCTACCTTTATTTAAAGTCCTTTGTCTAAAACTAAGGCCCAGCATGGCCAGGTGATTAGGGCACTCAACTTGTAATCTGAGGGTCGCAAGTTCGAATCCCAATCACACTAAACATGCTCGCCCTTTCAGCAGGGGCATTATAATGTTACAATAGATCCCACCATTTGTTGGTAAAAGAGTAGCCAACGAGTTAGCATTGGGTGATGATGACTAGCTGCTAAATTAGGACCAGCTAGGGCAGACAGCCTGCATGTAGTTTTACATGAAATTCAAAACAAACTAACAAACAAATCATCCAAAACTGTCTTTGACTTTGTTATGAAACAGTGAACTGTAAAGATAGAAACTTTGGAGCTACTGAAATAACCTTGAAATTTTAGATTTAATCTTTTAACAAACAGAAATAGACAAAAACTGTATTCTAGTGATAAATAAACCTGTAACTAGACAAATTTTATAATTTTGACTAACACCATGGCCATCTTATTGTACACAATCTAACAGTTGTAGAGATCAAAAATACTTTAGGATATTTTCAAAGAATTCCTGAAGTTTTGAATACCAAACAATAATAATGATTCTTTGATAGATTGTTTGGGTAGAGTATTCATGATGAAACTTTGTAGAATGGATGGAAACTGCCTGTTGCAGTCCATTCTACAAAGTTTCATCAATAAGAATGATAGTAAACCAAGTATAATACTCTTTATGAAGCTGATATTGCTAGGAATAGATAAAGAGTAAAGTATAAACATAATGGTTTCATGATTGAAACAATTTGTGTGTAAAAATATCAGTACATTGTTTTACATTTTTCTTTGTTATGAGTACTGTTGATAAGTAAGTTTGTCTAGGGTTTACTAATATATATATATTGCCATATGTGTGTATATATTTATTGAGAAATAAAAATGTTTTTGAGAATTATCATTATCACCTATAGATATTTCTAATTTTCAAAACAAAAAAAATAAAATGTATGAAGTTTTAGAAACAGTGGGGGATTTCAATCAGTTACTGTCTAACTAGTTAGAAATATAAAACATTTAAGTATGTTTTACGTACATTTTACCTTGTCCTCTGCGACTTAGCAGTGTATTTGGATTTTGATACAAATACTCATTGTGTAACTTTGTGCTCTTTGTGTTTAACAACAAACAAAAAAGTTTTAATAATTAATCATGAAATAATGCTCATTTAATTGTATCGATACTTTGCTATTTATGCAAGTTAAAAATATTTGGGTATTTATTATCTACATTTCTCTTAAACTACAACAGTTGTTTATTATTACCTTAAACATTTAAGCAATTAAAGTAGGCATGAAAGTTTTGAAAACATCATGATATTCTGTATAGCATTTAAGTCTGTGTTATAGTATGTTGGATGCCACAAGAGTACAACTTTTGTTTGTATCACCTATATCAACATCATGGAAATATTTACTGGTTATCTTGCCGTACAGTGTGATCATAACCATTAATTAACTAATCAGATCCTGAACACTACATAGAAGTAAGAACCATTACAGCACTAAGGATGACAGATCATACAATCAGTAACGATTATACATTTGGATAGATACCATGAATGGCTATTAAGAATCTTTGAAAAGGGTACCTTAAAGACTCAAACATACCTTTGACATTTCTTACCATGCAGCAAAGTACATCATTACTATTAGAAACTAGCACTTCTATACAGTTAGTTACGAATGTAGCATGCCATACTGCACAATTATTATGAACCACTGAGACATGATAACCAACCCGAGATGCTTTTAGGGATTCCCAAAGTTCTAAGACATGAAATACTTCAGACAGTGAATAATAGAAGGACTGGTAGACACCAGGGAAAGTCAACCACTTTTATGAATATGTATTTTTTTTTAAATAAAGATATGAAGCTGTAGTGGAGACACTATACCAAATGTGTTTTACCCATAAGACACCACCTGTCTCGGGAAAACTCCATTAGACATTTGTTAGCTTTCTATCTAAAATCACATTGGATGCTGTAAGTATTTTGCCAAAATCTGAGAAAGGTTATTTTATGAGTTGATTATTATTTATTACTTCACCAAGTGGGCTGAAATTTATTGGCTAACACATTAGCAAAGCCCCTGATGTAGCTTTGTTGATGTAAATTTAAATCAAATTGCATGTAAAAAATTTTTTTCTGATCTTATCAAAACTTGCATACTTCTCACATGAAACTGGAAAATGGTCACTGTGTGTGTTTCAAAAACCGAATATCACCATCATAATCTTGTTGAAGCAAGAAGAGTAAAGTGTTAAGAGTTTTGTACAGTACTATTCAGGCCCTCATAAACTAATTTACATACAATAAAAATCACTTAATCAAATGTTATGAAAAATGTAATCATGCCTAAATAGTTAAGCATGGCATCTGCCAAGGAAATGCCATTAGAGGTGCTTTTTAAGATATGTATCACAGAGAATTACGGAGGAACATAACTTCCAAGTCCCATGAAGAAGCTTAAATAGCAAATGTGGCCAGCAACAGGAAGTAAAATAAAGACTACTGCTGCTAAAGTCACTGAATTAAAATAAAATAATCTACTTTTACAAAGTGACTTCTAGTGCCTAAATGACAGCATGAAATCAAACTGCAAGAAACTCTTGCATCTGTTAGTTTTTCGTGATGCCAAAAGCACATTTTGCCCACTACAGCACCTTATTTCACAAATCTTCAAATAATATCTTGATAGAAGTATTATGGGGACTGATACCATAAAGAAAATTATAAAAACACGTTAAACCATGACTCTAAAGAACACATTATCTCTGGGCAATGACATTCAAACAGCCAAACATAAAAAAGTTTGTTATCAATAATGGAAAAGCTAATCTGCAGTCACGAGTAAAACCAGATAAGATTCATAGATATATAGACCTTGCAAACCATGTTATAAATCACTCAAAGAAATACAAATACTTTTACAAAGAACATGTATCAGACAGATATGATCTGAACATTTCACTTAAAATATCAAACAAAAGGAGACAAGACAGGAATACATAAAATTAGTTAAAACAAATTATTTTAAACCCACACCATGTAATGGCAGTTCACATCACTACATCTAGCTTTCCATATGTGAATACTCTGCATATTAACAATGACCTTTCTATTTAAAAACATATTTTTTGCAAGTCTGTTACAGTCAAAACACACCAATTCTCTTTTAAGGCTTTTTATAATTATATGTTATCTCAGTATATAAAACAGTATCTGTTTTAATAGTGCAGTCATATCCAAATTTATGTGTACTGTATTCTGCAATATGACAACAGTGCTTGTGGATTCTTACCTCTTACAAGATATTACTCCGTTTCTTACCATGACAGAGATACAACTTTTTGCAATTTTTTTTTTGTTTGTTAATAGTCTTGAAGCCCTAAGTTGATCATATTCTTTTATTTTACAATGAATATCTCTATCTTAAAAATTCTACATTCCTGAACTCAACACATTTCTTATTTGAGTATTCGAAAATTTTGCATTGAAGTGATGAAGTTTCTGTGGCATCACGTTATCTACAAAATGTAATTTTATTATACTCTGTCACACCACAGTTTTGTAATAGTTATGATTGTCTATTGACTAGTTAATTTGCATATTTAATATCATTTTAACATAACATACCTATCCCTTTCGGTTTAACTGCAGCAGATTACGTGACAGGCATAACCTCAGTAAGTATATATACTACGAAAATTATCCTAGCCTATGTTAAGACTAAAAGTGATATAACACTGTATCTTGCTGAAAAATGTAACTATGCTAATAAAGAAATAAAATACAGATTTATTAAACCATTGCATGAAGAAATAAAGTTTCAATGGCTCACAGAGATGTGCCCATTCTGCTAGTAAACAAGAATCCACCTATAGTGGTATCTCTATATAAAAATATACCTTCATGATATAGTTGCTCTTGTCTTATCTTTAAGACACTATACATATATGAAGAGACACATCTGTAGTTAAGGGTACAGATCTAAAATACTGAATAACAAAAATACAACCATTATTCGAGGCATTCGGTATAAATAAAGTAGAGGTTCTCCCAGGATTTCACACCTTCATGTCCCTCAATGAGAGAGCAGTAAGTCTTCAGTTTTATAAAAATCTGAGGCTCGATTCCACTCAGTGGACACAGCAGATAGCATGATGTGGCTTTGCTATAAATAAGACACCTTCACCTTACCAAATTTTACTGAAATGTATGTTAGGAAAATGATAAAAACCTGTTGGAAAATCATTCAAGATGAACTTACAGCCTTTTAAAACTTTGGAAAAAATTTCAGGTAATTAAGCATGATCAGCACCAACAAACATATAATAGAATGGTGTTCTTGGTAATAAACCAATTATCTTTCATGAATCTCTCCCAGGTATCTAGGTCTGATACCTCTAAGGCTTTCACATCTGCAGTTTATGTTCATTTTACTAAATTTAACTTCACATGACAAAAAGTAATTTATGAAAGCTTCTGTTATCTTTAGATGGAGTTTTCAATCAATGAACCTGACTATTGTGCTGTGAACTGCAATTTCTAACACTTATTAAAACAAAACAAAACATTAAATATTGGAATAGATATATTGATGATACATTTGTCTTTGGAAAGGATTCAAACATCAACTCCACAGTTATGTAGCTTCTCTAAATTCACAAAGCAAATCATAATGAAAAAATCATACATGCTTCAAAACATCCAATATGTCACAGACTTTCCGTCTTCCAAAATTTGTTACACAGACTTATCACTGTATTCTTGTCATCTGACGATTATGAAACTGAACTAAAAACTATAAAACAAATTACTGTTACGGATGGTTATACAATATTGTTAATTAACACATTGTTGTTTAAATAAAAATTGAAAGCCGTAAATTTAAAATCAATATACTCGCATACTGTACTAGCCATCAACAAAAAAAGAAAAAGAAATTGCTTAAGATGACCTACATTGGAAAAACTAGTCTAAGAAAATAGATAACTCACTGGACAAAGAAATCTACAGATCAGTCTTCCATTGTAAAGCAATCTAGTATAAATGATCATCTCAGTTTCTGTATTCGAATTTAGGTTTTTAAAGACCTGAAAGGGTCAAGTTCATGTGAACTCTTCCGACCTTCATGTCGTATCAGTATCTGCATTCCTCAACATCCTTAAAGCACAGAACATGAGGGCAACGTCCATGTGCGTACTGATATTAACATTTTGGTGTTGTTTATGTTGTTACTAATATTCGGTATTACGAAGTTCTGCTCTTATAGAACAGTCCAGCATATATAATCAACACATTTCACTGGTTTGAAAACTAATTTAAAAACATTTTACACACAACATCCTTTTAGATATTTTCATCGTAGTCCAAAACAAATGCAAGTTTTGTGGTTTAGCGTTAGGTGGTGTTATTAAATCCCAGATTCTAAAATATATATTAACAGCCCAGCTTTCCTCCGAAAAATATAGGTCCATCTTTCGAAAGCGCTCGGTTTATAGGGCTTTATTCTTTTCTACCAATACCTCTTGAACGTACATGCTTTTCTAGCGTCATGATTATATATTTTTATAATATTGTAATATTATACGTCTATTTAACAAAAAAGTTTGATAGCCAGCAAATAATTCCTCGAGGTAATTCCATTTCTGTCATACGGAACTTTAAACTATTGTACCATATAGTGTCGAATGCTTTTTTGACATCGAGAAAATATGCGACAATGCATTAATTTTTATTAAAAACTATCTATAATTGTTTATTAAAACTATCAAAATTGTTTTTAAAATCTAACTGTAATTGTTTCTATCAATTTGGCTTGTCTAAATTTTCTAAATCTTTTTTGGATTTATGGTAATTTTGAGGTTTCCTCTAGTCTAGGTAATTTGAAAGTCTATCGCTTATTATTTTTTCCAACACAGCTGTTCCGGCTGACCGGGCGGTAGTTGTTTGGTTTATTTGTTTAAAAAACTTGCGGACTCTTGCTTGTTTCCAAGAAACTGAGATGTATCCAGAACTTACAAATAGATTAAAAAGTGCTGTTAGGTGCTCACACTATCTATGAGTGTATTTTTAGAAGACAATCTGTATCTCGTTTTCTCCTGGTGCTTTATGTTCAGTTCATTTAATAGCTCGTTTAACTTCCATTTCGGTAATTCTTCTTAAGTTGATATGCGGCCAAGATTTCCGCTGTGTTTTTGTTTGTTTATATGTTTTGCATGCAGGCAGGGAATTTTTGTGTTTACATTATTTTGGTTTGTGTAACTTGCTTATTGACTTTTTGAAAAAGTGTGCATTCATGTCTGGTTCCTTCACACCGAATATGATCGCCATTTTAATGGTATGAGGGTTATAATGTTACTGTCAACCGCGTTATTTGTTGGTAGAATAGTAGCCCAGGAGTTGGCAGTGGGTGGTGGTAATTAGCTGTCTTCCTTCTTGTCTTACACTACTAAATTAAGGTGTAGTTTTGCGCGAAATGTAAAACCCCCACAAAAAAACAGTTTTTTCAGTGTTTTGTATATGCTATTTTATTTTATGTTTCTAAGGGTGTGTAATTTCTATTAGCTTTTCGTGTGGTTATGAATCGTGTTAGGTATTTCTAAAACTTTTGAGTCTTTTTTGTTATTCAGACGGGAGCAGAATTTATCCCATCTGTCTTGTTTTAGTTTTCACACTTCGTTTCTTGTTTTGTTTATCAGTGTATTTATTTGTGTTTTAAATGGTGGATCGAACTTTGTATTAATTGTTTACTAGTTTCTTTCTGGTGTTTTCTTATCGTTTATAATATTTGTGTAAGTGGTTGCCATGTATGCGGTGTTTTTATTGTTCATGTTTACGTGTAGTCTGCTTAGCTGCTATATCAAGTCACATAGTGATTGTAAGGCAATAAGTATATATTTCTGATGTAACAACAAAGACACAATTGAAAAGTATAGTAACAGTGATGTTTAGCTAATTAATGTGTCAAGAGTTTACTTAATCGTGTATACATAGGTCAAACAGGACGTTTCATAGAAATAAGAGTTAAGGACAATCTAAAAGATGAAAATTAATGAAAATCGATTCAGTCTATGCAGCCCATCTTGCTGAAACTAAGAACTAATTTATTACATAGAAATTTTCAGAATTTCACGTACCTATGGCAAAGGTAATAAAATAAACAGTTTGGAAATTTATATGTAAATAGATATCTAAAAAACAAATTCAGAAAGATTACAAACGAACAAACCAACTTAAGCTCCTCTTTACTTCTTACCCTACTTGTCTCTAGGGGATGTTAATGTTTAAAGTATTAGTTATATATTTCGCTGTTACACTTTTTATGGCACAAAGAACTTGTTTCTAACTTATAATCGGATAATGAGCATGAAATTGTTTTACTAAATTGGAGACAGAGCATTCTTTTCTACTGTTGCTGACTTGTTGTCAGGTAAAAATTGTGGTGTTTTGGAACATTGATGCTAAACAAATAAGTTAAAAAAGTATATGCAAGAATTGAGATTCTGGAAATGTTATGCAAACAAAAAAAATAATTTTGAACGCAGAGGTAAGGAAAAGACGCAAGTACAAGTAAACAACTAAAACAAAACATGTATTAAATAATGTTTGTGTTTATGTGAGTTCGTACTTACTGGCTGGCTTCTTAATCAGCTGAGCTGAAACTGACTGCTCAGGCTAAAGAAATTGTGTACTAATTATGTTTGCATAGGATAAAGACAAACATAATTTTGATTTATTACCCATATTAAGACAAAAATTGTGAAGTGCAATGTATCAGCATCCTGCGGTTCATATGTCACTGATTATCGGCTTATTGCAAATAATATTTATAAGGAAGAACACTCACAACTCATAAAAAATTGTACAAGTATCTATGTCACTCATTGGAGCAGTTTCAAGATTATATGAGCGTCTGACCGTTATATCTACGTAACCTTTACAAGAGTAAAGGGATTAGCACACGTTTACGACTGTTTTAAATTTGGTTAATAAGATCACGATACATGCATAACACCTACAGGAAAATTTAGAAAGATGTACCTGAATATAACTCACTAAATATGTATTCTAAACTAGTTACGGAATGAAAATTTCATAACTGTTCTTGCCATGATAAGGGTAAGTTTTGTGCTCACCAATATACATAAAAGAACAACAGAACAGAAGATCCTGGAAGTGCCACATTTATGTGTGGCTAATTATTCTCCTAAGGAAGCATCGAAATTTCATATCATCTAAGTACTTTATCTTTTGCCTGTGACTTTCCCAATTTTTTGTATGGCTGCGTCTTGTGAACATTCAATACTTACTAAATAAAATTAATTTTATCTTAATGATTTATGGATTTCAGCTACAAAGTACTTTACTTGTAATACAATTTTTTTTTTTATATAATCACTTAGGAATATTGACATGATTCGCAACACGCGTGTTGATGTAAATAGTTTTCATCTTTGACTTATAAATGTGTCGCATAAATAAGTTTACAAACTGAAAAACAAAACAAAAGCAACATGTTGAAAATGTATATATGTATACCATACTTTTATATCTTTTTGTATTATTAAATTATTTATTCTGCATATGAGCAGGTTTCGTATAGTATGTGGTTGAGAGAGCCGTTATAGGTACTTTTGTTTATTTGGTAGATAAATTCTGTTTTGTTGGAGTGAGATATAGATGTAAAGATATTGCTGCGGTATTGCTAATTGCACAAGGATGTCGACATGCAGTGTTCTTCAATGGTAGTTTACGTGATATCTATAGAGGTCATGGCCTCACCTATTTATGAATTAGAATGACCATTCACGTAGGTAGAGTTAGTTACTCTGAATAAACACGTTTTTTTGTGAATTAAGAAACTCTGGTATAGGTATTCATCTTGAATAGTTGAATATAGAAGGTCCAGTAAAAGCAATTGTCCCATGGAAAAGCAAATACGTGTGTTTGTGAATTAGTAAAGATTTGTTTACTTATATTTAACAATATTCCAGTTTCTTTAATTAATGTTTTACAACTTTGTTACCAGAGATGTATCATGACTTTTCAACTGATATCTTGTTATTTAAGCAGATCAATCCTGTTATTAATAAAGTTAATTCAGGTTTATCTGGATGTACCAACTTTTGTACGTTTAATTATAGTATACGACATTTTGAACTGGTGTTCAATGTCATATACAGTTCCTCTTAACTTATCCTGACTGCTAGGTTGAGTACTCTTCTTACATATAGCAATCCCTAATTTAATACCGACTAACGGAAGGGAACCGGCTTAATGCACTTACCCACATAAGAGCTTTGTTCGGCTAACTTTGAATAGGATTACGGGACTTAATGTCAGATCTATAACAATCCACAACTTAAAATGTTCAAGATGTTTATCAGCATCGCGGTTCGAAAATTGGATCTTATGAACCAATGTCCGGTACAGTAGCAGTGGCTTACACTCAGCCATTAATAAAGTTTATTTGTGTTTGCATATAAATACCAAGTTATATTTGGTATAACTACCAAATACGTAGTTATAAGATTTATTATAACTTATAATAAATAAGTTATTTATACCAATTAATAAAATTGGTATACAATTGTATACAATTGTGTCACTTCCATGTGACACCTCCCATTCTTCCTTCCTACTTCTGGGGTATTTCTCTTACCTCATCAAGAAGGATCATTTGTTCATATGCTTATGGGGATTACTTCATTCAGAGAATGTGGAGGACTATAGTCTTGGTAATAATTACATTATAGGCTGGCATAATACATGTTACTAATATACATAGTGTAAGTTCTTTGTTCAAGGCTTGTGACATTTACAAAACTTTATGGCAGCGGTGTAAGGTAATAGTTCTGCATTGTGCAGAGATGAGTAACTATCTTAAATGCATTTTCAGGTAAAGAAAATGTTAATGATTTAGCCTCTAGAAGTTTCAATTTTTTTTTTACTCGCAAAACTACACAATGGTACGGTACTCACTACAGGTTTCAAACCACAGTTTTTCACGTTATAATCCCTTAAGTGAACCATCGGGATATGGAAATTTATATCACAATACGTATGTTATAATATCCTAAAAATGCCAGTTTTATGTCTTAGTGACAATTACCCATTATTTTCTGATAAAATATGCATTAATGTGTATATACAATAATGTTTAAATTTTTTACCAAAGTAATTTTATGTGGAAAACTAACAAAGCGGATATAAAAACATTGTGTGAAGTAACATGTCTGGTGTGTTACGGAGCGTAAGTCGTGTGGGGCAGTTTGTTAGGGTTGCTTCTGAATTTTGTTATAACAGGATATACGTTGGTTTAGGTAGTTATATCGTGCAGAGTATGTTTTTCGAAAAATGTACTGGTTTTTTAAAATGATTTTAGCGTAGAGTGTTCTAGAACATAGCGTAGAATTTATTTTATGCAAAGTTAAATTAGGCTTAAACGTTATTATTAATAATGACAAAGAAAGCCGTTAACATGCTGACTTGTTAACAACAACCGTAAAATTTTTAGCTTAAAAGTTAACACCACTAACCAAAATAATATTGGCATAATAATATTTAATGGACCAAAATAAATTGAAATGTTGGGACTAATATGCCTGGCAGTGAAACTCGTTGAGTCGGTAACGTGAAGTGCATGCGGGGAGTGAGTCTGTGTAATACATGATTGTTATTCTTGCACGTCGTTTATCATTGTATTATATGCATATATCCCAAATAATATAATGATGTGTTTGTTCTTTCTTATTGAATTTTACATAAAACTATTCCAGGTCTTTCTGCAACAGTTCTTAATTTTGGAGTGATACTTAAAATACTAGAGGGAAGGCAGCTGGTTAACATCACTCATTGCTCTTGGGATACTTTTTAAGAATGAATAGTGGGATTAATCCAACATTATACTGCTCTCAAGAATGAAAGGGCAAACATGTCTGGTGATAGTATTTGATTCTGCAACTTGTAGATTGTGAGTCATTTGTTTGGTAGGAGTTAAAACTTATTTGCCCAAATCAGAATTTAACAGGTTCAGAGCAATCAAGAAACTTAAATGGTAGAATTTTAGTGGAGAAAAAATTTGGAATTTGTTTTAGAATTTAGAATAAGTATTAATAACCAATAATCAGTTTACCAGTAAAGGTTTCTGTTATAATTTCTGGACAGTGGTAAAAAGTTATCATGGCTGTAGTTGTAAACAGTATCATTTCTTAATTTAAATTAATCACATTGAGTTTTTTCTATAACAGTTTTTTTTTTTCTTTTTAAACACATAAGTTGATTAAACAAAAAGTGCTATGCAAAGGTGGTAAGTTTGGAAAGGAAGAAAATGTTAGAGCACTTTCTCATATAAAACTTTACAAAAATTTAGGGTTTTACCTGTACCTGTATAAAGTGTAATGAAACTAACAAAATGTTTTTGTGTTGATGAATTTCTTTAAATAAAATTATTTGTACTCTAGGTAATTTTACTTTAACCAAAATGTGAGCTGTAAGAATGTTTCTTAATGTGTTCATAATGTTAGGACATGCTACATGCTGAGTAGCAACAACAGTAAATGTTCTTCATCTATATCTTATGACTTTTGTTACTTAATGTTTGATCAATCATATTCAATCTGTCAGTCTCTGAATGGTCTAAAACTGTTGCTTCTGTTCTTGTAGTCTGTTGATATGATTGTGAAATTTCTGGAAGACTCTCATTTCTGACTGCATTCCTTTGAACAGGAATACTTTTATGACTGTATTCCTAATGTGAATCTTATGCAAACATTATATATTCCAACTTTGCATTTGTAACAGAGACTATGTTGATATGAGTTAGACATTCTCCTGGTGTACAGGGTGGCTCGTAAATCCCTACCCATCCATATATCTTATGTATCCAGTGTATCTGTGTGCTGTCCCTCATTCTTGCTGCATAATATTATGTCACAATATGCTCTTCAAGTGTAAAATGTGCTTTCATTGGCCATATTTTTCTGAAAAAGAGGAAACAATTTATAATACATATGTAATTGAATATAACATAATAACATATGGATGGGTAGGGACTTACGGGCCACCCTGTATATTGACCTGTTTAGTATTGATGGTAATGAGTCTTCTATTGGTAAACTAGTTTTCAAGAGGTGGTGCACTTTCATCAAAGTCTTGACATTGAAGAGAAAGAGAATTAAATCTCATATGATGATTTTTTTTTTAAGAGCTGAACTGATGAGCACAAAAGTTTTATTTTTTGAAAACTATAACAATTTTACTAATTTCTGGATATTATGGTGATCAAAACAGTCACTAGTTTTGATAAAATGATTTTAGGCTTAGGTATGCTTTAACTCCTTTATTCTGTATGAATTTTTGGTTTGAAGAAAAAGGGTCTTTTTGTAGTATGTAGACAGAAGATGCTTAGTGGCCTGAATTGTGTGACATTGTTAAAGGAAAGCTCCTTACAAAATTGTCCTACTTCAAGGTGTTTAACCCTTTTGGCGCATTTGGCGACTGCAGTCGACTTGAAGGCTCAGCTAGGCAGGTGATCTTCCTTTATTCCTGTTATTCTTATGTATTGAATTTAACATATATAGTATTGGGTACGATCGCTGATCATTTTAGGGACTTTTGTTGAGTTATTGCCGAGATATCATGCTTTTAGTACTGATACCGTAATTAGTTGAAGTATCAAACATATATATTCAGCACCATGCCAAACATTCAAAGTTGTTATTCAGTGCTGAAAGGGTTAAAGAGTTGGTAACCCTACTTCCACATGTGGAAATTTTAGTGAAGTAAGCTGAGGTGATATTTTCATTTTCAGTTTAAAAACTAACAAAGAGATTTGATAAAGTGTAGTTGTGCCAGGTGTACATTTATTTTATTTTAGTTGTATAGTATTAACGAGGATTTGTCACATGCATCACTCACAACATCTTAATTTATAGTTGATGAATTAGTTAATATTCTTATTAAAAACAGAATTAGGTTAAATAATAAATCTGTGTGTAAGGCTGATTGTTACTTCAACTGTGCCTTGTAGTCATCATATATATTCCATTATTTACTTAATAGTCATATGCAACTTATGTTATTTGTCAACTTTAAGAATTATGTTGTACTAGTATTAGATATTGCATATAATTTTGCTAGAAGTAACTTTAGTTTTATTATCAATCACAAGTACTTGCATATTTTTTGTTTGTTGGTATACAGTGCATAATAATGCAAATTTTTCTTTAGTGTTAGTGAGGATATTTCATTCCCTTGTAGCAGATTAAGTTGAGATATAATTTGAATGTAGCTGTTTTTGTGAATAGAAAGAAGCATTTTGAAGTACAGTGGAACCCCTCTAAAGCAGCCACTTTCGTGACTGAGACAAACTGGCCTGATTAGAGGGGTTCCAATGTATATAATTAGGGATTATGTAAACAAAAAAAGGGACTGTGATTGAATGACCACTTTCAAGAGGTGACTGAATCTGAGGGGTGGCCACTTAGAGGGGTTCTGCTGTATTAAGAATTTTATGTAAAATAAGAATTTGAAATTGAATTGTATTCACTATAAGACCAAACAAGATTTTTAGTAATTTCTACCCCCTTGTTTGGTTTATAATCATGGCCAGATCTTCACTTTAAACTAGTCTATTCTTTCAAAATGAAGGATGGATGTTGAAGATAGCCCTCAGATAGCTTTATGCAAAATTCAGTAAACAATGACATTTTTCTCAAGATGTATTTTTACAACTTTTCACAAATTTATTTGAGAAATAGTTTTAATCACAGATATCGTTTTAACCAGCATTTATTTCTTGGACTTCTCTTGTCAATAGATCTTAACTACAATATAATGTCATTTGTGGCTTTTCACTTGTATGGGATCTCTTGGCAAAAGAGAACTTTAAAAAAATTACATTCAGAAATGTTTACTTATCTCTGCATAACAAAGAGCTATTATTTCACACCACTGTTATGAACAGTTTTGCACACATCAACTTTCCATTTCTCTTTTAAGTACTGCACCTGTCATGATGTAATCATCATTAAACTATAACCATCTACCAGTAGGAGGCACAACATCATCCATGCCCAGTATTCTTCACGAGCACTAGCATTTGAACACAGACTCCTTTCTTTGACACTACTGACTTTCAGGCACATCCAAAATTATTTCTTTGTGTTTGAAATTGTAGAAATTTTTGCACTGATTTTGTTCTTTAACTTTCATTAACCCTTAAAATGTTGTTAATATAATATTATGCAAGCATTTTGCATGCAACATTTTTAATGGCTTACTGCAAACTTTTGCAAATTTTTGCACACATAATGGTATGCAGATTTACATAGGTTTCAATAAGTCATACTTTTCTTTGTACTCGAGTATATTTACTATAAATGTAACTATTTACTATACAACAGCAACAACAACAAAAAAAATGGTTTCTTGAATCATTGACAATGAATTCCCAAACCCATATTTTTACTACTTCACAGAGTTCTGATGTTTCATTTCAGGAGCCTTCTCTTACCATTTCAGTGGCAATAAGAGGCATTCTGACAGAATATTACTACATTCTTTATATATTATATGGGTTTCTTGATCTTTTGTTTCCTTTTCTTCAACTGAGGTGATTTTTTGATGATTTTTAACATCTTTCTTCGCCTCTTGCCTTTGATTGTTAAGTTCTTCTGTTTTTGATGAAGAACAGCTTATTTTCCTTTCTTCTATACTGCATTGATTATTCAAGTGTTTGATATCCTTTCTTTTTTTACAGTTGCTTTTAATGAATTTTGGACTACATTGCCTGATGAGTCTCCTCCTCCTTTGACCTTTTCTCTCCTTTTCACTGACCCCTAGCAGCCTTATTCATTTCAAGTTTGTGACACTTTTTCGTATAGTTTATGATCAAGGTTTTTTCCATTTTCTTCTTGAGCTTCAGCCCCATGAATCTCTTCTTTCACCTTTGAAATCTTTCTTTCTTTTCTCTCTCTCTCTCTCTCTCTCTCTCTCTGTGTGTGGCCATTTTCATTTTGCTTTTACATTTTTGTTACTGTTTACCTTCCATTTCTCAAAGATTGTATTGTAATCTCAGCAGATTTACTGGTGACATTTGACCTCTACCTGTTTACCACAATAACTTCAGTCTTCTTTTAAAATGTTCCAGTTAACTTAGTTCCATGTTTTTGAGATTTGATTGGTAAGAATGCCTTTCTTTTTGTGTTTTTTATTCTCCCTAATCTTATCTCTGTGACATACATCTAAAACCCTTTCTTTGAGATGAGATCTTTGGAGATGTTTCTTACATTTAAGAAACTTAATATGAAGCTGCTTGTCAACAGTTTCCTAATTTTTTGTCCTTTGGTGATTCATTGCATTTTTCTCTAATCCCATTTCTCATTTTCATTGTTGTTTTCAACATTCTCTGTCTTGGATGACTGGCTATTGTGGATCACAGATGTGAGTTGCTTTTGAAACTGCCCCTAAGGTCTGATCTGGTGGGAACGTGGTTCCTTCTCTTTGTGCATCTGTGTGTACTCCCTTTGCAGATGAAGTTTGGGTTATTCAGGAGAGCTTTGCAGTGGAATTTACATGTCTTTTCACACTTAATTTCCCTCCTTTTGTTTTCTTTTTTTCTGTAGTTGTCTTTCCACCACAATCAGATTCTGTTTTTTCAACACTTATAGGAGACTGTTTCCATTCCCTTGGCTATGGATGCTTTGAAACAGGCTCTCAACTCATCTCTGGGTTTATACTCTTTTGTTTTTTTGTTATTTTCCAGAAGACTTGAGTTTGGTAATATATATATTTCAAGTTTTCTTCTCTCCAGGTTATTTTATATTAAAGTTTTCTTCTTTTCAGGTCATTCTATTTTCTCAGCTCACTGCTTTGACCTTGCTTTTCAGAAAAAAATGTATTCATTTTTAAAAACACTGGTTACAGAGCAGTTTTGTTAATAACCTTTTCCAGCTACTCGTTTTCTTTCTCCAGTTCTTACAGACCTTTATTGAGTATTTCTCATTCTTTTGGACTGGATCCTCTTTTCTTTTTTTTTTCCCCTCTGGGCTCTAACGTGTTTTTTGTTTGAACTTTTTTCTTGTATTTTTTTAATTAAATATATTTTTTTTTCTTTTTGCGTGTGGAATTTACTTCTGGATTATGGTGGTGATTAGATTTCTCTTCCCTGTCTCACACACTTCTGTTTCTCTCAAGTTTGATTGTGCTGAGGCTGGTCATTTTCTGTGTCCTCTTTAGGCACTTTGATAATATCATGATTAGACTGTTTCCATGAGTGGCAATCCCTGTAGCCTTTTTTTTTTTTTTTGCTGTGAAAATTTTTTGACTTATGACATTTTACTATCCACTTTTACTTGTTGGGTTCAACAAATCATGAGGTTTGTTTATTCATTCATGAAAGTGGAGGATTGTCAACTTTTTCAAGTCACTTACCACTTCTCTAGATGCACTGGTAGGTCACAGGGAATATTTTTGTCTCCCAAAATGTGTGTTGAGTAGGGGGTAACAAAAAGTGTCAAGTCTAACTGCTCCTGTATGGTGACTGCATCTGAGATGGGTTTTTTGGTACTGTATATATATATATATATATATATATATATATATATTACTTTTAAGATTGTACTTTACAAGAATGAAAAAAAAGTGGTAACAAAGTGACAGCACCAGGTGTATGCCTGCTTTCATACTTGTCTTGTACCCATTGTCCTTGTACATGGAAACCCATTACAAAATATCAGTTTGAGCACCTCTCTTATGTTCTTTCCCATGCAAATTCCCTTCTGCTTTCTTTCTATTGGAGTAATGGGGAATTTTTATTTCCTTAGCTCCGAGTGGCTAGGGAGGCTAATAAGGAGAGTTCTCAATTTGGTTAGTGTCATCTTGCTGTTGAGAGACTAAGTGAATGAATCTTTGATGGGAAGTAGGGTTGGGTGTTGTCTGAAACCTTAGTACGAGTGACTCCACAGTACTGTGAACTAAGCCATTCCCAGTGATTAGTTTTGTGTTCACTTCATGATGCAAGTGTGAGATAATTTTTCTCCCTGTACTTGTTTTATTTTGGTAGGTACAAGTATTTTTCCAGTACACTAGGGTCTGTCTTATTGCTCAAGTTACATCATACAGCCATGTTTTCCTGATTTCCAGAAAAATAATGACAAGCTGAACAATCTATTTCGCCTCCCTTCCATGTGACACCTCCCATTCTTCCTTCCTACTTCTGGGGTATTTCTCTTACCTCATCAAGAAGGATCATTTGTTCATATGCTTATGGGGATTACTTCATTCAGAGAATGTGGAGGACTATAGTCTTGGTAATAATTACATTATAGGCTGGCATAATACATGTCACTAATATACATAGTGTAAGTTCTTTGTTCAAGGCTTGTGACATTTACAAAACTTTATGGCAGTGGTGCAAGGTAATAGTTCTGCATTGTGCAGAGATGAGTAACTATCTTAAATGCATTTTCAGGTAAAGAAAATGTTAATGATTTAGCCTCCAGAAGTTTCAATTTTTTTTTTAGTCCTAGTATCAGGACTGATTTTGTTAAATTTATGTACAGTTATCACACATCTTGTTTCATCTGATACCTAATTAGGTACAAAAGTGATGAAATTGTATTTATACGCATAAGAAGTACACTTAACCTGGTTCATGTAAATGTAATCTCTGTAAGTAGTGTATTCAAAAATAGTATAATCTTGCTGCCTTTTACTTTATAAAGATTTTAATATTTGCACACTCGTAATAAAAAATTTAAGTATGTTTGATAATGTTATAATATTCAGAAAAGATATACTCGTGTATGGTACAATTGAGATAAGATGGACACTTTAATGAAACTGGTTTTTAGTAATCAAAAGTTATTCAGCTCAGTTATGGAAAGACAGAAAATTACTTCATACTGTTCAGCATATATTCACATGTTTAAATGCTTTGTCCTGAAGTAATATGACAGTTTGTTATAAAGGAAATTAGTTTTTACTTTAAAAAGGTTACATTTGAGTTTTACTGGAATGCTTACAGCTGATATTTTTAAAAATTCTTTTATAGGATTCCAGACAAATTTTCATAGTAATCCTACAACTGTTATCCAGTCTGATATGAAAGTACATTTGCTCCCAGCCCTATCAGATAATTATATGTATCTGTTGGTGGATGATGCTACCAAAGAAGCTGCAGTTGTTGATCCAGTGGAACCAGAAAAGGTAGCCTGAAAAGATGTACATGTCAGTAACCTAGTGTATGTTTTTATTAGTATGAAATGTGTGTTTTAAGAAATTTAAATTTCTTTGTGTAAATGATGTTAAGTGTACACAAATTAAAATAAAATGAAAACACTTGAACCTCTTTTTTTTGTGTGCGAATGGACATGCCTGCTTTTGAAACTTTCCAGTCTCATGCAACTTCATTTTCAGAAGTCTAAAGTGAATATACATATTGAAGGTTTTAGCCATGCCAGTTATGTTTCTGTTCTAGACATGTATTATAGGAATAATGTCATGAAGTTTCAAAGAGGGATGACACTAAAGGACTCACCTGGCAAGTGCATTCAACATCTGAGACTGTGCACGTTGCTGATGTGTCTAGAACATCAACCTCTAAGGTGATCTAAGCCTAGATTCTAAAACTTCAAGCATTAAAGCTACAGTGGCAGAAAGGTTGTTTGTGAGTTTGCTGAATAAAGAGTAATGCTAATTTAAGCAAATAGTAATAAATAATTTGATAGTAAAATCATTTTTGATGTTAGTAAAATGTATAACAACTTGAATATAATTGATAAAAATTATGATTCACCAACTTAACTTTGTTCACGATAAAACAGTTGTTGCTGAGGTGATGGATGATACAAATAGCATCACAACCACGATGTCTGACGTATTGTAGCAAGTCTGATGATGCTTGGTTGGTATTGGACAAAATTCTTTGTCAGCAGTACACATAATAAATATAGATTACTTAACATTTTATGCAAATTAGTAAGTTTTTGTTCATACATATCATTACTACTACATTTTTGAAATGTGGATATGCACAATAAGGGTTGGGCACGAAAAATAGAAACATCTGCTTAAACAAATGCTCATTCTTTTTCAGATGCATAACTGCTAGGAAGAGGGGTGTGTGGCAACTGAGGGGATTTTTTTCTAGGGCTCCCAAAATATAATTTATTCTATGATAAAAACTATAAAAAAGTGAAGAGAGATAGCAATAAAAAATGCAAAGAATTTGGATGACATAAGATAGGGTTTACCAAAACGTAAATTATTTTCTAAAACTGTTTTAACAGTTTCTATTTGGTGAGATATCATCTTGGAGGCACTGTTCCCTTGAACTTTATAAACTTTTTTTCATTGTGAAAAGTACTGTGATAATTTGAATATAATTACTGAATATGTTAATTTGCTAATTCTCAATGGCATAAAAAAAGATTCTGTAGTATGTACATGTGTGCATGTGTCCCTTGTAGATGGGGTAGTCTCCATATTTTAAGATAACTCTGGGCCTCCTCTAACCTCTTAGCAGATCTGTTCAAATTTTAAATGAACTAATCCTCAGAAGACTGATTAATTTATTTCAATGACCTTTTGAACAGCATGAAAGTATGGCAATACTGATTTTGAAAGAGGACAGTCTAAGAGCTCAACTAACAAATGCTTTTGTGATCTGAGTTATACAATTTCAAGGCTATTATAGAATGGCTGTAATGTTTATGTTATAGTAATTGGAAAAGCATTATGATTTACATCAAACTGTGTCCTTAAGGAATGGTACCTAATTCTTCAGTGTAACTTTCAAGAACTTACAGGTGTCCTACTTTAAAGGTTTGAAGTAATTCTAATAGCTAAATCTAGAACCACATGTTATAAGCTAATTCCACTGGCTGTTTTAAATTTTTTTGATCAATCTGTTTAAATGTACATAAAACATTCTGCCCTGTTCAGATATTTAACCATTATTACATAATTCTAGTTATGTCCAAGACCTGATGTATTTCAAAAGATTTTATCACATTACTTTTGGCTCATAAATTCTTTGTGTAGAATTGACCGTTACCTTAACATTATTTTATAGGTTACAGCAGCAGTGAATAAAGAAGGTGTGAAACTTACCACTGTACTAACAACCCATCATCACTGGTAAGAAATTTTTGAAAGATGTGCAAAAAAAGGCAAAACATTGTAGTGCTTATGAAGTTTTTTATTTGCAGAATTTTATTTTAAATGTAGAGAAAATGATACAAACTTGTTTGGTCAAGTTACTTTTCCACTTTTTTGTTTGTTATGTTGTAACAGTAGCTTTGAGTTAAAACATTTTTTGTGTAAAACCACAATTCAAACAACTTAATGAAATTATTGTTAGTCTTGCCATGATTTTCAAACAGTAAATTGAGAGGACATACAATATTACACATCATAATGTTTCACACCAAAAACCAGCTGCATCTCTTCAGACACTTTATATAATCACAAGGGATGCAAGACTAGTCTTTCATAGCAAATATATGTAAAGTACATCACATTTTACTCTTACTCACCAGCAACATTTCTGTGCTCAAGGCCATAATAGTTGTGAAATTTTTGTTTCAGTTTAGTCATTCATATATCATGTGACATATTTTGTTTAAAACTGACTTGTAATTGGTTCATTATACTTTCATATGTAAAGAGCAACAAATAGTGATATCTGTGTGTACTGAGAGTGATTATGTGTAACCTATTAATTGGTATGTGGGAGGTGTTTTTTTTATGGTATATTTGTATTAGTAATTTATGGACAGTGTGGTTAAGAAAGTTTTTAGTAGTTGAAATATAGATTCTTCTGTGTAGTATCATCACTGCTCAGATACATCTGTTTCATAAATCCAGTTATGGTTGTTGTCTTAGTATCATAGATAATGTTTAAGAAAAAGATAATATAAACATGTTCTAAATTCAAGTAATCAGCTCTGTTATTTAATTTTGCCAGTGCATAACACATGCTGCATGTAAAGACAACTGTAGGTTTGTCACGAAAGGAAAGAAAAATTAAATCTAAGTAACACAGCATATTTGTGAATAACAGTGAACAGAAAATGAGATATTTTATGTATCATAAATTCCTAGTTTGATTAAGAAGATAAGATCTATTTTAAAGGTAGTTTATTAGATCCTGCTGACAGTGATTTGTCTGTGAACTGTATCTACCTTATGTTAAGAGATCTACATTTCTATATATACAACAAGGCTTTCTTATGACCAGTATGTTTAGAATGTTATACAGTTGTATTTAAAATTTAATATAATAGTTGTTTTAGACAACCATATGTATAGTGTCTGTGTGTGATATCTTTTAGGTTTTGTTATTCTTATAGGTTGGTACTGCTGTAAATAAAAAATAAACCTGCTATGTTTTAGCAGTATTCTTGTGGAGATTTAAATTTTATATTTACATGATAAGATTAGGAGCTTTTTACATCAAAGATTTATTTTAAGTTTTTTCTTTTATCCATTGTTGATTAGATAAGAAATGAGTTTAATTCTGAACTGGATTGAAATGTGAATGCCTGTTCTGTACAAAAAAGTCAGACATAACTAGATGATGGCCTTGGGGTTGACCATACAAAATCATAGTGACCAGTTTATTTATTTTTTATCATAATTTACTTGTATGTTAATGTGAGTATAAGATGAGCAGTCATGAAATATTTTGTTCTTGTTGTTAAATCATGATCCACGAAAATACTATTGTGAATTTATGAACTCCAACATGTGTTACAGCTGAGATCCAAACTGTACACATTGGGCAATATATGATCAATTAGTGATGTGTGAGTTTTTTGCTGGATTGACAAGATTAACCATTTTGCTAGGAGCTCGGTATAATATATATGATTTCATCTACACATTTGTACACGTTAAATATTTGCACTATAACTTTTGATACAGCATGTGTATCTTCATAAGATATGAGACTTTTAATAAAGATTACAAGTATCTTGTATAGAAAAATCGGTTATTTTATTAAAGGATTTTTACTAAAGATGTTTGAAAATAGTCTTTTTTTTTTTTTTTTCACTAGTCTGAGTGTAAAGTGATTTTATGTTATGATGAAAAAATATTTGTGTAATCTCTAGGGTCTCCAAAACACATTTCAAACATTTGTTTTCAGTAAGATCTTTTATTTTCTGTACTCTAGCTATGCAGGGTCTGTCACTTGACTAATTTTGCACCCAACATACACAAATTAGGAAATGTAAATTATGCTATTTTCATGCTACAATTACTACATATTATAACATGAAAATACAAATGTTTATTCTAATGGTTTAAATCTCATAACACTATATATTCACATATATATTTATTATTTTGACCTTAGTCACATCTTGCTAGTATTACATAACTTGCATTGACAAGGTGCACGTGCACTCATGTTACTTATCCAGTAATATAAAACTGACCTTTAATCATCCCTGTTTTGGTTGTGTTTTAGTGCACTAGTATTTTGTTATATACAGTCACATTTCAATTATTATACATATATATGTATATAGATTATACTATGTAACAAAATTTTTACTCTTTCTTGTTCCTGGGCAGAAAGAATTATTTCCCAATTGTTTGTGCCTAAAGTAAATGGAAGAGACCTGTTTTTCTTTTTAAACTTTGCTTTTGTGATCTGGGTAATGAAATTTTCAATTTTACCCATTTTCCAGAATATTCCAGGTAGATTCAGTGCTGAATAGCTGATAAAGAATTTTCTGGAACTTACAGACTGTTGTAGAACTTACAAGAATTTTCAAGAACCTTTTATAATTTTCTAGAACTTTTCATAGTTATAAATATATACAAAGGCTCATCACTTCAGTTTAGTTCTAGCTGCCTAAATGAACACATAGACCTATCTGATTTTATCAGAGATGGAATCAAGAAGTTGCAAGCATTTTACAGATGCATTCTGCTATTATGTGGCCAGTTTATCAAGACGAGCAAAAAAGTACTCTGTGACAGCATCTTCTACAATGTGTGAAGCCTACAAAGCATATTTCTGCATGCCTGCCAGGAATCAAGACAAACCCTTGATACCTCATTTTACCTGCAAGCACTGCAAAAAAAACACTAGAAGGTAAGACGGACAATTTTTGCTTGCTTGAATAGTAAGATTTTATATTATACAAATTTCAGACCTTTAAAAATCTAAATATCTTTTAATTTATTTTTTTAAATTTCCAATGGTATAGAAAAAATGTATATAAAAATTTTGCACGAACTTGTTACACATTAGTTGTGGATGAAATAAGTTTATTCTTCATAATAAAAATTTTATTTTGCTCTTTTGCAGAGGGGAAAAGAGAGCCATAAAGTTTACTATTCCAAGAATTTGGCATGAACCCACTGACCACTCAAGTAATTGCTACTTCTGCATGGTGGATCCTTCCAAATGTCAGGCTGGCAAGAATGCATCTGCTATCACATATTTGGACCTTCCATCATCCATCGCTCCAGTGCTACACTGTCCTGAGCTCTCCGTACCCACTCTGTCAGAGAGAAAATAGCCATCCTTAGAAGAGAGCAGCAAATCAGAAGAAGAGGTAGATGTTGAAGATCCAGATTACAATTTCAGATGTGCAGCTGGTGAGAGAAACCCATACTACCCCAATCAAAGAGACCTCAATGATTTGGTCAGAGATCTTGGTCTAACAAAGTTGAATGCAGAGCTTTGGAGATTTAGGCTCAAGAAGTGGTATTTGTTAGATGAAAGTTTGCAAGTTGCAAGTCAGAGGAAGCATCACTGACATTTGTGAAGCTTTTTCACTCATCAAGATGGGCTCTGCTTCTTCTACAATGTATCCAGTTTGTGCAATTGGAATTGCCTGTAACCTGAACGAGTGGCACCTCTTCATTGATAGTTCATCCAGAAGCCTCAAAGCTGTGCTGCTCCATAATGGGAATAAGTATCTGTCTCATCCCCTGACCAATTTGGTGCACCTCAAAGAGGAATACAATAGCATTAAGGCTTTGCTAGAAGCCTTGAAGTATGATGAGTATGGCTGGGAGGTTATCGGAGACTTCAAAATGGGGTGGTATTCCTGATGGGTCTCCAAGGGGGCTTTACCAAGTTTTCCTGTTATCTTTACTTTTGAGACAGCAGGGACACTGCAGTGCTATACTTGATTTATGTTATTTTATTCAGACCTTATGTAAATGAAAATGTGCAAATTTGCCTTTTCTTACAAAGAAAATAGGTTAATTTCTAAATTAATTTCAAAAGCAAAGTTTGAAGCAAATAATAAGCAATTAAAAAATAACATACTATCCAGGAACAAAATTTGTGTTACATAGTGTTGTTACTATTTAGAAATAAATTATTAAACTTATTTTTATTAAAATATAGAACAATAAACCATTAAGTAAAGCACACAATTATCTCTTCTCACTACGACCTTTGTACTTAATTACTGCTGGACATAGGCTGCTAAGCTTTTTAAATTTTTGCACGTGGAGAATATCAAACAATTTTTTTTCAGTTGTATATATACAGTTGAATGACCAAAAAAATCGTAAATAACTACACTGGTATCATAGAATTCCACTATAATGTATTAAGCTTAGAAACTAAGATTTATTTAGATCTACAAAAATATGATTCAAGCAGACTAAAGACACATCCTATCTTGGATCAAAAGAACATGGTAGCCTTTTCAAAGAGTAAAATGACTGAGAAAATCACTCTGGAGACATTTTAAGTTATTGATTGGTTATACACATGTCATATACTATAGTAATAGTACACAAGGGACTGTTTCAAAAAATGGAAAGAGTTGAATGGGGTCACTGTTTGATTCAGTACATAAATCATATCTCAGCAAAATAAAAAGATATAAAGATTTTATTTTATATTTTAGCTTGTCAATATTAGTAATTTGAATTCCTAATTTGTATGAAATTATAGATTTAGTACTAATTTTAAACATACCTTGTGACTCACTAAAATCTATATTTAAATGTGTTCTTTTAATATTTACTTTTAAATTAAGAAATTATCTTGTATGTAATATTAAAGTTTGAATTATAATCTACAATTTGATTTATTCATAAAATAGCAGTTTAATGTCATGAGAATTAAGCTACTTAGACTAAACATTTATTTTCAAGTTATAATCTGTAGTAATTTCTAGTATGAATAAAAAGTATAATATATATTTATTTCTTAATTTCTTTATAATGGGTATGTGGTTAATGAAATTGATAAACCCCAAATAATTAGGATAGAGAGAATAACACAAAATATAGTCTTACTGCAAACAAGTGTTTGAAATGGATTTAGGAGGTTCTACAGATTATACAAATAATATTTGAGATTTTTATGATGAAGCATAGTTTTTTTGAAATCATAACATTAAAGCATTTTATACTACTAACAAAAAACTTGATGTTTTCACAAACAAACTTTTAGTATAAATAAAAACAACAACAAAAAACAACTTATTATTACTAAACATCTGTCAAATGTGAAGATGTACATACTTCATAAAAAATTATAGTATAAATACATATGCGTGAATGTGATATTAACATGTGTATATTACACTGAGCCCATTGTGAAAGGGTCATACTTGCTTAGATAACACAATTCAAACAATTGTCAAATGTTGAGCAAGTTGATTTAATTCAAAGGACACAGGTTTCCTGAAAAGGTAACTTCAAATACACAAGTTCACAAGCAACTTGTTTAGAAATTTGATGGAGAAATATTTTAATTGTTAAGCATTTTTTTAAATTTAATTTCATATTTTTACATTTTAGCCAAGTATGTAACAGTAGATAAAAATACAACATAAATTTAGAAGTTCAATATTTATCTTTGTTTTTCTTTTACTGTACAGTATCTACACTACAGATGTGATAATTACATTAAATTCTGGACATCACATAGGATTACTTAAGAAGCAGAAAATGTACAGTTTGTAGTGAGGAAAATGTCAATTAATACTATATATTGATTTATTTCCTGTTGAAATTGAGGAATTAGAACTTGTATTAAAATTTGGATTATAAAGAATGTTTTGGCATTGGGTTTATCAAAATGTATTGACTCTAAAGAAGTTTAAATTTTGAATATAACTGCAAAACATTGTGATGTGTAATTTTACTTGTATTGATCAAAGACACAAGAAAGACTGAAGCTTCAGTTGCAAAGACTCACAATCTTTGTAATAAAACTGTTATTCAACCTTCCAGTTTCAAACATGTGAAGCTGAACAATCTTTTAATTACTTACAGCATGTTAAAATATCTACAGAGTATGATGGGAGCTAAACAGCTTAATTGTTTGGTGTGTAACCCTCATCATGATGTAATACAATATTATAGCACACTTTGTAGTCCAAAAAAAAAAAAGGTAAATGGCACTTTTAGGGCTCAACTAAAATTTATTTCTTGGTTGAATACCTATTGTTTTGATTTCATTTTGTTATGGTTGATGCTGTTTTCAAAGTTTTGATTGAACAAGATATTTTCAGTTTAATGTTTGACTTAATTTTGCAAAACCATAAATATATAGTGAACAATTTTTAAAATCAGACCATGTCTGCTTTTGCAGATTAGTTTCATGAGTATATATGAGGTTAGGTTTGTAAAAGTTGACTGCAGTGACTCATATTTCCAGAATATACTTATTTTCTAAAAAACTGATTCAGAAATTAATTCACTTTGTTGCATATTACAATACATTTGTTTTATTTCATAGGTTAGTCTTTGTTTCTGTTTGAAAATCTTTGTCATGCCACTGATAAATAAACTGATAAAATAGCACAGTAAAACTGTATTGCAGCATGTCTGTCCTCTCAGAACAGCACTACTGACAGATGACTTCACACATTAACATCCAAAAACTGAAGCTCTCATGATATCACACTATACTTTTGAGGAAAACAGAGTAAATACTAATTTAAGACCTCAGAACAGAAAGAAAAATGCTATTCATATTTAAATACTAGACAGCTGGAATTCTGGGAGATTCAGTAGCAGTGAAAAATTTTATGTATTGTAAATATATATATGCTTATACATAATCACAGTTTAGTCTTAATTTTTTTTTTATGTGTGAAATTATTAAAGTACTAATAAATACATCTTAAGTATCAGGGACAGCATTGATGTTTGAAAAAAAGAATACATACATATGTATATACATTGAAGGATATTTAAGGTCTTTGTTGCTATTTTAATTGTGAAGAGGATTTTTAAAGGGACCATGCTGGAGGGAATGAGAAGCTTGTGCAGGCAGTTCCAGGACTAACAGTCTTTGGTGGAGATAGAAGAATAGGTGCTTTGACTCATTCTGTTAAACATGGAGATGAATTCAAGGTAAATTTTATTTTATTTTATTTTAATTTTTCTGTTATGCCATTCAGTATTAGCAGAGTGTGTTTTTGCATACGTGTTAGTTTTATGTTTCTTCTACTCAGCCTTTGTATTCTTCACACCATAAATGTAATGATAGTGTAGGTTGAAGTTATCTGTAAAAGTGAATAGAATAATAAAGTAGAAAATTTTGTAGTTTTCCTCTGAGAACCCTGTCTTACTTTTGCATATAGGCTGAAATGAACATAAGCTAATTGAAGATTTTTTTCCATCATTCGTTTATTAAAGTAATTTTTTTTTGTAGAATTGTATCTGTTGACAATATAACGAATTAAAAAAAAATGTTGATGTGGAATTAAGTCTTTTATGTTGTTCTTTGGCATCATGAGGATTAATTTACACATTCACCACAACAATGGTAGTGTAAAAACTTAGTTTATATTCTGCAGATGAATCCTCTAAGTTGTTGTCAGTTGCTGAACTATTTTAGTATTGTAGCTGACAGACATACTGGATGTTTTCTACCCTGTTTATTAAATAAAGTTAGCCCACAAAATTCAAGTAAATTTCTCACAAATTTTGTACATGAGTGCCTGTAGTTTTAAGTATAGATCATTGTTAACAAAGGTGCTTAATTTCTTATGACCAACTTGCATATTGTTCTGGGTCATTTATAAGAGTTATTTTGTTATGAAAAAGATTTATGTAAAGCTGAAAATTTAAGTGTAAATGTAGACAGCAGTCCTTTCCACTGAAAGGTCAGATGATGTTTACAAATTTTAACCTCCCATATTTTTCAATGGGAATGACCAACAATGAGATAGGTAGCACACACATCTTGGAAAATAGCAGCACAATTACTCTAGGTATATTATACTTTGTTTCTTATTCTGAAATATGTTGCTAGTTCTTTGCAAAAATCTTCTCTGGAATCTTCAATTAAGACTTTGTCCTTTGAATACTCAAATCTCTTATTACTCTGTGGAATCTATCCAATTATTCAAACAGAAATAAATGCACTGGAGAATAACACAACATCAAGTTTTAAAACAGCTTTATAATTTATATATTCAGGGATGTTTTTATGTTTGGGATGTATTGCATTAACTTAGAGTAGATCTATTAAATCTTAAAATTATAATTAAATATACTGTATAGAAACATAAATTTTTAATCAAAACACTTCCTCCTGCCATTTTGATTAGATGGGATCACTTCAAATTCGCTGTCTCTCCACACCATGTCATACCAGTGGACATATATGCTATTTCGTTACTGGAGGAACAGATGAAAACCCACTTGTTTTCACTGGTAAGTGTTGTTTATATTTGTTCTATTAAAATTGCTTTCAAAACAATGATTAAATCAATACTGATTATGACTCCTGAAGTAAATACAAAGTACTATACTTCTAATATGAACTTTGGTATTTTTTTGGTATGTTCTATGTCTCCAGTTTAGAAAATCCATCAGATTTGTTACCCAAATCATTATGCATGCTCAAGAAATAGATAATTTTCAACTCAAAAGTTAGGTTTAATTCCAGTAATGATTAAAATAATTCATTAGGGTATTGAATCTAGTTTGGAATATATATTTTATTTATACAAGCTGGAAAAAACAGAGCTCTCTCTTTCTCTTCTTCTACAGTCCCACATAAGCACTTGTTCAAGCATTTAACTTTTATTGTTTTTCTTGTAATAAGAAATATGATTGTTCAAAACCCTGTATCATGTTTCTTTATTTTGTGTAAAAACTCGAAGGCAGAGAAAATCAAGGCACTGTTTCATAATACAGTATCTGACAAAACTTCCTATTTTAACACTTCTTATAGCTTATTCTGAGGGAAACCTGGGCTGTCTGAGAATACCACAGAGTAAGTAGGAAAGAGAAACTTTTGTGCTGTGACTATAGATATTGTTATTGCAGAGGTCAGTTTTATTTAGACAAATGTCTTGTTTGTGCTCTGCATGCTGTTGTAACATTGAGTTAGAAATTTGCAAGGGAATGGTTGTTTTTGGATGAAGAACTGAGTACCAGGAGAAAGAAATAGCAACTGAGGTATGTGGTTGTCATGAAGAACCATTAGGTCTAGAAGATGCCTTCTTTTAAACATTGGATATTGGACAAAGCTATAAAGTCTCTGATGAACATCTCTCTGCAACCACAGCTTGCAAAGAAGAATTGTCACAATCTGGAACACCAAGAATATCCGTGGAAATTCTCCTTTTCTCCTGAGACAGGTGACTTCACTTTATGAGTAATTTGTTTGGCTGAAGATCATTGTAGTGGTGTGAAGTATAATGATTTAAAAAACTGATCAGAGCAATCTCAATAGGACCTCTCAGTGAATGACAGCAGAGAGCCTCCCTGACTCATGTCAGTTCTACCACGTTTTGTTTGCAGTCAACATAGAATGTAAATCAGGCTGTAATGAATCTGAACGAAGTAATTCTTATTTCATTGGATTTGTCTCGTTTTATTTTTCTGTAGCACTAACTATAAGTAGTGGACTTCCATGTGAGTGGCAGTATAATAAGTTTGTTAGTTCATCTGCTGGTATTAACAGTTTTCTAATATGGTAAATATAATTTGATAAATGTATATAATTAAAGATTGATTAAGAGTGTGATTGGTATAGAAGGTATTAACACTGTGAATATTAATCTTGGTTAAGTTTTCATTCAGTTGAATTCTTCTAGTGATTATTTCATAATGCTTAAAAAAATACCTGGTACTGTAGTTAACAACACATGATCTGGCCATGAAATGTATGAGATGGTGTTTATTAGACATGATGTAGCAACTCGTAGAATGATTTTGCATTTTTCAAGAACAAACTTTTATCTCATAGGTCCATCTCTTGACCTATTTGAGATCTAATTACAGTTTTGGATTTGGAATCAAACCCTTTCAATTCATGTATTTGACCATACCTGAGGACATCTTGCATCTGCCAGTTTAATTTATTGTAATCCTGTCTAAAAGAATTTCAGTTTGAGGATAAGCTGGTAGAGTTTTGATGAGTATTAAAGTCAAATCCCACATTTAGTATTGCTGGCACCCAAAGATATAGCTGATAAAAAGTTAAAAAGGTCTTATAGATAAATTGATTGTAGTTGTGCTTAAACTAATTTCAAGTGCTGCAGCTGTTGAAGATTTCTTGTGTAAATATAAGTATAGGGAAATTATGCATCTTACTAATGGAAGACTGTCGAAAGATGAGGGTAAGGGGCAGTTGGTTCAAGGCCTAGGGTCTGTTGATGGAATTTAGGAAATAAATATACATTGTGCTTTTTTTATGACTACAAGTTTTTTTTTTATAACAGAAGTATTTAGTCTAAACAGTTGAAATCTCATAACATTGTGTGTACATTTATACATATATATATTATTATTATCATCATTATACTGGTCTTCCAGTTGTTCCTTGCAAACATTACAAAAGTTGCATGAACACAATAACATAAAACTGACCCTTAATCTTTACAAAGTGACCTGTCTTGGCTATTCTTTAGTTGACTAATACTTGATAAAATAGTCACACTTCAATTATTATACATAAGTACAATTCTATATAAATTATTACTATTCACAAACAAGTTCTTAAATTAATTTTTCTTAAACCATAGAACTGTAAATAAATAAGTATAGTAAAGTATCACAAACATCTAATCTTAACCAATACTGCATTTAAAGTATCAGAACACACAAAAATCAATATTTAGGTGCATTCTTTTAATATTTACTTTGAAATTAAGAAACTAACTAATATATAATACTAATATTTGAATTATTTACAATTTGATACCAAATGTAATTACATAAATTCATAAAATAGTAATTCAATAAAATTTTTGAACACAAGCCAATAAATCCAAAGATGTGGATTTTAACCCATGACTTGTCACAACAGTTAAAATATATACAAATTTTCACACAATTTTGCAGATTATCAGTAAACATTACAAAAAATTTGTATGCAAAGTATCAAATTTTTAAATTAAGTTTTAACATTTCAAATTAACTTTTTGTTTGGGCATTTATTATTTCAAAATTTTTACAATCATATCCACCATAAAAAAAAAAAAAAAAGAGCATGTAAGATATAAATTGTACTTTTCTCTTTCTAGAATAGTTACATGTAACACAAAACCACATGTATTTAGTCTAAGTAGCTTAAATCTTGTAACATTTTACATATATAAAAAATTATTTTTCATAATGATGAGAAATCCACTTACAATAAGAATGTATTCTAAAGATGACTGGTAAGGGTATTAAAAACTCAATTCATCACTCAGTTAGCACAATCTGGCTAAAGTGTGCAGCTTAGCTAATACCTCTTTACAGCAATTCTATGATAGATGGTGTTCATCAGATTTGCCAGTGACTCTAAAGAATTTGCAAGGAGCCCAGTAGCAGCCTCAGTCAAATATCTTATGTCTGATATATAATCCAGCAAAGCATCTTCATCCATGGACTAAGTAGAAATGAAAGCCAAGTCAGCCCCAGGTTTCTAAGTGCTGATGTATATTCAGGCACATATATGAAATATCCAAATAGCTAGCTCTTAGCGTATTCACCCTCTATTTAGTTGATAGCACATCATGAGTCACTGGTAATGCAAGAAGAATGATCTGCAGCTGGATGGTTGAGTGAAATAATGTAGCCAGAAGGGTTACAAACTTGATGTTAAAGAGAAAAAAAAAGAGTAAAGATTGAAAAATAAGATCAAATTAACTCTTACTGGTTATAAACCTTGATCAAAGTTTGAGTTGAGTTAACAATGGCCCAGTTGCAATAAAACTTTGTCATAAAATTGCCAAAGTCAAGAGAAATTTCTGCAGATTTATGTTTAAGACCACTCTGGCTTCATTAGATCTCACCCTTCAACATAATTCAGTTGTGCTCTCTGAGGTTGTCACTGCTATGATAATGGTCCACAGCTACCTTTAAAACCAAACACATTTTTCTTACTACACTCTAGTTGTTATACAAAACAGAACCCAGAACTAACAAAAAGAAAGAAATGGGTATTCTACCAGACAGGTGCTAAACTCAGGCTCTCTTACCATGTAAATTCATTAATACTAACAACTTGATTTTCTTGACTCCTTTCAGATAAATCTCAGCCTAGTTAAACAATATAAAGCAATACTATACACATGGGTGTTTACTTCTCACCTCCAATGTACACTTTGCATTCTCATGCAGTATAACTGAAGCTTGTACAAAAATGTTAAAATATTTCAGTTTGTATGACTGAAAACCTTTTAACAATTCCCAAATAAAAGATTGAGCACAAGCAGTTTAGCTTTGGTATACTACCTACTGTTTGTGAGTTTCACTTCAAAAAGTCAGTTTAGTACAATTGGGGTGGTTGTGAGTACAAACTAGAACAATACCATATTAACTGCAGAGGTTCACACCCCTTTTACTCTAGTTCTTGCCCTAAGTGGATGGAGGAGAAAGAGGTGTAATGAAGACTGTGAACAATATCTCCTACCCAGAAACTTTGAAGTTATTGTCCCCCACTCCATCTTGGACATTTGCTGATGCACTCTGTTCCACTTCTATAATGGGAGTGCAAACAGATCTTAATTCTTATACTTATTTTCATGAACCTACTCAGTCTTTTACTGCTGTTGATCTCTATCTGCTCCCCTTCACTTTTCTTTTACTTTTCTTGGAGGGTTGACAGTAGTCTGTGGAGCAGTGATAATTCTTCTATCATTTTGAGAGAGACTGGCCATGCTTCAATGGAAGTTAGGCCAGGCCAACTGGCCCTCTCTCTCTGCTCTCTTGGAATTTGATCCTGCCGTCACCTGTAAGTCATCAATAGAAAACTAATTGGCAGCAGTGACTGACTGTATTGTCCAGGCAGCTGCTCAGTGTATTCCTAAAACCTAGACAAGTTTTCCCTGGTATTCATATCCATAGTGGAATCCTGCCTGCCACATGACATGGAAGGCTCAAAAACAGGCCTGGGAAGCCTTTTGTAGGTATTCCACACTTTTAAACTGCAACTGTCTTTATTGGTTGCTTCAAAACTTTGAGCTTTACTACAGCATCCACCTGGGGTTGTGTTTTCCTTTCTCAGTGGGCCTTGCTTTATTAGAATAGATGCTCTGCCATTGTTCCTTTTGGCCTTCATATCCAGACAAAGTTGGCTGAATTGTGTCTGTCCTTGGATGATGTTGCTGTCTCTATAGGCTAGCTCATCCCATTGTGGCTTATTACCATCCCTAAGTGTGACCTTTCTTTGAGACATCAGAAGAAGGTGGGTGCTTTTGATTGCAAGTACCATCTTCTATTTGCCAAACACCTTTAAAACTGTCCTTCTATTTCCATTTATACCTATGGTTTGAAATCAGATGACTCTGTGGGCTCTGCTATGGTTTGTTGTGATTCATTGGAAGCATACAGGATCCCCTTTACAGTTTCACTGCTGAATTGTATGCCATTTCTCTTGCCCTGGATGACATAGAAGCTGTGCAATGCACAAACTCTGTACCATTTATTCTGACTCGCTTAGCTCTCTACTGGCCCTGGAATCGCTTCACGTTAGTTCCTGACCTGTTCTTGTTGATATTATAAACTGACTGGCTCATTTCTTTTTGTCACTCACTTTTATCCTGATTTTCTGGATATCAGGCCACATTGGTATTCTTGGTAATGAGCTTGCTGATACTGCAGTTAAGTCTGTCTGCTCTGGTGCTATCACTGCTGTGTTTATTCAGTACATGGGCTGCAGCTCTGTATTCAAGGCTTGGTTCCATACCAGTTGGCAGTTGACTTAGAGTGAGCAATGTGATAACAAGCTTTTTCAGATAAAACCTTCTGTTGGACTTTGGCCGTCTTGTTATCATAAGGGACAGAAGGAGGAAGTTGTTCTAACTAGGATATGCATTGGTCACATTTTTTTAACAAATCATTTTCTTTTATCTGGGACTGATGCACCAATGTGTGATGTGTGTGACACTCAAGTTACAACAGCCCACATTTTACTGTTGTGCCATCATTATTACCATGTGTAATGGCACCATTTGAGACATATTTTTACTGTGGGTTTACCCTTAACAGTGGAAAGTGTCATTAGTGATGGTGACACTGTCCACCTTACAAACATTTTTAATTTTTAAAGACCATTGGCCTTTTTAGTTCAGTTTAATTTTTTATCCAACATTGGGCCACTGTTTTTTGCTATAACTTAATTTTCCTTTACATTTATAATACTTTTACAGTTATTTTATTTTTATTTTTTACCAGTTGCTTGGTGTAGATAGCATAGTTGCTTTGTACCATAAAATACCAAACATCAACATACTCTAGGGAGAGAATGGTGATAATCCATTTTTAGTCTTTTCAGTTGGAAAAATACATTACTGTTTTTTTTTTTTCTTTTTTTCTTTAGGAGACACAATGTTTGTTGGAGGTTGTGGAAGATTTTTTGAAGGAAGTCCTGAACAAATGTATCAAGCTTTAGTCAAGACTCTAGGAGCACTACCAGATAACACAGTAAGCTAGTAGTATCACTGTAACACTACCACATAACACAGTAAGTTGGTGGTCTTACTGTAACATTACCAGATAACAGTGTGATAGTGGTGTTCTAGTAACACTAACAGATAACACAGTAGATTAATAGTATTACTGTAACATTACCAGATAAGGCAGTAAATGAATAGTATTACCATAACACTACCAGATAAGATGGTAAGTTAGTAGTATTACTCTAACATTATCAGATAACAGAGTAAATTAGTAGTATTACTTTATTGTGACCAGATAAGACGGTTAGTTATTACTAGTGCTGTAAAACTATGTGAGTACAGTAGAAATATGTGTCAAATGATTTTGTTTTATCTATATTTATCTGAATAATTGTATAACCTGAACTAAAGTCTTTATGATCTTTCACTTTGAACATGTTTGAACTAAAAAATGAACATAATGAACATGAAAAACAAATGCTTTCTCTTAAGCGTTATGTTTCTGCTATTATCATTAAAAAAATATCAAGGCAGTAAACGTCCAAGAAAACAATGATTTATTTCAATTAAGTTTTGAATTCTAGATGCCTATAAAGTATGCACTGCTTATATTAAAATATTTAAGATAAAGTATGTGACTGAGGATAGTAGGTCTGAAAATATAAAAGTAATTTTTGTGTAATACTAAAAAAACATATCATGAAAAATAAACCATGAAATCATAAATTGTTTGTTTTAGTGACTCTAAAACTCTGTAGCAAAAACTACATCATTATTGCAAGATTACAGAAATGTTATGCACGGGAATAACACTGTGAATGATTTAGATAATGGTTCTTTTAGACTGTTTAATAGAGCTTCAAATTGAAATGTTTTCATCTGAAATAGATTTGTATCAATTTCATCTATAATTTTGTAGCACATTTTACTAATAATATCAAAATTATAAATCAACAAGTACTTGATTAATTATTCTAATCTTTTGTCTTTATAGTGTTGGTAGTTAGCAAATTTTTATATTTTTATAGAAGTAAATGTGAATGTAAGTATACATTATCATTGTAATGGGCTATTATTTACTGCTACAAATAGCATTTATATAAATACCAGGATTGTGCAGTCAGTAGCAATGATGCATAGATTACCAACTTAAGGAAAGTTTGTGTGGAATAAGGAATTGAGACTGAGACCTTAATAACAAAATTATTTGATAAGATTATAGTCTTTTATAAATCTTTCACTCTAAAACGCGTGATTAGCTACTTAGAAATAACTATTTACAAACTATAAGCTCATTGTCTAATGGCAAATCCAGAGATGCCAACCATTATGATTTTGGTGTATACATTACAACTATACACTTGTACAGACAAATATTATGACTTGTTGCAACTCCTAAATAATTATTATATTATATAGGCCTATACAATAAAGTGATAAATTGTTCCCCCAGGGCTTGAAATGGGTGAAAAAAAAAATTCTAGTGAGATATGAATAAATTTTGATAATAAATAAGACATAGTCCAAATGGCTACTTGCGATAATCATGTTTGTGCTTAAAATAATAAATATATGTATCTCCGACGTCTACCATTAGTTTGAGTGTGGTGCTTCTCCATACTGGGTACGTGGGGGGAATCCATAGTTATGTCATCAGTGCTTGTCAACCAATCAGCGCTTGCGTAGATGGATATTTTTCTTTTCCTAAGAGGCATGTGATCGTTCACAAGATGGAAAAAAGAGGCCTAGTTCACCAAATTGTCTTGTTTCTGGCAAATCTAAAAGGACTAAAACTGTGAATCAAAAATTAAGGAAATAGTATAGTGCAAAATATCTAGTCATTGCATCAAAAGTTAGTGACAGTCATGCATTTTGTACACTTTGTCACATCAATTTTTCAATGGCGCATGGTGGAATGAACGATTGTTCCAGACACACAAAATCAGCATCTCGCCAACAAAAGGCTGACGCAAAGACAAAAACGATGCAGATAATGACATTTGAGTAAGAATTCAGAATATGAAACCATAAATGCAAAAGTGATGTTCACGCAATTCGTCATTGTTCATAATTTACCCCTAGCTGTAGCCAATTATGCAGAACATCTATTCAGAAAAATGTTCCCAGACTCTGATATAGCAAAAAGATATGGCTGTGCTAGAATCAAAACTACAGCCATTGTACAAATATTGGGTTGTGAAGATGACAAAATGATTTCAAGCATACTTACTAACAGTGTTTACAGTTTAGCCATAGATGGATCCACAGACATGTGGATGACTCAAAACTGTATCCAGTGGTTGTATGATATCTTGACCCTTTGCTTGGAAAAAATGTTTGTTCTCTTTTGACAATGGTGGAATGGAAAGAAGCTTCAATTGTAGAGAATATTTTCAAGGTTTTGCACCACAAACTGACAAAGAGGAAAATTCCATGGGAAAACTGTTTTAGTTTTTTTTCAGACAATACCTCAGTTATGTCTGGTATTGGTAAAGGTGTGATGGGACACATCTCAAGACGACAGCCTAGCATTTACTTCATGGGCTGTGCCTGTCACCTCATGAATATTGCTGCCCAGAAAACTGCCCTGCCCAGTTTCTGATATATTGATAGATATCTATTATTTTCTGGACAAAAGTGCTAGCAGAAAACATTTCAAAGAGTTTCAAGGATTGTATGACAAAGAAACAAGAAAAATTCTACAACTTGTTAACACAAGATGGCTATTACTTAGGGTGTGCCTCAACAGAATATTGGACATGTGGAAGCCATTGAAGAAGTATTTTCACTGTGAAAAGGAAAAACTAGATTCAAAAGGATCTAAATGTGCAGTTCAGTCAGGCAGCAAGACTTTAACAGTCAGGATATCCTCTCAGCCATACATGGACACAGTCAAGACATTCTCTCAGCCACACAGGGACACAAGACAACAGTCTCCAAAAGCAGACAAAGAAACATTTGATATATGTTTAGGCAGTCTGACCTTGAACTAAAGAAGAGACAATCAATGAAAAAAGAGAAGAAAATGAAAGCTAGCAAGGAAGTAACCAAGGAAAGTTATGTGCAGAGCAAGTTAGATAAGTTAAGTTTTCTTGGACAACGAAATGAACTTGTTATTTTGTTTTTTCTTCAGTCTGCAATTCCTCTATTTGAGCAAGCCAATTTGATATTGCAAAGAGAAGAACCTTGCATACATATTATGCATAGAACTCTGATTACACAAGTTAAAAATATACTTGTCAGATACATCAAGCCAGAATATCTTGAAAGCAACATCACTGAACATGACTACAACAATGAATCCTTACACAAATCTGATGAGGTAGTTTCTATTGGAAATGCTGCCAAGGAATACATTGTTAAATATGAAAAAGATCTGGACCTGATCAGCTTCTCACCAGTGTCAAGAAATACTATATTGCAGCTAGAAATTACATGATGAAACATTTCCCTCTAAATGATGAACTTTTGATTCACACAGAGGTTGCTGATCCAAAACTGAAAGTCAGCAAAGATTTCTCTTCTCTACGCTTCTTCATAGACAGGTATCCTGTCCTTGTCAATACACATGAGTACAACACTATTGACAAGTTGGAAGGGCAATATTTGAACTATCAAATTGATACTTTCTCAGAAAGTGTCCTTCAGTTGAATGTTGACAAGTTTTGGGTTCAGCTGTCTAAAGTTAAGGATGGAAATGGCAACCAGAAGTATGACATTTTGTGTAGGGTTATGCTTGGAATTCTTACAATCTTCCATTCTAATGCTGACAGTGAAAGGATACTTAGTTTAGTGACTAAAAACAAAAGCAAGTTCAGACCAAACTTGAGCAACTCAGTTTTTAGCAGTATTATAACACACAAGATGTGTATGCAGTCAAATGGACAATGTTGTTATAACTCCCAACCATCCAGAGGCATTCTCATAAAAGCAAAGGCTGCAACATCTGCAAAACTATTACAGTAAGTGTCATAAACATGATATAAACTAGTCCATACACAAAGGCTTTTTCTGCTTACTGTTTGTGCATGTTAATGATGTTTTACCAGTATGTTTGTTACTCTGAACTAAATAAAAGACAATTTCAAAAGAATTTTTTAAAATTTATTTATTAAATACACAAAACAGTCTTAAATGAGCAATCTATAGCAGTAATAAATTATAATAGTTATAATAATAATAATATAATGATAAACAGCTTCGAGACATTGGTTATCATCGAAAATGATAAAGGGCTCTGTCTAGAATCATTACGCTCAGTCATTTGAAATAGTTAGCATCTCTGCAAATCAGTACAAGTTTCAAACATCATTAGGAAATGTAATTTACTATAAAGGAGTGAGAGGAGACTTGTTACATTGAGGTAAGAATACTTAGGCTGGGTTGGATTGGGTTTTCAGGATGTTATCTGGACTTTTTCAATAATCTTGCTTCACTGTTGCCCCCCGCTAGTACAGCGGTATGTCTCCGGATTTACAACACTAAAATCAGGGGTTCGATTCCCCTCAGTGGGCTGAGCAGATAGCCCTTTGTGGCTTTGCTATATGAAAAACACACACGCTTCACTGTTAGACTACTTGTGTTCTGTCTATTCATTGCTGGAATTTTTTACCTAAAGTTACAGTGGACTGATTTAACCCTGACTTTTGACTTGAATTGCAGTAACTTAAATTATCCATCAAACTATTATTAAATCAGTGTAATTTACATTGGGCCCAACATTACAAATGTGTCATTACTTTCTCATGGGTTGGTTTTGATGGGGACGGTGAACCTTCACATCTCTACTAATTACCTTTATCATACCAAGTTCTTTCTGTTTTTTTCATTGCTCATATGTGGTTTCCATAAACATAGTCATTGTCTTTTGTAATCAAATTTGACAACAGTATCCCATGCTGAATATATATAAATTTTCTTCTTTACAAGAAGCAATGAAAAATCTGAGCCTAAACTTTTAACCTATACCCACGTAACATTCCTTACATATCTCATTCTTGTTATAAACTTTTATAAGGATACTTATTAAATTTCTAAATTGTACTTTATTTAAGTTAAGTAATATATATATATGCGTGTATTCATTAAGAATGATTAATCCACTGCTGTATACCATGGTAAAGTATATCTTATGTTAAGATTATTTGCAACTTATAAGTTTCATAAGTTCCTTGATTCAACATGTCAACATACTGATTACTGTTAAAATAAACTAACTCGAGTTGATATTTTAGATTTTTAACTTGTGTTTTCATTCAGCTCCTTACACATTTATGTCATCTTTCATAACACTTCCAGGATAAGTTGTGTTTGTATAATTTTTTCAACAGTTTTTGGAGGATATTTGTTGATGTTGATGAAGTGTTGTTTTATTTTGTTGATTTTATTGTTAATTTTATCAGATGAGCATAGTTTTATGGCTGTGTTTATTTGGTTTCTTAATATGTTGAGTTTTTGTTTTGTTTCATGTGCTGAGTTCCAGAGAATGTATTGCCCAGTATGGTTGATTTTTCTGTGGATTTCTGTTTTGAATTGTGTATCAGTTCTATTAATCTTGAGATTAAGCAATGCTGTTTGGTTAGTTTCATCCTGTTCAAAGGTGAACTTAATGTTGGTGTGTATAGAGTTAACATGATTGAAAAACTAAGTGTGTGTTTGGTAAATGTGAATCCAGCAACTGTATTGCCAACATATCAGTACCAGTAAAGTGGAGGGTGTAAGGCTGAAATGATACACATTAACTTTATACACCCCAACATTAAGTTCACCTGTGAACAGGAAAGAAACTAACAAATAGCATTTCTCAACTTCAGGCTCAGAAGAACTGATACATAGTTCTAAACAGAAATCTACAGAAAAATCATTCATACTGGACTATACTTTACCTGGGACTTAGCACACAAAACAAAACAAAAATTCAACACATTAAGAAACTAAATAAACACAGCCACAAAACTATACTCACCCAACAAAATTAATGATGAAATTAACAAAATAAAACACTTCAAAAGATTCAAGATCAAGAAATTTCTTCCAAAAACCATTGAAAAAAATTATACAAACACACCTAGGTCAACAGTACAATCAACAAAAACCAAACAATAATAAATCTCAAGGTACAACAAACTACAAAACAACTTACATTGCTGCATATCATATATTCCTGACATCAGCAAAAAAATAACCAACGTTTGATAAAACTTATAACAAAATGCACATTCCAGTAAACAAATTTATTCAACATCCAGATACAAAACTAAAGTCCATACTATGTGGAAACTAAACTGACAAACACAACACCAACATTATTTATAAAATACAATGTAACAACTGCCACAACTTCTATATGGGAGAAAGAAGCAGAAAAATGGAAACCAGATTGAAAGAACACAAAAAACACTTTGACATGTTTTTGAACACTGCAACCAAAACACAACATAACTTTAGGAAACATTCAGATACAAAGTAAAGAAACAAATATAAACAAACAAAATCAAAGAAGCCCTACTTATACATCAACTAAAACCAAAATTAAACAAATATAAAGGATACCTTTATACCTATACTAATTAATAATCTAACATCTATACCTATACTAATTAATAATCTAACATCTATACCTATACTAATTAATAATCTAACATCTAACTGCAGTGCCCCCTACAATCCCTTACTCGTTTACACTCGTTCCCAAGACGTGCTCAGTAACAGTCAGTTGCAAACTCTCTCTTTGTTAACCTAAAGAAGACCCAAGCAGATGAAGACATTATCTACTTTATTTCAATAACAGTTTTAATACCCGTACTCAGCCATCTTAAGATGCTAAAGTTTGGTGTTTGATTCCCCATGATAGACAGAATGCAGATGACCCATTGTGTAGTTTTGAACAAGGAAATCGACAATTTATATCAGAATTGATTAATGACAATCATGCTTGTTAACATCACATCTTCTAGTACAATGCTGTTTGCTAACTAGAATAACATAAGGTCTGTGAGATAAATGGAGAGTAAACTTCTTATTACATGCATGTCATAAATTTTTTTCAAATAAAATGATAGAATTGATGATTTGATTATCAAAATAATTACACAAATAATATTTCTTAAACCTTAAATGTATACACAGTTTCTATGATATCATGGAACTAGTAGCTTTGCAAGGCATACTAATAAGCAGGTAAACATGAAGCAAAAACTGAGATGAGATTGATCAACTCATAAGCTGATCTGTCATAGGCTTGTTGATTGTTTGTGATATTGTAATTGTGATGTAATGATGTGAATTTTATATAAACTCTGTTAGCTTCAAATATGTTTTGATGCCTGGGGGAAAGTAAAATTGGTAAGTGGTGTAGTACTATGTTTTTTAAATAATTATTGTGTAAAAAGGACTACTTAATGTTTTCTTAGAAAATCTTACAATTCTTACTTAAAAATTGCACTGAACATCTTGACATATTGGTGTGCATGCATATAAATAGTACATACGTGTATATTCTGTGTATGTTTGTAGTTGCTCATCAAGAATCCGAAATTTTTAAATTTTCAAATCTATAGGTGCATGGAATAATTTATCAAAGAGTTTTTAAGGATATTTATTCATTTAGTATCTTATAAATGCTTCAAGAAACTTTAGCTCTTTTTTTATAAATATTTTCTTTCTAATAAATAAAAGGCTCGACATGGCCAGGTGGTTAAGGCACTCGACTTGTAATCTAAGGGTCTCAGGTTCGAATCCTCGTCACACCAAACATGCTTGCTCTTTCAGCCGTGGGGGCATTATAATGTGATGGTCAATCCCACTATTCATTGGTAAAAGAGTAGCCCAAGAGTTGGTGGTGGGTGGTGATGGCTAGCTGCCTTCCCTCTAGTTTTACACTGTTAAATTAGGGATGGCTAGTGCAGATAGCCCTCGAGTTGCTTTGCACAAAATTCAAAACAAACTAACAAATAAAAACTGAAACATTGGAATTTATACTTCTCAATAGAAACAAAAGAAAAAAGTTAGTTACTTTCTTTACTGTAGTTTCCTTCAAGTTTAATCCATATACAGTAGTTTACTTTGAGATTGCTATGTTATACACTTTTTATCATGTATGTTACTGTCTTTTGTCACTTTTATATTTTGACTACAAATAAGTTTGAATTGGAATGTTACTTACTGAGAACCTTTTTGTATGTTTCAGAGAGTTTATTGTGGTCATGAATACACTGTCAAAAATCTTAAGTTTGCTCAAACTGTTGAACCTGAAAATACAACAATCAAAGAAAAACTATCTTGGGCTCAAGTAAGATGCATCTTATTTTCTCTACAAATAATCATTTTTTAGGAGAATAAATAAACTGAACATTTTGGCTTGTAATATTTTATTATAAAATCAATTTACTCAAAAATTAAAAGTCACATGTTGATTAATGTATAACAGAATTGATGTTAAAACAATGCATTAAAAAGTTGGTCATATTTATTCTGGAAAAGTAGATTGAATTTGGGAACATCAAAGTCTGTGTTTGAAGTGCACACACACACACACACACACACACACACACACACACACACACACACACACACAATGTTTACGAATGTTCACTTTTAAGATCCTGTTACGTTGTGACAGTTTTTTTCTTTATATTTTAAGGCAAGACATTTTAATTTAAAAATCTGTAGTTATTAAATAAATGTTATTAATAACCAATTGACCAAACACTCTTAAACTAAGGAAAAACAAAGTATTAAAATTTGTATTAAGGCCACACTGGTCATCAAAGTGTGCAGTAAAAAATGCACGATAAATTTTTGTGGTGGTCTCGTTCTTAAAGGTGTAAACAATTTGATATAGTTTATATTGATTAGCAAACACTGGGAGAGCACAACAAAAAGTATAAATGTTTATTTCCTGCTATTGTTACATTCGTGTTGCACACTGCATTATTTATGAATTGCTCATACACGTAATGCTTCACTAAAGAAACATTTGTCATGTAGTTTGATACTGCATAAACATTAATAACTGAAATATTTTATTTTTAATAAAAGTTTGATGTTACAAATGAGCAACAAACAAAAATCATAAAAACCAAAATTACAATTGAAGACAGAAGAAAATAAAATGGAAATGTATCTGAAGGATGTATTTTTTATAGAACATATGTACAAAATAAACAAATTATTTTTAAATGTTTAGTTAACTTGATGTTTTATTTTGATTTTACTTGTATGCATCCAAAGTTTAAAGTGCATAAAAATTCCTTTTGTATACACTTATTTTCATTATCTTCAACAGCAAAAACGTAATGCGCAGGAGCCAACAATTCCCTCAACCATTGGAGAAGAAAAAACCTTTAATCCATTTATGCGAGTAGAAGTTCCAGCAGTTCAGAAACATTCTGGTGCAAGTGATCCAGTGAAAACCATGGCAGTTATTCGTAAAGAAAAGGATAACTTCTAATTTTGATAGTTTCTTTTTTTTTTTCTTTCTTACGAAGAATGTTGTTGCAGAAGTATTACTTATGTTACTGATTAAGTGTTTCTTATGTAGGTAGCTTGCAAATATATGTATATGTATTGTATATCAAACAGAAATAATTTTTTTTTTGTGGTGTTCATGATTAAGATTTATGTGTTAATTATCTTGGTTGTACATGTAATCCAACTTTTAACAGTAGTGCAGCAAACTATTGAAGCTTAGTGAAAGTATGATAGTGAACATATTAATATGTAGATAAATTACAAATTTTGATATATGACCTATGGATATTGTGAGAAGATTTCATTCTTAATATATATTGTTGGTGAAAACATTGCTCTGCTGAAGCCAGCTAGTTATAAAAAGGCTTTTCTAAGCTCTTGAACAGAGTTAAATAAAATAAAAAAAATGTAATGAAATAACTTACAATAATATTGAAAAATAGGTGAATAGTGCATCAAAGGAAAAAGGAAAAAAAATGTTCTAAATTTTGGAATAGTGCTTATATTAGGTATAAGAAAGGGTGTTTTTTGTATCTGCATTATGCATTCATATATCTCATACATGTGAATTTATAATTACTGGCTTAAAAAATACATCATTAACACTGTATTCAGATTGGTCTGCTTTCAGAATAAGGCACTGGAAACAAATAAAGACAAATAAACTTGCAGTAATGCTTGGTCTTACTTATTTAGAGTGACATCAAAACAAAGTGTATAAATGTATAATCTACTGTAGTTATTACCAGCCATTTACGTTTAGCCATGTTATGTTTGAACAAGGATTCTTGACATTTGCAGAAAAAGGAATTCAGTTTTACTATAAACTATGCTGTAATAGGTAAGATAAACATTTTTCTGGACATAAGAGCTCCTTTTGAATAATCATGTATAGTCACAAATGTTCAGACCACTTGGACTGGATTTTAGTCTTGTACAATACAAAAGCCAGACAGTGACATATTATTTCATAGGTCCTGACAAAAAAAAAAAAGTTTGAGTAACACAGATTATTTTGTCTCTTAAAGCATTGTAAAATTGAAATTAATGAAAAACAGTGTCTGCTTTCATTTAAGATAAGTTATTATACTCCCTACCTCTGAAAGAAAGCTTCAGTCATAGTGTCTTTTATTAAGCATCAAGTAGTTCGTGAGTTCAGTGTGAAGGCCTCCATTACCCATCAACTTGCACTTTAATAGTGACATGGCCAAATGGTTATGCAATGAAATGTGAAGGTCCATGATTTGTATCCTGTTGCCATAAATTCATGATTCACAATTTGGGGCCATTGGCCAAATCCCAGTATTTGATTAGCTAAGAGTAACCCAGGAATTGTTGGTGAGTGCTGCTGATTATCTTCATTCTCCTCAAAAATTCAAGGATATGTAGCTCTTTTGCAGCTTCATGCAAGTGTCTGAAATAAACATTCAAATTTGAATACATCATTCTTTTCTGTTTATCTCAAATGACCATCTCCATTTCCTTACTTGAAATACTGGTAGCCAGTGTTAAAGACTAAGTAATAACATCTATTAACTACACATTAATGATATTATGAGGTATTGCAATAACAGTTTAAGTGTGAGTCTAATACTGTTATATAAAAATAAAAGGGATTTAGTAATATAGGAATGTTAAGAATTTTGTGACAGATTTATATATTTAGATATTGATGTTTGTTTCAGATACTTAATATATATTTAGATATGCATGTAATTTGTGGTTAAGTTTAAAGAATGAATTTTTGTGGACTTTGTTGTTAGTAATCTGTAGTTACCTCAGACTAATTAATATGTTAATAATTTTATTTTTCACTAGATATTAAGTACCCTGTATTTCCTTGTGTTTTTATATTGTTTATACTAATTAGTTTGTTCTTTTTTATATATTACAACAAAAAATATTTAGCCATTCTTTTTTTTTACTCTTATTACCAGCACATGGTAATCTATAAATGGAGCAATTTGATGATAATTGAAGACAGTCATTCAAAGACCTGGAATTTGACTAAAGTATGTTGAGATATTAATGACCTAGCTACACCTTATGGACAACATTCTAAAATTCATTATGTGCCTAAACGGGCATCAGCCAGCAATACAATTCACAATAAAGAAGGAAAAAAACAACAACAAAACTATTTCTAGACGTGAAAGTTACCAAGACACGCAGCTTTAAGATGCATACAACTGGGATTTGGAGGAAAGGCAGAGGTATGGTAAATATCACCACTGCAGATCAAACGTTGTAAAGACAGACGTGATAGATTTCCCAATCCCCAAAGAAGAAAAGCACATTACGAACTATCCTACTTTTCAATGGTTACCTACCACATGCTATGGAAAAAAACAAGATAATCACCAAGAATAAGCAGGAAGAAAATTAGATAAGTAGCCATTATTAGATTGTTAGATCAGTGGCTAAGACCCTGATTTTTCATAATAAAGTACAATTCGAGTCTCGCAATTATGCTATGTATTTAAAGTCAGATTAGTCCTACTAATTTACAGCATTACGAGCCCAATGACAATCACGATAATTAAAAATGTCATTTTGTTTAATTTGATCAATCTTTATTATGCATCCATGTGAATAAATGGAACGCATGAGTTCTAGAGAATCTTTCAAAGTATATATATTTTTATTTTCTTTACATTTACTCTTTATACTTTTATTTAATGAACTCTATCACTCAAATTAAGGTCATTGTATTAGAATTAAAGCTCGTACAAAAATAGATCTTCCTTGTGATTATCTATTATAATTATACCCAATGCATAATCATCTTGATCTAAACGCGCATGCGCTCGCGCATTTCATTTCAAAGGATGAAAACAAGAGGCAGATGTAAATATACTTTAGTAGTCAATTTGTATAAGAACGTGTTGAAAACTTGTCAAAATTTTTAAAAAGGTGTATCGTTAGGTTGTACAAGTTCGTATAATGATTTATAGGCAAAAGTTTAACAAACTTACAAACAATATTGAGTCTTTGATACGCAACTTTTTTGATGTTTTATCAAGGGTTCATAATCAGCAAATTAATTCTGAATTGATATAGGCACAATTCACTTACTGGGGAGCTAGCTAGCTCTTCCCTGATCACGAGATTTTCACCACTGAAATAATATAAGGTCTTTGTAAAAATGCTAACGTCCAACGTTAGTCATTTAAAGATAAACAGCTTATGTTCGAAATCTATAAATGTTCGTGATCATGTAGTTTCCAAATTAATTAGCGTTAATCATAGTTGTAACTTCCACGGTATACGGTTTTCCAAATGTAGCAAGCCAACAATATATATAGTCTATTTGCTTTGTGTTACTTTTTATACGCTTTATGGGAGAATGTCTAGTAATTTCAAGTAAGGCAACAATACTGGCACCTATTAGTATTTACATGCACACAGTATGTTGTTGACTCGAGAATCTACAACTTTATTGAATAGACATGAATTTCACAGTGCACATTTAACAATACAAGTTGCATGCATTTCTGAATATATATTTATGTGTTACACCGTCTGTGTTCCTCATTTCCATAGCCATGTCAGAAGTCGTTGCTATCTTGAAACCCAGCCACATTCTTTTCGCTAGTATTTGATTGGTATAAAAATATAGCCCTCTATTGAATAGGAAAAAAAATCGGGTTATTACACAATTAATAAAAATAGGTCAATACCAACAGAGGTACTTAATCATGGAAATTCATTAAAACCAACATCGCATTGTATATAACACTTTTCAGATTTTAGTAAACATAAAGCCAACTACGAAGTGTTGCTTTTGGCTGTACACTCATGTCTCTACTAATGCATTGTTAAGAAAACATTCACCACAATTATGCAGTTTTCAAAATATACTTCATTCTCTATGATTAAATTATAACAAAATAAAACACCGTGCGCTCGAAGTTTACATCTGGTACGACTTAAGTTGCTGTTTACGAACTTAACTTTATAAAGACAGTTCCATCTATTAGTGAGTATCACGATCAGATTTAAACAAAATATTAATCTCTCTTGCCCGGTAAAACAACAGGTTTAACTAAGTTTTATTTCAGGTGTGGTATGAGTATCACTCTTATCGCTTCTATGAAAATCTACTGCCAATCAAATATTTCAGTGTTAAAAGTGAAAACTTTTCTCAATGGCGTTAAGGAAAATATCAGGTGCACTGTACCTTCCAGTGATGCTACTAATTATAGTTAACTTCATATTTGAAAGTCTTAACAAATAAATCAAATCTTTTATTTTCCTATTACATGGTGTAATCGATCTATTAATGTACAATACTCGTGAATGATTTTATGTAACTTATATACATGTGCAGCAGCACATACTTATTGCCAGCTACATATCATAACATAACTAGTAATGTGAATGTCTGTCGGTGTTTGGATAAGAAAAGTTCATACCCTGGAGGGTCAGGTTCTCTATGACCTTTTCCTCCTCCCCGTACTTATGTTTTTGACGGATTGGTATTTATAATTGTAGAACTGAATATTATTTTGATCCTTTTCAGGGCAATTTCCATGTGTTGTGGCTCGTATATAGTGATTATTTTATTCTATCAGCAGAATGTCAAGTTTGTTGGTGGCATTTTTTTTATTGTTTAACACATATATATATATGTATATATATTTTTATTATTTTTATTATTTAATATATATATATATATTTATTTATTTTTACATTTAAAATACAAGTTTACTGGGGAGAGATATTTAGGACTAGCTTCATCATGTATGAGGTACCTGTTTAGTTCGCATAGTAACTCGTTTTTCATCCAGTTTTTATTAAAGTACGTTATTGTACTATGTAGGAGTCTATCTGGTATGGTTGGTATGTTCGAGTATTTGTGAATGAACTGAGATGATATAGTTCTTGGAACTCTGTATGCAGTTGTGAGGAGTGTGTTTTGGATTGTTTGTAGTTTGGTTTTAATTATTTTATTGCTTACAGTTATCCATGCTGGAACTGCATAATCTATTACAGGTCTAATATATGTTTTATAGATTTTTAGTATGTTATCTGTAGATGCTCCACTGTTTTTACCAGTTAGACTCCTAGCATAGTTAGTTTTTCGCCAAACTTTATTTTTAATTTCGTTCACATGATTGGTCCAATTAGTTTTGAATCATAGGCCAGACCTAAAATTTTTGCCGATGGGGCAAGCTGGAGTAGTGTGCCATTCATATATAATTCTGGCTGTTGTTTTTTGTGTTTTGTCAATTTCGTAAAGACTACGAGTTGTGTTTTTGCTGTGTTTATTTTTATTCTATATTTTTGACAGTATTCACTTATTCTATTCAGTTGCGGTTGTATGTTAGTGGCTGCTATCGTGGGTGTTGCGGCACTCTTCCAGACTGCCACATTATCTGCGAACTGTGAAGAGAATCCATGATTTGGATCCATCAGTGGCATATTGTTTACATACATAATGAAGAGTATAGGGCTAACTACCCCTCCCATAGGGACACCAGCTTCTGGAGTAAAGTATTCAGAAAAAGTTCCTTCAACATTTACTCTACATTTTCTATTTTCCAAAAAGTTAGATAACCAGCGAATAATTCCTCACAGTAGTTCCATTTCATTCATTCGGAACCTTAGACCATCGTGCCATACAGTGTCGAATGCTTTCTCGATATCAAGGAAGCAAGCGACAGTACATTCTTCTTTATTGAAGCTATATATTATGGTTTCGGTTAATCTGATTAGGTGGTCTGTCGTTTGTATAAATTTCCTGAATCCATTTTGTTCTTTTGGTAATTTTGATGTTATCTCCAAGAATGTGGAGAGTCTATTACTGATTATTCTTTCAAGAATTTTGCCTACACAGCTGGTCAGGCTAATTGGTCGGTAGCTATTAGGTTTATTTGCTGGCTTTCCTTCCTTATGGAACATTAATATATTTGCCAACTTCCAAGAAAGTGGGATGTATCCTGAGGATAGAGATAGGTTAAAAAGTGAATTTAGGTGGTCAAACAATTCCGGAGTTCCCTTTTATAGAAGGATAGCTTGTATTTCATCTTCACCTGATGCTTTGCTTTTGTGTTTTTTATTGCTTCGAGTACTTCTTGAAGGTATATTTCATTTGTTAGTAACGTGCTTGTATAATCTGTGTTGGAACTTGTATTTGTATCAGTTATGTTTATTGGAAAAATTGGTTCAAATTGATGTTTATTGATTAATATGTGATTAATGACTTTATTGTAGAAATATATATCCATATCTGGATGAGTGTGAGTTTTAAAAGTATTTTGAAGTTGATCTTTGAAAGCTTCGGCTATTTCTTCAATTTTGTGTGCTATAGTATTATTATGTTCAAGTGAAGGATATTTCGTTGAGTCTGTATTTTCATTGGTGAGTCTTTTAAGATGTGACCAGGATTTTTTCGGGTCAGTTTTATCATTTAGTTTTGAGCAGTAGTTGTCCAGGATGGCCGAGCGGTCTTAGGCGCCAGACTCAAGGTATGAAAACCTTCCGTTATTATAACGGTATTGTGTATTCTGGTTTCCGAATGGAGGCGTAGGTTCGTATCCCAGTTCTGACAACATAGCTAGTAGTATATTGGTTTGGTTTTGAATTTCGCGCAAAACTACACGAGCGCTAGCTGCGCTAGCCGTCCCTAATTTTGCAGTGTAAGACTAGAGGGAAGGCAGCTAGTCATCACCACCCACCGCCAACTCTTGGGCTACTCTTTTACAAACGAACAGTGGAATTGACCGCACATGTGACGCCCACACAGCTGAAAGGGCGACCATATTTGGTGTGACTGGGATACAAACCTGTGAATTCCGAATTAGGATTCGAGTGCCTTAACCATCTGGACATCCCGGGCCTGTATGTTTTAAGAAAAATAACTTGAAGAACTTATTTTTAAATAATAATAATCTGTATATGTACGTAATATATGATCATTGAAATTAATTGTATTTCACCAAATATTAATCTACTAAAGCACAACCAAATCAAGTCATTTGGTAAATGTTAAAGGTCAGTGTTATATGATTAGGTGCGGTAATATTAGTGGACATGCGTCTCGTTAATGCAAGCTCTGTAATGTTAACGAGGCAAGACTGGAAAGTAAATATAATAAAAATTGTAAATATATTTAAATTTATAATATTATGATATTTCATCTATTTAGACCGAACATTTGTGTTTACGTGTTATAATATATAGTCATTCTACAATGCAAAAAGCATAATTTACATCTTAATTTTTATGGTGGTTATATTTGTTTTGTTTTTGATTTTCGCGCAAAGCTACTCGAGGGCTATCTGCGCTAGCCGTCCCTAATTTAGTAGTGTAAGACTAGAGGGAAGGCAGCTAGTCATCACCACCCACCATCAACTCTTGGGCTACTCTTTTACCAACGAATAGTGGGATTGACCGTCACATTATAACGCCCACACGGCTGAAAAGGCGAGCATTTTTGGTGCGATTGGGATTCGAACCCACGACCCTCGGATTACGAGTCGAACGCCTTAACACACTTGGCCATGCAGGGCCCTGGTGGTTATGAGATCGGTAAAATTGACTGACTATATAATTAGCCATGGCCAGGTGGTTAGGACGCTCGACTCCTAATCCGAGGGTTGCAGGTTCGAATCTCCGTCACACCAAACATACTCGCTCTTTCAGCTGTGGAGGCGTTATAATGTACGGTCAATCCCACTATTCGTTGGTAAAAGAGTAACCCAAGAGTTGGCGGTGGGTAGTGATGACTATCTGTCTTTCCTCTAGGTTTTACTGGTAAATTAGGGGCAGCTAGCTCTCGTGTACTTTTGCTCGAAATTAAAAAAAAAAACGTTCATGTTTTTCCGATCATAAGCTTCCTTCTCTGTTACTACTTGCACATTTTCTCAATAAATACTTCATTCACGTAATTAATAACATTAATATAGAACACTATGTATACACTTTAACCTATATTGTATGTGAAAACGTGTTGCTTTATCAGAATTGACAAAATTCTCATTGATTTTTAAACTATGAGGAAGTAAAACCCATACTCGAATCCCAAATTTCGCACAAAATGTGGTTGTGCACACACTTTACGCAATACAAAATCTGGTTCTACTCTCTAAAGATGTTTTCTTCTCGGTTTTCTCGAGTTATTGCGATATAAATAGCAAAGAAAGTTCGAAGAAACTTATTTGCTGCTATAAGTGACTAAGTTTGGTACTTGGTTGAGCATGAACATTTCTACTATCTACTTTACTATTCTACGGAAAAGGAACACAGTCGGGCCATATCTAAACTCTGCATGTTTGTGGCTGAATACTGTTGAAGAGTAAGTTATTGTGGCAGTAAGTGTTTTAGGTTAACAGGTATAGCTCTTTAATAGAGGGCATTTTCTTAGTTCAAACTTGAATATCAAAAACTGTAGCAGGCCACTCAATCCCTCGAATTCTATCGCCTTGACTCGCAGACTGGGTGTTAAACGTAACTGTTATCATTGATGAATAAATACTCATTTCTATATTTTTCAACTTGGTTCTTGTTTTCGCTAATAACTAAGCGTGATGGAACTACACCGTCAGTTCGGATGTTTCAATTATGGATTTCAAACAGAATATAGTGAAGAACAGTTTGCTTACATTACTGCTTTTTCTTAGTTTAAGTGCTACAAGCTTTTCATGTAACGAAATTTTTACATTATTCTGTTGTTGAAATAGGAATGTATGAATATGAGTTCAATAAATTATTTTAATTTGTAAAAAATAATAATTCAGTAAAGGGAGATAAATGACTTGTAATTGTTTTAAATGTAGAAACTTCCGTTGGGATCGTTTTTTTTTTTAATTTCTCTGACTTAAAGAAACTTTATAATTCATAAATTCATAAAATTGAATAAAAATCATTGTATTGTTTTAAATGTTTATTAACTGAAATTTGGTTTTCTGTATATAAATTGTATTGATCATAAGAGTAATCTCAAAACTAATTACACTATATGGCTTGTGTTGACATTTCGTGTTCTTCCGTAAGTTTTTGCTATTTTTTTCATCTTGGTTCGTTGTGAAACCCTGATACTTCTTTCTACATTAACCATTATTCAGTTATTGATAAATTAATATTCTGTTTTTTTAAGATGAGTAAAAGTGCATTGATTTGATTTATAGATTTATTTATAAGTTTTATAGAGAATAGCATGAATACCTATTTCATTCTCCAACTGTACCAGATGTTAAATGGATATATCTTTGAACCAACTGGCACACACGTGACTCATGTCATTTTCCAGGAGGAAATACTTGATTATGTTGTATAATGTTGACTGGGTCACGAGAACGTCTTCTATTATTGACCTTTGTGTTAGAGGTTTCTCAAATGTTACAATAGTTTGCAATTTGATTTCCATTGCTTATGTATGACTTGTTACTAATGTTTATGGATGTTCCTGGTGCCAAACTTTAACCCATGTCACTTTGTTTTTCAATGCTACAAAATACAAGAGATATTCTATTGTGGAAATTCTAAACTCATCATCTGAACACATCTTTATGTATGAATATTTTACATTGGAAAGATATGTCACGTGTTTGTCTTGAAAGCGATCAATCTTTGCAAGAGCCACTTAACATCAACAGGAATGGATGACAATATATTCCCAAACTATACAATTACTTTAGTTCAACACATAATTATTTATCTAACATTTATTAATTTAGATACTAGAGGATCTTAACACTGGTTAAAGCAATTAAAGAACAGGCTGTACTTCCTTCAGATGCAGAGTCCCATCACTGCATGTTTGTGAATGTATAATTAAGGTAGCTTTGCGCCTTCCCTAATTCAAAAATGTTTACCACAAGGAATTGATTGGTCAATGACAACCACTTTTACTTTATACCTTATTATTAATAATTATTTTATATCAATGTTTTATTATAATTTTTCTTTTTACCACTAGATACCCAATGTAAATAAGATTATTTTAATATTACTTCTACTATTATATTATGCTTTGGAAGCTCATCACCAGTCTTGGCATAGTCTTTTCTTTCTTCAGTAATCTCCTGAAGATTCATTTAGTTATAACACCCAATTAAGAGTGATTTAAGTAACATCTGTCCTCCCCATGTACTTTCGCATTTACACCAGTTTCAATCTTGCAACTGACTCTTCTATTCTTTCCCTCGGTATATGCTATCTCAAAAATATAATTCTGAAAATTTACAATATTAATAAAGGGCTACACGTTGATGTGCCGTTATGGCCTGGAATTAGGTTGTTGTTAGATGAACAATTAATCTCTTAAACGATTTACCAATATTATATGGTTAAAACATGTCTCAGGTTTTACGATGATGTTTAGGTAATCAGTCAGAAATGTGATACTCCCCTTTTGTTTTTTATTACTGGTCAATCAAACAAGTTTGTCATCATATGCTTTACATTCCAGTTTTTTCCATCCACTGAACATTTAAACACTAGATATTCATATCGCCAAAAAAAAAACTTTTACTGTTGTATTCACATCTTTTGCGACTAAGCTAGCAGATGCTTTGATAAGTATTTGTTTCTGCTTATATATCCATTTCATGACTTGAGCTGTGTTTATCAAGCTTTATAATGATCTTGACATCTAGACATCCTATCACCAATCTTCAATTTTTAATGAATTTACTCATACATCTTGCGGAATTTTGTTAAAGCAAATTACACATCTTTTAAAGTACTATTATTTATCATTGTGAAACAAGGATATTTTGCAGTAATGCATAATTGTGGTTCAAAAGGTGTGTCACTTTTATTAATCTTCATTGTGTTTAATGCAATACCATCTACTTGGGACTACTTCACACTCTTGATGTTTTCTAGTGGATACATCTCGTGTACATTTTCTCTTGATCTGACTGATCCATAACTTGACCGATTTATTACATTACTACTTTGTCTGTCCTCTCACTCAAGTGCTGATTTAGTGAGTGAGATAAAGTTGTAGTTGATCTATATGATTCTTGAATAACTAGAATTTTTCATATTTTGTACCAGTGCAGCTTAAACCAAACCAAACCTATAGAATTTCACAAAGTATTAACTGTTCCTGCCATTATTTTCATAACTGCAAACAGCAATCTGTGAAACTTGGTCATGACTGTTTTTGTAACTGATGCAAACAAGTAGAGTTCACATTTTATTTTATCATGACTTTTATTATAATCAAACTAATGAGACTTTTGTTATACATTTTTGAAGGCAGCCGGAAGGGTAAGATTTTTCAGTAATTTCTCTTTCAAGTGACATGGGCAGACATTGTGAATCTGCAGTTCGGAACAACACCCTAAAATGTAACAGAATTCCTTAGTGGAAGGTTTTGGTTTGAATTTGAATTTCGCGCAATGCTACTCGAGGGCTATCTGTGCTAGCCGTCCCTAATTTAGCAGTGTAAGACTAGAGGGAAGGCAGCTAGTCATCACCACCCACCGCCAACTCTTGGGCTACTCTTGTACCAACGAATAGTGGGATTGACCGTCACATTATAACGCCCCCACGGCTGGGAGGGCGAGCATGTTTGGCGCGACGCGGGCGCGAACTCGCGACCCTCGGATTACGAGTCGCACGCCTTACGCGCTTGGTCATGCCAGGCCCTGGTCCAGTGTCACATTTTTATAGGAAACTTTGTTTTTGTAATATATTGTTAGTTTCATATTTAAAGTTTTTAAATGTCTCTGTCCTTTATCTTTTACGATTTTATGCTAGTACCTACTCCCATTTCGAAGTTAATTAACTATTTCAAATTGTTATGAAAACGTTTCTGGTCAGGAAATAAGTTGATGAACGTATGAAAGTGATATACAAATGAAAAGAATTCACTTTTGTAGCAAAGCTTTAGCTTGTTCAATATAATAAAAGTTAGCAATTTAATACTGAATGAGATACCGAGTATTTTTAAGTTTAGAACGATGTGCTTTTTAATTTCTACTATTTCTGATATTGCATTTGTCACAAAATATATTAATAAATTTCGCTTTGTTTTTGTAATAATTTCTACCTACAGATGAGGGTTGAAGGTTTGTCATTTATTTTACAGCAAACCATCTAGAAATATTTTATATATTAAATTAATTCTACAAGGTGTCCAAAGACTATCTGACTCATTTTAAAAACATTATAGATATACACCTAGGTTTTATTTAACTGGACAAACAATTCATAAAGTTTTTTTCTTGTCTTCAACATGTGCACAGTTTGTTGATTATGACATCCGAAAATTCTAGAATAACACATTCCCTGATAGATGGATTGGTATAGATTGCCCAACACGATAGTCCGTACGTAAGCCCGTTCGATTTTTTCTTGTGGGAGGTTTTAAAACAGAGAATATGTTTGATAGATCAAAATCTTGACAAATCAAAAGTTACTTCCAAGGAAACTTTATGGGAGAGTATTAAAGACATATGGAGTGAAATCACAAAAAACAGTTTCATAAAATGTGTTGCAACAATGCCTGATAGAATACCTGTAGTTATTAAACCAAAAGGGGGACAAACAAAACATTGACTGTTTGTTGAACTCAAGCATTTCTACTGAGTTGCTATTGGATTAAATATAAATATCAATATTATGCTGTTTCACCTGTGATTTACCTTCCATTGTCTTTGAAGGTAGCCTGAAATCTAATTTTTTACTTTGTCCTAACACTTTTGCACAGAACAGTATTTATAACATTTTTGAAGTTATTAATTTTTAAAATGGGTCAAATAATTTATGCACGCCTTGAATTATCTTATTCACTGCTGATATGGCTTCTTTTAAACGAAGTGGAAATAAGGTTAAGTTTCTGAGGTTTTGTAAAAAACACAGTAATCAGACCTCCTATTGTAATTAGGGTTATATTTTGTTGTGCTTAAAACGCTTCTGGTGAGAAGATTAGTTGTTCAACATGAAACCGAAACATCGAAAACAAAACAAAATCGAAAACCTTTCTATAGTCAACTGTACTCGTGCATGTAGGTCACACCTTTGGTAAACACTTTCCACGATAATTATATGATGAAATGTAGGATATTCTGGTGTGAAAAATACAGTTTAACTTTTCACACAAACAGGCCCATCAGGTCAATATCATAAAAAAAACACCGATTTGGAGTTGTTAAGTACTATCCGTAGAACAGTATACCACCTTTTTCAAACTTCCATATTTTCGCGTGAACACTATGTGATATTATCACAATAATAATCATAGTTTGTCACTGATTAGTCCATGAAAGAACAGTTTGATAGGTTCATAGAAATATAAATCATTTACTTTCTACATAAACATTTTAGAAATATACAAACTACTTTCGTTTGTAAACATAAGTTAATTAAACAATTCATAAATGTGTTGTGTGCGTGGAACAATAACAGCGATATGTTGTCAAAACCTTTCCCAGGTCCAAATTCTCTTCTTATTATGAAGAAAGTTCTACTAATATTCTTTCCAATAAAGAAAGTAATGAAATTAAAAGAACCTAATCAATTGACTTGGTTATTCTACCCAAAGAAAGTGAGAGAAATATTATGTTTTAAAACATAAAAGGTTAATTTAAGTTATATATCTTTAGAACATGAAGTCTAGGCTTCATCTACTTAGAACTTTAGAGAGTAGCTTAGGCTCCGGATATTTAAACATGAAACAGTAATATAAACTTCGTATTTTCAAAACATGAAATAATAATCTAGAGCCCATCTCGCACATGAATAGGATTTTGCCAGGGTTAGTTTTTGGTTCAGGTCCCAATAATTTCACATTACAAAGTCTCTAAAATATACAGTAGTAGCAACAATGAAATAATTTTTGAAAACCTCTGTTAGTATTGATAATGAGATGTTGCCAAAACTTACAATGTTAATAGTTCTATTTTGCTATTGAAAAAAATGTATTAACGCAAATAATACTTTTGTAAAAAAAATACGTAAAGATAGAGTCTGTTTGTTTTGGAATTTGGCACAAAGCTACTCGAGGGCTATCTGTGCTAGCCGTCCCTAATTTAGCAGTGTAAGACTAGAGGGAAGGCAGCTAGTTATCACCACCCACCGCCAACTCTTGGGCTACTCTTTTACCAACGAATAGTGGGATTGACCGTCACATTATAACGCCCCCACGGCTGGGAGGGCGAGCATGTTTGATGCGACGCGGGCGCGAACCCGCGACCCTCGGATTACGAGTCGCACGCCTTACGCGCTTGGCCATGCCAGGCCACAGGTAGAGTCAGAGAGCATATTTTTCCACTCCATCAGAATTTGTGTTTAACTAAGATTGTTAACTTTATAATCACGTGACAACGACGTATTTCAGGTAAATTCTTTTTCTTCATTATATAAATTGGTTATATCTATAGACCACTAGATTCAACGAGTTATATTTGCTCACCTCATGTTCCTAATTTGTTGAATCCGTTTCTAGACGTCATTTGTCACAAAACCAAATCCACAATTTAGGGCCGTGGATGCGTTATAAGAGTGACGATCGAATCCTTCTGTTTAGTCAAAAAAGTAAAATCTCAAAGAAGTTTATTATGAGAAGCTGAGAACGAGCTAAGAATAAAGGTAAAATATAGATACCTGAAAGACGATAAAAACGAAAACTTCACTCTGATATCGGAGGCCAGGTGGGTAAGGTGCTCAACTCGTAATTTGAGGGTTGCGGATTCGAATCCCCCGTCGCATTAAACATGCTCGCCATTTTAAATCTAGAGACATTATACTGTTAGGGTCAATCCCAATATTCGTTGGTAGAAGAGTAGCCCAAGAGTTGGCAGTGGGTGGTTATGACTAGCTGCCTTCCCTCTAGTCTTACACTGCTAAATTAGGGACGGCTAGTGCAGATAATCCTCGTTTTAAGAGTTAGCTTTCTTAAAGTTTTTCTATATGACACTTTTTCAACTTCTGCATCCCAGGTTTCTTTTCTTGAAACCTCATCATTGGATCAGCGGTAAATGTAAAAGCTTATAATGTTAAAAGTTAGGTTTAGATACTAATTATAAACACGGAACAGATAGCCCATTACATTGGTTTGCCCTTAAAAAGAAATAAAGAAGTCTTTTCTTAGAAATAAATATATAAAGTTCATACATTTTTTCAATTTTAATACAAATTTTGCAGTTTGTAATACAGCATAATTTATTTTTTCATGTAAATACCGTTATATTTCAGAATGTAACATAGTTAAATGTGTTATGCTAAACTTCGGTGTTATTATCATTTCGTTATGCAAATAATATAAACATTTGTTCTAAGTAATTCATTTCGCAATCCAAAAAAGTACAGAACAGTTTATAGTTTAGAATCTCGGAGAAGCTTTAATGATAATATCCAGATTAATTGACAAATTCTTTGGGAGAAACAAATCTACGGATCATCTTTACTATTTGTGGAATGAGTGTAAATATGGATAAAGCAGATGCCCCTAACCAAAGTCCAACTAATCCGCCAATGTTACTAACGGTACCATCAACCTAAAAAAGAGAGAGAAAAAAAACAATCAAAATTAAGCCGAAATAAAGACAGAGTTCTCAAGGAAGTGTTAATAGTACATTACGTAGAAGTGCTTAATGTCAACAATATTTAATAGGCACTCTTAGCCCCCTTCCCCATTCTTTTGGAGCATAAAATGGAAGGAAGACAAAAGGGTACCGTTCAGTGGAGGTACACTACGGACGAAGGGGAACACCCCGTTTTCTGAGCACCATGTAAGGTCGCGTGTCCTGTGGCTTTATAATGTTAGCTAGGTGTGATTGTCACCAGGGTGTGTAGTACTGCAGATTGGATTGCCAACGCTAAACCAAATATTTCACATTTACAAACTACAACAACATATTAAAAATTAGTTATATTCATATCACAACCAAGGGCAAAGGTGATCTACACGACTAGTGTAATAAGGCAGGTGAACGATGAATATATGGCCTTCTCTCTCCTCACTCATGAGTAGTGTGTAATTGTCACTAAGTTATTGAGCGTCCTTAATATAAGGCCCGACGTGGCCAGGTGGTTAAGGCACTCGACTCGTAATCTGAAGATCGCGGGTTCGAATCCCTGTCGGCACCAAATATGCTCGCCCTTTCAGCCGTGGGAGCGTTATAATGTGACGATCAATCCCACTATTTGTTGGTAAAAGAGTAGCCCAAGAGTTGGCGGTGGGTGGTGATGACTAGCTGCTTTTCCTCTAGTCTACACTACAAAATTAGGGTTGGCTAGCACAGATAGCCCTAGTATAGCTTTGCACGAAATTCAAACCAAACTTTAATATTAAGTTAATGCTTAACAGTGAATGACAAAATTAAGATTATCATTGACTATTTTTTGTATATTCCTAGTACGAAATGAACTAAATGCATATTATAAACGAGCTTGATAATGAAAAACACAAATGGAAGTCGCAATTTTTAGAACTCATTGCATTTTTAGGCTAATTATATTTCATTGTACTAAATGCTAGAATGGAAAATCTCATACGTAATTGATATAATAATAAACTGGCTGCTTAGTACATTTAGTGTCGTTTTAAGATATGGAATAGAAGTATTTGGCTGGTTTAACGTTTATCAGTATCATCTTCATTAATTAAAGTATCAAACAGTGTGAAAAAGTACGCCTAATGTTGTGTCTTCGGTAACTTTGCTGATGTAGATGTTTTTTTTATTTTTCTCCATCTGTAAAAGTCACCACAAGTGGATAGCTAACATTTCAAACAAGTGGTTGAAAAATCATAATCCGCTGTCTAAAACTTAAATACAATGATACGAGTCTTACTTAGAGTGTATGATTTAACATACATGCACGATCTTCAACTCAGGTGATATCTAATTAAAGCACTTTGAGCTGTGATGAAAGATTAAAAACACTGCCTTTGATACAAAAAAGTAGAAGACGAAACTGGAGGCAACTTGAATTTAATGTTTTAAATAAAATAGTTAAAAATGCGGATAATTACTTTGGGGTCCATTTGAATAGATGCGTTGTAATATTAAAAGTAGGCGAGATAAATATTTAAAATAACTGAATTTGGAGGTTAAGATTAACAGTAAATGAAGATTCATCAACTTACGACATTATCATACTGATGTTGTTAAAATAAGAGTGATATATATAGAGTGAAATGAACAAATTAATCTGAAAAAAGGCATCTTGTATGTCAAATCAAACACAAAAATATCTGTACTGAGTTTGATAACTGATCCAGTCAACAACCAGTGAAAGTAAATGCTTTCCAACTATAAAAATGTGTACAGTATGCATTTTGACATCTATATGAAGTAGTTTCACAGTGAAAAATTAACAGTAATGATTTCTGTAAATTCTTAATTACTTCATTGTTATTTAATTTGTAAAACTCAAAACTCCTCTCCTATACGAGAAGAAGATAATACATATTTAGTTTCAGTCTAATATCCGTTCATGGAAATATTACGTGGGAATATATTTGTAGGGTGAAAGAATGAGTAAATCGATTTTGCTAAATATTAAGGTTAAAGTTCAATGAGACAAATCCCTTTGTCACTAGTTAGTTTGAATTTATTTTTTTTATTTCAGTGAACATAAAATACTTTTGTCATAAAACATGTTTATACTGATACATTAGATGCAGTAGAGAGATACAACATTCAACATTATGTTGTAACCTGTTTGTAACCTAAGTTAAAATCGTGTGATGTTACAAACAAGTCCAAAATATTTTGTCGTACAATTTTAACATAATCCATGTATTTAAAGTGAATAAATATTTCATGTAAACAAATAATAATTTCGCAAAATAGCTATCTTAGTAATATTGCTATAACACACATGCTTGAAGTTTAAAATTGTATTGTTGATTGCTAAACTGTATTGTGTCACGTGGGTTTATAACTACATATTGAATAAATGTAAAAAAAATTATATAGCTGTCTGTAACATGGACGAAACATAGAAACATACAAAGGGTGTATGAAGGTCGTTATAGCGAAAGTAAAGAGGATATTAACAACTCAACTAAACAAGATAGTATTATATAACTATGTGGGTGAAAAGAAACTTTTGTATTATAGGTATGAGGACTGACACTTCTATATACACTGTTGGCCAAAATCTTAAGGCCAATGAACATAAAGAAAAATTACGCATTTTGCGTTGTTAGACTCAACCACTTATTTGAGTAGCACTTCGAAAGATGAAAATAAGAAAAGGGAAAATAAAAATAAAAGTTTTTAGCATTTAATAAGGAAAATGTGAATACTATGAAATTAGCCTAAATACCAGCTGGTCAAAAGTTTAAAACCATACCAAAAAGTAGTCCTAAACAGGGTAAGAAATGCCCAACAAGAGGTCTCATTAGTGTGTTGCACGGCCGTCATTGCGAATAACTGCAATCATTCGATTTGGCATGGTCGATATAAGCGTTTGCAGAAGACTGACTGGAATGTTATTCCAAGTGGTGAAGATGGCTTCACAAAAATCATGCATTGTTTGGAACTGACGTCCATTTCTATAGACTTCCCTTGCCATCCACCCCCAAACATTTTCAATGGGGTTCAGTTCGGGCGAACATGCTGGATGGCCCAAAAGAATCACGTTATTCGCCATGAAAAAGTAATTTGTTCTGTGGGCATTGTGGATTGCAGCGTTGTCCTGCTGAAAGTGCCAATCATTTCCACACAAGCGAGGGCCTTCAGTCAATAAAGATGCTCTATCCAACATGCCAACGTAGCCAGCCGCTGTTTGATGCCCCTGTATAACCTGAAGCTCCATTGTTCCATGGAAGGAGAAAGCACCCCAGATCATGATGGAACCTCCTCCACTGTGTCGTGTAGAAAATGTCTCCGGTGAGATATCCTTAACGTGCTTGTAACGCTGGAAGCCATTTGGACCATCCAGGTTAAATTTTTCTTATCAAAGAACAAAACCTTCGTCCACTTTTCTACGTCCCATGTTTGGTGCTTCTCAGCAAATTTTATCCGAGCTGTTTCGTGGTGTGGAAGGAGGCGTGACCTTTGAAGACGTTTACGGTTTTTAAAGCCTTTCTCTCGTAGATGCCGTCTTATTGTTCTTGAGCTACACTCTGCATCCGTGAGGGCCTTAATCTGGTTCGACGATCGGCTGATGTCTTGCCAGACAACTCGTCGAATCCTCTTGCTCATAGCCGGCGAAATTTTCTTGGGCTGACCACTTGAAATTCTCGTTCCGTATTCCTCAGGGTCTTTTAAGAAATTTGCAACAGCAGTTTTACTACGCTCAATCTTACCAGCGATGGCACGTTCAGAGAGACCTTGCTTTTGCAGTTCGACAATTCTGCCACGTTCAAATTCTGTCAACTTTTTAGCTTTTGTCATGTTTTACCCAATGTAACACAGGAGATATCAGTGGGAGACGTTGACAACGCTAATGCTTGAACACAAATAACTAAATTTCGTTACGTGTTTACCGATTAACGCTTCGTTTCAGTATGGTCTTAAACTTTTAACCAGCTGGTATTTAGGCTAATTTCATAGTGTTCACATTTTCTCTATTAAATGCTAAAAACTTTTTTTTATTTTCCCTTTTCTTATTTTCATCTTTCGAAGCTCTTCTTAAATAAGTAGTTGAGTCTAACAACGCAAAATGCATATTTTTTCTTTACGTTCATTGGCCTAAAGATTTTGGCCAGCAATGTATGTGAAATAATAGTAAAATATATTTTTTTGTTCTACATACAATAACAATAATCATGTTTTAGATTATACGAAACGCTTCTCCAAACATTGGTAATTGTGTTTACATAAAAATTACGTATGTATAAAAATGCCAATTTTATGTTTTAAGTTGATCGAGAGTACATTGTTGGACAAGCTTGTTGCCAAGAGATAAGAGTTAACTTTGGTCAGAGATTCACGTGGCAATAGTATATTTCAGTTATTGAGACAATATCTGTCTCAGAATACGACATTGATTCACGGAATATATTGTGAGTAACGGTGACATGTTAACCATTGTCATATTCACTGGCTAATTTTGATACCACAGTACTTCTTACACAATATTAGTGTATGTGATGTATAACAATTAAATGGTGGTGCTACCACAGAGTGTAGTGATGAGACTAGTGGGGTAGTGAGCGCAGTGTAGTTTAGTGTAGTGCTTCTACATTCTTGCTTTCAGCTGCCTCCACTGGCTAGCCTATAGGTGGAAAGGGGATCAGAGTGTGGAAGTCTCTCTTTGTCAGTACAGATCCTCTTCTGCACCAGGACTCTTGCAGTGCCTCTCCGTGGCAACACACGGTAATTGGGCACCTCACGGCCCCAGGCTAAACTGCAAGGGATCTCGGAGTTTCTTGATCCCTCGAAGTGCGATGTGCATGGCCCATCGGTGTGTGGACACACCCTGACATCCACTATTCAAGACCCAACTATGGGTTAAATAGTTCTGCTGCCTTGCGAATTAAGATTTTTATCTAAAGGCTAGGGGGGACTGGCCCTGATAGAAAGGAGAAGGAGTGAATGTCCTTCAGATGGATGAGAAACCTTTTAGAGGACCAATGGCTTAACTTGAGTCTTGGAGAGGACACTACAGCTGATGATGCTGCTACCAGCAGATACGACACGGTAGATGACAGTTAAGGGTGTCCATATCGGCGTAATGATACCTACCAGGGGCAATCTACGACAGGGAGGGTGGTATTTAAGCCCATTTGTCAGTCGCCGCCCGCCTAACCCACGCAGCCCCTGTCGCTGTCTACCTGCCTTATTGGACGTATGGGGCTTAGGGGCAGAGCACCAACAACTGAACAGCAACCTGTCGCCTACAGATACAATAAACTTGACAGTTAGCGCCCCTGCAGGTGCTGACTTGCGCTACGGTATGCGTGAGCCTGGACAGATGACTTAAATGATCAACAGGAGAAGAGTGGATTGGAGTAAGAGGAGAGAAAGAGGTCCTAGGAAGGATAGACCTGGGAAAAGAGCTGGAAGGAGACGACTCATTGGAAAGTGTGAAAGATTGAGAAGGAAACATCTTATGGTTGAATACTGCAACATCAGGGGAATAAGAGGAAGCAAACTTATCTTGGAGAAGGTAATTGGGGCATTCGGCCTGATACTTCTGCAGGAGACCAAGCTTAAGAACAATGCTGAATTCGATCTGGAAGGATGGACTTTGGATAGACTGTTAGGCAATAGTGGACTAGCCATTGCCAGCAGGATAGATAGCACTATAAGAGTAGACCAAGCATACAACACCCCCAAAAGAAAGATCCAGTTAGTGAGAGTGTCCGACCCCAGACTACCCAGTCCACTCACCATTGCCAAACTTTATATGGCCTGTGACAGTGCACGCAGTGCTAAAGAATGGGAATTCCTTCAGAACCTGAGCTTCAGTTATAGCCCATTTCTTATTGTAAGGGGCTTCAATTCACGCCACACCAGCTGGAATTCCACGAGCTGCAAAGGAATAGCCTTGGACTGTTTCAAGCCCTTGCTGAGTTAAATATTTGTATCTTAACACTTGAGAACCTACAAGGCTTGCAGAAAAATACGGGAACCCTGACACAGTGATTGACCTGGCTCTGATAAATGAAGATGCCAGGAATTTGGCCGTTTGGAAAAGGAGCTACCGAGTCGAGAATGACCACTTCCTATGTGAGGTACTCTTCTTTTACCAGCTTCATCATATCACTCCTTCAAGGAAGAAGGCTTTGTAAGGTCAGAGGGATAAAACTGGGGTTTGGGCTACTATCAAGAACAGGATCAGGAATGAGAAACCTCCAAGCAACGTAATCACAGAAAGGAAAGAGAGTTTGAGCGGTGGAGGGGTACTGCTAACTTAGAAATCTTCACCAAGCTAAGGATTGAGTGTAACCATGCTACCTCAAGGTTCGAGAGAACTGCAGCTAGAACCATTAGAGCACAATGGGATAAATTATGTGGTAAGTTTAACCTCAACACCAGGGAGTATTGGAAGTTCCATAACAAGCTGAAAGCTCGGAGGTCTTCTGGAAGAACCACTTTGTACAGCGACTCTGGACAAATACTACTCAATGATGAGGACCAAGGAAAAGCCTTTCTTCCTAGATTCATCAATCAATGTAGTCACAATGACCAGAATCATAGGGCAGTGGTCAGGAACCAAATTGAAGAGATGGTTAAGATGAGTGAGTCCATGCAGTGCTTCAACACGGAAAGTGTGATGGATGCCATCTGGACCAACAAGGAAGGAGCACTCGGACCAGATGGCATCGCTGTCAAGAATGTTAAAGACCTGCCAAAAGAGGTGATTCAGAGCTTATCAAAGGCTTATGAACATAGCTGGAAATCAGGAGTCATCCCAAAGGTCTGGACAGATGCTTTCAAAACCAGAAAAATATAACAAAAGCTTCGAGGGATGTTATATCATTATGGTACAGAACTTTATTGAAAAATTCTCTGAGAGTGTTGTTGCTTGCAACATCACCAAACAGGTTAAGCACCTGCTTTTTGATGATCTTGGAGGATACAGACCTCAACGTGAACCTTGGATCAATGCTGCCAGCTTCACAGCAGAAACGTGGTCTGATTTTGAATGGAAGGAAAACACTCTAGCTGCCCTTGATCTTGAAGATGCCTGCAATAGGGTGTGACTTCCTCTCCTCACTGACAAGATGTTGGACTTGGGAATCCCAACTTTGTGTATCACATGGGTTATGTCAGACCTCAGCCAGTGCCGTGTAATCATGAATCATAGTGAATGTAGATCAGGCTGGTCAACCATAAGCACTGGCCTCACACAGGGTTCATTTCTTTCACCTGTCCTTTTTAACATTTACACCCTTGATCTAGCAAGGCTGGACAGACCTGAAATCAGAATCAAAACCTTTGTTGATGACATTTTGGTTCATACCAGTGGGACATTTACAGAAATTATCACAAGTAGGATTCAACCCAGGCTGGAACACATAAGAGACTGGTGTAAACATAATGGCATGCTTATTAACTCAGTGAAGGCCAAAGCACTGTTCCTTACTCTCAACAACCGTGCTGACACATCAGATATTCCAAGTTAAACCTTTGGATGGCAGAAATTACACAGAAAGGCTCATTGTGCTATCTGTAGCATTGTGTTTGGCAGGAAACTAAACTTCTCCAAGCATGTGGATGAGCTCATTGTTAGGGCCATGAAAGGAATGAATGTCCTTCGTGCTGTAGCAGGTAGATATGCTGAGGAATGTCACGTGAACATGCTGTACAGAAGCCTTGTGCTTTCAGTGGTTGATTGTGCACTGCCCCTAGCAACACCAGAACGAGAACCAACTGGAAGGCTGGAAAGGCTGCAGAACACATGTCTCAGGATCATCACAGGTTGCACCAACTCAACTCCGGTGCAGTACTCCATCATCTCACTGGATTCCCAAGTATCAAGGAGAGGCGAACATCACAAAGAGCCGTACTGTTTGCCAAGGCTTGGCGAAATCCAGGGTATGGACTTCACATCCTTACAAGGTATTACTCTTTCACTGCAGAACCATCCAACCAACAAAGACGTTCTCTACGCCACACAAGACTTGAAATAGCACCTAGGTCTCATCTAAAGAGGAAGTCGTGGCTTGAAGTAGCTGCACTTGCCTGTAAGAAGATCTGCTATTCATATTTCTTTTCCAACCAACCTTCATGGCTTTGGTCTGCAGAAGAAGAATGGCCGTAACAACCTCAGTGACTGTCAAGTTCAAAAGAGATTATAGAGAGTGGCCTCAAGGTGCAACAGAAGTGGCATGCCAGGAACTTAGCAAGAAGGGAAATCTCATCATTGCAACAGACTTCTCGTTCACACCAGAGATCATGAGAGCTGGTTGGGGACTTGCTGCGTTTCTGGATGGCACACCCATAACTGAGTAGTCTGGAGAATGCACCCTGTACACAAGTAGCACCAGGATTGAACTAATCTGTCAAGCAAGCTCTTGGATGGCTTGTCCGAGAATCCCCTGATGCCACCACAGTTATGTTTGCCACCTACTCCATGTCAGTGTTGCAAAGAATCCAGAGCGATGGGTGGAGAGAGGATGCACCTTATCTCCATGATAAATCTCTCACCTTTGTGTATGTCCCAGGCCACGCTGGTGTCAAGTACAATGAGGAGGCTAACCAACTTCAGAAATAGCAGAACCAACAGACCAGATGTCACTTTTTCCTCAAGATATAACACTCTTGTGCCAGCGATCAGCATGCCAGAGTATCTGAGAGTCTCTCATGCACCCAGAAGAGAGAGAGAGAATTTTCAGCCTCATGACCCATTTTGGCATCTCTCATGACAGCCACAACAAAGGCCCGGACAGATGTCACAGGAATCAGTGATCACTGGCAATATCAGCAAAAGTACACTTGAGATTCTGTTGACCGGATGGGTCAAGGCAGAGAGGATTTGTGACCCGCTGGACACACTCTCCAGGATGCCTACCGACCAACCCAAATAATTGATGTATCCGCCTTTATTACCTCTGTCATCATTGGTGGCGGAGATTAATGCTTTAACCCTATACGTTGTATATGTTTGTCAGCAAGATTTCTTGGAAACGGCTGAATGAATTTAGACGAAGGATAACATAAATTTGGGAAATGACCCAACTTAGAAGTTGTTAGTTTTGAAGGTCAATATCACTAATGTAAAAAAAACAAACAAAAGAATCATCTGTTAATATGGAGACCAATTTTTTACACTATTTTTGTTCTATAACTCTGTCAAAAATAATTGGATATTGAAGAAGCTTGATAAACATATGTAGAATACTATTTATCATTGTCCTGCTCAAAATGATCCGTATTCGCTGATAACGACGGGCACATTGTCGTAATTTTTGAGAGCCGATTAAAATCAGTGCTGCATGGCAAAGGTATGCCCTCTTAGTGCCCTTTTAGTTCGTAAATATTTTTTACGAGTTGGATTGTTCAATCAGACGTTACCTTTTTGAAATTAGTAAGTAATAAGTGATGTATACTTTCCATCAATTATTTGTTTTATATGCTAAGAACAAATATTTTTGAAAAAGTATTACATTAGTCACTGCGATTTTTCTATGGAAGGTAGTACCTTCATAATATCGTTATACACGAAATGGTGTTACACACTTAGATTTACGTGTTAAGAAAAATGTTACACTTAGGCAATTTTTTATTAGAATAATGTATATAGTTTAAAACCTAGAATGGTAAATGTTACGTCACTTAACAATGAAAGTAGCTGTATAGACATGTTTACAAATTAAAAAATACACATTCAAACAGCCGTTTCATTTGGAAATATTGTATTGTCCTTGGTTAGTGTGATACATAGGAGAAATATCTAGAGTTTGGAATGCACTAAATTATATGAAAAACCATCCTTTTCAGAATTTTGTAATAAATTGTAAGATAAACTGTTGCGTGGCTATATGTAAATATAAACTATGAAGTCAAAAGGTATTGTATTACTGTTACTTAGTGTGATGCATACGATATATGCTTAGAGTTTGAATGTTTTATGTTTAGAAGATTGTAAGTTAAACTATGAATTGTTTTATATATTTAGTCAAACTGTAATACGTAAGGTACTGATTTTATTAATAGTATTGTTTATTAATCAATAAAAGGGTTTATCCAGGAAAATTATATCGTGGAACCTTTGGTTACAACTATAATGCAGAACTGATATCGTGGGATAAATGTTTGCAATCGAGGTCAAACAAAGTCTAATATGACCTATTTACAGAATTAATAAATCTTAACATTGTTCGATTCCAGCATTTGGGTCAAACTATGGAGGTACTCTATACGATCTCTGGTAGTAGTTCACACAGGTATCCATCCCCCTGAGAGGCCCGGCATGGCCAAGCGCGTTAAGGCGTGCGACTCGTAATCCGAGGGTCACGGGTTCGCATCCCCGTCGCGCCAAACATGCTCGCCTTTTCAGCCGTGGGGGCGTTATAATGTTACGGTCAATCCCACTATTCGTTGGTAAAAGAGTAGCCCAAGAGTTGGCGGTAGGTGGTGATGACTAGCTGCCTTCCCTCTAGTCTTACACTGCAAAATTAGGGACGGCTAGCACAGATAGCCCTCGAGTAGCTTTGTGCGAAATTAAAAAAACAAAGAAACAAACAAAATCCATTTCCCTGGGAGCACTAAAAGGAACTGTTCGCCTCCTTGCGCCAATCTGATTAAAAATCTTATGATATCATAGGTAACGTAACTTCAAGTCGCAAAGAATACACCACTTTTCTCCCCTTAATGCCTTCAGGTGCAGCATCCTTTAAATGCACAAGTGGGCTAATACTGCTTCTACCAGTTTTCAAAAGCACCATTATTGAACCCCATGGATTAATATAGTGGTCAGCACCCTGATCTAGTGCGCATGTCGTTTTTCAGTGTTACAGTGTTTCCCCGTACATTTAATGGGTTCGTCAGCTAATACATACATATATATATGTGTGTGTATAATTCAAATATGGAAAACAAAATATTACGATTAAAAATATTCAGTGCTGTACGACTAGTTACGAAGCAGCTCTTTTATCATGTTTTTCGAAAAGGAAGTAGTACCATCGACTTAAAAAAGTAGAATGTTTTGGTGATTACTAGATATCCAAAGTTATTAAGGTTCTCTGAAGATGTATTTGCTACACGTAACTTTAACAGAACTTGATCTCCTCAGACTGAGGTTTTGAGTGACTTAGTGGTGTTAAGTCGGTATGATTTGGTTTCATATACTGCCATCAACGAAGACTGAAAAATAAATTAAAATAATGTTTGTCTCATACCGAACTACTTCCTTTTATAATAAAACTGAAGAATACAGAAACTGTGAAAAATTAAACCTTAAAATACAGCCTAGTAACAATTAATAGTTTGTATAAAGACTCTATTATCCAATTTGGAAACAACACTACTGAGGTGATTTTTCAAGGAATTGAAATTTAACCTCACTTTCTAAAGATTAAAGAGGTGTTAGTTTAAAACTTTTTTATTCCACGTGAACAAAATGACAAGTTTTTAATGTATTTTATCTTAAACTATAAAACAAACGACTTCTACAAACTATTCTGTGCAAAAACAGAAAGTAAAGAAAGGTGAACACTAACTTTCTATTACTAATTAATGTATATATTTTTATCAACAATTTATAAATTTGTCAGGAATATTTGGAGTATGATAATTAAACCATGGAATGTGATATATCCTTATTTCGTGATCCTACTGACTGCGTATTCATTAAATTTAGGATTTTGTTCTATACATTTTACTTATTAGACATAAATCATTACTGATGGATTTTGTATATTAAATCAAGATTTCACATTAAACACACGATATCGTTAAACATTTTAAGAATGTGTTGTAAATGATACGTACGTCATTTTTAGGAATGCTGTTCAACTCAATGGAGTCCGTATTCCGATAGTACACACATAGTTTGATGTGGTTTTCAACATCAGTACTAAAAGGAATCATAATCACAGTATAAAATAAACCAACGGAACACTTTACATCAATATTATACATATAAAGTTTGTTTCAGATATTCAAAACGTGAAACATTGTTATTAACATAAAATATCTTTATTACTCTTCTTAGTCAATACGTAGTATATACATATGTAAAACTGGCTTTAAAAACACTCAGAAAAGTATTTACAAAGAAAGTTATAACGCCTGTTACGGTAGCATGTTTTGGCCTTTACATAAAATATTGTATACAAAATGTATTGAACATGACAATAACCCATGTACTTTGAAACTTCCATGGGCGACATAATTGTATTGTGAGATGCATATTTATATATGAAATAAGAAACTAAATTTTGTAGTTTTTAAATTCATTACTTGAAAACGAAGGAGTGTTTTAGATTCACGACTGAAACAAAACACATCAAAAACATTGCGACGTAATTCGCGATTAAACCGGACTAAACTTGATATTATAGTCCGTCCTCTACTATGTCACGTGACGTTGATAAAGTATATTTTATTATTTTCTAATTTCTTGGCCGCAAGATTTCCCAAAATCACCTGCACTAAACATATAAAAATAAATACGAACATCTTCAAAAATTGTCACTCAAAGCAGAATAAAAACTTACCGTGAACCCCTATGACGATGCTGAAAAGAAAAACAACAATAACTGGAGTTGATATCATGATTGAAAAGAAATGAATATTTTTCGAATAAACACTTGTTTCTGCATCATTTGAACGAGAATTAAATAGGTTAAAACTTTTCTAGACCTTTTAGTTGAATGTGTGTTAAGCACACCTCAGGCTATACATTAGAAAATCATATTGAGTTTAAGTGGAAATTAAATATTGGAGAATTAATACAAATTGAGAGAAACAAATATATTATTTTGAATATATATTATGGTCCAAGTGTAGGTGAAAAGAAAACTGAAAACATGTTTTTCAAGTTTTCGAGGATGATTTGTGTAATTAATTTGTGTTCAAGGAATCAAGTTGTGGAACAATTCAACGTTTTGTGTTTCTTTTAAATTATGTTCTGTGCAAAGTAGCTGTTTAATTTATTTACTCCAGGAAAATGATACAAATTACATTTGATTAATAGTACTATAATTGAATAAAACAAAAGTATGAAACCATTTCACATATGAAAAGTAATTTATAAGAAAAACAGTTTAAGATATATGATCTACGATATATTTTTACACATTACGAATCTGTATAAGAAATATGTTTATGTACAAGAATGCACAAATTACACAGTTCCTTAGAGAATTTCTCTAGTAATTTGCCATTTTTCTCTCCTGAATAATTGTTTAATGATGCTTAAAAATCCTCCAGGTCGCTCAACAGTTAGTCTAATGGCTCATGATACTACAATTTGGATTTTGAAATTCATAGTGGGCAGAAAACAAATAGTCCATTATGTTAATAACAAAAACAAACAAACTTTAAAATACGATTTATTTTAAGCACAGATTTACAGCTAAGACATCAGATTTCTTGGGAAGAAAGCTATACATGTCGTGTAACGTGGTAGTAGAAATGATTTAAAGCTGAGATCAACATTTTTTGTGTTGATTAACATGCCATGTAATAAACACTAAGAAGAAAAGCTCTTCGTAATATGTAAAACTATCACGGCAACTCCTAGTGCTAACTGTGGACATCTTTTCGATAAAGAGTCTTAGCGTAAACATGATGAATTTATCTTTTCTGCTCAAAAATATAAATATTTGAATTCACATGTATCTTTGAATCGATATTATAAGAAGACACTTTATGTTTTAGTTGCTATTCTAAGAGTTTATTTTTGATTTTTACCCATTTTATGACATCTATTTTAATGAACTGTTAGATGCTCCTCACACATTAACGATTTTATTAAACCTTATTAACTTTAAAAAAAACCTTAGTGAAGATGTAGTAGTGACCTTAGATCAATGAACACAATGGCATAATAATGCTTTTTATTCATTTGTGTATGTATAATATGATATTCTAAAAGCATCTAATGAGTTTAGAGGGAAGAAGTAGAGCCAGATTTGGAAGTTTAACTTTTAACGCAATTCCGTCAATATCAAAGATATTTCCGTACCTAAATCCATGTTCGTTTCGATTTTTTTTTGTTCTCATACATGTACAAGGAATTGTGTAACACCGTCTATTTTCCAATGTGAATAAACCACAGTATAGTACAACATAAAGAAAGGTTTATCATAATTACTAGGAATATGTAAGTTCTTACATTCGATCTCTGCATTTGATTGATGACAAGATTTACTTGTAAACATAATGATCTAGTTTGGTAACTTACTGTTTTTATAGGTTCCATTTTACGTTTCCATTTAACAGCATGAAGACACTTAAGAGTGAAATTGACAAAGGACTGTAAATATCACCCTAATAGTTGTTACTGCAATATAAGCATTTATTTTTTAAAAAAAGAAGCAGATAAAATACAATTATTTGCAAGAACTTGTTCTAGAAAAGAGGACAAGGTTCAGGAGATAAAGAACACCACTTTGTTTGCTTGAAACAATTACAGTTTTGTTACGAGTAGGTAACTAATTAGAGGCTAATATTAATCTACACTGTACGTTTTTTGTTAGACTCTCATATTTGCACCGTTAACGCACACCTGAACTAGGCAATCTTCTAAAACTATTTCACTTTTCATAAACTCTTCTAAAATGAAATCTGATAGAATATAGAGTTTGTGGTCTCCGATTATTAATGAAACAAATATAAATTTTCTTTAACATTGACCGCTATATCCTGGACAGTCACCCTTCTTTAAACCATCGATAACATTTTCAGATGACTTACGTCAAGTGTAATTATATAATAGTACCTACTTTATAGAATAACTGTGTTAAGAATTCTTGTGAGTTCATTTACATTAGTTTATCTTGAACTAAAGAGTTTATACGTTAACAACCTGCTTTTACGAACATATCAATGTGTTTACCTTTAAGAGATCAAACTTTATCATTGATTCAACTTTTCCGTTTCCTACTCAATTTAGCCTCTTAACGTTCCAAGGAAAGGTTGATTCTATATCAATTAAAATTTGAGTTGTACTCTGCTTTAGAATCAGCTTTCAAACGGAATTCTAAGTATTTTTTATCTCATAAGGTTTTCTTTACATAAGCTGTTTTTCTAGTAACGTTATATTTTTGAATATGTTATCAGGAACAAAAACCTATTCATTAATCAGTTGTTTTTTTTCTTTTGCCAATCAATAATAGAAAAGGATAGCATTACGTCTAGTTTTAAAGAAAACACCCATCATGGACGTGGCTCGTTTTTAACCTATTTCATTTTCCAAAAATAGTTACCCTCTGAAAATCATCTTCCAGATTGGTTTTCATTATTTAAAATAATAATACATTTAACTCGTATAGGTCCATGTTTTATTAACGTAGCTCTTGTTTGGTTATGTATATTTTATGGTCAAGAATCATATCTGGACTAATAGGTTCCAATCACTTTGCTAGTGATTACTTTTTTTTAAACACAGAAAATCTTTTACAGATAAGTTAATGTCACTTGTTCGTTTCTAGTAGTCACTTTTTATTTAATTTATTGTAAGATATTACTTCTGCTGATGGAATGAAAAAATATCAAGTGATCATTTTCTTGTTTTAGGTCTTTCCCTATTTTTTATTTGTATTTTTTGCCATATCAGACTCACATCTTCTTAGCCCTTCACCCATTTTTCTTGTAGTTATTAATTTATGAATTATTGATTAATTTAATATTTGTTTTATTCTTCCTTGCTACCATATTTCTCGATATGAGTTATTCTCTCGGTTAGTTTAGTTTTTAAACTATTAGTCTTTGTAACTTAGTAACTTCTGAAACACTTGCAACTGCTCTCACACGTTTTATTTAAAACAGTTCCCCTACCATGGAACGATTGTACGTGTTCTTTCAAGATGCTTCTCGAAGTAATTCACGATGACGAGAAACCCACTCGAAGTAAAAATGTATCTCAGGACGACTGGTATGGGTATTAACACTTTTACTTTCAGATTAACTTGAAAATGCCCTAAGAAGGTCGAAACGTTGTCCTCTGCTTTATTAGTAAAAATGATAACATCCATACCAGCCGTCCTGAGATACAATTCTCCAAGTGATGCCACTTGACTGAGATGTGATGCAATTGATTGGAACCTGCAACAACACTGTATAAAATGGTATTATAGGTATTTTATAGTGTTGCGCTGTCTGCCTGGATATGCAAAACACGTTGAAAAATAACTCAAATAGCTATTGCGTTCCTTATACACGAGTTCTGCAGGTTTTCAAGTTAATACTTTTTCTTTAAAATGTTCTTTTGCAAATGATTAAATCTAACTTGAGTTGTTTTGTTGTACTATATTATTGCAATAAATGAAACATAAAAATGGTATATTTTTATGTTAAATATACCTTATCATTTAGCTCCCCGCTTATTCAGCGGTAAGTCTACGGATTTACAATGCTAAAATCAGGGGTACAATTCCCCTCGGTAGGCACAGCAGATACCCCGATGTGGCTTTGCTATAAAACAAAACACACACATACCTTATCATTTAACTGAAATATAATTACATAATATATTTGAAGTAGTTTTTGTACCAATAATGTCTTGAAGATGTAAAAAGTGTCCCCTTCCAGGATGCTCGCAAGATTGCAGGGACGCTGATGACAGTCCTGATTTTACACTCTACACATATGCATAAATATGGATTTTTAAATAATGCTCATATAAAAAAAAGAAAATAATAATATATTTAAGTACTAAGAGCATAAAATCTACATATAACGATGTAGGTTAATGTCGCATATTATTTTCATGTAATCAGTTTGTGGTAAAATATATTTATAATATTATCTATTTATTAAAAACAACCTTAACATAAACAGTGAGTTTAATTATATAATTCGTAAAGGTAAGGACGAAAAATATTCGAAATAACCTAAAAACTGGACTATAAAGAAAATTTGAAAGCTTAAAATATGATATGTTATAATATTTAGAACGAAAACTATGTTTCTTTATATATTCAACTTTAGAAACGTTAAGTTCACTTATTCAGTTGTTATGTCTCAATGCCTTTGTATGATAAATGAAAACAATGGATCCGAGTAATTAGCTGTTATAATTTCATTACATTAGAAATATATTTCGTTACAATTTGTTTATCTATTTTATATTTTCGAAAATAGGTTTTTCTGCCATTTCAATTGTAAAACAAACTTTGTATGCTTTCTATTTATTTTTAGGGCCCTTTATTTTCATGTTCTTTTCTGATGTGTCTAATTACACGTGTTCCAATGAATGGGATAGAGTTTTGGTGTTAGGTACCATTTCGATTTTTCTTTTTTTCATGTATGAAATTTTATTTTGATGTAACAACACGTCAAAGAATAAAATATATATCTCACGTCTATGCTGTTTTACACGTAATAAGGTTGTTATTGGTTTTGTTTGTTAGCGCAAAACTAAACAAGTGGTATCAATTCTTTACCCACGGCGGGGAAGTTAGGTATATCCTTAGCTTTGTTAGTGCCGAAACGAACCTCTGAACCCCTGGTAGACAAAGCTTTTTATTATTATTATTATAAGGTGCGTAATAGGTTATCTGTGCTCTTCTCACCGCGGATATCGAAACCAGAATGTTATCACTATAAGCTGTGAGACTTACTGCTGATTCGTTAGGGGGCGAGATACAAATAATTATAATAGAAAGACAGTCAGACATACAATAGGAGACAATGCTAGAAGCTACAGAGAATTAAAATATTTTAAGAATTATTTTTGGGCCATTTATTATTTTACAGTTTCTTTGTCTTTCTTTTAGTTACTTTTCGATTTTTCTGCTTACTTATTATTTTTTCCACATTTCACTCATCTTTCAAAGTGCTGTTGCTGTACATGACATCAGCAACTTATTTGTAAATATTTATTTTCTTCACAAAAACGTATAATTTCGATGAGAAAAAAAAAAGAATTCGTGAATGACGTAGAGGTCTAATCTTTATTCTGATTCGCTACTCTCTCTGCCAAATCACGGCTTTTGAGAACAACTTGGGAAAACGAACCAAAAGGAATAAATAAATACAGTTAAGTGTCTTATAGTGAGGGAAAATATTCTTGGTTATTAGAGGTGATTAAAAGACATTATATAAAAGCGTACAAATAAATTACTTTACAAATAACTATTGTTCAGATATTTTAATTAAAAAAAGAACTTACCAGTAACTGAGCGCTTGATATCTGTGCTTGGTAGTGAATTTGTCTAATCAAGGAAGATAAAAAAAACAATGTATTTCTAATGATGGTATACACTTTCTTTTATGGGAAGAAAGAAGTAGTTTTATTACAGAAATTACAGGTAAAATATCAGAATATAAATACATAACTTTCCTCTTTTAAAACCCACCAGTTCACTGACTCAGTTTTGCACGAGCAAAATCATAAATGAAAAATATGAATACAAAAATATTGTTGAAGACAGCAAAGTTGTATTCTGATATGTCCGTTAGGACACAGCTAAAATATTTTATTCATACCAAAAACTAAAAGGAGGAAAACTGAAATAACACATTTCCACAAGTTAGCAAGACAACATCAAATAAAAACAGAATCCAGACAAGGTAACTTCAAAGTCAACCAGTTAAATGCAACTGAGTGTAAGATACATATCATATTAGGCTTAATAAGGCTGTTGTGAATTTTGATTGAAACTAGTTACTATACTACGTTTTTGTATTTTGATTCTAATTGTAACTGCTCAGTAATAAATAGTATATTTTAAGAAAATAAAATGAAGTAAAAAATCTCAGTCTTACTCCTTTCTTTAAGTAAGAACGTGGTTTCTGAGTTTTTATGTAAATATCTGTTGTAGAGTAAAAAAATTTAAATATATACACTGTGTTTAAAGCACTCGCATTTATTATATACGATACCAATTCTTTTCGTTCATGGTTCTGACTTCAACGTCTATCACACTGAACATTGATTTATAAAGTGTGCTTATGATAATGATCTAGGATACATGCTGTCTTATTACACTGCAAAACAAGTCCTCTCAGTTATAAATATCTCCAATTTTACTTCTCTTATGATTTAGATTAAATTATGTTTGATTAGTGAATATGCTTTTGGAAGGAATCTAAAAACAACACTTGACGCATATGATTGTCAATATTTAGTTATCATATTACTGCAAAATGTGTATAAACAAGACAGCAACAACGCTTAATTATTATTTTACCGCTGAGTTGAGAGTAAACTATATCGACTTCTCTTTCTCTCTCTTTTTTATACAATTTTTAAAGGAAAATAAAAATATGTTTGTCCCATTGTCACACAGAGTTATAAAAGTATACTGGCATAAGTAAAGTTTGGACGGTCATATGAAATTCATCTTGTTCGTTGGCCTCTTTTAAAGTTCTTTAACTAAACATTTTCAAATAGACTGAGAACTTAAAAGATTATAGGATTGAATGTTCAGATGTGTTGAAAAGAGAACCGACTTTCCCCATGTTACCGGTACTTACTGGTTTAGAAGTTCAGCGAATTTGGGAAGATAACTCAATTTCATTGTTAACAGGACCTTCTGAATTACATCTTTAGCTTAGTTTATACGATTTTACATTATATGTTTTTGACGTGGCATGTTTCAAGTAATGGCTGTACTTCATTAACTCTAAACATTAGTATCTTACTGGAAGGACAGTAAGGCCCAACTGGTGCAAGTGTTAGAAAACATTATGACAAATAATTTTTATGTGTCTTGAAACTTATTATTGCTCTCTCTTTTTAACTACAAAAGCGACATATTTATATAAACTACGGAAACAAACTGTGTACTTACAAGCAGGGTAAGGGACAGTTACACTTGCGAATATCATAATTTAAGTCAGTCAGAACTTTATCCATGCAACAAACTGAAGGAGAAACAACAATATGTAGTTTAGTAAATCTTTGTGTAAATTACGACTACGTAGAGAAAACTGTATTATTACTGCTTATTTTATTAGGATATTATATATATATGTTTTTCAGACCTCTACCACGAGCTGATTTATACGAGTGAAAACAGTTAGAGACTGTGCGATTCTATTATTTTATTTGAAAGTAATGCAATATAAAATCATAGTATTATACATAGTGTAAATATATTATAATATTTCACGCAAAATTACACAATAGGCTATCTGCACTTAGTTCGTCATGAGGAATCGAATCTCGAATTTTAGCGTTGCAAGCCAGTAAACGTAATGCTAACTCATTGAGGAATCCCCAGTCGATCAGTACTAAGTTTACGGATTTACAACGCAAAAATCCTGGGTTGAAACTCCATGGTATACGAAGCGCAGATAGCCCATCGTGTACCATTTGTTTTGTTTTTATATTTCTTGCAAAGCTACACGAGAGCTATTTGCACTAGCCGTCCCTAATTTAATAGTGTAAGACAAGAGGGAAGGTAGTTTGTCATCACCACCCGCCGCCTTGGGCTACTATTTTACCAACGAACAGTAGGATTGACAGCAACATTATAACACCTCTACAGCTGAAAGAACGAGCATGTTTGGTGTGACGGAGATTCGAACCCACGACCCTCAGATTACAAATCAAGCTCCTTAACCACCTGGCCATGCCGGGCTATTATTTTCTGTTATGAATAAAAACAACCAATTCATCTTTTTCAAGAATATTTACCTAAGATTATCAAATGACAAGTTTCATGGATGATAACTTAAACTAACAATAAATACCTTAAGAATGTTAAACTTATATATTGACATTAAGTATTTTTAAGATGTTAAATATAAATTGGCAATTAAATACATTAAAATTTTAAACTTAGATTTGTAGCTGATTGTAAACTTAATCAAATCTTTTTAACTCTTAACTTAGCGAGCGAAATTACAAATACTTGATTCTTCATTACAGGAATAAGAAAATATACTTGATGCTGTTTACTGTTTCTATTAAAGATTAATTTCGTGCTAATCACCAGATAATTTGTTTTGAACGATAAACGCCAACAGTTACGAAGTAGTTAAACTAAAAATACACATTAAGTTGTCGAAAATATTGTACTATTGCAACTTTTAAAGTCAGGACAATATGGCATATCATACCTTCTGTTGCATTGAACAAATTGCATACCCGAGAGTTATCCAATAAAATACTGGTTGGATCGCAACATCCACATCTGTCAAGGGTTAACTTTTGTAAACATTCTTCGACACACCTCTTAAAGACATGGAAAAAAACAAACAAACAAACAAATCAAAGCGGTAACAAAGATTTGATACAAAAATAATTTGTAATTAGTAACTTACAAAGTTTAAGTTGCATTATAAACTATGTTCTGATGTTTCACAATGTGAATTTCTTAATCTAAATAATCCAGAATGTTATTAACCGAACTCTGAAAATTAACTAGTTGAGGCAAATCGAGACACACTTGGCATTTGAAAAAAATACTGTTATCAACGATACCTGTTTCAAAAATAACTTTTTTATATTAAATGTAAAACTTACAGCGTAAAGTAAATGCTTATCTTATAGCATATCTTCTTTGAAAATTGCGATATATAAATGTGAGCACAATGTTTTTAATATATACTCTTACTTGGATACTTCGCTTTACTATTAAAGATATATGAATGTAAGTACAGTGTTTACAATACCTAACTCCTGCTTGGATACATGGCTTTACCATTAAAGGTATATGAATGTAAGTACAATATTTACAATGTCTACTCCTACTTGGATATTCCGCTTTACTATTAAAGATATATGAATGAAGTACAATGTTTACAATACCTACTCCTACTTTGATACTAATAAGCATAAAGCTACACAATGGGCTATATGTGCTCTGCCCACAACAGGTATGGAAACCCAGTTCCTAGTGTTGTAAGTCTGCAGACATATCGCTGTGCCACTGGGAGGGATTGAGTTATATTTTACTGTTATAGGTTCAAATTATCAATTTAAGTATTAGTATCTTGACCTGTAAACAGTGTTGAGTAAGGGTTTAGTTTTTGTAATAAATATTTTAAGTAATTACACAACTTGTGTCAAAACGACCACTCACTTCTTTTGTGTAAGTCTTTTCATCACGGGTTTCACATTGATCCACATAAGGCTTGGGACTTCTTCTGGTTAATGTCTGTATACAAATAAAAATATTTTATAATGGATTACGAAACATACTATAGACTCGCTGCTTCTATTCTAAATAATAAAAAAAATTCGATGGTTTATTAAAGTGTAGATGATAGCTTTTCGGTTTGAAAGTGTAGTTTTAAAGGTATTAGTATTATTTTATCTTTAATGTTTATTACTTAATATTTCTACAGAAAACGCAACCTACTTTAAATCTGATGGTAAAAGCTTCACATTTTGCTAAACATTTTAGACAAGTTGACATCATAATTTGAGAATATTTTCAGCTGCTAAGGGAATCAATTTTTATATATATGAGAGAGAGAGAAGATTAATTAAAACGTTACTCATGACTGTACTACATAAACAATGTATATAGAGAGGATTAATTAAAACGTTACTCATGACTGTACTACATAAACAATGTATATAGAGAGGATTAATTAAAACGTTACTCATGACTGTACTAGATAAAAATTGTATATAGAGAGGATTAATTAAAACGTTACTCATGACTGTACTAGATAAAAATTGTATATAGAGAGGATTAATTAAAACGTTACTCATGACTGTACTACATAAACAAGATATATGATAAAACAGAACCAAATAGTTATTTCACCTTTATTTTCCCAATATCTGGAGCAACAACTCCTTCTTAGGTTAGGGTCAGTAACTTAAAGAGCGCTGGGAACATATTTTTCTCATTAAAGTATTTATTTCTGATGAAAGTTAGTTATATAGACAAACTGCCAGTTGAAGAAACACAAATGCAGAGAATGACGTTTCGAACGCTTAAATTTCAAAATGAATACTGTGCCTAAAGAGTCTGTCAAAGAATATTTATTTCTGATTTCTTGTTGAAAAGAAAACCAAGCAATAGAACAAGTAATACACGTAGTTAATAAAAGGGAATATGCTCTAAACTTTGTAATAAACAACTACATAAACACATTTATATATATTTAAGATGGTATAATTTAATTCCAGAAGAATTCTCAGGATTTTTGAACTTACGCCCAAATCTTTGATTATACGTAAATATACCCCGTTAAGAGATCAAAACAATGAATGTTCGAAACATTGGGTTAATATATTAGGGATGGTTTAGCTCAACAGATCAGGTTCTGAGAACACTTTGAAATTTTACAATCTCACTTTCCTGATCGACACCAACAGATGTTAGAGTTCCGGGCATGATGTCAAATCCATCATTTGCTATATTCGGTGTTATATAGGGCGAGTGAATGACGACTCTAGCCCCTCTAGCTTCAGAATATTCAGTGATGCGTTCCCAGTTTTCTAGATTAAGTTCAACGTGGAGACCTGCAGAAGAAACACAAGTGTTAGCATCAAACCGAAATAAAAACCATCAACTAAATATAATATTTCATTTAAACAAAATGTAAAATCTACACAATGAAACATGTAGAAGTGACAAAAACCAAAATCATGAAGAACTAAATAGAAAACCAAATTTTTTGAGCAAGAAGAAAGAAATCGCGCGGAAATAGAATAATTATCATAATTTATTTATTTTATAAAGTATAAGGAAAAGCATAATAAAACTGTAGATCGTTATGTTCTTGGAGAATTGTTGTTAATCTTACAGCAGAGCAATTTAAGAGTATAACTCTATAATAGCATAATTTAAGAGTATATCTCTACAAAAAATCTAATCCAACGACAGAATAATTCACAGAGCTATAACAATGAACTATTCCGTTGCGGGATTAGATTCTTTGTAAAGTTATACTCTTGAATTATGCCCTTAATATAGTTTTACCCAACTGAATAAATCATGGGTATAATATAACTCTATGGTTTATATCGCTGGATATAAAGTCAATACTTCGTGTTTTCTTTTTTAAAAATTAGTCCTTTAAGGTTTGGAAGATGATTTTAGAGATTCCTTGATGAAGAATACATTGTATATAAATTTACATATTTATTCTAATGGCCTAGCGTGAGCTAGTGGTTGGGACGCTTGACTCGCAATCTGCAGTCATTCTTTTCAGCTGTGGAAGCGTTATAATGTTATGCTCAATCCAACTATTCATTGGTAAATAACACCCAAAGAATAAGCGATAGGCAATGTTAACTAGCTGAAGTTCTAGAGTTTGTTACTTCCAAACGAGGGACGGCTGGCGCATATAGCTTTCAAGCTGTTTTGCGTGAAAATCGACAAAGCAAAAACAAACAAAACCATGTGCTCTCATACCTGCTAAGCTTCCCCCAATTGCTTTGAAAGGTGTTTCTTCGTGAGGATGGTCCACAAATGAATTGAATGTGTAACAGTTGCCATAGAGGATGTTGATGGTAGTTGTAAAGTTGCTGTAAATAAAATAAAAAGTTAATTAATATTGTGTTTTAACTTCATATAACTACCCACTTAAAATGAAATTAAAAAAACGAGACACATACGTGCTGATTATGAATCGTTTCATCAAGTTATTACACTTGGCAGGTTTGGGGTATTCTCAAATGTACTATTCATCTTCGTGTAATAATATTAACTGCTTTAAATAGAGTTTCAGCATTAAAATTATTAAATAATTTAACCTGATTGTATTGAAGGAGATAATCGGGACATAATATGAATTGCAAATGTTTTATTTATCTGCAATAAACAAAAGAAATGTTCAACCAGGACGAGTGTATAAGAAAGAAGCGAATATTACTAGTTTGTTCTTGAGAGTCCTATCTCAGGTGCAAGTTTTAAGTAAGAGTTTCTGTCAAAATTTCGGGAAAATCTCAATGAAGCTAAGCTAATTAATTATTGTTTGTTTGTTGAATTTCGCGCAAATATACTAAAGGGCTTTCTGTAATAGCTTTCTCTTATTGTGAAGTGACAGACTAGAGGGAAGACAGCTATGCAGCACTACCTACTGCTAACTGTTAGGCTACTTTTTACCAACAAATGATGGGATTGACTATAGCATTTCCACGACTAAAAGATCGAGCATATTCGGAGAAGAGATTAGATCATTATTCACTAAGTCATGCCAGACCTTAATCTCTGTATACTTAGCAAATAGTATCCCCTCTATCAAAACACATTTTTTACCCACTTCACTTGGTCATTCCATGAGTAAAGATATGGAAGGCATAAAGAGTACCTAACCCTATACATAAGCGATACTACTAGCGGAATCATTTATGCTATCTTAAGTAATTTTTCAGTAAAATATTCTGTGGAACAGTTAAAACACACAAAAGAGAATATTAATCCTTAGCAATAAACGATTAGCTTAATAATAACTTGTCACTTTAAACATTTTAAAGAGAGTTGTTTACACTTTGCTTGGACTATATGTGTGGCATGCACGTGCGAAACATTTTGTTGATCAAGAAATGTGTTTTTTCTAAACTAAAAGCAGAAAAACACATGGATCATTTCACATTCCACGATTCTTCTGCCCTTGATACTAATAACTTTAAAACTATTGAAATAACAAAAATAAAATGAAAAACTCAAAATAGCAGTGGATCAATAGTATTGTGTTCTTAAGCCAGACAATATAGCGTATGTACATAGGAAAAGTTATCAAACACAAACCTTCAACAAAGGTTTTCAATAAAATCTTACTGAACAAAATAACTATTTTATTCTTTATAATTAGTTAACTTTTAGGGAAGATATATTTCTACAATAGCTAACATATGTAAAATACTTTTAGTTTTCTAATAGCATATCTTATCATGGCTAACACATAGTTTAGTTTTATAAAGACATATTTTATCATCGCCAACACATAATTTCAGTTTTATATATATGTATTTTATCATAGCTAACATATAGTTTAGTTTCAGTTTGATAAATAAATATTTTTATCATATTTAATACATCTAAAACAATTCTAGTTCTACAAACATATATTTGTTTTAGCTTGCTAGAAAATTTCGGATTTACAAAGGCGTATTTTATCTTGAATAATTCAAGCAAAACAATTTATTTTGTAATACTACTTTATCATGCCTCATACATGAAAAATCACTTTAATTTGAAAAAAATACAGTTAAAACAAAACATCTAGAAACTCAGCGGGGTATGTTCTTAGGTAATCTCTAATGGTATTTGTTCCTAATTATCTCATTTACTTTAGCTAAGTCCGACTGAGTTAATATTAGGGAGTGTTGCATCATAAAGAGGAAACCATAGATGGACTTTTATACTCATATATAGTCATTTACTATTCACCAGACTGAACTTTATGTCAGTTGGTCAGAATGGTACGTCAAGTGGAAAGCATGTTCCATTTCAAGGTAGACAACGTTCTGATTTCTTCAGTATCATTAGAAACTTCTCCCACATGCCTTTATTGTCACATAACACATACAACTCATTCTTATATTAACTGTATTAACTACCAACCCTCAACACACAAACCAGTTGAGCTCCATCCCTTTTGGTTAGACCCAACATTGATTCAAAGCCAAGCTGAAACATTGGTGTCTAGTGTAGTTTTATTGGGACATTATGATGTGTTCGTAATTAGCCTAGGAGATACTCGAAATTTGAATAATTTAGGATTAATTGAAGTGTGGCCATCTGATGCTTTGAGCTCACCCTCTACTTTGTTTGGCAGACTTTCTAAGAACTTATTCATGAAAATAGCATCATGAAATGTGGTCAACACTGTGGAATACGCAGCTCCCTGTAAGTAACACAGACAAGTTTAGAAATACCTAAGTTTTCTGAACTCCCTTTTTTTTCTGAGACTTGAACGCTGCTCAATGAATAGCTCCTCTTTTTTTTTAGTTTCACAGCTAAAATCAGTCGCAGCTCAGCTATAACTGTCACGTATTCACTGAGCTGCCTTGGTAGAAAACCTACATTGGTGAAGAGTTGGAACTTGAAGACAAAGCATCAAGCAAAGTTCTGTTAGGTTATGAGTCCAAATATGCTAAGCAGTGGCTTGGATATTTGGATGTAATAATTAAGAAAGTGATTCAAGTTTTCCTTAGCAACACTGGAGGATTTATTTTTCTTTATCTTATTGCAAATTATTTGCATTAGAAGGAAAAACATCTTTGCGACATTTCAGTCAAGATATTGCAAGTACAAGGCGATTTTAGTACTATAAATTATCTACGTGGGAGCGAATACTAATTTAGAATGATGAGTTGTACTATATTTTATATTAAATACGTGTGGTCACAGACTCTCCACTACAACCTGTGACCTTAGCAGCATGCTTTTTCCTTAAGGGGGGTCTCATTTTTTCTATGGGTCCTTTCACCATACCAAAACTCACTGTATTTCCTATTAATAAATGACTGGTGGCCTCTGGACTTCCATCAGTACCTCTTGCCTCTACAGTAATAAGAAATGAGGTTCAGCTGTTCTAACTATGACAGTCTGAAAAGTAAAAACTGAGATAATAGGAAATACGTACATATGCATATGTCACTTCGAATCTCAAAAGACGGACAATAGATGGAATATAAAAAATAAATTAACGTAATATATGATATAACAATTTAATAAAAAATAACATAAAAAAGATAAACGTACCTATGTAAACATTTTTTTCCCATGAAAATACAGCTAGTAATAAAATTTTCCACTTGGTGACCCAACTGGTGACGTAATGACTGATTTAGTGATGACATAACGTTTACTATCTCAATATTTCGAAGATTATCAGCATCCGTCGACGTGGAATTGCTCACTTCAGAACATTTGGCGAAAGCGATGCGAGGCTATAAAAAATTGAAATGTTACTGAGATACTTCATAGCTTTATTGTCCAACATAAACATTTCAATACGTATACTATTTGCAGTTCAGAATAAAAGACGAATTAGTTTTTTCAAAATATGTGATTTATCGAAAACAGTTCAATGCAGTGTCAAATAAACCAACTTATCAAATAATTGATGTTCTAAAAGAAAATACTATTATTTCAGTCTCGCTACATCACTCACCAAATTTCAAGTTTTAGGGATTTAGTCGTCTGAGCTAGACCTAAAGAACTGCATATCAGCTCAACCAACTAGTTACTTTTCAGTTCCTCAGTATGTCAGATTATGTATAAATATTGGTATATTACAGATCATCTAAACAATTTTAACTTATCTGGCAGATAAACACCCATTTTCGTTGGTAATTAGACAAAAATTAATTTTTTTACCGTTTACGCAACGTCGATTTGTAATAGCTTCTTTATAAATATGAAACTATTTTTAAAATTAGGAGCAATCTGATCATTAAACGTGTGTAAGTGAATGTTTATTGTATATAGTTTATTGTATATAGTGGTAAGTATGAAGGCTTATCGGGGTTCCGATACCCGTTCTGAGTACAGGACTGTATAACGTTGTGCTTAGCAAGAAACAAATAAATTCAGAATTAATTTATCTATTTTTCAAATATTTCAAAACTATGCAGCAATTTTACATAATTTAATATAAAGGCAAGATGAAAAATATAGTTCTCGATATTCAAAAGTTATACTTTGTGATAAAGCAAGTTATTTAAGCATCATTATGTGTTGTATGGAACATAATGTATTGCCTTTCAGTGGCACGGCGGTATGTTTGTGGAGTTACAACGCTAGAATCCGTGGTGGGCAGAGCACAGATAGCCCATTGTGTAAATTTGTGCTTGACTACACAGAAACAAATATAGTGTTTTTCTTGTCATTTCAGATTGTATACTTTACATTCAGTTTAGGGTTGTAATCTGGTGAATGAAATCGTACTATGTGTTACTTTTTCTTAAGTCCAAGATTTAATGATTTTAATTTTTCTTAAATCCAAGATTTAATGATTTAATAATATAAAAAATCAAATATTTTGATGCTATCTTTAACCCTATCAGAATAACGCTAAACCTGTTTTTTATGAATTATATTAATGTATCGAAACATTCAAGCACATAAGAAAGTTCTAAACTCGATGACGTTAGCAAGAAATGTTGAAGTAAAATAATATAAACTGTAAGTTCCAAACACAAAAGTCTTAATCCGAAATCTGAGACAAAAAACGTTGACTAAATTGCACGTATCAGATTTTGGACAAGAAATACAGACTTCATTTTAAAATAATTTTAGGATTAGAAAATGTATAAACAAACCGTAAATACTGAAAATTGAGGGGGACCAAATACAGAACTTGCGTCTTCTCGGCCCGCTGTGATTGACTCACATAGTGTAAGTAGGGAAGTAGAAACGTTACCTGGCCTACACAGAGACTGCAGTGATGAATAGGCGATGCTAACGGTAAGAAATAAAAACAAATTACTAATGTGGTCGATCCTTTTGGATATTGTTACCATGCGATATGCTTAATTTAGTTAATAACTTCTACATAGCTCTAAAACGTATGTAAAATTAAAATAAAGGACTTAAAATGTAGTATACGAATTTATAAGAAACTTAAGCTAAAAGAACAGAATTAGAATTTCACACTGTAGGTATTGAACAGGTAGAGCATTAGAAGTAACTCTAGATATTATATACGATATAGAAACATTGATAATCAGAACATGTGATTTGTATTTGTTATAGAAAAAATAATATAGAATTAGTTTTCTATTACGGTTTAAAGTGGAAATATAAATTATACATATAACTAATATTTACACGTGATATTGTCTCCATGGCATATCTCATCAGTTTTAATAAGATAATTTGTACAGATAAAAAAACGGAAAATATAAAACCCACGATCAAATTTTAGGAACATTTATTTTAAAGCCAGGATTATTCGTCACTTCAGCTTAGTACAGCATGAAATATATATTTGTTGCTTGGATGTTACTTTGTCTTAAATTACAAACAAGTATTAACTAACCACGTCCTCATATTCTATCTAAATATTGAATAAATCATCAACTGACTTACCGATTCAAGTTGCAAAGTGTTACAGCTGGGAAAACCAGTTCTCGATCTGTGTTAATCGAGATCTTGAGAACCGTAGGATAGGTAAAGAAGTTGTTTAAAACAAGATACATGTAATAAGTGCAGGCAACCACACATGACAGTGAGTATGAAACCTTGATGGCTTGGACTACATTGCAGTAAAGTTCTCTCTGGGTTCGGAATCTTAGAGCAGGTTCCTTAATTCTGTCTAACGGTTTTACTCTAATTGTCATTTTTACTGTTAGGTCCAGTTTCAAAAACCAAAACTGAGCCAGTAATGTTCTTGAAAATTGCACTTCTTTGCAACAAAAAGATAAAGGAAAACTTTTAAGAACATAGAACAATATTTGAAAATAGTTTTTATTATTGTTATAATTATCATTAGATGTAATTCCTAACTTGCTTTCTCATTTTACAAAATAATCACACGATTATTTAACTGAAAAAAAAACTTTAAAAATTTAAGGCTCTTCTAACTATATTAACTAAGCAGTATAAAATCTGGAGAAACTTGTTTTAACATGGCTCTTATTGATGTAAGGAAACGTGTTAATCACATAATTGGTTAAAATGTGGTCACTACTTTATTCGGAAAAGAGAAACATTCTCTTTACTGTATTTCTTTCAAACTTTTAGACCTTATCGATTCCAGTTTAACTCCATTATGATGATGGATTCTAGGAGAACAAGACTTTGTATACCGAGGTGTTGAAACAATGAAATCCCTGGCTTGAGTACTGACAAATATATAGCCATATCACAAAATATTGTCACACTGTGCTTGTTAAATCTGTAACACTAACAACTGTTTGAAAAAACGCAATAAAATTGTTTGATTCCACATTGTAGAATAGATCCAAATGACCCTTAATAGACACATTGATATGTTTAAAGAGCTGTCTCTGCCATATTTTATATCTCTCCTTATGTACATAGGTTTAATAGTTGTATAATACAGTAAGTATGGGACATCATGTGCTTGATTCTCATGCACTTATGTAGTACACTAAAAACCTGATTTGTTTTGTTTAGCTTTACTAGATAATATTTGCATTATAAGCTTTCTTACGCAGGGAATAATCTTTTCCTTTGACTTTTTTACAAGTTGTTTCGTCTTAAGTTACACAAAGTTTTTTTTTTAATTTCGCACAAAGCTACTCGAGGGCTATTTGTGCTAGCCGTCCCTAATTTAGCAGTATAAGACTAGAGGGAAGGCAGCTAGTCATCACCACCCACCGCCAACTCTTGGGCTACTCTTTTACCAACGAATAGTGGGATTGACCGTTACATTATAACGTCCCCACGGCTGAAAGGGCGAGCATGTTTGGCGCGAAGGGGATGCAAACCCGCGACCCTCAGATTACGAGTCGCACGCCTTAACACGCTTAGCCATGCTGGGCCTGTTATAAAAAAAAAAAAGAGAACACTTAAAGTGTCCCTGTATTCTGGCTGTGACACTATTACCGTATCACTGATATACTGTTACATCTGGCAAATATTAACAGGGTTTCTTTGGAAGTTTATATCTCCTTCTGAATCATTGACATAAAGGGTACAGATATAGTCCTAACCTTAAAGAATAGGTTTACAAAACCTTTAGATTATCTTTTATTACCTATGTTGTTCTTTTACTTTATCTTATCTTTATGTTATATTATAAATTAGAACAAAAAAGATAAATATTTTTAAATAGAAAATGTATCAGTATTCTAGTTTTTTTTCTATCCTTATGGCACTTATTTAGAAGTTTTGAATAGCACAGCTAGGATCTACGTATGAAATAAGTTTAAATCAAGCACGGACAAGAATTAAAAATATCATTTAGTTGTCATCAAACTCAGATCAAGAAAACTTGAAACAGAACTTTTACAAGACTTGAAGACTACTTACTATAGCTCTGAATTGTCGCACATGTGAAACTTATAGAATAGAAAGGAAATTGTTCTTATTATATACTCCTTGTGCTTTACATTAATGTTCCATTCTATCTTGTAAATATAATTGATCGGATTTCAGATGTTCAATTTATTATATTTTAATATGCTGAAGCATCACATTAATATACTTCAATATATAGTTTGTAGTTTATTTATTGAAAAAAATGTCTATTACCATGAATTACCAGACTTAACCTCAACATATCTTGTTTATTGCACAAACTTATGAGAAGTTTAGTCGTTTTATTGAACTTTGGTTTATTGTCCACTCGTTATAAAGTAAACAAAACTGTGTGTATTATACGATATATCATTATAATGGAATTATAAAGGTGTGGTGGTACTCGGGACGACAGAAAATAAACACTTTGACGTGTAATGTTCATTAAGGACACACGATCACTTCTCTCAGTTGACACTTTTCGAATGAATGCTGAATTATATTGATTATATTGTAATAATAAAGAATGCTACTCTAAAGTAATATACTTCACAACGTTTTTTTAATGCAATCTTTAAAAGTTTTCGTTTTCATTAGTATTACGGGTAAACGCTATTGTAGTTATGACATAAGAGCTGTGATCCAATGTGAAGAGTTCCTTATGTTGTTCAAACCACAAAAACAATTTATGTAAGTGGACTAAAAATTACGCTAAAAGCCGCTAGAAAAGAGGAGGAAAAGCCCAAGGTAAAATGTTTTGAAGATCCGGAATTTCTTTTATAATATCGAATACAAATATCCTGGTATTAAATGGTTTGTCTGCCAAAGGAAAAGCTGATGAGAAATAGTGTTTTAAACACTAACGATTCAATCAACCTATAAAAACTTGTTTACAACTATAGGTTATAGAAAAAAAACTGAAACAGGAATTAATGTGTAATTGTATGTGCAGGTATTTCTGTTGTATTCCGCAAACGTCTTAACTTGTTTTTACTTTTTTAATACATTGTCTTTATCAGGCGCGAAGGTATTTCTTTTCCATACTATAGACGAATCCTCCTTCTTTTTTGTTTATATCAGTTATACAAGGAAACAAGATAAAATTATCCGAGAGCGATTTTTGTCGGTAAAAGCGTCACAAATATACTAGATAGCTATTGGTATGCCAACAGGGAGGATTGGTATGCTTTGAACTTGATAGTATTATGACGGAAACAATTCTGTAGAGCTATTGTCAAAATGCATGGTTGTTAGATAGAGAATGGCCGGACGTGACAATATGGACTAACAAGATGGTGAGATTCCAAAATCGTTTTGATATAATATACATGACCTCTTTATAACTTAAAATTCCTGAAATTTTGTATATTGGCTGTTCAGAATTTTTGCAGAAAGCTATTCAAGAACAATTTAAATGAAACGTAGGAAGACAGCAATTTAACAGTTTCCACCGCTAACTCTTGATTTACTCTAATAATATAAATACTTATAATCTTCCTAAATCCCCAAGGTGCGATGTGCGATTTTGCGGCAACGGGATGTGACCCATAGATTCTTGGGTTTACAAATCAGCACAGTAGCCACTTTGCATATTAAAGCGTGTAATATTGTATGACCGCTAGCAAAAGGAATTTCAATAGTGATTTAAGTCAGAAATACTATATATACTTCTCAATAGTGTTGGCCTTAGCAACCTCATACCCAAACATGGTGACCAGATCTCTCAGCCTACTAATAGGTTGTAGTTGTGCGTTAGTGGTTTAATTTAAATAAAAATTGTTACTCTCTCTCATGCATACACACATTCACATATAAACATAGTTTAGTTTGGGAAAGTAAAATGTAATGAATAGAACTTAATGTTAAGCGTGATTTTAAACTCAGAACGCGATCACAAGCACTTGTTTCAGTTTGGTGCTAAACCCATGAGTTATCATGGGTCTTTATAATCCTTAGACAATTTTTTTATCATATAGTTTACAAATGCTTAGTATTAAAAAGTCATGAGAAATAAAGTGTGTTAACCTTCTCAAGAAAAGCAATGGACTATATACAATGAATAAAACAAGAGAATAATATCTAACAGTGGACAGGCCTTAAAATCTTAGAGTGCGCAAGAATATTAGGCTTAAAGATAGACTTTTGGCATCCCATTACAGTCGACCTGGCATGGCCAGGTGGGTAAGGCACTCGACTCGTAATCCCAGGGTCGGGCGTTCAAATTCCCGTTGCACGAAACATGCTCGCCCTTTCAGCCGTGGGGGCGTTACAACGTGACGGTCAATCCCTCTTTTCGTTGGTGAAAGAGTCGCCCAAGAGTTGGCGGTGGGTGGTGATGATTAGCTGCCTTCTCTCTGGCCTTCAACTACTAAATTGTGGACGGCTAGCGTAGATAGCTCTCGTGTAGCTTTGCACGAAATTCAAAACAAGCCAAACCAAAACACATTACGGAGATGACACAAAATGAATGAAAGAAAACCTCTTCATTCGCTCCTCTTTCAAAAAAAAAGAAAGATAGATTTATATTTGAAGGTATCTACTAGTTTCAATCATATATTTCGTATGTTGGAATATAATCTTTGGTGTTTTTGAATATATCTAAAGCCCCCTATCATTTATTTTCAGAAAACTTTTCTAAGGCTATACAATAGTCAAGATTCCCGTTATTTGTTTTTATTTAGTTAACTACCCATCACACACAAGACAGCAACCGAACGTTTCTAACGTTTTCGAGTCTTCCATGTTTATGGTCCCCTGCTTGGACAGCGGTAAGTCTCCCTTCAGTGGACACCACAGATAGCCCAATATCGTTTTACTATAAGAAAAACACACCCAAACACATTCCATTTCATACTGTGATTATATGGCGTAGCGTTGCTTTAAGTCAACTTCTTATTTTTCCTGGCAGATGCAATGAAAATACCTCTGTTAATTGAATCTTTCATTCTAATCGGTCGTCCAAAATAGGTGTATTCAGTTCAGTGCTACTTTTGATGTCGATTCTGTTCTGGATCGTTGCAAGACTTCCTCAGGTGTTACAACATTTGATCATCGATAGTTGTTATTTTCCTGAGGAAGGTTTTATGAACTTGTTTTGTTGGTTTAGTTTATTTGATTTCCAAACTCCAGAATCATACAAAACAATTAATAGTATGGAGTTTAATAGTTGTTTCATGACTAACAATAGTTTTCTTCAGTTGCTTTTACCCATATGGCGTAGCCACCCTACATACCAAGGAGACTAAAACGTACACAAAGGGTCATTTAGGTGTGGTGGGATCTGATATTAAGTTTTTGGGGTCACAAAATCCAACTTTGACACGGGATGTGTTCCTGGTCTTCCTCTGGATCACCAGGTTGCCAAGTTTGAAACTGTGCTCATATTACTAATCACAAGCCATCAAGACAAAACTTGGCTCACATTAGGAAATCTTCTTAGTGAAACGCAAAATCAATTAAAGTCTGATAAAGATTATGTTTAAAGCATTTCTTATCAAGAAACTAATGATGAATTTGTTAACGCAATGGAAAATTATTGGTCGTTATGTTTAAATAAAAACAAAGTGAAACTGAAAACTTTTGTAACCAAACTCGTGTGCGCAAATGGATAATACCTTTAGTAAACACTTTTAACATAATTACTTGACGTAAAGTTATATATGTTCACCGGAAATTTATAGCGTCATTTTTCAGCCAGGTAACTTAATTATGATAATAGTTTACTCAGTACCACTATGGAGATGTTCCTTTCTCATAAAAGTAGAAAGAAAAAAAATAATCTGTTTAGATAAGGTATATCGAATAATCTTTTACCTGCACTGACTGTCAACGCAGTGGTTCGATTTCTAGGAGCTAAGATCAATCAAATAAGAATTATAGCTTGATATTAGAAATTATTTGGTTTGAATTTCGCGCAAAGCTAAATGTAAAGCCGTCCCTAATTTAGCAGTGTAAGACGAGAGGGAAGGCAGCTAGTCATCACCGCTCCGCCAACTTTTGGGCTACTATTTTACCAACGATTAGTGGGATTGACCGTTACATTATAACGCCCCCATCGCTGAAAGGGCGAGCATGTTTGGTGTGATGGGGAATCGAACCCGCAACCCTCAGATTACATGGTCATGTTGGGCTTGATACTGAGACATAAAAATTACTAGAGAATGAACTAATGATCTTTATAGCAGAATGTAAAAAATATCTATTAACTAAAAGGCTTTAGAAACTCATAAGTGTTTTTATTTTGAAAGAAAAATGTAAGTTTATAATGCTGCATTTTTAAGTTAAATTAAATTAAATTTTCATTGGTACTGACATCGTCAGATACTCAAGGTTGCAAACCGTCTAAAGCATAACAATAAAAAATATAGATGAATTTGTTGTCAAGTTCATTTTAGGTTTAATACATCACCTCTCCTGTTCTCAGGTTCATGTATCACTTTTTATTTAAACATGTTTATGGTGTACAAACCAAAATATTAAGAGAAAAATAAAAACGCGTAGTAACAAAAAAATTAATATTTTTTCACACTTACCAATTAATGGGAAGGATGTGGTCGTTTTCCTGGCAGAATATAAGTATAGGTTGTGCAATTAGTTTTGTCAATTTGAAGGGAAGAAAATACTGGTTAATCTCTGCCGGCAGACGTCGAACCTAGAGGTGAGGAGGTTTGGAGTTTGTTTTGGTAATTCGAGATGATAATCATTGAAAAGATCTACTTACTTTTATTTTTATTAAACATCTGTACATGGTTTGTTTTTTTATAATTAGGCACAAAGCTACACAATGGACTCTCTGTGCTCTACCCACCACGGGTATCGAATTTCTTTGTAAGTCCATAGACGTACCGCTTTGCCACTGGTAAGCAGAAGTGAGAAGAATGGCGTGTATAAGTACTTTGGAAACTCAAAGTGAGCTTATTAAAAATTTTATAATCTTTACGTTATTTTTTCGGATACCACCGATATTAGTTCCTTGTACTAAAATTTCAGAATCTATGAGTAGTAAGCTCCATAATTTACTGCCCAAAGGATGCCGAGGACATAGTTCCAAGTTTTGTCACTCGATGGCGCGTTGTCAGGGACGAGTTGCTAGGCCACCATGACAGGCAGCAATGATGCTATAGTTCGAGGGTGCAGTTGACTTATGGGAAGCTGAAATAATAGTTCAATACTAAAAAGAAGGCCATAATGGACGACTATGTCAAAAAGTAGAGAACCTGTTTTTAGGCCACCATCAGAGGCAGCCATGACAATACTTGTCTTAACAATAATATAATTAATTAATGTAATCGTCATAAAAAGGGCACTTAAAAGTAATTCATTAAATCATTTAGAGTTAAATAATCCTAAAAAAAGAACACTTAACACTAATTAATTAATCCTAAAAATATTAGAGAACGATAATTCATTACTTAATTAATGAATAATTAAATTATCCTACCACAAAGTAGAAAACATATTTTTAGGTATCCATGATTCATACAACACGTGTCTCAACAAGAATGTATTTAATCACCAATTCTATAGTTAATAAAGACATTTATAATTAATTTGTTATAAAAATCGATGCTTAAGACTAATTCATTAGTTAATTAATTCGTCCTAAAAAGGATGCTTAATAATAATTAATTAAAACATTTATAATTTATTAATTTGTCATTAACTTGTTCTATAAAGGACACTTAATGCTAATTAATTAGATAATTAAATTTCCTGTCCTAAATTTATTATATTTAACTCAATCAGACGCGTAAAATGCATGGGAATATGTTTAGATCGGCCTTAAAGGGCAGTATCATATAATAACTAAAACTTATACTTTATACAACAGTTTACATTGTCGTAAAACAATTATTACGTAATTATCAAAACTTTCACTGGTTTGTGACAAAATAACTTTCACTAAGTCCTAAAAACAATAACTTTAATTTTCCTTATTATTTATATATCCTACAAGAAAAATATGATAATTAAGGATTATTCAAGCAATTAATTAAAGATTTTCAGTACTAAAGTATCACATTACCTGTCCTAAAAGGATTATATCTTACGCATACAATATATGGTTGTATGTTTAAATCGCCGTAGAAAGGGTCATGCCATACAATTATTCAAACTTGTACTTTGTACACCAACTTACATTGTTAATAAAAAGTTTATTATGCAATAACACTGTTATTAATTTGTGAAAAATTAATTTAAACACGTTACTTTATCTCATGTTTTACAAAGGCAGAATCCCAAAGAAAACACATTAAAATTCCTTACCATTGTATGTCTTAAAAGGATGATATCTCAATCAAATCTCACTCTTTTAATTATCAACCAAGTGTTTAGATTTTCAGAGATAAAATAAAATGTCACTACAAACTATTAGGTCCTCCATCAGCAATAAACTTATATGTTTGGACTTGAGAAAGTCGTTGAACGTTTAGACTGAATATATGTATTTCTTGTAGGTCCCTATTAGGAGGAAACTTCGATAACGTCGATATTTTTCTGCTAATTTTACTTAGACTGAAACAACGAGGATGTCATTAAACAGTCAGTCCTTAACTTTTCCTTTCCACCGGCAGAAATAACGTTGTAGCAACAATACCTACATTAATTTACCGTCAATAGATATCTGTGATAGCGAAACTAATATCAAAGTTCCTATCTTCGTTTCTAATCACCTTTTGTTCTTTAATACAAAACTTATACAACTGTAACGTTAGGAGAACTGTAAGATACGACTTATTCCTGTTACTACGATGAACTTTACTAAACATTGTAAATAGCAGAAGTATAACAAGGATTATACACTAACTTATATGAAGACTAATTTAATCATAGTAATTCATAAATATTGTGTTATTTGTAAATATCAAAGGTTATTATACTGTAAGAAGAATTTATCTCTCAGATAAAAATTGTCCAAACTGTAAGATAGACATTACTGATATTTCTTTACGTGCTAAAAATGATTACACCTTCAAGAAATTAACTATGTATATAACCTCGTGTGTTATATTTAAACGACAAATATGTGAGTTATAAATAAAAAACAGTAACCTAGAAGTAGAAAATAGCTTTCTATTGAAGTATCAAATACTGTGAATACACATTTAGCTTTCCGTATTGACAAGTAAAGTGTAAGAATATGTGTCTGTTTTGATACAAAACCGTGGTCAGAGTTAATGTTTTGAGGACATATAGTTTGTTTCAGTTGTAAAGTTTGTTTAATGATATACAGTAAAACCTATGATGCTTTACACGTCTTTACTTACATTTGTTTTAAGCAATACAGTAGTGATATGTAAAGAGCATCACTTCATATGTTTTGTATAGTATTTAAACAAAAAAACTTTGATTACTTAAAACCTTGTTCTATTAATGATAATCTACTTGCATATGTATGTACGGTAGATATTAATACACTAAGGTGTATGTCAATATTTTATAAACTAAGGAGTTTTCTTAAATAGTATATTAATATATTTTGGAGTTTTGTTCACAAATGTTTCAGTATGCATGTTAAATATATGATTTTTACATAAATATATTAACACTTTTACATCGAGTTATGAAGAAACATGAGTTTTCTATATCAATTAGAGGTTTGTTAGAAACTAATATCCATGGTGTATAATTTAACCATAAAATACTAAGTTTGACATTTAATTATAAACTAAGAAATATGTTTTAAAGCTTTGTTAATGAATATTTCAATATGTTTGATAACATAACTTCGAGATTTTACTCACAGATACTAAAGAATTAAATATAAATGAATAGCCTTTAATGTAAAACACATAAATAAAACCCAGCGTGCGTACTTTTGTACCCGAAAACATACTAACTTCTACTTGAGTGTGTTTAGTTCCTCAGTTTACTTACCTTTGCTCCTCCTTGACACAACAGTTTCTCTGCGAACTTACAACGCTAGAAACCAGGTTTCAATACCCGTGGTGGGCAGAACACATATAGCCCATTGGGTAGATTTGTGCTTAACTAGAAACAAGCCTTCCAGTGGCACTGTGGTATGTATGCAGACTCATACCGTTAAAAATTGGGCTTCGATATCCATGGTGGGCAGAATGCAGATAGCTCATTGTGTGGTTTTGTGTTTAATTGTAAACAAACAATTCTTACTTTAAAAATAGACTTTTGTTGACCTTAACGCGATGATGTTGAATTATATCGTCACTCGACCATCTCGTAGTAAAAATGAACCAAGAAAGCAAACCTGAATTTCTCAAGTAAACTTGATTTATTTGACATTTCTAGAAAATCACTTCATGACATTTATTCATTTTCAGCATTGACAACTATTACATTATTTATTATCGACTGTCAAAGTACTTCTGTCATATATTAAAATAAACTTGTTTTGTTTGTTTGTTTTTTGAATTTCACACAAAGCTACACGAGGGCTATCTGTGCTAGCCCTCCATAATTTAGGAGTGCAAGACTAGAGGGACGGCAGCTAGTCACCAACACCCACCGCCAACTCTTAGACTACTCTTTTGCCAACGAATAGTGGGATTGACCATCACATTATAATGTCCCCACGGCTGAAAGGGCATGTTTAGTGTGACGGGGATTCGAACCCGCGGCCATCAGATCACAAGTTGGGTGCCTTAACTATCTGACCATGTAGGACCTACTTGTTTTGTTCTAGCACTAGTGGTTCTTAGCATAGTTTCTTTTGTTTTACGTGTTGTTTTATTGATGAAAGTTTAGCATTAGTTACTTTCCTATAATTATCGAAGGAGACTTTCAGCCTTCATAATATTCATAGAATTCTTTTTGTTTTTTATTTTACAACCTGAATATTATTCGTTATGAATGTGTTACTAATCTTATAAAACATTTACACTTGAACTGTAGCTTTATATTGGTAATGCAATCAAATAGTTTAATAGTTGACGAAGCTTAAAATAATCTATATTCTATAGGATTGATACCAGCCCATAAGAGCTACTATGTCATTTGAAAATATAGCTAGCTGTTTTTATTTATCACTGCTTGTGTTGAAAATATTTTGTAAAGTTTAGATTAATATAGTTACACAAATTAAACATTAAGTAAAAGAGATTGTGTTAAGGACAACTGTAGCATTAAATACACAAACAATAACAGAACAAAAGTGAAATTGTGTTTAGGTCAACAAAAACAATTACATATTGCGCAGAACATTAATAATAGAAATTGTTTAAGCATTCCACAGTAAGAAAAATACTGTAATGAAATTAATTTTCCACAGAAATCTTGTACTAGAATGAGGTTTCAGAAATAAGCACTACAGATGACGCTACTATCGCTTTATAGCATATAGAAACTTTGTAACGATGTTCTACAGGAGGAAAACACTTAAATGAAAAACTTATGAAATGTAGTCTGAAGCTTAGAAGAGCACCTAAGAACGTTTTTAACATTCTCCAGGAAGTATTTTATTATGGAAAACAAAGAGTACTTACGAACTGGTTGTCTATAAATTGTGAACATAATTATGATCAGTTGCTGGTCACAAACTGAAAATTGCAATTAAACCAAAGAACCACATAAATTTGAGTGACTATAAAAGATTAGTTTTAGTACTTTTAAAATATGTTAATTATATAATGTGTAAAAAATATAATAAAAACAAATGAGTTTAGAAAACTCTTAGTGAGAGATGAAACGAAGACGAAATGTAATCATATTATAATTTCAAGTAAAATATATTTATATTGATTACATTTTAACGAAGCATCAGTTGAACTTTAATGAAAGTACCACCTCGAGTTAAAAGTGGTCAAACACGTGAAAGTTACGGCGCTTTTTTTTTATTTCAGTATTTGTGACAGAAACATTAGTTTGGTTGTTTGTGTTTTTGAATTTCTCACAAAGTTACACGAGGGCTATCTGCACTAACCGTCCTTAATGTAACAGTGTAATACTACAGAGAAGGCAACTATCCATCACCACCCACCGCCAACAGTTGGGCTACTATTTTAGCAACGAAGAGTGGAATTGACCGTAACATTATGACGCCCCCACGGCTGAAAGGGCGAGCATGTTTGGTGCAACGGAGATTCGATGTTTATTACTTAGTAAGCATAAAGTTACACAATGGGTTATCTGTGCAGTGTTTAGGGCGCTCGACTCGTTATCTGAGGGTCGCGGGTTTGAATCTCTGTTACACCAAACATGCTTACTCTTTCAGCCATGAGGACGTCACAATGTGCGATGAATCCCACTATTTATTGGTAAAATATTAGCCCAACGGTGCGCGGTGGGTGGTGATGACAAACTACCTTCTCTCTAGTATTAAATTGTTAAATTAAGAAAGACTAACGCCTTTGTGTAGCTTTGGGCGAAATTAAAAAAAAACAGACACTGATGATGATTTGTTTGTTTTGGAATTTCGCTCAAAGCTACTCGAGGGCTATCTGTGCTAGCCGTTCCTAATTTAGCAGTGTAAGACTAGAGGGAAGGCAGCTAGTCATCACTACCCACCGCCAACTCTTGGGCTACTCTTTTACTAACGAATAGTGGGATTGACCGTCACATTATAACGCCCCCACGGCTGGGAGGGCGAGCATGTTTGGCGCGACTCGGGCGTGAACCCGCGACCCTCAGATTACGAAGCACACGCCTTAACGCGCTAGGCCATGCCAGACCCACTGATGATGAAATTGCACTTGAACTAATTTCTAGAATATGTATCGTTCTTTCTGTTTTAAGCATAAAATGAATAACAGATGCTGCGACTGCAGAAGTGTTAATTTTAGGTACAGTAACTTGGCTAGCAGATTTTAAAGAAATACTTTTCATTTTATTGTGGCGTTTTACAAAAGAGTACAACAGAACAAAATAAATTTTAAAAATAATATCGAAATTACAGGAAACCACCAAATGTTAACATTTAAATTAATTCTATGAATTAAACAATCGCAGCATATATAGACGATCAACTTCCTGTATACTCATATATTTTTTCTCACTTCCTCAACGCAACTTTTCTTAATTTGAATTATAAGCCTAAACAACATTTTTAGAAACAAAACATTAGTTTGGCCAATTAACCTATTATTTTGACGTTGATGTTGCTGGTTCGTAAATCTTTCTTTGATTTTAGCAATTGTTCTAATCATCTTCTTACTATACAGTTCCTTTTCAGAAAGTTCTCTGTTAAGCGAATCCTATCGATAAACTTTATAACCCGAAATATATCTATAGCACAAAATAGCTCTATGTGCTTATAAAACGAAAGTTTTTCAGCAGACATTATATTTATAATTTATGATCAAATAACTTGTAAAAACGTTCAACGTCTTCATTTGGTTAAAGTATGATTTTCTTGCTAAATACCAACATCTTTTGATGACTGAAATGTGCCATACCAACAACAGTATATCACTGATAATTATATATAATCAAGCTAGAATACAAACTAACACACACAACAATAAAATCGCAAGGACGGACGAAGAGAAAGCTGACTTATTAGCTGACTATTACAAATCCGCTTTTAGCGATTTAAACTCAGTAGATTTCGACACACAACACCAACACCATGTCAACAACTACATAAATGCAAACCAAGCTTCATTCTCACCAGGATTTCCCGGAGAGACACTAGAAGCATACTCAAATTCAATCAATAGAAAAATAACCATAACCGAACTAAAGATTAATATCAAAAACTTGAAGAACACTTCCCCCGGACATGACCAAATACCAAATATTATTCTCAAAAAAAGTTCCACTCTTTTACTACAACACCTCACAAACATCATGAACATTTCATTAGCGACAGGGTATTACCCTGACACGTGGAAAAAAGCCATCATAACAACGATCCCCAAGAAACAAACTAACAGAACAAATCCAGATAATTTCCGCCCCATCAGTCTGTTAAGCTGCCTTGGCAAACTGATGGAGAGAATTATCTCCAACCGTCTCCTCCATTTTGCGAATCAAACAACATCCTTCCAGAATCTCAAAATGCCTCCAGAAAAATAGACAAACAACAGATCACCTCACACGACTCACCGAATCAATATACAAAGCTTACAACAACAATCAAGTAACCATCGGGGTATTCCTAGATGTCAAAAGCATTCGACAGCGTTTGGCACAATGCCATCATATACAAACTAAACCACCTACAAATAAATCCTACGATAGTCAAATGGATTTCAAATTTTTAACCAATAGAACAGCACAAGTAAAAGTCAATAAAACCATATCCAAATTATTTAATATAACGGCAGGAGTGCCCCAAGGATCAGTCCTCTCCACTTCTTTACATAATTTTCGTCAGTGACATACCTTTTCCAAATCTAACATACACACACAATTCACAATACGCAGATGACATCGCAATCTGGAGCACCTCCAGAAACCAGTAATGGCCATGTCTCGCGTACAAGAATCACTAAACAACGTCTCAACATGGAACAACAAGTGGAGGGTCGTGTTAAATCCGACAAAACACAAGCAATCACCTTCTATAGAAAACTAAAGAAGCAAAGAAAAATCTAGAAAAATAAATCTATCACTTGGAAACACAACCATCAACATGAGCAAAAACATCACATTCCTTGGCGTCACTTTCGACACAAAACTAACATGGAAAAAACACATAAACAATATACACTCATCAATAAGAAAAAGGATTTCATATCTAAAACTATAACTGGTAAACAATCAAAATGCGCACCGAACACCATTATACAAATATACAAGGCTTACATCCGTCCACTAATAGAGTACGGATGTCAAGTAACATACAACATGTCAAACAACACACTCCAAAAATCCAAGTGCAACAAAACAAAATATTAAAATCCGCATTCAGTTTACCATCTTTTACACCAACAAATTATCTACACCAAATTAGTAATTTACCAACTATAAGAGATAGAATAACAGAACTTTCTATGAAATATTATCGAAAAGCAGAAAACAGAAACAAACTAACGGTATCACTACACAAATTATCAAGTGCACCAACAAAATACATATCACCATACAACATATTTCAAGAATCACAATCCACTCAACAAAGAGTCTAAATACATAAAAACTATGTTATTAACATGAATTCTTTTTTTTTCAGGTACAGGGCACACGACAGGCAAAACTTTCGGCGCCTGTCGGGTGAAAGTGGGTTTTCTCGGGTACTCCGTTTCCCCACATCAAAATCTTCAGGCATTGGATTTCTAGATCCCAGCCCAGGCAACCTTTCTGCCAGACCCAGAATCGGGCCGTTTGATTTGATCTGAACTTGAATGAATTACATTCATGTTCACATCTACCCCAACTTTTTCTTTTCGAGACAGGTCCCGACCTTTCCTTCTTTCCACTGCCACCTTTGCCTCCACCCAAAAGACCATTTAGTGAGACATTCCCCACCCAAAAAGTCAAGAATAATAACGATAATTAATTTATTAAAATAATAATAATAAAAAAAAAACCACCACTTAATCCTAATAACAATTCACGAAAGGGGACGAAGAGGAACTACAAAGTTCCTGAACACCCCAGTTGGAGAGAGAACTCTTCTGATTTCTCTCTCTCTAAACTGAACCCCTGCCACGTTAGTTTAGTTTAGTTTTTAACTAACATAAAACTTCATAATTTCATTTTACGTTTATAGCTTACAAACATTTGTTTGAAGTTAAGCGCAAAGCAATAGCATACTCTGTGTTGCCCATCGCAGGTATAAAAAACAGGTTTCTAGCGTTGTAAGTCCGTAGACATACCACAGTGCCTCTAGGGGACGCTTGCAAACTACAATGAAATAATTGTTACAGTAAACTCTTAAATTATATCAGCACAAAAATGTATTCGAATTTATCTTAATTTGAAATAAACTGAGGAATAACTATACTAGTAAATGTTTGGTTGTCTGTTTTTGAATTTCGTGCAAAGCTTCTCGAGGGCTATCTGCGCTAGCCATCCCTAATTTAGCAGTGTAAGACCAGAGGGAAGGCAGCTAGTCATCACCACCCACCGCCAACTCTTGGGCTACTCTTTTACCAACGAATAGTGGATTGACCGTCACATTATAACACCCCCACGGTTGAAAAGGCGAGCATGTTTGGCGCGACGGGGATGCGAACCCGCGACCCTCAGATTACGAGTCGCACGCTTTAACACACTTAGCCATGCCGGGCCTCTTTGTTTTATCACACTGAGCTTTGCAACATGAAGTGTATGCAAAAATTTCTACTTGACAATTTAATTTCATAATATTCAGTTATTTCACATCAAGTGTGAGTCTGCGATTTTTTACAAAACTAGATATTTTTTTTGTATATATCTCGTCAATAGTTTCCCAACATTATAAAGATATATTTTTCTATTCCTAAAGTTATAAAATAAAGCTGAAAACTAGCATAATTTGAAAATCTGGACTGTTCTTCCTTTCTTCTTTTGATATAAGACGTTTCATGTTATTAATTATAATTACCGTTCCTGTTAACACTTACTGTCGTTTACGGAAGAGCATAAACATTTAAGGTAATTAATTATCTTGAGCTTTAAATAAATTAATCTTATTCAAAGTAGGTGTTAAACTTGGCTGTTGACTTACTAGTTATGCACCCTTCGTTTCGGAAAAAAAACGAAAAAAACACTTTAGGCAGTCACGAAACATTATCTCTATAAACCTGTTGAAGAGGAGTTTTTGTTCACACAAACAAATGAATCTAGTATCATCGTATATTCACAAATATAAACAAATTATTAAAAACTAAACTGTAAACTGTGAGTAGTTAGCTCACGGATATATCACTTCAAGTACAATTCATTAGACTAATTATTTGACCATTCGTAATAACGTGTAGTCACATATTTCATTTACTAATTATTCTACAAAGGCAGACGAACGTTATATGCGAATTTTTTTTAGTTTACTTCTGTTACTTAATGGTTTACTAAAAACTTAAAACTTATTTTCTACTTGTATGTGTGCATATATAAATATATATTTATGTGCACGTGTAACCTTATAATAGAATTCACTGCAATTAATCTTACTTTAAATCTGTTATTCTTTAAATGTGTCTTCTTATATTTCTAGATATAATTATAGATAAATTATATCAGTCATTCTTCGACTCACTGTTAACTACATCGTGAATAAAAACTGACATTATCCTCTATGCTAGTAACTCAAACCTATGTCTTTCTCTTCCTTTTTTTTTCTTTTTACAGAGTTAAATAAATACATTATAAATTACAGAAGTCATTCTTTGGTTTTGGGGTGTGGATTGTTGATGTACAACTCTGAATTTCAGAGTTTATGAACAGGACTCGAATCTAAGCGGACAACAGAATATCTTACTTTACTATCATTTATAATGCTAAAATTAGGTGTTCGATTCTCCTCGATAAACACAGTAGATAGCTCGATGTGGCTTCACTGTAAAAAGGGTCCAGTGGCTCAGCGGTATATCTGCGGACTTACAACGCTAAAAAGCGGGTTTCGATACCCGTGGTGGGCAGAACACAGATAGCCCATTGTATAGCTTTGTGCTTAAATCATACCAACAATATAGCTATAAGAATACGGGATACGAACAATGTTTCACCAGCTTTTCAAAAAAAAAAAAAAGGACGATGTCTCATCGAAGTATTTTTATATAGTCTGCTTTTTTATTTATCTATTAATATTGTAAACACATCTTGAAAAGTTGTTCGTTCGCAATTTTAGGTTTGTTTGTTTCCGAGTGAGAATCTAATTAGGTAAATAACTTGGTAATTATAGCTTGTATTTTGGAAGATGTGAAATTACACATTGTTGAAAAAAAAATCTGCACTTTGTTACATGAAATTGATTTCTTGTTAAAAAGAAATGTTTCTATTTCAATAACCAATTGTCAAAAATATTTTTCAGTTGGATAGAAGAAACTAAAAAAATTCAAAAAAATGATTGGAAAATAGAAAGGACATATTTAAAATAAAAACACAAATTTGGCTGAACAAAAAACAAAAAATATGATGATTCAATTCAACTAAAGAAAAACTTAGAGCAAATGCCCACAACTGAAACATTATTCAAAAACTTCTTGAATATTTATAAATATTATAGCAATTTTATTAGTCAACTTCATTTGATTACCGCATTCAAATCTTATGGTTATCATTTTTCACAAAGTATGCATCTTATACTCTATTAAAGATACGCCAAATTTTTGCAACAAAGTATCAATTTCTTTCACAACTCTATATTTATGAATAGGAATGCATTATTAATAGTTAGTTTGTGTTAAATCGAGTCAGTGATCATGGAGGTGAGACATTGCCGTAGATCCGAAAAACACAAACGCATTTTTTCTTGAGGGGCCAAAAAATAAGGTAAGTCTACCTATTGAAAGCGTTAAGGTTTCATTAGGTTTCATTAAATTGTATTAATCTAATATTATGAGTGACACTTTTGAGCTTTATCCATTACAGTAGAAGCTAAATTAATTAGTATTTATGTCACTTATTTTTCAATTTGCTTTCAAACTATAGAATGGTTAGTATTTAAATAACAGAAAATCAAAAGTAAATTATCTTCTCTGATCAACTATTATATTTTTGTGTTTCGCTGTAAAAATATAATACGATTTTGAACACACTTCGTTACTCGACCATAATAACACACAAAACAATTTTTAACACATAAAAAAACTTCGTATCAGATATGCATACGAGGGCTGTTCAAAAAATACGCGGACTGTTTGAATTGCGCGGCTTCAGTTGGTTCCAGGGGAATCCGCTTGGTGTCGCTAGGTTCACACAGATCAGCTGATTACGACGCCATTTCCCGATTGCAGATATCTTTATTTGTGTATTAGCTACGCGGTTTTAAGTGAAGTGCGATTTTTTCGTTTGGCGGATTTCAGAATGAATGACCTGAAGGAACAACGACTTGCTGTGAAATTTTGTGTTAAACTTGGAAAATCTGCGACTGAAACTTTTGCTATGCTTAACACGGCTTACGGTGATGTTGCTGTGAAGCGTACGGCATGTTTCAAGTAACATGAACGTTTTAAGGATGGTCGACAGTCCATTGAAGATGACGAGCGTCCTGGACGTCCTTCCACGTCAACTGACGACCCACACGTCGACAAAATCAACACCCTGGTGCGGGCAAATCGACGTCTGACTGTCAGGGAGCTTGCTGAAGAGTGTGGGATATCAGTTGGATCTTGTTACGAGATTTTGACCAAAAAATTGAAGATGCACCGCGTTGCTGCGAAATTCAACCCTCAGAACTCGTGAGTTTTTGGCCAAACACTCGATCACTGTTCTTCCCCACCCCCCTACTCACCTGACCTTGCTCCTTGCGATTTTTTCTTGTTCCCCAAACTCAAAAGACCCTTGAGAGAAAGAAGATTTGAGACGATTCCCGAGATTAAGGCAAATGCGACGAAGGAGCTGGAGGACATTACAAAAGAAGCGTACCAGGACTGTTTCAACAAGTGGAAACATCATTGGGATAAGTGTGTGCGTTGGGGAGGAGAGTACTTTGAAGGGGTCCCAGACCTGTAACTTCTAAATAAAGTACATTTTGTTTTATGACGTCAGTCCGCGTATTTTTTGAACAGATCTCGTACATGAGGGGTGGATTATGATGGTTGAAGTCCGTATCTTCCTCTCTTTATTTCCCCAAAGTGGTCATATAAATTGTCAATACCTATGCAAGGAAACATCTTATTCCACACCTTGCTCGCTATATGTTATTTAAAAAAAATCGACGTTAAAGTGGATGTTACACAGATTGAAAAATTGTTTTGATATGCTATTAAGTGTTGGCCCGGCATGGTCCAGCGTGTTAAAGCGTGCGACTCGTAATCTGAGGGTCGTGTGTTCGCAACCCCATCGCGCCAAACATTCTCGCCCTTTCAGCCGTAGGGGCGTTATAATGTGACGGTCAATCCTGCTATTCGTTTGTAAAAGTGTAGCCCAAGAGTTGGCGATGGTGGTGATGACTAGCTGCCTTTCCTTTAGTCTCACACTGCTAGAATAGGAACGACTGGCGAAGATAGCCCTCGAGTAGCTTTGCATGAAATTCAAAAACAAACAAACTATTAAGTGTTAATACGTAATAATTCACTCCTTAGTTTCAGATCATGAAATGTTTATAAAACCAACTGAATAGGAATAAAAGAGGATATGTTTATATCTATGGCATCTTCCAATTTTAGTGTATCAAAAGTAAACCATAGTCCCCAAATGCTAATTCACTCTTGTCCCCCTACAAATAAAACAAGAACACTTAACTTACGATGCTTGAAAACTTAATGAGTCCCTGCCCTTCCAGTGCTATCTGTATATTACTATAAAGACACCTAGTCATCACAAGAAGCTCATTATGTATAATTATCAGGGCGTATTTAAGGTTGTAGAGATAAAACTTAGCTTTCCTTTTTACAGACGCTAGGTTGTAGGGATTACCTCAATGTTAACAACCTAAAAATACATAGTAGGAAATATAAACATTGTTTTTGCCCTTTTCTTTCTTTGCCCTCCTCTTGTTTATATTTAAATGTGTAGCTGATCAATTAGTATATAGTAATGTGCCTTGTACTTTGACCTTAGTCTTGAAATGTATTACAAGAAATTTCGAATAGATACGTAGCTTGATGGTTAATAGAAGTTGACATGTAATTAGTGTTTTTGTCGTTGTTAATTATTTGAATTCACATAATCAGAATGCTATTACAGGATTTAAAAATAGAAATGTTTCATAAAGGTTCTAGCATTTAAAAATTGGTTAGCATGTACCAAGCTGTGATTTTCAATTTTAAATATAAGATAAATATAAAAACAATCGTTCGCCCATTAAAAGGAATATATATCAAAGTTGACTTGAACTAACAAAATACTTAATGTACATGTATTGTTGAGTTGTTCTAAAAATAATTTTGTACACGTCTCAAAACACTCGTTGAGAATGTTTAAACCCAGCGGGTCCTTCTATAGAACTGTTTAAGCCAAAAGATTCGTAAAACCTTTTAAACCAGTTACTACTTAATACATTTTACACTGTGCTATCAAGTTTTATATTTAAGCGTTTTAAAATGTAGCCTGACCGAGCTTTGAATGAACTGGCATTATTAGTTTCATAAGAATGATGATTAAATCTCACTGTTCGGTATGATAAAAAAACACAAGCGTTGGCGATGGGTGTTTTTAAGATGCCTTTCCTCTAGTCTATCAGTTCAGACAGCGCTGACAACTCTTCAGTATCTAAACTTGAATACCTGATAAACAAACAAATAAACAGATTTCCTCATCTCTTTCTCCTGCGAGCTTATTTGTTTACACTTTCGGCACTGACTCAATGTTGGCATGTCAATACAGAAAAGTGCCTTAACAACTAGAGAGATATTTATTCGTTACAGCTCACTCGAGGTCAAACTAAACATTCTTGTTGTATATGTTTGTAGTGTCATAGTTGCTGAGCGAATGAGACATAAGTAACGACCTTCTAGAGTGCAGCAGTATTTTTAAACATTTTATTTGACACATGTTAAAATATATTTCGTAATTATTTTAATACTACAAACATTAGTTACTACAAATGGCAAAATATTATAATATATTTTTAATCTTTAGAATTTTTGTGCATAGCTAAACAAAGGCCTATCTTCGAAAAATGTCCCTAATTTTAAATTGATAAATGCAAAAACGATATCTTGTCAGAAGGACTAAGTGACCAATTAGCCACTCTTCTAGCGCATCAACATAACGCTTTTGTTTTTTCTGTAAAGGACACGCATCATGAAATATCGGATTCACAGGTCAGGCATGTCAACTTTAGCCCATGCTTGGACCATCAGTGGAAATATTCAATCGGTAGTTTCTATCGACATGAAAAATCTTCATTAAAAGCCTGCAATACATTACATAATACTCTAACGTTTTCCAAATCAGTCTTAAAAGCTCATTGTATCTCACTGTTTACATAAATCAGTATTAGAAAAATACGGAATTGTGTACAAGTACGGATTAATATATTGTTCTTTTCTTTCGGCTATTCATACAAAAAGTGAAATATGGATATCCGCACGAGCCGTCCTTAATGTTAATTTATAAACTAGAAAGAAAGTAACTAACTATCAACAACACTTATTGCAATTTTTTGACCATTCTAATAGAATAGTGAGATTTGGCTGTTACTCTTATAATGCACCTTCGGTTCTAAAGTGCAAAGGCAATTTGTTGCAATAGGAGGCGAACTACAGATTCTCGAATTTATTAAAATCCACCAGGCCATGCCTTATCCATAAATGCGTTAAAGTGTTTTATATGAAAAATACAAAACACTGAATAGTTCTACAAATATTATAACCTAATAAAAATTTGTCTATTATAAAAGACTTTAATTGCAAAGTCAATATGGATCACGCGAATAAATCGGTTGGAAAGTACAGAAAAGTGAAAGATGAAAAAGAAGATATATATATGTGTGTGTGTTGAGTGTTTTTTCGTGCAAATATCCAAAGAAATAATACAACAAATTAAAATAAAAAAAAGACATTATTAACAACATCAGTACCCATTAAAGATGTGGTATATTTAGGTTTTGTTTGTTTACGTATTTTGCACAAAGCTACACGAGTGCTCTCTGTTCTAGTCGTTCCTAATTTAGCAGTGTAAGACTAGAGGGAAGGCAGCTAGTCATCGCCAACTCTTGGGCTACTCTTTTACCAACGAATAGTGGGGATTGGCCATCGCATCATAACACCTCCACAGCGGACCTGTTTGGTGTGACGGAGATTCGAACCCGGGGCTCTCAGATTACGAGCCGAGCGCTCTAACCACCTGGCCATGACGGACCCATAAATGATTATCATCATCACCCGCTATTCCCAGACAGTCACTCTCCCTAACTGGGTCCGACATTCCTTAGCTTCGTACGATATATTTAGATAGGACTGATTTTATCCACGAGTGATAAGGAAGGTCTTCTAATAACACGAGATCCGACAGATTTTTTTGCGAAATTATTTTATGCACTACTGAAGTAGTGATAAATAATGACTAAACACATATGTACAGTTAAATAAAATAGTCTATATTTAAGATAATAACAGTGTGATTAAAAGCAAAATGACCTTTACTAGAGATTTATTCTGTAAATACTTTAGCTCTCTGATTTTTGGTTTGAAGTTGTATATATCTCTCTCTAGATTATGTTTCAGCCTCAATAATTTGTTTGAACTTAAGCATGAAGCTAGACAATGGGCTTTCTGTGCTCTGCACACCACGAGTATCGAAACCCAATTTCTAGCGGTGTAAATGCTACTGTGTGGCTGAAAATAACGTTATGTGAGAACTGCACGTATGTGCATAGGTAGTAAATATTGAAAATTTCTATATTAATACAAGTCACAGGAATCAAGAATATTTGTGTATTTGCAGGCATATGATGTGTGTTTCACACCATCTTTATTAATATTAGGATTTTATTTTTTCATTTAGTCTATTTCTAAGTGCTTTGGTATAAGCATATGGTAGTGAAGACTATTGAAATTGTATTTTTAGTTGTTCTCATGTTTTTGTTGTCCTCTGTATCAAACTATATCTTCTCTTCTCACACAGATGTTGCAGTAACTTCACTTAGGAAAGGATAAATGATTGTAATGATCTTCTCTCACCAAACGGATGATGACTGTCTGATCCAGCCAACAAATTCTGTAAAAGAATGATCAGTTGTATAACGACACTCTCACAAAGTAAAGAATCAAGGTTTCCTGTATCAGTATGGAACCTTAGTTGCATCTAATTTCGATAAAGATCTGTTTCTCAATAAAGAAAACTACCAAACTATTCAATATTTCAGTAAAGATGATTGTTCTTTTGTTAATGCAAGTATGACAACTTTTGCTTTGTCATAAAAAAGACTACTTTACTATTTCCAACACCTGTACAATCTAGTGATTTCTCACAAATTAAAGCTCAGTTGGTTTTCATATTCAGAGTAGTTCATAAATTTCCTTTTCGATTATCCTATTATTATTAATAATCACCTATTTAATACTTGCATGGAAATAATTTTAGTTGAACATACTACAAAGAGATAAGAAGGGTAAGTTTTGGTACCATGACATAATGATTTTTGTGGAGGTTTTTGTTGGTATTTGCATTGGTTCTTACTTGATATCTTATGTTTAAACAAGTTTGAAGGAATACTTCTGGTTTAGAGGATGGTATACTCGCAAAGCAGACGTACTCTCTACCAAAAGAGAGTGTTTGCTATTGGAAAGAAGTTGTGCTTGAGAGGTTTGAGTCCAGCTTACTTATTTATCACAGCGTAAAACCTAGTTACATTTCAAATTCATATTATTTTACAAATTTCCTTCTCGTTCCTTCCATTGTTAAGTAGAACCATCTGATATTTGCATATGAATCAGTATATCTGAGAATATCACAATTGAGTACTGCTCTTGAAAATATCCAAATCAAAAACATTGAATCCAGTCACAACTGGCTGAAAATACAAATAAGTGCACAGTATTTCTGACGTTTTGACAAGAAGACCCACAATTTCAATTCCTAACTCCTCATGAAGGATATTTCTAGAGATGAGAGGGGATTATTGATTAATCACTACAAATTAGCAAATATCTTAGGCAAACGTAATAAGCTACTAACAATACGACTACTAGTATCTGATTAACTCAGCCTTGTGACAGTATATTGTATTAGAATTTCATATTTAGGAAATGAAAAATACTTCAAATATACGAAGAACTAGTTTTAGGAAGTCCTCTAATGGTAACGTTAAGACTAAGCAAAGAGCTTAAGCAACAGCTAATGACATTCAATTGTCAACCTATTAATTTATCAAAGCATGAGTTTGTACTGAAGAATATAACTGTATAAATGATTATATATTTTTTCAATAAGAATTCTAAATATAGTGACCAGTATATTAATACAAAGGAAGAAAATTAATTAGTAAACTCCTGATTTCTGATTAAATTGAAACCATGAAAAGTAATTTAAAACATTGCCAGTCTTTCTTAAGAATTGTTTCTGTTCTTACTCAATACAATGCGAGATCATAGTGCTTCAAAACACATGCTATTTTAAAATATGTAGTGTAGAGTATAATCTTTGATTGCTAGATATGTCTTCTACTGTCGTTAGACTTCACACAACTACGTATTTTTGAGGAATAAAAAGCTTTGGAGGAAAATCATTAGAAATAAGCTTTGATACAAATGTTGAATAGAGCAGTTACAAAAATGTGAATTCAAATATTGAAAAACTTTTCTGATGGTTTTTCAACAGAGATTAGCAAAATAAAATGTAACGATTTGTCAGTCATCTAGGGTAGTAACATAGGAAAAATAAGTGACTTTGTCGGGCATGTTCGTTATTAATATCATACTTTTAAATCATATATCATCGATTAAACAGTTTTCTATTAATTGTAATGACAGACGTCGAGAATAAAGTTGAAAAATATAGTTTTGAAATTTAAAAGTTACATTCAAGTTATCTTTGAGTGTAAAGAGCAGAATTTGCAAATAATTGGGAAGCCCAAAGTCTTGATGTTAGATGTATGGGGTTTTAATTTAGGGGTTGGGTTGGGAGTAAACACATTGATGTAACAAATCAGCCTTCTGTCAACACAAAGTGATCACGTTAGTAGATAGCATGTGTATTTTTCATTGTATATAATCACTATGTTATATTGAAATCAGTCTGTGTCAGTGTTTTTTCAGTTAATGTTTTTATTCCATTAATTCCAAGTATAACTAAATCATTAGTATGAAGATCTGAAAGTCAGAATCACACAAACTCAACAGTTTTAGCTGCAGTAGCATTTAAGAACAAGAGAAAGTAATTCGAACTATTTGATTAATAGTACGTTTGTAGAGGTGGGATGATTTTGAATGGCTGACCCTTCTCTCTGATCAGCCATTCAAAATGATAGACGGCTATATCTAAGACTTGTGATTTTGAGCTATCTTTTAACTTGTATTGAAAATAAAAACATATTGTTCAAGTAAAAACAACAACAATAACAAAAATATAGGTACATTCTAACCAAGAAAGGATCAGTTATGAGTGAAAGTCCCTTTAAAAATTATTTTACTGAGAACACATATCTAACATGGTTCTTTGAGTCCTCATTGGAAACCATAATGAAAGAAATGAACATTAAATTTACTGACATGACCAAAATTCTTATTCACTACACGAACTCCGGCGCCAGCCACTTGTAAGACCAGTTTAGAGAGATGACAACTACAATGGTCATGTTCGAATAATAATATAATATCAACCTACAACCAGGGTTAAGATGTCCATAGAGTTATGTTTAATATAAACACTGCTGAAGATCCATTAACTGAATGTATTGTTTCCATATGACACGTCATTCTAGAATATTGTTAAATTATTTTACTAGATTTTTTGCGTTATTTACGCAAGGTGAATTTTTTTATTTTATTAGAAAGCCACTTGTAATATATGAAGTTAGACGGTTATCTTTATTTTGGCAGTCAGGTTTATTTTTGTGGAAACTACATTTCATTGTGAACAACGTTTCGAACTAAGGTATAATAAAGAATATATACAGAAAGTACAGAGAAATACGTTGGTTCATAAACCACACAAAAATATCCTGGCACCAAATTCTTTTAATTAACTTAGTTGGGGTTGCTCCAAGGTAGAACTTAGAGCAGAAGGTGAGATATAAGACCACAATAACAAATAAGAAGATTAGTAAGATTTCGTGAGCAGAATGTTGGTTCACAGAATTAATATTACATTGATTTTAAACACTTACATGGTGTGCAATAACAAATAAGAAGATTAGTAAGATTTCGTGAGCAGAATGTGTGTAAAGTCAGTCCTACTAAATAACTACAATGAAACATGGTGTGATGTTGGTTCACAGAATTAATATTACATTGATTTTAAACACTTACATGGTGTGCAATAAATGTCTAACTGCTTAATGCTTAAACGATTGCTTCGCAAATGAATACACTATAACACTAGACGAATTACAAAGACTGAAAGTTCTGACTAAGATAGATGCCACTTTGTTCAGAATCTCTTTCAAACTCTAAGGTTGATCTTCATAACTTCCTATGTTCTCTACTAAATTCACGCTATTTACAATATACGGCAAGTTAGAGGGGAATGAGAAGAAGGCCTCAAGCTCAAAAGGAACCTCAACTATAGACATTTCTTATTTTTTGCTTTCGTTAAGTTCCGGAACTTGTTTTCATGCGCCTACGAATCAGACCAAAACGTAACGCACACTCTCAGCTCAGAACTGCGGATTCTAAAAACAAATTAAATATTCAAATTATGTCTAATTTTTCTTTTGTGCTAATAACTCTCTTATTTTGTTTTCACGTATCCTAACCCAGAGAGATAATAAATTAACTAAAGACACATGTACATAAATAGAAATATTGACCTATAACAAGAACTAAGCCATATTTAAGTTTATTTGTTCGCACAAACCTCATCTTATGCATAAATGGGTTAAATGATTAGGTCAATGACCCCTATGATTCAGGTAGAACTCTCTTCCATTATATGCTACAAACTAAAGAGAAGGCAGCCGTTTGATAGCACCCATTGTCTGAAACAATTCACTTACACCTGAAAATACGTAGTGTGATTGATAACATTATCTCTTGAACTCGAGATCTTTGGATCCCTAGCCCAAAATGTTAATTACTAGACCATGCTTGGATAATCCCAAGGTTTGTTCTTAATATATATTATAGTTAAAAATACAGTTGAAAATAAATATGCTTAAAACTCCTGTAAAAAAAATTTGAAAAACTTGATTTGTCAAGGAAACATGAATGTGGTGACATTTATATTCCAAATACTTACACTACTCACTTTACATGTTTTTATCACCATCTGTACTTTCATACATGTTTTTGTTGTTGTTTAAATGCTTTTTTTTTTCCCGGGCTCTGTGTAAATGTTTGTCTAACAAACGCTGAACTTCATTTCTTATGTATTGTAACATCATTTTCCTGTTTTAGCGTTTGAAAGGTAGAACAATGTTTATAACGTATAAAAACAAATCACGCTCTAACTTTGTTTAATTTTACACCACATTTGCCTTAAACAATTACAACCAACCAAAAGGACTTGGTCACATGTTGTATTGGCTCTTTCACCTGCTTCTATTCTTAACGTCGTAGGCATCTGTTTCTATCTGCAAACGTAATGTACTTACAAAAGAGTCGATTTTTAAGAAATATTAACGAGTTACCTTTACCATTTATGAAATTAAAATATATAACCCAAATTTGTTGTCTTCATATACTGAAACGATTACTTTCTAGAAGGATGTCGTAGCTTTGCTTTCAAAAGTGGGAGAAAAGCGAGTGATTATTATATGCCACGAAGAACGAATAAATAATTTGACTTAATACCATTGCAATTGAAATATGAGACTTGCATATATTTATGAAAAAAGTGTAGGGGATACCTATAAGTTACGTTTGTACTTTCTGGACTGTATTCGCTTGAAAACTACTCGTTGATGAAAATATTTAATGAAATTAAGTTGTTGTTCTTTAGGTCTCCAGTTAAAGTATAAAACTATCTAAAAGTACTTTGAAATATATTCTTGTGTGTTTTTACTTAACTGAATCAGTTAAGAATATTCATGTATTTTATTTTGTTTTTTATAGACGAAATTCGTTTTTGATATTTATTTTCTTGATAGATCATTTTTTATAATGGTAAAATTATCAGAGGGCGCTATATTTACTAGAACTCACGATTGGTTGAACCATATAAGTTTTATACTATAACTTGAAAATCCTTACTTGTTATCTCACGAAAAACAAATCAGAAGCAATCAAAAGTATAAGAAATGTAATCAAAAGAGAAAACACTTTATATAGAAGAGCGAACAACGTTTCGAGTCAAGTTATAACAGACATTCAGTGAAGACACTCTAACGCTGCTTCAATGGGAATTAGGTCCATGTGGACCTGGGGTAGTGTAAACTTTGACTTCTTCTTCACTATGCGCTGGTGTGATAGGTGCGCTGCTTCAATTTATATGCAAAAACGGCTCGTTTGGGTTGAGAAAATATTTTACATAGAAGAGCGAACAACGTTTTGACCTTCTTCGGTCATCGTCAGGTTCACAAAGAAAGAGGTAACTGACCGGAAGCTGACCACATGTTTGAAAGGGGTTGTGTAACTGTGTGTCGAAATGTAGAGGGCGGTATTAGATGTTTGAATAATTTTATTTAATTATTTATTTAATTAATCAGCTTCCGGTCAGTTACCTCTTTCTTTGTGAACCTGACGATGACCGAAGAAGGTCGAAACGTTGTTCGCTCTTCTATGTAAAATATTTTCTCAACCCAAACGAGCCGTTTTTACATATAAATTTCTCAACAAGTGGGTTTCTCGACATCACTGATTATTATTTCCTCGCGCTGTTTCAATGTTAAACGTTAAATAAACAAAGGTGTTGAATACATAAACGTTTGTAGAATTTTATTAAATACCCCTATCAGAGGCATATCCATTTATGTCCAACGTTCATCATTTCCTCTGGGATACGCTTGCTATTTGTAGTCCATATATACCAATGTTGTTTAATTTGATAGTTTATACTATGTGTATCACATAAATACACTATTTTATAAACCACAAACGATATATTACGTAAGTCTAGCAATATGTGGCTGATTACTAGATGTATAGGTACATCTTAACAGGTGAGAGTTGCTTAGACTCATGTACGATATAACGACCTAATACGCATATCATTTAATTTTTGTATAAATATTTCTTAAAATATCGAATGATTTGCTTAGAAAGAAACCCTGTGAAGAGTTGTATTAGATTATCTTGAATTTCAAAAAGTATACGAGGGATATCGGTGCTAAGTTTCCCTTATTTAGCAGTGATAAACTTGAAGGAAGGCAGCTAGTTAACACCACCCACCGCCAACTATTGAGTTACTCTTTTACCAATGAATAGTGGGATGACAATCACGTTATAAAACCCTCACGGGTGAAAGGTTTGTTTGTTTGTTTGTTTTGAATTTCGCACAAAGCTGTTGTTGTTTTGAAATAAGCACAAAGCTACACAATGAGCTATCTGTGCTCTGCCCACCACGGGTATGGAAACCCGATTTTTAGCGTTGTAAATCCGCAGACATACGGCTGAGCCACTGGGGGGGGCTCGCACAAAGCTACTCGAGGGCTATCTGCGCTAGTCGTCCCTAATTTAGGAATGTAAGACTAGAGAGAAGGTAGCTAGTCATCACCACCCACCGCCAACTTTTGGGCTACTCTTCTACCAACGAATATTGGGATTGACCGCACATTATATTGCCCCCACGGCTGAAAGGATGAGAATGTTTGGTGTGACAGGGATTCAAACCTAACAACTAGACCATGCTAGGGTACTTGTGGTGATACACAGACAGCATGTTAAGTCATAGACTAGAGCTTTCTATTTGTGTTAATTACGTATGATGTTTATAGCTCATTCCGAGAGCACACAACGAGCACGTGGAAGAGCACGTGCTTTTGTTTTTAAGCACACATGATCTGAAAATTCCATGGTTCTTGATTGGCTAACAACATAAACAAACAAAAAAACAAAAAAATAAATAAATCTACACACGTTTTCATCATCACAAGAGCCATCTGAAGGAGAAATACAAGGATTTTTAGGAATAACACCAGTGCGCGTTAAAGTAACGCGGGTGATACAACGTTTCGTTCACAATGATATTTAGCACATAAATATATAGAAATTTGTGATAATATTCTTTTTCAGTAAAACTATCCTTCTTTTCAGTGCTTAGAGAAAAATGTGTCGCTTTTAGTGCAGAAGTTTAAGCACTTTTTACGAGATACGCTTATAACTGACCACGAGCATTATGATTGCATTGTAAGCTCTCTGAAGTATTTCCGCTTACGCAGAATAGAATTGGATTATAGGCAAGAATTAAAGGATCAAACTATCTCCTGTTACTTACCAGTAAACCTTATTTTTTGTAGAGTGTTTGTACACACACATATATAGAACTCTGTGAATTTCAACTTACTCTCTGATTTTTCATTTATACGTGCAAAAAAAGCACGATGCCGCAAAATATTCGGACGAATTCTAGTAACTTATCTAGCAATTGTTATTTTAACCCAAGCTTTGGAGACACAATGTTACATTACGGACCTTCGACTGTCATATTACGTAATGGTGTCGTAATGCCCATTCTAGGACTAGGTACTTCTCATAGCGGAGGATACTCTCATTCGGCAGTATTTCACGCTTTGAAAGATTGTGGATATCGTTTGATTGACACAGCAAAACGCTATGGTTTAGAAAAATACTTGAGCGAAGTTATAAAAGATAGTGAGGTTGATCGGAGTGCACTTTTCTTAGCTCTAAACTGTGGCCGAGCGATTATGGAGGTGTTTCTGCAAGAAAAGCATTCTTTGGTTCCTTGCACAGACTTAACACTGATTACCTCGACCTGTTCATGCTCCACTGGCCTGAATGTCCTTCATCGTGCACAGACAAACGTCAGACCTTGGAGGATACCTGGAGAGCCTTAGAGATCCTTTACGATGAAGGATTTTGCAATGCTATTGGCGTCAGTAACTACGATGTTCATAATTTAGAAGAATTAATGGAAACATGTTCAGTAGTTCCTCACGTAAACCAGATTGAATTCCATCCATTTCAGAATCCAAAAACTCTGCGAAATGTTTGTTCAGATCTTGGGATTCAAGTTAATGGTTACAGCCCTTTGGCAAAGGGTCAAATCCTAGATGAGAGAACCGTTGTTGAGGTTGCTAGGCGAAACAACAAGACAGCAGCCCAGATACTGATTCGCTGGTCAATCCAAAACAATGTTGTGACAATTCCTAAGTCTACCAAAGAACACAGGATACGAGAAAACGCCAACGTCTTTCATTTTCAACTTTCATCGTCGGATATGGAACTTCTTGATTGTCTTCATAATGGAAAGAAAGTGGTAAATACAGAGTCCATTCAGAAAAATATTGATCAAGGACTTCCAGATGGCTATAAATTGAACTTTATATATTTGCCAAAAAGGTTTAGGAATGAGCCAGTGCTAATGAACAGTTACAAATATATCTACCAGAATATCTAATATCTGTTTATATTTCTAAATGTTTTTTCTATGGTGTGCTTTTAATTTTATTTATTAATGCAGAGTATTTGCAAAGACTGTTAATGTCACATGATGTTCACAAAAATAAGATTTTTTAACGGTGTTTCATTATAATTTTTTTCTATACCTAGCATATGTAATGTAATGTTGTATTAATTTTTAAAACTAAAATCGAGAATCGGTTGTATAGAAATTAATAGCTGTATTGGTCATCATGATATTCGACAAATGATAGAGAGCATTAAAACTGCATTTCAACGATGAGTGTGTAATGAAGCTTTAGAACAATATAATTGTTGTCATAATCATCTCACCTCGACGGAACTGTTTGTTGTTAAGCACAAAGATACACAATGGGTACACAACGGGCATCGAAATTTGGTTTTTAGCATTATGAGTCCTAAAACCTGCCGCTGAGTTGGTGGAGGAACTTCTAGTGGAAAAAAAATCAAAATCTTTTATAAATGAAATAGATAAAGAACATTTATTATTGTTCTTATTAAGTGGAAAATGTGTCCCAGATGTCATGAAAATGTTAGAAACCATTTTACAGTACACAGAAGGTCAAAATGGATTATTCCTGAGTAAAAGAGCCTTCGTTTGGAAATACTTTTCGTGAACATAAAAAACAAAAAAAAACTTTGAGAATCTGATTGCGTTTTTCGAAGGAAGAACTCAAACCCTAAACTTGTGCAAAGTTATATATGAGAAATATGTAGAGCAGGTTGTCTCTTGTTCAAATTTCCACCAATACATTGCAATTTCTGTTCGGTCAACTCTCCGAATATAAATGTGAAACAAATTGTTTTCTTTTTACTTACTCGCATGACTGCAGGCTTGTGATTTAATTTTGTTTTGGGTTACTCTTGTCTGTTTTTCAATAAATGATTTTTGTGCAGAGTTAATATTTATTTTTGTTTGTTTTGAATTTTGCGCAAAGCTACACGAGGACTATCTGCGCTAGCTGTCCCTAATTTAGTAGTGTAAGATGAAAGGGAAGGCAACTAGTCATCACTACCCACTGCCAAGTCTTTGATTATTCTTTTATCAACGAATAATAGGATTGAACGATTCATGATAACGCCCCCACGGCTGAAAGGGCAAGCACATTTGGTGTGATGGGGATTCAAACCCGCGACCCTCAAGTTACGAATCGAGCACCCTAACCAGCTATGCCGAGCTTAATATTTATGAAAACATGGTATTGTTCTCATTTAAAATAATGATTTTGTTTGTTGTTGAATATTGCGCAAAGCTACACGAGGACTATCGGCGCTAGTGTATAATTTAATAGAGATTAAAAGATTTCTTCCGAGTGGCACAGCGGTATTTATGCAGGCTTTTTCTGCTAGAAACCGGTTTTCGATATCTGTGGTGGGAAGAACACAGATATCCCTAGGTGTAAATGCTTGCACAATAATAAAACAAACAAATAATTAGTAAACCCCACCCATCAACTCTTAGGCTGCTCTAATCGATAGTAGTATTGACTTTAACATTATAATGTCCCTTAGCTTAAAGAATGAGCTTGCTTGTGATGAGATGAGAACCCACGATTCACAGGTTACAAGCCATGCCAGTTCTGAAAGATTAATACCCAGTACTGCTATTATATAATGTTAACAATTTCCAATATTCCTAGTATTAACAATGTTTAATTGATGATTGATTGTAAATTAGTTTATTGATGGCATAATTCAATGAAAGTTTTATTGAATACAAAAGAAAAGCGAAACAACACTAACAACAAACTTCCGAATATAAATGTGAGGAAATTGATTATTTTGAATTATTCGCATGCTAACAGACTTGCAATTTTCAATTTTTCATTTGTTTTCTGAAAAATGTTTATTGTACATTCTTATTACTTATGAGACATTTTAACGATATTACTAGTATTTGAAGGAATCATATTCAGTACTGATCTATTTATATATTCACTTTATTTGTTTTGTTTGATACTAAGCACCAAACTTTAGCATTAAAAGCTCTTAAGCTTACCGTTGATTCACCGGAAGCAGCTCTATGTTGTTGCAGATATTTATTTAAATCATTAATAAAACTCTTTCGCCTTGTTACAAAGTCATTGTTTTGAATTTTATAACATTGTTTATTATTTGAAGGGACATTTTTTTCTTATTGTTATTGTCCTTCTGTGGCTCGTAATCTGAGGGTCGCAGGCTCGAACCCCGGTCGCGCCAAACATGCTCGTCTTTTCAGCCGTGTGAGCGTTATATGTGACAGTCAATCCCATTATTCGTTGGTAAAAGAGTAGCCCACAAGTTGGCGGTAGGTGGTGATGACTAGCTGCCTTCCCTCTAGTCTTACACTGCTAAATTAGGGACGGCTAGCGCTGATAGCTCTCGTATAGATTTGCACGAAATTAAAAAAACAACAAATAACAGTCCTATGTGTTTTTACCATTTATTAGCACTAAGTATCTTTAAGTTTTATTCGTGTTACACTCCTGTTCATGCTTTCGATTTTATATGTCAGTGGTGTTTTAAGACCCGGCATGGCCAAGTGAGTTAAGGCGTTCGACTCGTAATCCGAGAGTCGCGGGTTCGAATCCCGATTACATCGAAACATGCTCGCCCTTTCAGCCGTGGGGGCGTTATAATGTGACGGTCAATCCCACTATTCGTTGGTAAAAGAGTAGCCCAAGAGTTGGCGATGGGTGGTGATGACTAGCTGCCTTCCCTCTAGTCTTACACTGCTAAATTAGGGACGGCTAGCACAAATAGCCCTCGAGTAGCTTTGTGCGAAATTCAAAAAGACAAACAAACAAACCTTCTATGGCACAGCAATATATCTGCGAACTTACAACGCCAAACTCCGGGTTTCGATACGCGTGGAGGTCAGAGCACAAATAAACAGTTGTGTAGCTTTGTACTTGACTACAAACAAAGTTATTGCTATTTTCTCAGTTATCATTAAGTTGAAATAAAACCAAATGCATTAGTGATAACGTTGTTGCAGATTACCAAATCTTTTATGTTTAAGTGTTTTTGGTATAATGAAAAAATATTGATGAACATAATTAAATGTTGAAACATGTTTGAATGAAATATAGAATTAATATATTTTTTTTAAAAATTACGTATAAATAAGCTGAAAAATGATAATATCAAGGGCTTATAAAAGCTAAAATTCAGGATTCGATCTCTGTGACTACCTGTAAGCGCAGGTAGCCCAACGTATGTTTGTAATCTTAAAAAAATGTTTAAGTAACAGAAGAACTTGTTAATTTGTAAATTATGTCAAAGTTATTATTAATAGTAGTAAACGCTCTAAACTGTCAGATGTGAAAATATATACATGACATTTGTTTCCTTATTTTATTTAAAACAGGAGAAAGGCCTGACTAGCTGCCTTCCCTCTAATCTTACACAGCAAAATTATGGACAGCTAGCGCAGATAGCCCTCGTGTAGCTTTGCGCGAAATTAGAAAAAAAGCAAACATACATTCGAGAGAAACAGATTGTTAATTAAGATAGTAATACATAATTGTTAAAGATGTCCTCGAAACTTTGAAAAGAAGTTAAACTTTTCATTAAAAATACACATTGTTAATTCATTGTATTCGTCATTTGTTTAAATACACAAGAGAGAGGCATATAATAACTACGATCTTCTGTAGTCACTGAAAATGTTTTTCGCTTATTTATTGCAGCTCTCAGGAAACACGAGAGACAATCTAGTTTTTAACGATATTCGTGTTAGAACCTTGTACCAAGTTGCGAGTAAGCTATTTGTGTTTTTATTACATTAAAGTGACCACTTATAATAAAATATAAAGCAAGCTGTTTGCTATTTCCGTAGATTTAATGTAGAAATTAACCAGTTAGGGAGCAATATAGGTCCGCGTTTTTATCATGGAATAGTATTTATTGTGATAATCTGCTAATAGAAATCGTACCTAAATACTATACTTTGAAACACAAGTGCTAACATTGCCAGCGTTTCTTAAGATTTTCGTATTTGTTCGCATTTATCATGTGCGGGATAGTTTCTCAGAATACAGACAAATAAAAAAATAATTACACAGAAGCTTTCTCACGACTTGTTTTAGATAGGTAGAGAAAGTATCTAATGAATGATTTATAACCATCATATTTTAAGAACAAATATCGCGTTTACGTTTTTTCCTATTAAGAATATTTTCTCATCAAATTATGAATGAAATATAAAAACTTTATTTTCTGCTAGAATGAAATATTGATTTCTTGCACATCTTAAAGCACATAATTAAAAATGACAACAAACTATTAAACTAGGTATTTGATTAAAATGTTTATAGTTTTACTTCTAAATTTTGAATATTTGAGTGTTTTTAAGCAGGATATTGCAGAAGGTTGAGTATGTTATGTTAAACTTGAATTGAGTGTATAAACTATCAACTCACAAGACAACCACAGCCAAAAATAAGTTGCCATAGAACAGCATGTATTAAAATTACATTTTCGACATAGTTTAGCTTTGGGTATACGTAGTGTGATGCCACTAAATTGATAGCTTTTGAGAAGGATTATTAAAAGTTTTCCCTCGGGATGGATTCCTGTACGTGGTGAGGGAACCTCCCAGAGAAGGTTCTCTACTTTATTCTATTTATTGTGGATACTCCCATCCACGAACAAAAAATAAAAATGAAAAAAAAAAAACAGTAACAGATTATCGGAAAACGACCACGTATTGACTCTATTATACAGTTACCATTAAAGTCGGACTTAACATCTCAATTTCTCATTCTGCATTCATTGTGTGAGAAATATTTAGGGCGGATGCCCTCCTTTTTCATTCACAAGGGATTAGAAGGGTTTGCTGGATCCTCCAAATCAGCAAGAAAGTTGAACTCAGGAGAATTTTGGTGAAAACATCTTCACCACACCACACCAAACTCCTCTTGAAATCAAAGGCCATGAGCAATACACCCATCAAGGTTAGTCCCCGCGCAAGTCTGAATTCTTCCAGAGAAGTTATAGTTGAGAGGGATTTAAAGAACATTCCCGAGTCGAAGATCCTTGCTGGTTTCTCCAACCAAGACGATCCTGCGATCCGCCGTATCTCCATTCGTAAGGACTGAATAATGAAACCTACAAATGTACTTATTTTGACGTTTACATTGCCTCGTCTACCTGCCAGTATCAAGGTAGAATAAATAAATTGTAAAGTACGTCCATATATTCCCAACCATCTCCGAAGTCTCCAGTGCTGGCGGTTTGGACATTCAAAGACCTCCTGTTATGGATTTTTAACGTACGCTCGTTGTGGTGGCAAAGACCACGACGCCTACAAGCGTAAACTGGAACGACACTGTGTTAACTGTAACGGTTTACACCCATCGTACTTTCAATCTTGCCCTAAATGAGTGGAAGAAAAAGAAGTACAGTATATAAAAACTGTAAACAATATTTCGTATCCCGAAGCTAGGAAGTTGCTGTCCACCACTCCACTGCTACAGTGGGAGTGCAAACAGATCTTTCCGTGCCTCCAACAGAGTCGTTCTCCAACTCTATGAAGAGTCTTTTGGCCTCCGTGGTTAAGAAAGTAGACGAGTCAATGTCTACCACAATCTCTTTGACAACCAATCCTACATCTTCTTCGGCCCCAGGATGCCGAACAATTTATCGTTATTGGTGTCTCAGTCACTGGACTTTACATTTACTGACAGACCTTCCCACTCGATCCAGGGCAGAACCGATGGAGGTCGAAATACTTTCTTTTAATAAAGAAAAACGTAAACTGGAAAGTTCTCAACCCACTTCTCCGCATATATAGAAATGGCCACATTGATACAACAGAATTGTCGAGGTTTCCATTCGATTATATATGAAATTAAGGCTTTGATTTATTCTTATCATCCTATCTGTCCTTACAGGAAACGTTTCTGAAACCTGCCCAGTTTACTTTGTACAGAAATAACAGGTTGGGTTATAGACGAATGGACGAGTGTGTAGATAGGCGGCACTGCTGGTCGATCAGCATATGCTTGCCCTGGTTTTACCACTCGATACACCCTTAGAGGCTGTATTCATTCGTGTTTCCTTGGGTCATACCATCATTATTTGTTCTCTCTACCTGCCTCCTGGAAAGACCTTTTATCAACCAGACCTTGATGCTCTCGTTGAACAGTTACAGACTCCCTTTTTAATCCTGGGGGAATTTAATGGATATAATCACTTCTGGGACAGTACTGATATTGATGGAAGGAGTCGTTCAATAGACCGTTCTCTCCCAGATCATAACCTTTCTATTTTCAATACTGGTTCTTATACTTAGTCAGTCGTTTACTGCTGTTGATCTCTCTATCTACTACTCTTCATTTTTCTTTAATTTCTCTTGGGGGTTGACAGTGACCCAAGAAGCAGTGATCATTTCCCTTTCATTATAAGGGAAACTGGCCGTTGTCGATGCCACCCGACCCACATTCCTTGGTGGAAGCTGAACCGGGCCAACTGGCTCGTTTTCACTGCTGTCTCCGAACTTGATCCTGCCGTCGTCTGTGAGCCATCGATAGAAGACTGCATGGCAGCAAGAGCTGAATGTATTATCCAGGCAGTTGCTAAATGCGTTCTTAAAAACCTCGACACGTTTTCTATGGTTTATTCGTCCGTGATGGATTCTGACTGCGTTTCAGTGGGTCCGTGCATATACTCACCAGGTAAGACGTCAAAGCTAGAAGGAATCTTGGACTAAGTTCACAACTAGCATCTCTTCTACTACCAGTTCCAAAGTCATATAAGACAAAAGTCAGAAGGTCAGAGGGCTGTATATTTCCATCCCTTCCTTCTGATCATGTTCGCTGATGGCCAAGAAGTTACTGATACCCAGAGTCGCCAATACTCTCAGTGAAAGCTTTTCTCGTGAATCTAGCAATTCTGCCTTATCCATCGCCTTTTCATCCATCTATACTCGGGCAGAGCGATTGCTTCTTTCCTTTTGAAGTGATCGATTTATGACCATAATCGCCTCTTTACACTAGTAGAACTCAAGCTAGCTCTTCATTGGTTTGGTTGTACATCAGTTGGAACTGATGATATTTACTACGAGATGCTGCACTTTCTCTCTCCTGCCTCTCTTACTATTCTTCTAATTGTTTTTAACCGGATCTGGCAAGAGAATGCTTTTTCTGATACTTGGCCCAGGGCTTTTGTCCTCCCTTTTTCTACTCCTGGGAAGGATACCAAAATTCCTTTAAACTACCGTCCAATTGCTTTAATGAGCTCTTTGTGTAAAATCTTAGAGAGAATGGTTAATGCTCGTCTTGCTTGGTTTCTCGAATCAAACAACCTTCTCTCATCCAACCAGACTGGTCTATTATGGATAACCTGATTCTACTTGGGACGTCAATCAAGAAGCCTATATCAAGCGACAACATTTCGTTTCTGTATTTTTTATCTTCAGAAGGTTTCTGATACTATGTGGAAGTATGACATTGTGCAAAACCTCCATTCACACGGGTTGCGTAGCCATTTGCTTATTTTTATTAAACATTTTAATGGACTGGCGATTCCAATTCCGTGTGGGTTCGACACTTTCACATTCTTTTCCACAGGAACTTGAAGTCCCTCAGGACTATGTCTTGAGTGTCACACTTTTCATTGTGAAGATTAATGCCATTACTGGACGACTCCTCTTACAGTTGCAAATGCACTTTATGTCAACGACTTCCACATCTTGCGTCAGTCGTCGAGCATGAGGTTTATTGAGCGACAGCTGCAGAGTGCCCTCAATCATTTATTGAAGTGGACCACAGAAAAAGTTGTACTTTTTCCTCTCTATATATAAAGCAATTACATGCACTTCTGCCACCAAGTGTTATTCACCCGATTCCAAGCTCCGTCTTGGAGAGACTGTGCTTCCTGTGGTCCCTGAGGCAAAGTTCTTAGGACATATATTTGACCATAAATTGACTTTCATTCCACATATCAAGTAGCTACGCTTCAAGTGTAGGGCACTAAGCATCTTCCATGTCCTCTCTTCTACCTCTTGTGCAGCAGATCGATGTTCTATGCTAGAAATCTAGTGTGCCCTCATTTAATCGAAACTGGACTATGGGTCGTTGGTATGTGGCTCCATGAGCACAAATATCAATGGGAAACGTTGCATATGTACCACAGACAATGGTTCAATATATAATAAATAAGGATCTCTGCAAGGAAAAACGACACAAGTTGATTCCATGCAATATCTAAGAACTGAAGATCAACTGTAGAAAAGTGTAAGAACGATAAGGAAGACCAGTGATTTGTAACCATAATACTATATAGAATCAAACAACCTCCTCTCATCCAACCAGGCTTGTCCATTGTGAATAACCTGATTCTACTTGAAACGTCAATCATGGCTCTGGACGGAAAGGACCAAAGAGTACGGATTCACTAAGATAAGGTTTCATAGCATATCCTTTATTCAACCTTTGCATACCCACAACAGCTGGAGTATAGAATGGATACTCATGCTATTCTATACGAAGACATGTCAGTCAAGCCATCTATAGAGTTTTGTGCGATCAAACTATTGAAACAGGCGTTGGAAAACCGTTTTTCATGTACACTAGATGGCTTATGGAGAGCATGAAGAGAAGAGCAACATACTTTAGAGACTTACAGTGGAGTCTTTTGCAATAAAACTACACTACAAGGCTATTGTCAAGTTGCAAGATCATAACATAGAGTATGAACATGAACTATAAAGACGTATTGAAGGTCCAAAATATTAGGTCTTCAGTAGAATACAAACACTGATAAAATTATGTATCTTTACATTAATTATGACGTCATACAGTTGTATTTAATAAGGAAAAATTCACGCACGTAAAATCATCAAGCAAATATACAGGTCTACTATGTTTCTAAAACTGTTAAAATTATTTTGTCATAATAGATCTGAAACAAATTGAAAAATTATAATCTCACAATTGAGAATATAACAAGCAGATAAACATACTACGGAATAGCCTAATGGTTTGTAATCATTTGTTCATATGCCTCTCGAAACGTAATTTCTAATATTACACTAGTGAGGCCTCTATGCATAAAAGTTGGTTTGTTTACTTTTTCGCAATGCACAGCCGCATACAGGGCTATCCATAAGTCTGAAGTCTGAAAAATTAACGCTGGTGTATTGGTGGACCATCAGAGTAAAAACGAATTTCGTTTTTACACGAAATCCCATAACTCACGCTTCTTTCATAATTAATGAATTCCTTTAAGTCTCCTGATATCACTTCATAATTTGTGCAGCAACCAAAGGTATACTCAAGTTTATTAAAACCTCTTGTGGCATGACCCAGTGTAGCACTAGGACTTACACCATTACGATACCGTATGAAAAGTATCACTTCTTGGTATTACTATAAAGAGCAGCGAATGTTACAAGCGTGCGCTTTAATAAAAGCCATTGAAATTCAGTTGCTTCTACTGGTATTGAAATCAAGTAAACGAGAAAGTAAATTTCGAAAACAATATCACATGTATATATATAGAAATAAGTAAACGTGAAAATGTAAATCCCTTTCTTAATTCACCTGGATTATGTTTGGTACATAAATATATGTTTATATTAAACAAGTTTATAATGTAAGGCCACTCGATGCTGATGTAAATGTACTCTTTATTTCCTGCAATATTTACTAGCTTGTTTGTCTTCAAAAGGTCATTGTATATTGTATTCAGTTAATTCTTTTATTGACTCTATTTCGTATTCATGCGTCTTAACATTACATATCCTCTTGTCTTAAAATTTCTTAGAGTTGTGAAGCGTAATTTGATAGTTCGCACTGTATGCATTGTCGTAATGAAAACAGATGTTCAGATTTGTCAGTATATAAATTAACACTTAATTGTTCAGTTATTTAGTACACAGATGAGCAATTTGGAGTGTCTATTTTATGGATGTTTTAACAATGGCAAATAACTTAGTGTCACACATACATAAAAATATACAGCACGTTAAATTGTTGCGAAAATTTAAAAATATATCCCTTCAAAAATAAGAATTACAAGTAAAATCACAAATGCATCAAACATAAAATTTTCTTCACTTGGTTTTTCAGCACCTCATGTAATGCATAGGCTAAACGATCAGATCAAGGATCGTAAGGAACAAGCAAAACCAACCTTAATTTACAGCTACAGACCAAAGAGCGAACAAACAGTTAGTAATGCTCGCCGTTTATGCGTCTGCTTCGAACCTAATGGGGAGATTGAATGTTACAATGATATTCTCACAGCTGAAAGTGCAGAGAGTATTCAACAACATATCGCGGCTCAAACCTTGGGTCTGCCGATCCACAACCCGGCACACTAACTACTGAAGTACACCTGTCTGTTTATTAATATTCCCACTGTTTTAATTACTTATTCAGCACTTTATAGTTTGCATAATACAAAATATCCTGTGATGAATCATTCGAAACATTTAACAGAGAAACATTATAGATGTAGTGGAAACTTAACTGAGTAGTGTAATAATAATAACAAACTCGAACAATGCAGGTGTAAGGCTGGAAAATTAACTGTGATATATATCAGGTAATGTAGGACTTGTCTTGATATATTCTTATAACTTCGAAATATCCTTATGGGCTTTTTGGATTGTAAGAACACTGACAGGAACTTACTTTTTAATACATATATAATGTATTATATATACAGTAATTACATGGGTGTGTTGGGCTAAGGATTCTTTTATAGTAGGCATCTGTGACTTGTTGGCAATAAATTAAAAAAACCCAAAGTGAATAACACATAATCCACAAAAAATTATTTACATTACGTATATCATAGTTTATTATACTATATATTTCTCATCTTCTTGTCAAAAATCCACTTAGGTCAATTCAACTGATTTAGAATTCAGCTGACAAAACGAATTATTTTTCTCCTTAACACTATAAATGTACAATTCACTTGTTCTGTTTCTTCCCTAGCTCCCTTTTTCTTTTATAACAACGGATTAAGGTGTATAATTTATTTACACTGCCTGGGTTACCATAGTTGTATTCTGAACTTTCGATACTCGTCTGCTTTTTCGTACTTAGGCCAACTTCCAAATAACCATCTACTGTTTCTCAAAGTACATACAGACAAGTTCAATTGCTTCAGGATATTCTTTGACGAGACGAATTATTCTTCTAAAATGACTGTAAACTGTTAATCTCACGTTAACATATTAACTGTTAGGCTATTCACTTCTACGAAGGTTAACATCACGTTTTCTAACTTTTCCTAACCGAAATTTCTTTCACACTACTTTATTTGTGACCCTATTTCCCACTCTCTGATCTTTTGTCTGGTCGCCGCTATTTATATCTCTCAACGAGTCGTTCTAAAAATCTCTTTAGCCTCTATTTCAATAACTCACAAACATACCTTCCAATAATCATCTGCTTTTATCTCTGTTATAAAAACAAACAAACCAAACAATCATGAAATATTAACACACAAAATAAATAAAGTAATACCACTTACACTAAAGAGTCTATTGTATCTGATAAACGCTAATCGCCAAGCGCAGGTAATGGGAAAATTCTAATTTATTTCTTAAGCCGTTTTATTGTTATAAGGCTTCCTCTGGTATATTTAAGGAAATTAAGAAGAAGAAAAAAAAAAAAAAAGGTAAAAATTGTTAAAATAATCTTCCCAAAATCAGTAACAAACTTTAAAGATGACAATAATTTTGTGTGCATCCGCTGACAACAGATTATACATGTGCACTAATGTCGTTTAATAAACAAAATTGAATAACATTAGTTTGTAATATTTTTACTTGCACCCAAAAAACTTGCATGACTAACGATAATATTGACTACAAGATGGCACACTATTAAATAATTTGTTAATCAATTAAAAACACACAAATAACAAAATCTGAAAAAAACGATTAACTTTCAAAACTATTGGTTTTTTAAATGATTTATAATAAACTTTTTATACCAGTTCCACGGGTTATTGTAAATTCAATCTAGAAATAATTTCGAAATATTAGGCAGTGTTTCCTATAATTTCAGAATTATAAAGAATTACATACTGCGTTCTTATAATAGCTGTGAGCTAAAGTGTGTTTAGAATTTGTTTTTATGAATTAGTTTCTAGTTTAGAATTTTCGGTTATACCACTCATAAACACTTTCAACAAATCTTGAAGTTGTTTCAAGCTTTATTAATATCAGTATTTTGTCTTGTTAAAATATTGTACTGTGACATTATTAGAAACATCACACGACCAATATTTTATTTTATGTTTTGCTCTACGCGATAATTTATGTAATTTAGTTGATATCATTTATGTATATATATGTACATGTCTATATTTGATCACATCCATATAAAACTATTAATTATCATGAATGCTTACGCAAACTGTAATAATTTATTTTCAAGTGCCAACTCGAAGTTTATCATTTACTACAGTAAAACGTGTGGTAATAATATTTAATTTACAGGAATAAAATTTTTAAAATGAATGTTAATGATATGCGAAATAAAAATATCACCTTTATAAAAGTAGAGTTTATATTCAATTGCTTTAGTGTGGAAAATGAGTAATACAAAGAACCGCACATTTCTTCACTTTCCGAAAAAATGTTGCAATTCCCCACGGTTCTCTATTTAAATGTTTTATGTTTTCAAGCCAACATATATCTTTCATTCTTAATAAATGTTTGAATACATAAACAACTCGCACTGTGTTACCGTTATTTTAACGTATATGATAAAAAAAACATAAATATCATGTGCTTTATTATTTTATTATTCATCTGACACTCAAACTTTGCTGGAATTTCAAGGGGATATCCTTTCCGTATGATTTACACAGTTAGAAACTCCAATGGCAGTGCCCCAGGACATATATAAGCCCATTGGTTTGTTTTTTTATGGCAAAGCCACATTGGGCTATCTGTTGTGTCCTGTGTCCACTGATGGGAATCGAACCGCTGTTTTTAGCGTTATAAATCCGAAGACTTACTGCTGTCCCAGCGGAGAACAAGATATGAGTGATAGAAATATTATTAGATCTGTATTTCAGAAATGCTGGTGTGGGTATTAATACCCGTACCAGTCGTTCTGAGATACATTTTTATTTCAATTGAGTTTCTCGTCATCAAGAATTACTGGATCTGTAATGTGTTTATCAGATGTCCTTATACAGCTGATATGTAGTTTCAAAACACTCTAAGGCTATAAACATGAGTATATTCTTTACCATTTTTTTCAATTAGGAATTCTGTAGGACACTCACAGTGCAGCGTATCTGCTTCGACGCTTGAAATTCCTCGGATCAAATATTTATGTCGATTGTTTTAAGAATTTGTAGTGCATACTGAAGGAATTTGTTACAATATTTATGACGTTTGCAACATAAGTTCTTGGAATTTCTGTGATTCTATATTATCACACTTCTCACGATATACACGTTTTTCTTACATTTCTAAATGATAGAAGAATAACGTTTCACTCAAAATTGACTAATTAATTTCAAAATTAATGTAATAAATGACATACAAAACCATCGTCATTTTTATGCATACGTTTAACAATGTGTGCGTGTGTGTGTTTTCTTATAGCAGAGCCACATTGGGCTATCTGCTGAGTCCACCGAGTGGAATCGAACCCCTGATTTTAGATGTTTAATAATACAATTTGGAAAGAGCGATGGCATGTGCTCATTCCGTACTGCCATCTATACACAATAACTAGAACTACTCTTTACCATGGCTTCATTGTCTTGTACTGGCTTGCTATTGGGTAATAGAAAACGACGCGATCGACGTCGGAAGGGCGACCAGTTTAGTAGTTTTGTATTGGAGACTATGGCTGATATAAGCGATTCTACTTTAGTGTTCTTTATGAAGGCAACACCAGAACAGTGGGATTATGCACTGTCTCTTTACAAAGAAGTTTTAAAACTGAAAGCTGCCAAACGAACGACGAAGAAAGGACCTGAAGAATTAATCAACTTGGATACTTGGTGAGTGAGAAAACAGTTTTTAGTTTTACTTCACTGAGGCTGTACACGACTGATTACTAGAACGACAAGTAAAGTCTGACATAGCGAACAACGACCGAAATATATTCTACTTTGAACTTTTCGCGCGGATATTAATTAAAGGCTCATATCACGTGGTAATCAATAAAGAGCCTGGACGCCACACGTGGCCGAGCGTATGTGTGTGTGTGTGCGAAAGGTGTATTTGTGGCGCTTAAAGCTGGCGGAATTTTGAGTGTCTTTGTGGGAGTGCCAGAAGCAGAAAAAAGATCGCTTGAAAGAGCTGATAAACATTGGTTCAGTGAAAATAGGGATGGCGCTTTAGTAGTGACCGAACTAGGAAGTCAGGTTATCGTAATTTACTATTGTAATATATCATATGGAAGAGTTCAATAAAGATATTAACGATATTTAATTGTTAACCTTACATAATTTTCATATTTAATAAATTATTATTTTAAACTAAAGCCAAGTTAAAGTTAAAAGTTGTAATGCATCAGTTTCTAGTAAAATTTATTAATAAGTTAAGTGTGCCTTTTTCTTATATCAAAGCTACATTGGGCTATCTGCTGTCCTGATTTTAGCGTTGTAAATGCGTAGATTTACTGCTGCCGCAGTGGGGAACTAATAGGTTGAGACTAGGAGCAATTGTTAGCATTAGTAATATAAGACTGTACAAACAATCGACCCATTAACAAAATAAATGATAATATGGTAACTGCTATTACTATTAGTGTTACTTATCCAGTATAACCTGTTATCATGTAGTATATTTCAGTTTCATAATTGAAGTGACGACGACTCAGCTGGACGGGAAAAAAATAAACAAATGTTCACATGAGGACTCTGATCTACTTATTCATTAGTCAGTCAGTTTATCTGCTGATATTTTAAACCTTACTGTGAACATCGAGCCTTGGAAATTTGTTTCTAACATTTATAAAAGCCAGTGTATGACACATTACGCTTGATGTCTTGAAATAGGAGGAGTCAGGAAACCCAGTATTCGTTTATCTAGATGGAAGTGTTCGATTACTGTGCCCATTACGATTTTAGTGACGAGGTAACGTGAAATCTTGTAAGTGTAGTGAGTGTTGGCATGGTAAGGCTATTATAGGAAAGACTTAGTGTGAGATCATCTAGCTCAGAGCCAAGTGCATAAAATTTTAAAATTTATTCGTTTCATAATTAAGCTATTTTATATTATATCACCAACGTTTTAAATAAAAACCCTCTTTAAATGACTTTACTCAATGGAGACTAAATTTGAAATCAACAAATATTTTTCCCCAGTTTTATAGTCTGTACATTTCATTTTGTACATTGAAAACATGTAGTAAGAGCAATATTAGGTTACGCTTTTGTTGGCGTGTGACACCATGTAGAATCCATCGTTGGAATGTAGTTTACCAAAATGCGCTGTATGTGTAAGAAGTTGTTAATCTAACTGATTTTTACCAGTAATTATAATATATTCTGAGAATACGCCATGAATTCATTTCATAATGATCTCAGGGTGATTGGCTCAGGATGAATTTATCAGCGTTTGACTATCTCTACAGACGTTATCAGTAACACCATAAACTTTCATTGTAATTTTATTCAAAGAAGGGTGGATATTTTTACGGGTTTTTTTTTTTTTTTTTTTTGGAAAGGCTAATAAAAGGTCAATTATTATGAACATATCCTGATGCATCAAGTATTATCATTTTCTGCAGAAAAATGCATCAAAGGAAGTATAATATTTATATAAAATGCTCTGTTTTTGGTAGATATATTTTTATGAATATTTTTCTCTTAAATACATAATATACGGATAATATCTCGCCAGGTTTTGGAGAAAAAGAACGATGTCTCGCCGAAATACTTTTTATATGGCCTACCTTTTTATTTACTTTTTATTATTTTTTTCGAAGCCACCTGGAAAGTTTTTTGTTTTCAGTGAGAATCTAATTAGGTAATTATAGCTTGTATTTTGCACTGTTACATAGAATTGACGTCTCATTAGAAAGAAATGGTTCTATTTCAATAAAACAAATGTTAAACGTTTTTCAGTCGAATACAAGAAGCTTAAACTTTTTTTTAAATAATTGGATAATACAATAGACATACTTATACAAAAATCAGGGGTTCGATTCCCCTCGGTGAACTCAGCAGACAGCCCAACATAGCTTTGATATAAGAAAACACACACACACATAAAAAAAGAATGTATGAACATAAAACCAAAAAATGACGATTAAATCTGTGTAAAGAGAAACTGAAAGCAACTACCGACAATTGAAACGTCGTTCAAAACACGTCTTGAATATTTATGAAAATTAGAGAAATTTTGGTGGTCGACGTGTTTGATTACTGCATTCAAGTCTTTTTTTGAAAAACTCTGAATTCATGAATAAGAATACAACAGCAAACGTTAGTTAGTTTTTAAACAAGAATCAGTAATCGTGTAAGTGATGCATTTTCTTGGATCCATCCATACATAAGAGCTACATGGACTGAGAGGGATGCCTTCATTGTGAGAATTTCTAGACTAACTTAAATTTAACATTAGTATATTGTTATGCATTACATATAAGCATACGGTTTAACACTATATATTTTAAAGGTTATAAAAATCTATATTGGAAAATTAGTTTCTTGCTACGTGTTTTTCTTTGTTTTTGTTTTTCAGGTCGGTGAGATTTGTTACATGCCAAGAATTGACATATAATGCAGTCGATCTGAAAACTTTTCCATATAATATCAATACCTTTCTATGAGTTTCATAAATAACCATTTTTAAAATGTATATACAATGCAGTAATAATGCTGTAATTTTATGTTAATTAAAGTTAATGGTTTATGTATTTCCTTTGAAAATGGTGATAAGACAAAACAACAGAATGTATCATCAGGCGATTACAGACTTGTACTTGAACCAGCAGATTTAATTAACTTCTAAACTTTTATCAGTAATCATCCATTGCAGGCTTGTCTATGTAATGTCATTTGAAATCTGTATTTTGGGAAATAAATTAGAAATAAAAGATTATTATATAATATTGTTGAACACTCATTTCTTATCAGAATTAAGTTGAAAAAGATGCAGTACATTACTCTGTAGCACTTATTTGAAGATAAGTCACAGATAACTTTGGGGAAGATCATGCTTATAGAAAGGGAAAATGATGAGAAGCAGAAATCAAGCAAGTAAGACAGAGAATGGATTAACTTAGGGTAAAGGTTGCTTTAAGATAGGGTGAGAATGACAGTGCTGGGTTTACAATAATAGAACTATTTAAGACTATTGAGACAGGGCCAGTTAGCATTGATACTGGTCTCTAAAAGGTTGACTATTATGGCTGCTTGCAATGGGGATCTAATGCTAATGATAGCTATTTGTATTGGGGAGCATAGAAACCTATAATTAGATATGGCTTGCCAGATACTAAAGTACAAGTTAATGAGGTTGAAAACTGTAAATTATAGAGCTGCTGCAAATGTACAAAAACTCTGTTTTAAATATTTAGGGATAGAAATAGACGTTTGACTTTTTTTTTTTTTGAAAATGAGCTATGTTGTGGGATCCAAGAGTAACAAAATATTACCAAGAATATGAATAAAGCAACATGTAGATAGTTTGGGTTAGAGCTGTGGGATAGTTTTGTGAATAAAAGTGAGTTTTATGTAGGGCCAGATTATGCTTACTCAGATCTCATGGAATAAAGTTAATTTTAGAGGCCCATTGATGGAACTGTATGTATTTTTAACATTTTCAAGGTTGGAAAGGCCTCAGGACTGCAACCCCCATGAGTTCTTGCATTAATATGGTTGTACACTGGAGATGTGGTGCACTTAGGCGAGTTTGAAAGCAAGATATTTGGGGAAATTCAAAGATATTTATTAACACTTAACTGACAATTTTTGGACAGTAATTGCACCATCATGTAAATTATTTATGATTGTCACTTACGGTAGTTAAAAACAGTTTAAACTTGTATATTGGTGGGGGATCTTAGCAAACTGGGAATAAAAAAAAATAACTATGATAAATCTGAAGACATCCTGCTGTGCTACTGTGTGATAATAAATTGAACTGAATTAGTGAAATATATTCCAATTTAGTTTTAACTGGATTGGTGAACTTGTTAGATGCCAAATGCTTTTTGAGAGTAAAATATTGAGCTACTAAAGTAAAGCCACATCAGTCTCTGTGCTATATCCACTGAGGGGAATCAAACCCCTGGTTTTAATGTTGTAAATCTGAAGCCTTCCTCCTGTCCCACAGGGAGACAATAAATTGAACTGAATTTATTGTTTTGCAAGGTAAACAGATTACTTATGAAATTTATGTTAACCTGAAGATGACCTAAGAAGGTTAAGACATTGTTCTGTACTTTGTTTCAATAAAAGTTTCAATAAACATACCAGCTGTCTTGAGAATACATTTTTACTTCAAGTGAGTTTCTTATCATGATGAACATACATGTATCTGTATTTCAATCAAGTAATTCATTAGAATATGTCTTTATATTAGTTATTACTAATAATTATAATACATTTGACAAAACAAAGTCCAGGTATTTGTAATTATAGCTATATTATCAGATGGAACATTGTTAATGTAAACTGCTGTGTCCAATTTAATACTGACCTGTCACTAATAGACTCGTGTACATATTTCTTTTTCAGGTATCAGGAACAACTACAAAAAATAATTCTCTCTAGAAAAGAGCCACATATTATCCTTGAAGAGTTAATACAAATAACAAAATGGAAGTTAATTGTAAGTGATCTTTGAAAAATATTGTTGATTTCCATGTTGTATTCTTAGTTGCTAAAATTATAAATAGAAGAAAAAGTATGGAAGAAATACATGTGGTCAGTCTAGGTTTAACATAAAATTCTCCTTATTGCACAACTCTTATCTCTTTCAACAACAGTCTAACCAGTCTAATCAGTTTATCCAGTGTTGAAAGAAAATGAAACTAGAAATGAGTATTCTTAAATGGCATTTTGCATACATTTGTTTAAATAATCCCAACTGTAAACCTTGAAGTTGAAGTAAACATTATCTTTTAAGTTACATCTGGTATGAGCCACGACACTAGCTCATAATCTTTATATAAAATATATAAAGCCAGTTTACCATTAGCATTCCTCTTCTATTTAATTTACAATAACTTTGAACAATTTAAGACTTAGTTTACATCTACAGTATTTCCTATTAGAAGTTCTTTTTATTGCTTGTTAATCATTCTCTAGAAGGTCATTACCTTTCTGTTGTAAAGTGAACAAACTTGGTTAGCAGTGCAGTATTCTCAATGAGCTTAGAAAGTTTGACACTAATATTAGTGGGAGAAATGCCATAAGTAGTGTGTGTGATTAAAGTTCATTGTTACAGTTTTGTCTTTATAGCTTAATATGTTTGGTTAGTTAGTGTGTTCTCCTCTTCTTGTTTTAGTTTAATCATAAAAAATACAATAGAGCCAAACCAAGACATCTTAGCATTAACCTGTTCAGTGCCATAGATGAGAAAACTCATCCAAACCAATCAGTAACACAGTGCCACAGATGAGTTAATTTGTTCTCAATAATACCTAACTTCAATGCTAGATGTCAGCGCCATACATGCATTTGACCTACTTACATATTGTTTCACTTTCGATCCAAAATGGCATCATGGAAAAGGTTACAAATTGAAGAAGCATTGGAGTTGTATTTTAAACTTGGTTCAGAGTTGCCATAGCAGCTGAAATACTTGGCAGTCAACATGTTAATAGAGATTAGAATAAACATAACTCATTAGAGATCATTTGTAAGTATTTTGTTGTGAACTTACTAAAATATTTTGAAGGTGAATACAGCAAAACTTCAAGTAATATTATGAAAGTACTTTTCTGCATCATGTATTTGTATATATGAGTGTGTTTTCTTACAGCAAAGCCACATTGGGCTATCTGCTGAGTCCACTGAGGTGAATTGAACCCCTGAGTTTAGCATTGTAAGTCCATAGACTTACCACTGTGCCAGCAGGGGATGTATTTCTATATTTGTGTGTTAGGTCAAAATCCTACATTTATGCAGGTTACATATCTCTGATGGTGGGGATCAACAAGTGTTTGATATTACACAGTGTAGTACTGATATAACTTGGCTATGCTATTCTAACTATTCCTCTTTTACTCAGTGTAGATAGAATTGAAAAATTAATGCAATAAGATATATTTTACTCATTGTAGAGAGGAAAATTTCGACCTCGTCTCATGGACTTGGTTAAGATCAACACAGAAACTGCTGTGAAAAAAACTAGTATAAAGGCTTTTCGAAAGCTCCCCAATATTTCTCATGCTATCACAGCTCTCACAACATTAAAAGGTGTTGGTCCAGCTACTGCTTCAGGTAATACAATGCTATTCATCTTTGTGGTAAAATATAGTTTTCTTATATAGTAACAATAATTTGTTTATTCAAAAGCCAGTTGAATTGTACATTTGTAGCTGCATTTAAGTATCTTTTTCATCTAGTAACTGTCAAATATCTAAAGATATTTTAAAGTTTTTTTACTTTGATATTCTTAAGAATTATTAAACTTCACAGACATTTAGTTGTTTTATATTTACAGGTGATGTTTCTTAAAACGTATTTGTTTTGAAAATATTCCAGTAAGAGACATAAGAGGTCTACAATTGCATAAGGCTTTCTGTAGAAGGTGTTTTGATAATGATTTATCTTTACTGTGTAAATAAAAAGCTTTCAAAAGGTTTATGACAGCTTAAATCACAATACCGTGATGCTATTACAAAGAAGTTGAGTGTGTTGCAAATGCCTAGTTTTTCTTCTATCATCCACAGGTGTCATCAGTTTAAACATCACAAGTATTTCATTTAGATGAAAATATACAAAGGAGACAGTGACACCAAGTTTTTTTTATTTGAAATGATGGCATGAAGTTAACTAATAAAGGTTATACAGAAAAAAATCATAAAAGTGCTTTAAGCCTGTTGTCCTTATAACAGTATTTTCAATCCAAAAAGTAGATTTGCAACAAGATTTTTTAGATAGTTATTTTATGTTGTCATTGTTCTGTTAATATTTTAATTTTTTATTCCATGTTGTTTAGCCATTTTAGCAGCTGGTTACCCAGAACAAGTTGCATTTATGGCTGATGAAAGTATGCTTTCCACACCAGGAGTTGAGGCTGCTGACTACACTTTGGCAGAGTATTTAAACTACCATGAACAGATCAAGAACTGCTCTGATAGACTGAATAAGAAAAGTAAGTATAATCTCTACGTCATGTGGTATTACAATATGTGAAGGCATAGCATGGAATCCATCCTATAGGCCACAAGATATTTAATACTGAAGTGTATTTTTAACTTATTTGGTCCATATCTTAAGTTATAGAATACCTCTCTATAGAATAGACAGATAATAACTCATATCATTACTGAGAAACGTTTGTGGTAAGATTTTGAACAAAATTCAACCTTACATTGGATGATGTGTAACTGTGAAAGGCTATGATCGTTAGACTATATTCATCCACCAACAGGACAGTGACATGCACCTTTCTCCCCATTCTCTTCCTCAGCACTGTAGTAATCAGTTCTGGTTTCTATCTTGAAGAATTATGGAATTTTTGCACATATTATTTCAACTTTTCATCAACATTTAAAGTATTATCTTTGTTATCTTCATTTTCTTGAGTTTTATAAAGGAAGATACAAATTGTAAAATAAATTTCAGTTTGAGCTCTTCATACAAATTATTATCTTTTCTTGTATTACTTTGTTTCTTCTCTTGATCAAACATATAATTCAGTCTCAAAGTACGTACAGTATGATTGTGGTAAGACAGAATTGACACATAATAGTTGTTTGCTTGTCAAGGTTTTCAAGAACTGTTAACTTGAAAATTATCCCATATCCTGCTAACACAGCACAGAAGACACTGATAAGTGACTTGCAGCAGCTTGCTATGATTAGCAGTTTATATTTATCTAAATGCTGTCCACATGAGTGAAACATTCGGATATCTAATTTGAGCTCTAGTCATGGTTCATGTACAACATGTAGAACTTTAAATTTTGAAATGAAAACTGAGACAAGATTAATGGGGATTACTATATATACTTATGATTATTAATGTTTGTCTGTCCAATATACCAAAGTTTTATCATTTACAGGCTCCCCAGATGGTCAGTAATAAGTGTGTGAATATACAACACTATGACGTTCAACTCCTAGGGGTGGACAGAGCACAAATAGCTCATTGTGTAGCTTTGCTCTAAAACAAAAGAACACATTTATCCTTCATAAACTGCTCGCTTTGTTTAGATCATCCACATACATGCATCTTATGCTGTTATATATCTTGTATTTGGCAATATTTAGACCTTATGAACAGAAATTGTTCATACATTTTGGGAAAAGACTATGGTGGTGGACACGATATTCAATTTCATCTCAAGAATGCTCAGTTTATTTTAATACTGTGTTAGCCAAGAGAGTTGACTGATATCTCTTTCATTTGGAACCAATCTCAGACAGTTGAGACATTGTGGATATAATTTGTTGCCTTGTAACAAAAATTCTTTGTTAATCAGGGTAGGAATATTGCACTATGGGATAATTATGATTGACAGTAATGTTTAGGTATATTCTCAGTGTTATTTTTCATGAAGTGATATTACCTTTGCCATAAGAATTTTTCCTACATTATTATGTCATCTCTAGTAGCTTCAACTGTCTTAAATTCTCAATAAAGGTAAAATGGTTCATGTGGATTTCTTCATGAATGAAAAATGAAATAAAACATGACTCTTCAGAACACATCACATTTTTTGGTTTGTTCATTGTTCATATTTTTAAACACCACTACAGTTGCATTCTCTTGTTTCATTTTCTGTTAATTAATTTCTGGAAGTAATGTAAATTACCAGTGGTTGTGGCCAAAATATTTCCTTGTAGTAGTAGCAGCAGCTGTATTTTAACATGATTCACACATTTGAAAAATTGATTATAATTGCCTTAGACTGCTTGCCAAAGAAAAATCATTGATAATAGCTCTTGTATTAATAGGGTATAGACTATTATGCCCCTTTGAGTGAAATAGATTTTTTTTAATTTTTCATTGTCTTACAAATCCATGGATAAATACATTTCATCATTTATAAAGCTAAAGGAACTGCCTGACACAATATGCTTATGTAAATAAAAGGAGTATTTGGTTGTATTAATTGAGGGGGGTGAGTAATATGGTGTCCAGTTGCCTTATTATCAATTGACTAGCTGAAAATTGGGAATCTATTCATCAGTAGTGAAAACATATTTGCTTCAGAGGATATACTTGCTTAACAAGATGTAGACTATGATAACATGACAAACATAGAAAAACACATCTGTTTATTAGCATGTTAATTGCAAATAATAAAAGAAACACCTTTCCTCAAAATTTTTAAAATATATCCATATAAATTTGTTTGTACATCATCATGTAAACTATAATTAATCAGCTAATGGAAACAGTTTATTCATAACTTTTAAACTAAAACACATCTTTGCTCAAGATATTTAGCTGTTGCAAATTTGCTACAAGCAACTTTACTTTGAAATAGTCATTCAATAGGGATTTGCTAGAACTTTGTATTTCTTACAACTGTATGATGCTCCATGCATTATTTCTAGAAAAGCCTAAGTATTATCTAAAAATTATGCATTTGGTTTAAAACTGTTACAAGCAGTTACTGTCTTTTTTTCATTTTAAGTTATAGCCTTTCTTCAAAAATGTATTTAATTTTAAACTAATTTGGTTATCATATTTAAAAAAATGTTATTTCGATCATGTGTGCAATAAATATATATAAAATTTAATATAAAACTCATTTTCACACTTTAACTTATTAGATCCAGAAGGCAAATGGACTCCCCACAAGGTGGAGCTCACTCTATGGACTCACTACTTGGCTCAGGAAATGAAACCTTCTCTTTTGGAAGGAATGCCTAAAGCAGACTTAGAAAAGGATCCCATCATTCCAAATGGAAAATCTAACAGTCATGAGCCCAATAAACAATCAGAGGAAACACCAACTAATGATGTCACAGAAAAAGAACAGGATGATAGTTCTAAAGAACTAGATAATAGCCATGATTTAAAGGTGTCATCATCTCCTGCATTTGGCTCTGGCCTAGTGAAGTCAGAAGATTCAAACCTTGACAGCTCTTTGTTAAGTGAAGGGACTGAAGATAAAATCAAGAACAATGAAACAGAAGTACTTGAAGAACCAGCTACTAAAAAAGTGCGGGTTCAATAGTAGTAATAATACTAGTAGAATCATAGAGTAACTAATGTAGCTGGAATCTTTTTACTAATTTACTTTACTTTTCTAAGTTTTATCACAGTGTTGGAAGTTTTTGTAAAAATCAACAATGCAAATGTTAACCCAGAGATTGGCTTTATTTTTCTATCCTTTCTTTTAGTCAGAATCCTTAACTATTGATTTTAGTGGGTTAGTATACAGAAACATGATAAAAAAAAGATAGGCACATAAATAATCCATGTAATTGTACTTTTGTGTAAAGGTTTTTAATTTTTATAAAAGTAAGTTAATTTAAATATATATACCAAAAATGGTATTTATAATTTAAAATATAAAACTTTTAAGTTATGTAGTGGACTTATTATTCCTTTGTAATCTCTGTATTTTTTGTTATTTAATGGATGTTAGTTTAGAAAAAGAAAATTAGTTTTTTGAGAATCATCCTTTTACTACACATTTGTTAATATTATAAGCCATAACTGTTCCATATAAATATTTTTTTGGGATTTGCAGAAATCAGTTGAATTGCAAGTATCACTGAAGGCATTCCCATACTATCTCTTAAGGATTAAAGTGGCACATTCCTTATTCAAATTTCCATGTGTCTTTGGTTTCATGTCTCATTATTTATTTGTTGAATTACAAGTATGAATGATGTTTCTATCAATTTATCCTGGAGAAAACAGGATAAGAGCCACAATTTTGGTTTGTACCTGTATTGTATGTAGGTGGTTTTTTATTTCCATATATGAAAGAGGAAACCTGTAATAAAGAATCTTAATTTTCTCAACAGTTAATCATTACTGTTACTACTACTAATAGAAACTCATTTTATTACATAATGTAATACACATAACTTAGACTGCGTGCTTGTAATAAATGTCTTTTACAAGAGTCAATAAATTATCAAATATATTAGCACAGTCAAACACCAGTGAATTTTTGTGAGAATATGTTAGCATTTAAAACTTACAGTAAAGTTCTGCTTTTCATTTTATATTACTATGTATAATCTTTATATTTTATCCTAAGCATTTCAATCGTAATGAGTGAGTTCATTCCATTGCTTCTAATCATTGTGTCGACTTAACTCAAGTTGCAAATAAAAGTATTTATTACTACATTAGGCACTTGTGAATTAAACACACAAGCCACCAACCCGAATAAATTTTCGTTCAGAATAAATAATTCGAGCAGAAACTGGTTTCTGACAATATATGCCAATGTTTAATAAAATATTCGAATATTCTTTTATGTTAACATTTCCTAAAATATTGTTAAATAATTTGGCGCCAAACTAATTTAAGTCTTCGTTCTGGATCATTAAATGTTCATTACGTAAACTTTGTACAAAGTTTATTAACATAATAATTAAAACATATTATAAATTAGATTAACACGAGATAGACATAATTACTTTTCGTCAATTCAGTTAACCGTTCTTCCAACACGTTTCTTAACAGTTCTATTAGTCTTGTTAAATCTGCGACAGTTATTTTTGAATAATTTTCTTTCCTCGAACATAAATTACATTATTTACTGAATATGTCATTAAACTAACTGGATAATAATAAAAAAATTACAAGGAATTTGTAGGACAGTCTTTTGTCAGACTTTAAAAAAACTGCCATTTTGGTAACGTGAATCCTCGTCACTTCGTAATCAGCCGGAGAGCTGTTTTTTTTTTTTTTTAATCTATATTATATGAAATAAACTTATTAAAACGCCATGATATCGATCACGGTAAAAAGACGTGAAGTGTAAAACCAATGCCTCCTAATTTTTAATCACTGAAGCTGCAGAATATTTTCAGAGAAAATTAAGATTACAGATCAAAGAACATTTCTTATTTAAAGTTTAAATTCTTTACCTTTCACAATATTTCTCACATTGACTATTGTGTCAGTAATAAAGAAACATATAAATTATTGATCATTGTTTCATCTGTGGGTAAATGTACTGTTTTTAAACGAATTTAAAAAAATAAGTAAAAGTCTGTGTTTTTCTTATAGCAAAGCCACATCGGCTACCTGCTGTGTCCACAGAGAGGAATCGAACCTCTTATTTCAACGTTACAAGTCCGAAGATTTACCACGATCCCAGCGGGGGACAATTTAGAAATAGAACTATAATCATAGAGATTAGATATGAATAATAACCTATGATAATTTGCCCAAAAACTGTTTATATTTAATTACTATAAGCCTCGTCCAACCCTATTTCATTACCTAGCATAAATGCACAACAGTGCATTGTCTCTGTAACATAACTTTGATAGATTATTTCGGACAAAAAGTTAAAAGATCTCTTACAAATCAAGAACTTCATTATGTGATATTGTTGATGTCATCTTACTCGCATATTTATACGTTTTTTTTTTTGTTATATGAACATTGTTGTCACTAGAGGGCTAGATATTTCTAGATTTTTCTGTAGCGTGTTATAAATACATGCCGATACACAATGCTAAGCGTTGAGTCAGTGAAAGGGAAAGTGGGCTGAGTGGTTGTTTGTTCAGGCATAACGGGCGATACGTAAAGCGAGTTTCACAGTGTACTGTAACAACAAAAATATATTGGAATAATTTGTCTCGTCAAAGAGTATTCTAAAATTGTTGAACTTGCTTGTGTGGACTTTGACGAAAAGAAACATTGAAGGCTCTGGATTCAACGATCCTTACACCTATAAAATCCTGACAGACTTGAAAAGTAAATTATTGATCATTCAACTTAACTGTATATTATGATATCATACTTGTAATCGTGTCTCAGTTATCACTTTAAACATTTCCTAATTTGTTCCTGAACTGCTTTCCCGTCGCGCCAAACATGCTCGCCCTCCCAGCCGTGGGGGCGTATAATGTGACGGTCAATCCCACTATTCGTTGGTAAAGAGTAGCCCAAGAGTTGGCGGTGGGTGGTGATAACTAGCTGCCTTCCTTCTAGTCTTACACTGCTAAATTAGGGACGGCTAGCACAGATAGCCCTCGAGTAGCTTTGTGCGAAATTAGAAAAAACAAACAAACAAACACAATCCTGAATTGCTTAGACCAGCAATGGATTTATGATGAGGAATCCCAAGTTTAATAATGAAGATGAAGACGATCGATAAAACATTTTATTTACAAGATTCGAACATTTAAAAAAACCAACAATTATTTTCCATAATAAAACCTTCTATACTCAAATTCAGTTCATAGTAATATACAAACCTAACCTTCTCATTAAACATCTATCTCTGTTCAAAGATAAGTACCTAAACATCTCTCATGGCTCTTGTATAAATACTATAGGTCACGTACACTGGTAAAAAGAAAACATCTGCAACTGGAGTCTGTGAACATTCAGGAGTATCTTAGAGAACCAGTTGTCCACTACTTACACCCAGCTACTCATCCATTCGTACACATTCTGAAACAACAGGTAACAGTACTTCATTTATCATCTCTATCAACACCACAGGATCTTAAGACTTTGATCAGTGCAGTGAAGAAAGTCCATTCATAGCTAAAGACCGCCCAACCCTTAACGATTCACAAAGATCTCTAGATCTAAAACTGTTTAAATGTTCACACTTACTCAACTGTTGTGTAATATATATGTATATAAACATTGTTTTATCCATCCATTTAATAACTAAGTAAGCTAATGATTATGTTATTATATTGTAATTTTAGTAATAATCAAACCCAGACTTATTTGGACACCTAAAGAAAGCAGATTGCCATCCATGACACAAGAAAATGGCTACTATCTGTTACTTCTGGTTTTTGGCAATTATAAGGTCCAGGCCCGAAAATTAAATCAGATGTTCATAGCCACAACTAAACGCCATCTTTTGTACACATGGTCAGAAACAGATTCTACAAGATCAGCTTAAATGCAAGATGCCCTGTGAGGTGCATTCCCTTCACAGCAAAACACAAAATAATTAACCTGCAATGATGGCAGGAACACATCCAGTGGATCAATATGTGGAACAATGTTATATTTATAGATAAGTCAGACGTCACTCTGGTGTCAGATAACAAACCAATACTCATCTGGTGAGAACCTGAAACTTTATATCATTTTCTTGGAATAGTGAGACGCACACATCGTGGTGAAAGTACAGTGTGAAAAGAAATAAGCATTTTTGAAGTTAGTGACAGCTGTGTTCTAAAAAATGTTACCATTACTAATGATAGTAAACCGCATCCTACCACACTTGTTGTTATCATGTGGTGGCGCAACTGTTTTGGATTCAACCTAATATGTGATAAAGCTCATTTCTATCTTAATAAATTGCTCGATAAACTTCTTGAGGAAGAACAAATTAACCAAAAAGAGTAACTTTCATACTTATCTTATCTTTAATCTTATTGAGCATGTAAAAGATGATCTTGACATATTCCACCAAGTTGCCCAGATCCACCCCTTCACAAGTGATTTTTTTGTAAATCAGAATATTATCAACACTTAGAGTTTAAAGCATGTATCATCAGTATCAATTTCCTTTGTTTTTCTTTGTGAGCATATTCAGTACTACCTCTAATTGTTTCATATTCAATGTTACTTCTAACTGTTTCATATTCAGTGCTACCACTAATTGTTTCATATTCAATGTTACTTCTAACTGTTTCATATTCAGTGCTACCACTAATTGTTTCATATTCAATGTTACTTTTAACTGTTTCATGTTCAATGTTACTTCTAACTGTTTCAGTCCATGTGTAAAATGTTTTTTTTTTTCCATGTGCACCAGTATCAAGACTATGTGCGCTATGAGTTTTTTTTTTTTTTGTTTGTTTTTTTTTTTTTTTTTTGGGGGGTAAACCATATTTTGGTTCATTAGGCCGCTTTACAATTGTACCAGTTATTTGGGCTTTAGACCTATCGACTACCAGGGTCATTAAAGTGGTCAACGTGTTGAGACTCGTCACCATTACTAAGGATGTGCGCGGCTGAAGTAATGTAGTGCGCAGTAGTTGTTATATAGCCGTGCAGCTTAGGGGGTACACTAGTCATACTTCATACTGAGATATTATATAGGAGCGTAGGCCGAATAATCAATCAATTGAATTTCAGATCACATGACTGATCACCAGGTAACTGATCTATATAAAAATTAACAGAGAACACTAACTGATATTATTTTGTTAACAGTGGTTTGGCTTGATTATAACTATATAATATTCCAAATCTGACATCGATTTATACTAGAACAGGTAAATAAGTAGGCCTACTAACTACCGTTTGTAACTTGGTTAAAGATTAAAGAATAAATTACATTATCGCGGCAATGATCATTAAACTGAGAAAAGTATAAATCTGAGAGTCGTGGGTTCGAATCCCTATCACATTAAACATGTTCGCCCTTTCAGCCGAGTAGGCTTTATAACATGACGGACAATCCCACTATATACATGTATATGTAAAAACGGCTGATATGAGTTGAGAAATTTTTTTTATGTAGAAGATCGAACAACATCTTAAACGATTTTTCAAAGAATTTTTTCACAAAACCATCAACATAATTTCACAAAACAGAAAACTAAAAAAACACTTTACAAAAAGAGACATTAATTACATTAAAAGCCTAAACAAGACAAAAACATAAAAATTCTAAAAGCAGATAAAGGAAACGCTATAGTCATAATGAACAGGAATTAATAATCCAAAAAATGAAAAACATCCTATCAGACACAAACAAATTTAAACCAATATACACAAATCCAACAAAGACACACGAAACGCAACTAAACAAAATATTACTAACAATGAAAAAAGCCAACACAACTTCAATAAACACTTTATTCTTACCTACGCGTTAAGGCGTGCGACTCGTAATCTGAGGGTCGCGGGTTCACATCCCCCTCGCGCCAAACATGCTCGCCCTTTCAGCTGTGGGGGAGTTATAATGTGACAGTCAATCCCACTATTCGTTGGTAAATGAGTAGCCCAAGAGTTGGCGGTGGGTGGTGATGACTAGCTGCCTTCCCTCTAGTCTTACACTGCTAAATTAGGGACGGCTAGCACAGATAGCCCTCGAGTAGCTTTGTGTGAAATTCAAAAACAAACAAACAATCTTACCTACGCAAGATCGACTCACGCACACCACAAATATACAGCAACCCAAACCTCATATACCAGATTGTCTATTACGACCAATAATTTCCACAAATGAATCGTTTAATTACAATCTTGGTAAATAAATAGCATGGGCATTCTCTAAATATCTAACATCAGCCAGCTCATTCGTCAAAGACTCTTTTAATTTCAAGTCTGATCTTAATCAACTTAATCATAAAGCCTTAATGGGCAGTTTTGATGTTATATCCCTCTTTCAGAAGTCCCAACCGCTGAAGCCTGCAAGATAGCCTTAGAACTCTATATCCGAGACCCTAACTCATCAATAGACATTCCCAGCACCAATTAGCAACTCTCATAGAATTCACCACGATGAAGACAAACTTCATGTTCAACAACCACAACTATATACAAACAAATGGCCTAAGCATGAGCAACCCAGTATCACCAGTTCTAGCCAATATTTATATGACACAAGTTGAAACACAAGCAATTAACACAGCATTACATCCACCACTATACACAGATATGTAAACGACACGATTGCGGGATTCACATCTACAGAACACAGAATTAACTTTTTTTAATCACATTAACTCAAAATATCCCAACATTAACTTTGCATGTCAACAGAAAGAAAGCAATCAAATATCATTTCTTAACCTCAAAATTACAAGAACAGATACACAAGTTAAAACAGAAACCCACCGAAAAATCAGTCATACTGGACTATACATTCCTTGGGACTCACCACATGAAATACCAAACAAAAAAAACCCAACATACTAAGAAATCAAATAAGCACAGCCATAAAACTACGCTCACCAGATAAAATTAATGATGAATTAGACAAAAATAAAACAATACTTCACCAACCTCAACAAGTTTCCTTCACAAATCGTAGAAAACATTATATGCACACACCTAGACAAAAAGCAAAATCAACAAACAAAAGTAAATATATCCCACGAATTAAAAAAATCACGAAACCATATACTGCTGTATACCATATATTCCCGACATCAGCAGAAAAATAACCAACATTTGGCAAAAACTAGTAACAAAATATGACATTCCAGTTAATACCAAATTTATTTAAAAACCAGGCACAAACTAAGGTCCATACTACGTAAAAACTACACTTACAAACACCACACCAACATTATTTATAAAATACAATGTGATAATTGCCACGATTTCTATATTGGAGAAACAAGTAGAAAAATGGAAACCAGATACAAAGAACATAAAAAAGTCACCTTCACACGTTTTCGAACACTGCAAATCAAATAAACACAACATAACCATAAAAAACACCCAGATACTAAATAAAAAAACACACATAAACAAACGCAAAATTAAAAAAAGCCTTACTTATACAACAACTCAAGCCCAAAATAAACCAATACAAAGGAACACCTTTATATCTATATTAAAAAATATAATCAAACATCTAAGCACGCCCTTTACATTCCTACACTGAGTTACACAACCTCTTCAAGCATGTGGTCAGCTATCGGTCAGTTACCTCTTTCTTTCTTTGTGAACCCGACGATGACCGAAGAATGTCGAAACGTTGTTCGCTCCTCTACAAAAAAAAAAAAAAAAAAAATTCTCAACCCAAACGAGCCGTTTCTAGATACATATTTTTCTCTACAAGTGGGTTTTCTCGTCATCACGGTCAATCCCGCTATTAGTTGGTAAAAGAGTTGGCGGTGGAAAGTGATAACTAGTTGCCTTTCCTCTAGTCTTACGCTACTAAGTTAGGGACGGCTAACGCAGATAGCCCTCGTGTTGTTTTACGTGAAGTTTAAATAAAAAACAAAATTTTTTGTCTCCGACTCCTATGCTTTAAAAGTTCCCCATTTGGATTGACAGTGCCTTCCCTATAAATTGTTAAATTTTGTCAAAGCAAGCTAGCATTAATTGTACGGATTTTGAAACAAGCTCATTGAAGGTATTAAAATAAACCCATTAAATGTATTAAAATGAAATTTCAGTCGTAAGAATGAAAAAAGAAGAATAATTATATTAATAAAATGATGTATTAAATATTTAGTTCAATTTTCATAAATACAACACAAGATATAAGTAGTAGTTGTTGTTGTTTTTGAATTAAGCACAAAGCTACACAATGGAATCTCTGTACTCTGCCCACCACGGGTATCGAAAGCCTGTTTTTAGCGTTGTAAGTCCGCAGACATACCGCTGAGCCACTGGGGGGAACAAGATATAAGTAACTCAGTACTAGTTAAGCTCCAAACAAGTGTTAAGTATAATAATGATGATGGTGTGGCTATCATTAGACTTGAATCGGAAATTTTGCAGTGATTACTGTACCGTATTCAAGAGTTCCTGACTCAGATCATAAGTTTATATGTTATTAGGGTGGTTACTTCCCCCGTCATGCACTTTGTTGATTGGGTGAATAAAAAAATCGATTCAAATTGGTCTCTGAATCTATTCTCGTTATTCAACTTAATGTATCGTTCACAAACGACACATCTCTATCATTTAGTTGATAATAGATAACATAAATCACCAAACAGGCATGAGGATAAAGGCAGACCAATGTTTTGTCGAAACAAGCAGCATGTTCCACCATCAATAAAAAATGTTCACATGTTTATAAATCATTGTTTGCCTGCCTATTATTATATTAATATAACGTGTTTATTTACTCAAGTAGTTAAACGCATGTTTCACTTGTCCTTCTGTGGGAATATACGATAGTTTCGGTGTATTTTATGCCATGGAAAGTTAGTACCTTGTTTTGATATTTTATCAGTTGCTGTTTAACTGCTTCCTTCAAATTTGTTTATTATTTTCATACAACTGTAAGATAGTGTTATCTATTAATAGCCGGTGAAGGTTTGGACAAAAGTACAAGGTGTCAGAGCTGCTGTTACCGTATTAAAAGCTAGAAAAATATGGTGGTAATTATAGTTTGCTATGTTCTATCTACGGCCATGGTGGAAAGTTTGTGAAAACTCTTTTAAACAACATAGCGTGGACAAAGTCATGGTAGACTAATAACGCCTCGTTATGACCACTTTTGTCAGTATGAATCATGGACTCAACATGAGTATCAGAAAACAACAACAACAACATATAGCATAAGTATTATTGTCCAAATGATAAAGGACAGATTTTATAATGTGTCCCAAGTTCGAACGCTTCACACAATTCAATTTGATATTTGCTAAAAATCAATTGATTTTCGATAGTAATGCCACTGTACAATTCACAGATGATATAGTGATTGATTCTTGCCTGGATAATCAGACGTGAACATTGTTGGGTTTAACTGTTTCAAAGAATGTTTATTTATGTTGTGGAAAAATCTGCTATAAATGGATATATAGGTTTTATTCTGCTTCCAAGGTTGATTTGGTATGGTGGATCGAGCCGAACCAGACTTTATCCTGATGTAGTAATACTACAAATCATAATTTTAGCATTGTAATTAGCTTACTGTAAACAAAAAAAAAAAAAAAAAAATATGGAAGTTGTGCTTCGGTGAACAAAGATTTCTCAATGAAATTTTATAAAATATCTCCAGGACGTTCTTGAACGTCATGTACATCAACGCTTTACCTTTTACTGGAGGTGAGAAAACATGGAGTTGTACTGACTAAAGAATGGGACAAGAATTTTCATAACATCGTCCGCCTTACAATAAAAAGTACACCTCAGATACAAAAATTGTATAATAAAAAGTACACCCTCAAATACAAAAATTGTATAATAAAAAGTACACCCTCGGATATAAAAATTGTATAATAAAAAGTACACCCTCGGATATAAAAATTGTATAATAAAAAGTACATCCTCAGATACAAAAATCGTCCGCCTTACAATAAAAAGTACACCTCAGATACAAAAATTGTATAATAAAAAGTACACCCTCAAATACAAAAATTGTATAATAAAAAGTACACCCTCGGATATAAAAATTGTATAATAAAAAGTACACCCTCGGATATAAAAATTGTATAATAAAAAGTACACCCTTAGATACAAAAATTGTACAATAAAAAGTACACCCTCAGATATAAAAATTGTATAATAAAAAGTACACCCTCAGGTACAAAAATTGTATAATAAAAAGTGCACCCTCAGATACAAAAATTGTATAATAAAAAGTGCACCCTCAGATACAAAAATTGTATAATAAAAAGTACATCCTCAGATACAAAAATTGTATAATAAAAAGTACATCCTCAGATACAAAAATTGTATAATAAAAAGTACACCCTTAGATACAAAAATTGTACAATAAAAAGTACACCCTCAGATATAAAAATTGTATAATAAAAAGTACACCCTCAGATACAAAAATTGTATAATAAAAAGTGCACCCTCAGATACAAAAATTGTATAATAAAAAGTACATCCTCAGATACAAAAATTGTATAATAAAAAGTACACCCTTAGATACAAAAATTGTATAATAAAAAGTACACCCTCAGATACAAAAATTGTATAATAAAAAGTGCACCCTCAGATACAAAAATTGTATAATAAAAAGTACATCCTCAGATACAAAAATTGTATAATAAAAAGTACACCCTTAGATACAAAAATTGTACAATAAAAAGTACACCCTCAGATATAAAAATTGTATAATAAAAAGTACACCCTCAGGTACAAAAATTGTATAATAAAAAGTACACCCTCAGATATAAAAATTGTATAATAAAAAGTACACCCTCAGATACAAAAATTGTATAATAAAAAGTACACCCTCAGATACAAAAATTGTATAATAAAAAGTGCACCCTCAGATACAAAAATTGTATAATAAAAAGTGCACCCTCAGATACAAAAATTGTATAATAAAAAGTGCACCCTCAGATACAAAAATTATATAATAAAAAGTATACCCTCAGATACAAAAATTGTATAAAAACTAAAATGAATAAATAATCGCTATTATGTAGCTTTTCTTTTTTTTTTTTAAATATGACCCTTCCTTTGAGATTATTTCAGTTAGACTCCACTTATAATCACTTTGAATGTGTTTCAGTGGTATTAACTAGTGATTCATTAACTTTATTCAGTTTGATATAATTTATATACTTTGTGTTTCGAAAACATGAATATTCTACTTATCATAAACATAAACATTCAAATGTGGCAAATAGAAGCTACGTTTATGGTTTTAACTCTCGACATAATATTTTATTGTCTTCAACGGGAAAAACAGAGTGCTTGTGGTTAGGCTATTAATTTTTAGTGTGCCAAAGATTTAGATAGTGTTATGTATATTGGGTAGTGCTTATCAAATAATATGTGGTTTCCCTGAGTATGTCACTAAATATTTCAACGAAAACAGCTTGTATTTTAACCCCATTGTAATCCTATACATAAGGCGTTACATTACATTACACGAGGCATCATTTTGACGAAAATATTCATCTTCATTCAGCAGATGTTTTTATGTTTCATCACATTTTACAATTAGTGACGACACTTTTAATCTACTTTTATATTATTGTTTAATGCTTACATATGAAAATATTAAACTCTTTTCGTCGATCTTCTGCTCTATTGCTCCAACGGAACAGTCTAAAAACAAACTTAATTTAAATAATCGACTGTTTAGTTTTTCAATCTCAATTTCTGTTTCAACATGCGTTTAGAGAAACGATATGAAGCAGTTAATTTGGCAGACAGTTTTTGAAGAAAGCAGAGAAACTTATTCCAATTAAAGAATTGTTTTACGTGCTTAGCCAGAACGATCAAGAACGAAATGTCCTTCTTTCAATACACATCTGATTACAACGTTTTCACATGTAAAAAACAATCTAGCTAGGTTAAAGGGCTCTTACATGATGTCAATAATAAAAAAAGACAAGTTATATAAAAGGTCTCCAATCTTCTGAAGATATAATTTAAAATCGGCTAAATTAGGCCATTGGAGAGTACTTGGCCCTCTCTGGACAATCATACTGATACTTCTTCCAGTTGCTTGAAGTAATAAAAACTTTAGTTGGTTAGCATTTTTGCTGTAAACCAATAAAAGGGTGTAAAATATTCTCCCAATTTTACATTATACCCTTACAGGATTTGCCCTGTTATTTTACTTGATTCTTTTTCTTTAATATCATATTTTTAATGTTTGATTTTATTGCTCTAACTTTACTGTTTTCGTACGTTTATAATCTTTTGTTCAGATATCACCACATTTTGTTTAAGAATTCCCCCATGGATCAACAGTAAATTTACATACTTAAAACACTAAAATTTGTAGTTCGATTCTTTACGACTGACAAAATTCAGACAGCATACTGTGTAGCTTTATGTTATAAAACCAATAACAATTATTTTAAAATCAATTAATATTTATTTGTTTTTAGAATTAAGCTCATAGCAACACAACGAGCTATCTGTGCTCTGCCCACCACAGGTATCGAAACCCAGTTTCTCGCGATGTGAGTCTGCAGATATACCGCTGTGCCACTTGGGGGGGGACATTAATATTAAGATTCATCCACTATGGAATTGTAGCTCAGCTGTCACGGGAACGTTATCAGTACAGATGCCGTATCTCAGACCACTACATCTTTTCTTCATTTCTATGTAAACTCATGTCCCTTTGCTTCATTAGTTTTAACCTAGCAGTTGTGGAGAGTAATTTATTATTAATATTACAAAAACGTGCGCACTACAGATATCAAACCGGAATAATTTCCCAATTCAGATTAATGTCAGTCAGTCAAAATGTAGTAAAATTCTTGTTGACTAATTGTTTCACTTAATCTGAAACAGATGTGAATATGTTATTTTAATGAGATGGTTCACACAGGATTTTAACGCAAATCGTGCACTTTTGGTTAAAAAAGTCAAATCTGGCAAAGATATGCATTGATATAGCCTAAACGTACCCTGATATGGAACCACCCTCACACTAGTTCCTGCTATGGAATAAATGAAATTTTGTGCTTGATACTGAAATATGCGCGGTAATTCCCGCTATAGCTGTAAGCATAATCACATGGTGATAATAAACTGAAAGAAGTATAAATGAGAAATCCAATTGTGCATTTAAGGGCTCCAGATGCAGGAAAGGCTTGCATGTGTGCAACACTTTACGCCATATAATATTATATCAGTTTTTATTTAAATAAATCAACAGAAAACAACAAGGTTGCTAACGTGATGAAGATTGTTGAAACAAATTCAGAAACACAAAAATATCGCCATTACAGCATATGAAACAACTCTGACTGAAAGATCGCTTCTGTATATAGAGTCACAGCAGTGTTTTCCATCTTTCTGGAGTCATTACAACGCTTTTAAATTCCCGTAGCAATCACTAAATATTACCAAGTGTTTGTAAAGAAAATGAACAGAATGGGTTAGACACGCTATGTAACTCGAATTACGTAAATATTAAGGAACTACTTGGAAAATTAACACAGTAACAATTTCACAGGAAAGAAAAGTTTGTTTGTAAACATCTAAGCGCTGAAACACAGCTGTTCTGACGCTTCCACATAAGTGGCAATATTTAAGTCTTAAGGCATTTTTTTCGTGGTTTGAATTTCGCGCAAACTTACACAAGCGATATCAGCACTAGCCGTCCATAATTTAGCAGTGTAAGACTAGAAGGACGGCAGTTAGTCATCACCACCCACCGCCAACTCTTTTATCAACGAATAGTGAGATCAACGGTAACTTTATAACATTCTGCTGAAAGGACGAGCATGTTTGGCGTAAAGATGATTTGAAATCATGAGCCTCAGATTACTTGTCGATCGCCCTAACCACGTGGCTATGCCGAGCCGCCTGGAGGCTTGTAACTCTAGAAATCTGTTGTGAACCTAAAGGTTAGCAAAATGTCTTTGTTTAAACCGTATACTAGAGCTTGAAAAAGTTTATTTAAAACTTGTAAGAATAAAGACAACAACACGATTCAAGTATCCCTGAAAAAACAAGTAGAAGCCATTAGACCACAACAAGAACAATGTTAACTACAGAATGTTAGATAAGTTTGGTTTTTAGATATTGTCTATGTTTGTGTAATATGTGTTAATGTTAATGTGTTAATGATTAAAACACTTTTTCTATTCTTAATATATAAGCAGTTTAATCGTCGATCCATTATTATTTTTGAAAATTAATTTTAATTTCAAGTAAAATGACAGTTCCCACTAAAACATAAGCTCATTTCCAGATGCTGGTTGAAATTCGTCATATTTGTAATGTATTACATTTTGTATTCATGGCAAAGCTGCTAATGCTATTCGTCGCCCGTTTCTGGTTCTGAATTGTTGACCATGTAATGTCACCATATATACTTGTCTTTCAGTCGTGAGGTTATTATAAAGTGAAAGTCAATCCCATTATTCGTTAGTAAAAAAGTATCCCAAACGTTGGCGGTGAGTGTTGTTGATTAGTTACCTTCCATCTAGTCTATTACAACTAAATTAGGAATGAAAGGCGCAGATAGCCCTCGTATAACTTTGCACAAACCTCAAACCAAACCAAACGGACTATATACAAAACAGCTTTTAATAAGCATATTACCACCCATTATTCACGCCATGGATTTGACTGTTACGCTTAAAACACACCAACATTTTAAACTCAGGGAAATAATTCCTTTTGTGGTATCGCACGGATTCGAGCTCTCCTCGCAAACTCTGAAATCAAGATCTCTACATAAGTATAGTCTTCTTCCTGAATCTCTGAGACAAAACTTTAAATTTTATCTTAGTTTCAATAAAAGTTAGGATATTTATTTCATGCTTCATAATAAATTCAGCAACCTAGCACAACCATGTCGTGCTGATATTGCAGACAGCACTTTGATCAAGTAGGGTCCGCTGTGTGTATGTATGCAGGACTTACCTTGGTCCTTAACTAAAGAGTCCAGAATGGGCATGTGGTAAAGGCACTTGACTCATAATCCGAGGGCTGCGGGTTCGAATCCCTGTCACACCCAACATGCTTGCCCTTTCAGCCGTGGGGGAATTATAATGTTACGATCAATCCAACTATTCTTTGGTGAAAGAGTAGACCAGGAGTTGGCGGTGGGTGGTGATGACTAGCTGCCGTCACTCTAGTCTTACACTGCTAAATTAGGGACGGCTTGCGCAGATAGTCCTCGTGTAGTTTTGCGCAAAATTCAAAACAAATCAAACCAAACCGTAGCTAAAGAAAAGTATAATGTTTTGCCATAGAATTACGTACAATTGCATCAAACTAACTACACTTTCTAAACAGATAGCACGTTACCAGTTCCACTGACGCAAGCATTCAACTTTACAAGTTTAACAAAATACCTAATTATACAGGAACACGAGATTCTTTTAAGCTAATTTTTGTTAGCCCTTGAGCTCCTTTTCATGTTGAGAATTTATCTTTGCCAAATCAGGTATTGAGCAGACACGTACCTAGTCAAACCTGCCCTTGGATACACCATTCATAAAGTCTAACAATACTTTTATAAGTGTTAAGACTGGTGTGCCAGATTAAATAAAGGTTAACGAGGAAAATAAATTACATCAAACTTCAGTGTGGAAGGAAAGACTAAAACACATTTCATTTATAGTATCCGTTATCCGTTTCTAATTTTACAGCTATTGTTTATAATCTAGTCGCAAATGTACATTTCTAACCTCTAGTTTCATACTAGATATCTTCTCCTATTAACGTTGTTCATATCAAAATAAATAATTATTATAATTAAAAATAACAGTCTTTGTTTTAGACAAAGTATTTATAGTTTTTGTGTGTCAATATTGGACTTTAGTTGACTAAACTATTTTCAAATATATGTTATTAGAGTAGAAATCAAATTGAAAATTTCCCTAAACATATAAAAGTTTTTATCTGTTTATCCGTCACACTTGCCCGGCATGGCCAAGCGCGTTAAGGTGTGCGACTCGTAATCTGAGGATCGCGGGTTCGCATCCCCGTCGTGCCAAACATGCTCGCCCTTTCAGCCGTGGGGGCGTTATAATGTGACGGTCAATCTCGATCCCACTATTCGTTGGTAAAAGAGTAGCCCAAAAGTTGGCGGTGGGTGGTGATGACTAGCTGCCTTCCCTCTAGTCTTACACTGCTAAATTAGGGACGGCTAGCACAGATAGCCCTCGAGTAGCTTTGTGTGAAATTCAAAACAAACAAACAAACAAACCGTCACACTTAAGTTTGCTCGTAGAAACTTTTGTTATTTAGGGATAGTTAGGATAGGATAGCAGTCTTAACTTAAATAACAATTTTCAACATTAAAGTGAATGTTATAAAAAAACAACAACAAATGTTTTGAAATGAAGTATTTTTTATTGTAAATGTCGTTTTTAAATAAAACAACGATTGGAAATAGAACTGTTTAGATATTGAAAATAATGTTACCTTTCTATTTGGAGCAATTTTACCTATAAAATTAGATAAAACAGACCTAAAAAATGGGGTAAAAATGATCCCATACATCTTGAAATAACTTTAAATTAAAATGAGTGCTTTTAAAATAAAATCTGCACATAGCAAATGTATTTAAATCACATGAATAATAATCTAAATGCTCCCGGTAGCAATTTGGAAGGTTGTTCTTCATGTGAAAGTTGAGAATTATATAAGATAAAGTTTTGGAACAACATGAGACCTACTGGTTCATCTACGCTCTTTCATTCTCTAAAATGAACTAAAACTATTAATAAATAAATTTAATAAAACTTTTAAAGCCAACACTTATCATTCATATACTTATCAAGTTTTTCTTAAACTCACTCAAATTTACTGCCTCCATAACATCCAAATACTTCCTATTCCAAAGGCCAAACACCCTGTTACAAACATAAAACTGTTTTAAATGAAGATGTCTTCTACTTTGCCAAATTTATATTTGTGTCCAACTATTCTCACTGTTAAATATGAAATAAAGAATGATCCATCAGCACTATCAGTTACCTTTATAATCTTAAACACTTCAATCAGATATCCCTTATTTCTTCTTTTTTCAACATAAAACAGTTTGAGAGATTTCAATCTCTCATTGAATGACAACCCTTTCATCCCAGACTCCATTTTAGCAATCCTTCTCTGAACCATTTCCAACAATTCAATGTCTTTCATAAGGTAAGAATCCCAACAATATTCCAAATGTGGCCTGACCAGTGACATATACAATAAAATTATAACCTCCTTAGACTTGTATTTAGTATTTTTGTAGATACAACATGAAGTCCTAGTCGCCTTACCACTAGCAACAGGACACTGCTTGGACAGCTTTAGAGACTGATTAACTATTACATGACACTATTAAAGTTATTCCCATCCAAATTATACTTGTAATTAAAAATATGATAACCCACACGCATTATCTTGCATTTGTTATAATTAAAACTCATTTACCATTTATTTTCCCAACTCACTAAATGATCTAAATCCCTTTGCAAATCCATAGCATCATATTCACGGCCAGAAACACCCAATACCTCAATTTCAACTGTATATTTCAGTGATTTATTGATCAATCTTCGATCTTTGTCATTTATAGAAATAAGAAAGAACAAAGGTTCAAAACTGAATCCTCAGATACTCCACTTGCGATATTAATCCTGTCTGACTACACTCCACTTGTAACAATTCTCTGCTTTTTTCTGTGCAATTTGCTAACTTATCCTCTACACAAAAATATATACTTTTTTACACGTCTTTTATGTGGTACGTTGTCAAATGCTTTCTGAAAATCCAGACACACCAAATCTATATTTTTACTCTCATCTACATAAGTAGTAATTTTTTTCAAATAATGTCATAACATTTGTAAAACAAAATTTTCCCTGGGTTGCATTCTATGCAACTAAAATTTTAAACTTTGTTAAATGACTTTGTAAAAAAAATTATCAGACCTTCTAAAACATTTCCCACAACTGATGTAAGACTAATAGGTCTATAGTTAGTGGGACGATTTTTATCACTTCGCCTGAAAAGAGGAATTATATTAGCTAACTTCTAATCTTTTAGTATCTGCTCACTGTACAAGGACTGACAAAAATAGTAAGAAGTGGCTCACATATCCATTCTTTAACCTTCTTCAAAACCCTTGTAGAAATGTTATCTGGTCAAGGAGCCATATTGTTCTTTAAACTTCTTATTTTTATTAACCAGTTCAGAATTAGTGCAGTCATCTTCTTTTACCTATTAATATTGGGAATATTGCTTAAATGTTTGTTACTAAAAATCGAATAAAAACAAAATTTAATAACCCAGGAATCTCATCATAATGAGATACGAACCTTCCTTTATCAATACTCAAGGGTCTTACACCCATCCTAACATCATGTTTACCCTTAATGTATTTAAAGAAATTCTTGTTGTTAAATTTTACATTTGCAACCAATTTTTTCTCATACGCCGTTTTCGATGTCGTAATTTCCTGTTTCACCGGCTTATTTAATCTTCTAAATGTCCTCTGATACCAGTCAATTTATATTGCTTAAATTTATTATGCTCTTTAATTTTGTATGACCCAACCTTAGTTTTTACTTGCAGCTACCACTTTCTTTCTATAAGAAATACACTCACTTTAAACAGTTTAAGAAAATTTTACATCTAATAAGTGTGTCCAAATAACTCAACTTGTCACGAGAGACAAGCCTCGTTACATCCCTTCAAACTTTATTTTTAAAATTTGTAACCAAAATATATTTATTGTTTATCTCCATATGCAGCAAAACATAAAAAAACAAATAGAACAATCATTATTTGCACTCAAATATTCCCCAAATATTTCCTACTCTTTCGATCATTTCTATATTCCTAAAAACATTATTTCTAGTAGGTTTCTTAACTATTTGATGAAGAAAGCCATCATGAACACTATCTAAAAACTTTTCTCCCTCATGGATTGACTATAGAATTTTCCAATCTGTATGTCTGAGATTAAAAGCATTCACAATTATGACTTTCTTAGCAGCTGAAATCTTAATCTCGCTGTAAAGTTTCTCACTAATTTCATCAGTATCGTTTGGTCATATATAACAAATTCCTCCTAAAAGCGTTTTCCCCTTAACATCCATTAATAGAAACCCAATTGGATTAAACCTCCTCGCTATTATCTTTTACATTTTCAGTTTCAACAGTATGTAATTCACAATTTACATATAAAGCCACCTTTTTCCATCTTTAATATTCTTTCCTTATTAAATAGCTTGTAACCCTGTATTTCAAAGAAATTTCTGTCATCAAAAACTGTCTGCGTTTAACAATATTTCAATTTTTCTATTATATCAAAATTCTCTGTTTCTGCTCTTGCTCTAAAGTCATCTATTTTATTTCTTATACTTCTAACATTACAAAAGTAACAATTAAATTTACCCTTATAACTCATTCTATACACATTTCCAATGCTAAACCTTTGCCTTTTATTCTTTTTTTAATTTAGCTTAGCTTGGTCCTCACCACTCTTTAGTCCTAGCTTAAAACGTTCCTCACAGCTGAGTTAACAGCTTAGAAAACAAGCCAGCTCCTATCTTATTTAAATGTAAACCATCCCTTCCCAAAAGTTCCCTTCTTCCACTGAAGTGATCCGAAAAGTCCAATTAGCCAATCTCCTCTTTCTTTTATACTAACCTAAACCTAGCATTCAGTCTTAGAGACCTATCTATAACTTCATCCCTATACTTAATTCTGGGCACTATCCCTAACAAAATTAAGTTATGATATTTTTCTCTAAATGCCTTTATCAGCCCCTTGTACTTATTAATTAGCTCCTCTGACCTACCTTTTTTTATATCATTATCCCCTTCATGCACCAAACAAAATGCGTCTCTGCTAGTCCACTTAATTATGTCTCCTGCTCTGATAGTTATATTCTCCACCTGTACTCCTGGGTAGCATAATCTTATTCATTTCTTTTTAGTTACCCCAAAGATATCATACCTTGTTAAGAAATCACCCGCAACTATAACCTCCTTATCATCAACACCCTTCTGTAACCCTTTTTTTTAACTTCTCTGCAGCAGCTTCCTGTCTGCAGAAGCCAAAGGCTGAAATTTGTTGCTAGGATAATGAGGCAAAATAACGTCGGTTAGATGGCAGAGTAGTGACGTATGCTTCGAAAATCTGTGGTAGAAACATATGTTTTAGTAATGATTTTAAAAAGATCTCGCAGGGAGCGTATTACCTTAACTACACGTCATAAACTAAACTCAATTATTGATATTGGACTGTATAATTTAGGGCATATTCAGTTGTCTATAACCATATATTATTTGAAATCAACAGAATTCTATAAAACATGTATTTTATGGCCATACAAACTACAAAGTGCTTATCATTTATATCAAAGTTTAAAAACAAAACAAAAGTCTTGCTTTAATTGGTTGCATTCATGCCCGTCCGCTTGTGCATGTATTCATATGGTCACGTAAAAAATAGTTATATATATTTACTCTAGATGGAAGCACGTTATAACAAATGACATAGATAGGACCGTTATATCCTAAAAGATGTATTATTACCTTACTTAACCCTCTTTATCTCAGAAAAAAATTAATTTATGTAATTCATCCTTTATTTATAGGATAACAATATTTAGTTAACGAATAATATAATTACAAAAAAGTGAACCAATAACCCGAAGTTAAATTCAATAAAGATTTCATGGTTATCAAAAATATATTAGTAATATATCATTTTTTGGGAGTTGCTAATTTTGAAGACATTTTTGTTCAACTAAAAATATTCTGTGTTTTCCTACGGTTTATGGACGTTAGAGTATTTTCATTTTTTTGACATGTGATAATGAAATAATTAGAATACACAGCAAAAGTGAATGTCCAATTCATTCAAACTAAATACTAGAAACGAACATTATTAACATAGGTTTGGCAGTTCTTGTTTTTGTAACTAGCTGTGGACTTAAACATCTTTGAAATATTTGTATAGTAGATAATTAATAATTAGTTATAAGCACAGTGGTATGTATGGAGAATTAATAATAAAATTTATCTTCTCTTCAAATAATTTTATTATCTAACACTTGCGTAAAGAGCAGATAGCCCTCGTGCAGCTTTGCGCAAAATTCAAAAACAAACAAAAATTTGCATAAAGTGGACTCTTTGTTTTAAAATTATATCCTTAAATAATTTGCGGGGTCAAGTAAAACTACATCCGATATCAAATACATAATACGTTAAGCTACATTGTTTTACACTTGTGAAATAACTACAAGAATAATGAAAGGTTTGTTTGTTGTTAAAGTACAAATAAAGCTACACTATGGGCTATCTGTGCTCTACGCACCACGAAAACTGAAACTTGATTTTAGCATTGTGAAGTTGCAAGCAAGCCCTTATGCCACTGGAAAGAATAGTGAAATGAATACTAAAGATTTATTTTCCATTTCTTTTTGTTAAAATACAAGAATTCAAATTTTGATTAGGTGTGTTTTCAATGTTAAGTAAAATTCGATGGTAGAATTTAAGTTTTGCCAGATTTTCTCACTATTTGCAAAAAATCTCCTGTCAGATTGAGTAAAAAAATAAAAGAACTGTTTAATTTTCAAATTTTCAGTTAATCTAGGAGTACAGTAAAACAAGTTAAAGAAGGAAAGCTTACAGAATAGATACATATAAATGTGTACCTGTATCTGTATACATACATGAGACAGGAAGAGAAAGCTGATGGAAATAAAAATTCTGCGTATGTGTGTGTAGGAAAAAAGTACAAACAATCTTGGAATGATGATAATAATTAATCTGACAGTTCTGTGCCTTATCGTCCAAAATAAGTGATAGAAATGACAATTAGTTTGTTAACATGCTTGAAATATCTCATTCATTATGTTGTTCCCTTCTAAATATCCTTGGATGTGTCCTAAATAGAAACTTTCTAAGGCTTCAACAACAGGAAAAGATGAGAAGTTTTCAATCATTGCTGGTGTGATTAACGACCCCCAAGACAGGGTATGCTGTGTCTCCTATATCATTTGAAGACTGATAGAACTAAGGAGCTCACTTGAAAAACACCGACAGTACAGGAAAGGAGATGTTTGTTTCTAATCAGTTTAGAAGGATGAAGTAAACCGAGTTGCGTGCATCTTGCTGCGAGTTTTATAAAGGCTACTTATTGTCTGTAGGAAATTACGGAACATTTTAAACTAAGACATGTGGCTTTTACGTTTTATTTTCTCAACTAAGGAAGTATATTTCTAGGAGAATGATTCATCATAAAATCCACTAGTTTTTTACGATGAACTACACGTTATCGTCCATTAATGTATGCTGCTTTCATATTTCCATTCAATATAGGCTACGACGTACAAAGTAGCGATACAAATGCAAAACAGATTCCTTTACTGACTAGATCACCGAGGTATTTAGAAGATATTCTCAGAGCAACAGCATTTTAATTTACAATTTTCGTGAAAAATATACTAATATACATTATAAAATATGGAAAAGTAGATATATAAATTTATGGGCGTGTAGGTTGTTGGACGATTACATAATAGATATATTATTACTGACTGATTATTTTTCAATTAACTCAATGTTACCCATTATAACGATGATTTTAGGAAAGAATTTTATGATAACGCACCGTTTCAAATTTTCCACCAGCATAACCGCTAAAAACCGTGAATCTATAAACGAATATATACTTTTAATTAAAAAAAAATCATTCTTATTTTGTGCTTAAATTTTGTTCTAACTGATACTCTTTATGTAATAAACAAGTTACTGTATAAAACACCGTTATCTATCAGAAAATATTATTAGTCAACCCATTTTACTACAACGTAAGAAAACAATATTTGATTAATTAAATATAACTATTAATCAGCGTATAGGTATTACTTAATGGCAGGTAAAAATAATATTAAAATAAACCTCATTCTAGTGTTAACTGTTTAATAATGAAAAAGATACAGCGATTTCCATAATTTCTTTTAGTCGTTGCAAAACTGTGTGTGTGTGTGTGTAAAAACACGCGTAAATATTTTATTTCATTTGAACAAATGTATTAAATATTCAGAACCAAAGGATCAATTTTGCAGTAAACTGAAGTTTACTTGTCTTTGTTGTGATAGTGAGGAACTTACTTATCCAGCTTTTCTTTAATTTAAATATATTACCTGCGTCGTACAGTATAAACTAAATTAAATACTGGAAAGTCGTTGTTTTTCCAAAATCTAGAAAACTTCCTGCTACTTGTATATGAATTTAATTCGCGTATAAATTTCTTATAATTGTCAGATAAGAGTAGTAAAGGAAGAAATTAACACGCTCTAGTAATATTTTTCACATCTGGCTGTTATCCGAACAGGCTACGCCCAGCATTTCTCAGAGTTCCATCGTAAGTCAATGACGTTAAACATAAAATATTAGTGAGGTGCTTATCTTTTCTGTTACTTTACATGCACTGTTGTTAACGGCGAGTATTAAATCGATAAGAAGAGGGGACAAACTGGAAAGCTTTCCTAAACGAACAGTTAGACAACGAAATAAAAACAAAACTGGAACTACTTTAAATACTATCCTCTCGTAAGTTCTTTTCAACTGAACTTGCTATTCAAAGAATACAAACCTACACTACTCAACACTCGTTCCATTTCTGATTTTGCTAAAACATCCAGCATTGTAACCACAATGGTACAACGGTTTAATCTTAAATACTCATAGGTTCGTTGGCGACTTTATGCGCATGTCTGTTGGGTAGAGTAAGAGATGGAAAAATGACGAAAAATTTCAAGAGGGGTGAGAGTCAAAGAGCCTTTTATAATAGTACTGGCAAACGTAGCACTTGTTTTCTTGTACTTTAGCGTTTGCGAGAGCATTGTTTACAGCAAAGAAACAACGAACATTTTTACTTGTTCCTTTGTGCATTTTGTGGTTTACGTTTTGTTGAAATTACATAAAAAATGAACAACCTAGCAATCTTAACCTGATTACAACTACCGCGAGAACAGTCTAGTCTCCAATCTGCAATTGGATGGAAAGCGTCCGCGTGACTTAGAGTATCTTATTGAGATAGGTAACGTTTTGTTCGATCTATAAAGTGTAAAGCAAAAAGGGCATTTTCCGGGCGGACATGATCCGGTACAGTTAGGATGAGTAGTAATATCATTCCTATAGCATCTCTATTATCTAAGGGAAAAATATGAGAAGGTCGTAGGTAAAGAGATAAAATATCTGAACAAAACATGCAGCAAAGGACATGAACGTGAGAGCGGAAGCAGAAGAGTGAAAGGGAAACGGACAAGACTAAGAGGTGAGGTATAGCAACCACACGTACAAACGAACGAATCTATAAATATAATGATTATCTGCTAGAAAGGAACTGTAATATATATTCTACAAAACAAAATGATGGTGTTTCAGAAGGAAAATATTTTTGGTATAATTTGAAATAGAAAACGTTTAATTGATCGTTTTCGCTCTATTTACGCGTCTATAACACTGACGTTGTCAATAACAGATGAGCGTCAAAATTTAAATCTGATTACATATAGCTATATATAGTCCGTCGGTGTTTGATCAGACAGTTCCACCCTGAGTTATTTTAATTGCATTAACATAACAGACTGAAAGGACTAGAACCAATTGTTACACTTAATATTAGGTATCTGATATTAGCTCGCTGTATGATAAACATATCATTATAAAGATTACACTGAGACTATGGTGAGTCATAATAACACGGAGATATTTCCCCATCTTATTAATTTGTAACTAAATAGCATTTAGGTATATTTATTATTCTCAGAGAAGATTAATCTTGCTGTCTCTATATGTGTATATATATATCAATCTTACTCTCCCTATATGTGTGTGTGTGTATATATGCATATATATGTATAATATTTAATATTGCTCTCCTTATCTGTGTATATATATATATTAATCTTGCTCTGTTTTCATTCTGCTCAAAACTAGTCTCAGTTTGTGTTTGGATGTTCCTTTTGCTCTAAACACTTAAGTATGGACTTGGAAAGTTTTACTGCAGTAGTGAATCCCTCTGTGTATGCCTTGTTTTCACCTTAAATTATATGCCTAACGTACTATAGCACCATTACTCATTTGAATATTTATGTTTCAGCAGTATGTGTAACGTACACACATACACATTTATGTATTGTATATTTTTGTTTTATAATAAATGTTCTCATCAGAGTTATGGATATGAAATTTTCAGTAAAATACTAAGTTTGTTTTAAATTTCGTGATAAGCTACATTAGGGCTATCTGCGCTAGCTGACCCTAATTTAGCAGTGAAAGATTAGAGGGAAGGCAACTAGTCATTACCACCCATCGCCAACTCTTGGGCTACTCTTTTACCAACGAATAGTAGGATTAACTGTAACAAACTGAGGCATCTTGTATCAGATGAGAAACAACAAATAGAAAGGTCACACGCAAAAGCAATCCACAAGTCTCACGCAACAGTTTGTTTTATTTAATTTCGCGCACAGCTACATGAGGGCTATCTGCGCTAGCTGTCCCTAATTTAACAGTGTAAGACTAGAGGGAAGACAGCTAGTCATCACTACCTACTGCCAACTGTCAGGCTACATTTTACAAACGAATATTTACATTATAGCACCCTCACGACTAAAAGGGAGAGCATATGTGATGGGATTCCAGCTTCTGAGTGGGAGTCAAGCATGCTAACCACCTGCCCTTGGCTGACCCGCTGTTTGTCTAAGAGAAATATTTTGCATCATTACTCTAGTTTCACTGATGTTTACCAAACAAATCGTTGCATAAAAGTTACAGAATATTTTCTCAAATGCAGGGAATAATGCTAAAATCAGAAAGGATTTGTAAAAGTTACATAAAATACGAAATATGCAAAAAACATAACAAAGAAGTGCTGTGAATAAAAACCGTAACCGTAAGGATTTGCTGGATAGATAAATATCGTTAATAATTCAGATTTTTTAAAGAGAAACAAAGTAGTAATTCTAAACAAAACCGAGTTATTCATTTTTTTTTATTCTTTTAGTGCAGTGGTTCCCAACCTTTTTTTATGCCCCGCACCCCTAAAAAAATTTAATATGTTTCCGCACCCCTTACAGTAATTATTTATCTGAGAATAAAGGTGAAGGTGGCCAAAACAAATGTTATCTCGCACCTCTGGTTGAGAACCACTGCCTTAGTGGAATCGATGTGTTTTGTTTGCATGGTTTTGGAATCGTAAATAAATACTCTGAAAAACTGTCTCGTTCTTCCTTTTAGGATATTGAAATAAAAATTTGAAATCAAACAATGAAATCCTAGGTTTATTCTTTATTTTAACCACTGTATTGTTTTCAAGGTGACATCACTATTAACTTATTTAAAATAAGATGACGTTAACTCATTATCCAAACATGTCGCAAGTTAAATTAAGAGTTAAAGATTTCGTCTTGAACAAATTGTAAAAATATACATCCCTAAAATGAATAGAGAATTATAGTTTTCTCTAAATTTGTTGTAATATATATTGATTTTATTTTAGAAGATTGTAAACACCTCTTTCACAGAAAGCTAGTTTTAGGTGGAATTTAGTACTGGAAAGTATTTGATTATCTACTCGTCAAGTAGTGCAAGCTCTTAATTCAACAAAGTACTTTTTCCTTCCTGTCTTTACTTGACGAGCTAGAACATTCTTCTTTCCTGGCTGGGAAAACAAACTTGCCTGGGATGAATGAAAAAAAAAATCTCTCCTGAAGTGATAGACACTTTTCTGGAGATGACAGAGTGATTAGACACAATAATGAAAACGTACTGAGATTATAAGAGATATTTGTCGTTCACCTATGTGACGAGAGTAGTGAACTTCAAAAGATCAAGAAGACCAAGGACAAACTCTTCTCTAGAAAATCCAGACACATTAATAAATACTTCATACAAAAGCAGCCCTGTTGCAGTATACGAAGAGAACTTTTTAACAAAAAGGATTTTGGTTTGTTTTGAATTTCACGCAAACCTACTCGAGGGCTATTTGCGCTAGCAGTCCCTAATTTAGCAGTATAAGACTAGAGGGAAGGCAGCTAGCTAGTCATCACCACCCACTGCCAATTCTTGGGTTACTCTTTTATCAACGAATAGTGGGTTTGACCGTAGCATTATAATGCTCCCACGGCTGAAAGGGCGAGCATGTTTGGTGTGACGAGGATTCGATCCCGCGTCCCTCAGATCTCGAGTCGAATGCCTTAACCACCTGGCCATGTCGGGGCCATCTGAGAAAAACCTTTTATCCAAGTCCCTATTGTGCACTCTATTAAAATTGGGTGGTAATGGGAAGCAGACATATGGGAAGAAACCAATACAGCAACACTTCTTCAAGCTGCAAACGTATTAAAAGAGTTAATCGGGTGTGGCTGCAAACCAGGGAAAGAGCTCGCACGTTTTATTTCTACAATAAAAATAATTGTGGTTGGATAAACACAGATACACGTTCAGATTGTAGTTCCACACATGAGTCCTGTTTTGTTTTAAAAGTTTTATTGCAGAGAAGAATCATTGCAAAGTAAACTACATGTCTGATTAATTGTATAATTTTGCTAAAAATGTTTGTGAAATTATTATGGATTCTGTGACTAAATGTTAGTTGCTTCCGCTGTATTTTATCGCTTGATTGTTTGTTTTTAATTTTGCGCAAAGCTCCTCGAGGGTTATCTGCGCTAGCCGTCTTTAATTTAGCAGTGTAAGACTAGAGGCAAGGCAACCAGTCATCACTACCCACCGCCAACTCTTGGGCTTCTTTTTTACCAACGAATAGTGGGATTGACCGTAACATATTAACGACTGAAAGGGCGAGCATATTTGGTGCCACGAGGATTCGAATCCGTGACCCTCGGATTACGAGTCGAACGCCTTAACACACTTGGACCTGCTGAACCCGTTTGAATATATACAACATGTTATGTATTATTCTTTATTTCAGATGAGTCTAAGATTTATTATGTTAGGTATTTCTATTTCAAATAAATGTAAAATTTTACTTGAATTTAGTAGTTAATTGAATGTTAATATGTATTAAATTTATTCTGTTTGCTAACAAGATTGATACACACAATTTTCTTTTTTTAACACAAATACATTTTAATATACAAACAAAAAATAATGCACTTTTTAATAACGGTCATTATTAATAGTTATTACAAATGATGATTTGTATACAAGAGTTTTTACAAACTTACAAACAGTTTTAAGTATTATAGCCAGTCTAGAACTGAATATTTTATTCACGATCCAGGTCCACGAAGAGCAAATTAATTCTGAGTTAATATTGTCACACTTCGTTTAATTTTTGTTTGTTTGTTTTTTTTGGAATTTCGCACAAAGCTACTCGAGGGCTATCTGTGCTAGCCGCCCCTAATTTAGCAGTGTAAGACTAGAGGGAAGGCAGCTAGTCATCACCACCCACCGCCAACTCTTGGGCTACTCTTTTACCAACGAATAGTGGGATTGACCGTCACATTATAACGCTTCAACGGCTGAAAGGGCGAGCATGTTTGGTGCGACCCTCGGATTACGAGTCGAACGCCTTAACACGCTTGGCCATGCCGAGCCGCAAGAGGTGGTAAACGAGATTTAGGTTAATTAGCAAAGCTGTAAATATGTAGTGCAGAGGAAACCAAGATACCTTAAAGCTTGTGAATTTAGAATGACTGCTTGAACTCTTTGCTGTACTATAAAGACCGAATTGAATACTTGAAAACAAATAATAAATACTGTTCTGAACGCATCAGGCTAGTAGTCTCTTAAGTTTTTTTGACGGATTTTAAAAAATCCCCAAATTCTAGTGGATTTATTTTTAAAAAAACATTTTCCTGAATTAATTTCGTGTGATATAACTTATTAGAGCCAGATAACAAACTATCGCTTAAAATAATTAGATCGACTGGTGCGTGTATGTAACCATACACAAACCAATAATATATATTTCTTTGTCCTATTGAAATGAATGAATAGACAGATGGATTAAAACATAAAAAAAATTCACGTATTTCTTTGCCCTACACGAGGAAAGTTGCTATGCTAATATTATAAAGGAAAGTTGAGTTGGCCGACCAGAAATCTGAGTACCTTTTACTTATGTATGTATGTGTGCGTTGTGTGTTAACGTTTTTATTTCCAGAATTAGAAATTCGTTAATTACGAATCTTGTCTTAGTACAACTAACCGGATGTTCTACGTAAACTGATCGAGTTCTTATCGATCTTACATTTTGCATGTTTATTACCAACATGCGGATAAGAAAAAAAGAGAGAATCCAGAGAGGAGTTTTTTGTTTATATAACTCCTGCCAACAACACGTGCTTTGGTTCACATAGCAGTCACGCAATGATTGTGAAGACCACAAATACTGTCTGTTTAACATGGCTGTGATTGTACGTAGCTCTAACTATTATTATTATAATCAGTGCCTCATTAGTAATAATTACGGGTTAATCTAAGGTTATTATTTGTTATTTTTTTATCAATAAATAAGAGGGTTTAGTTTTGTATTAGGTCCGTTTGCACGATCTGTTTGCTCTACTCCAGTTCCAGCCGCTCCAGTTTCTCAGCGGTAAACCTGAGGGCTTACAATACTAAAAATTGCGTTTCGATACTAATAGTAAGCATAGTATAACCTTCTAGTTCTTTAAAAAGAAAAAATTCCTTGTTTCTGAGGAATAAAATGTTTCGACTGTTAATCAGCGATATGAGAAAATCCACTTGTAGAGAAAAATATATATATATGTAAAAACGGCTGGTTTGTACATATATTTTTCGACTGTTAAACCACACTTCCATTGTTTGTATTTAAGATAGTTTTGTAGCCGTTAAATTGCAACACACAGATACTTTATTTTTTCACCTTTCGTAATTTAAAGATTAAATATTTAATTGAATAAGTTATAAGCACAATTTTAAAAAGTAAAAAAAAAAATTATTTTCAAGACATACATTCGATCGAATATTTGCTGGTTCATTGTTTTCAACCGCAATATTTCACTTTCAGAATATTTTCTGGAACAAAAAATTAAGTATATAATGAGATATTTGAACCGTTTATCGTATTTAGCATAGTGTGAGAAAGAGAGTTTTTGTTAACGCTGTACAGTAGAACACCTTCAGTACTTATAAGGAAAAGTCACGGAGTGGTAAGTCTAAATATTCACATATTTTAGCGAAATAGATTATATGTTTCGTTACAATTCATAGTCTGTCTACGCTTAAGTTAGCAATTACATATGAAGGAAAATGGTTGACATTTTCTTAGTAAAGCGCCTCTCTTATATTTAACCTAAATGTTTTACGATATAGTTTTCTTCTACAGATTTACGTCGTATGTGAAACAAGCCAAGATTTTCTGTAAAATTGTCATGTTTATTGATTCACTTTAATGAACTGATGATAAAGTTTCGTTTAAAGTATAAGTTGCATCACTTCACAATGAAAACACCTTTAAATCTTATCAACATAAGTGACCAAAGTTAAAAACCAATTATTCATTGCACCAATTCGTTCACTATGATTCGTCCCTTGTTGGGACAGCGGTAAATCTTCGGATTTATAACGCTAAAAATCCAGGGTTTGATTTCCCTCAGTGGACATAGCAGATAACCCGATGTGACTCTGCTATATTAAAACACACACAAAGACACTTCGTTATGATTCATGGTTATTTCATGGTCTGGGTGAATAAATTGGCTCCCTATGTTGGATTCACATGATCGTACACTTCATAAGACTTTTTTTTACTCTGTTTAAAAAAAAATACTTTGATCATACCTTGTTGTCGTGAAGAATACGCGTTAAGTTTCTGCTATTCAACATTGCGCTGAACAAATAATTCAGTATGAAATATAATATGAGGAAAAATCATGAAAGTCAAGGTTGCACACAACTTATTTTTATTACTATTATCGTTGCAAAGTATTTGCACAAAGGTACAGAAAGAGTTGCCTGTACAAAACCGTTCTTAATTCACAACTGATATGCCAGACAAAAGGTAGACAGCAAACTGTTAATGATTCATTCCTATATTAGAAAAATACATATCTCGAATGAAGAAGCTACGACATTGAAAACTTGTAAGAGAAATTTTTACAGTTGGCACGAGCATGGCGAGGTATAGTGGTCAACTAGCTTGAAATGTGGATCCTAGGATTCACGGTTAGCTATACTCATAGTCGCAAACCTGATCCTACACTTTGGTTCAGTGGACGCACAATAAAAGTGACTATCAGATCCAATATTTTATTTTAAAAAGTGTAGTTGGAGAGTTGTAGGTTAGCGCTTGCTGATAACTGAGAATGTTTGATAGAATGCTCAATTATCAGCCTCGGAATGGTACTATTTTATCATATACTAGCTAAAGTAATAAAATTACTCTGAGTCAAGGTTTGTTGGACTTGCATATGTTTGAAAAGTCTAGTAAATCAAATAAGAATAATTAACTGAACGTTTCTTTTGATAAAATGAAAACAAATGTTGACAATTAATCAGTTTCGTATGGCTTCACTAGGTTTTGAGACATAACAAGTTATGTAGAGCCATTTTGTGTCTAGGCGTTTGAGAACCGTAATCGTTGTCTACGGAAACTCCGCTTGTTGGCTGATTAAATGCCAGACATTTGAAGTGTAAAGAATACATCGTTAGGCCAACATCGATGATCTTTGAGATCATTATTTACATCCATAAGATGTATTAGCCTCTCATGCAATACTTGAACCTCACTTTGATATTCAATTATCTATGAAGAACGTCGTGCAAGAAGCTGAAGTTCAATCAGTATTTGATATATTTCGTTACTTGGCAGACTGAGGACGTGGAACCCCTGGGTATAAATCAAAAGTCTATTTTTGAAGAGTGTACGTTATCCCCCTACACACACACATGTAAGCTTTTTATTTTTAGTTATAGTGCAGAAAAAGGATGTTTAGTATGAATATTAATATATTTTCCTGTGTAAAGCTCATCTTTTTTTTCTTCAATAGTTTGTGATGTATATACGTGGGATGTTAGCAGTTTCTCACATCTGAATAATAATAGCTACACATAGTAATGGTATAATCTACTTTGCAAAAATAATAAATGACGCCGTATAACATTTTAATCGGATACTTAAGCTTTGGTCCTGGCATGGCCAAGTGGCTAAGGAACTCAACTCGTAATCTGAGGGTCGCGAGTTTGAATCCCCGTCACACCAAACATGCTCGCCCCTTTCAGCCGTGGGAGCGTTATAATGTGATGGTCAATCCTACTGTTTGTTAATAAAAGAGTAGCTTAAGAGTTGGCGGTGAGTGGTGATGACTAACTGCCTTCTCTCTAGTCTTACACTGCTAAATTAGGGAGGGCTGGCGTAGATAGCCCTTGTGTAGCTTTCCTCGAAATTGAAAACAAACCAACCCCATACTTAAGCTTTCTTTACACTTAGTTTCTTAACAGGACTACCAGCTACTATATGTCATACAAACTGGACATGTGGACAGAAGGCAAGAACTTACCTTTCATTTAACATGTTATTGCGTGGATGGAAATACACAAAAATATATCGCTGTGTACATGATGATACTGGGTTTATTGGTAAACAAGAGAACAACAGAAGTTTAACATGGATAGATGTATTTATAACAATTCTGTTTGCAGACGTTATAACCGGAAGTGTTGTTTTCCATTTTCTGGATTTATATAAAACTGCTGCATCTATTTAACTCACTCAAAGAGTGCAATCACGTGTAATTTATTTACATTTTACTGATTTTTAGTGTATGTGTGATTTGCCTTACTCGTTAATATACCTATTCGTTTAATTTCGTTTCGGTACTTAACCTAATAAAGATAAAATGGACCAAATAAGATATCTATAATTGTACATTTGTCGTTCTTTTCATACAAGTTAAACCCAATCAAGGTATAAACCATGACGTGGTGATTGTTATATTTTGTAAGGTATGTAATTTATAGAAATGTTTCTATAATTAAACTGAACAATTAGAATATTTTTAAACTGAAATTAATAGAGGAGTGATTACAAATATTAATAATAAAAAATATACTTGTCAACACCAAGAAAAGCAAGGTAAGATGGTACAATTTAACTGTCTACAACATGGCTGTTTAACTAGATTACATTGATATCCATTCTTGTTTAAAGACTATCCTTAAGGGAATAGCGATTCTTATGTATTATGTATATTACAGCATATTATGTATGTATATAACAAAACTTGTATGAAATGTCTACACACGAATCCAGTACAATGTTAAAATGAGAAATGTGAAAATGTATATCTAGCTTATAAAACACGCTAGTTATTTAAGTGTTTTACCAACTTGATGGTACTTAGCGAATATTAATGGCTGGTTGTCTCATAATTTTACTTGATTATATCTTTATTTCCATTAGTTACCTTAAAAAATCTTCACACAAACACGAAGCGTGATCTCTTGATACAGGGATAGTTCTCTAGTTAACAAGAATATTCAAATCAGTAAGTTACGTGACAACCATAAATATGTAGTTACAGTGGAAAGAAATGTATCAGAAATACATTGTGATTATTTGGCATTTGTTAGGTAGTTTTATACTACCGACAATTGATCACAAGTATATGTAGTAGTCTTATCGTCCACTTTGATGCTAATTATTTCTACACTCATGTAAAAAAAGTGTTTTAAGATCAGGAATCCAGAGTTTCCAATATAGAGATAACCCTTGACGTTAGAAAACAAAGGAGTATGGATCATTTTGAACACTAGAATCGTTTAGAAAGAGACCTGCAATAATTCGTACAAAAGCGGTGATAAGCACAGTGTGGTGACTTGTAACAGGTAAGAATGCAAGAACACAAAGATCGGTGGTAGAATACGTTCACGTGATCCGGGTAACAGAACGTAGCATTACAAAGAAAGATTTTCGTTTAGAAAAGCGACACACGCCACGTGTATACAAATTATTTCCAGTTGGTTAATCCATTCAACTTTGTTGGGGAGTGAAACGGGAATTGATGTTATTTCATATAAATAAATATCGCCCGAGTCACTGGATGCAGTGCCAATGGATCTCTTAAGACTGTTGAAATGGACATTGAAAAACCGTCGTCCTTATACAATAGATGGCTTATGGAAAACGTGTACAAAGGAAGGATATGATTTGGACATGACAGCATTAAAAACTCACTTCTTGCAATGAAAACTACTCTGTAGCGTTATAGTCAAGACACCTGGTCGTCAGAAAGAGGACGATAGAACAAAACTACACGGATTGTAACGACATGATGAAAACCCCAAATTGTTTCAACATGACGTACCCAGCCTTCTGTATTGTATTATAAAAAAGTTTACCCAGACAACTTGTCTAGAAACTTTTATTTTCTAAAAGGTGGGTTTCTTGTTATCAAGTGTCAAAACTTTCTCTTGTTTATTTCGATCAAATGATTTTTTTTTCACTTTATCGCAAAAGTAATTGCACCAATTCCAGAAAATTTGAGACAATATATCATGTACTGGGAACTAGACCCCATTGCAAGTCGACCTTCTTTACGAGTTTTGAATATTGACTGACTTTATTATACAAAATTATATAATAGTGTAGAAGTCTTCATTTATCCGTGCTGATATAAACTGAAGTCGTTTTTCGAAATTTGTATTCACAATATTTCGTCATGTAAAATGCAGCTGTAACCACATTATTTTCTCCGACGAAACCTTAAAACTGTGTTGCCATTTAACTTTTTTAAAAGAAAACTGAACAGTAATATCAATAACCTCTGAAGCAACGGTACAGTGAATTTCTAATAGAAGTTCGTTTACGTTATTTGCATGCGTATGAAAGTACTTTGAACAAAGGTGTTATGTTTGAATGCCTCGCTTATGAGTCCGTTTTACTTGGCTTTTCTACTTCTTACAACAGAAAACGAAAAGTTCCAAAAACTGAGAACCTTGTATTTCTGTCTCATTCTGACAACAATTACGTAAAATTCTACTGTTTGATATTACATTACGTATTTCCCAGTTCTCGATTGTCACCCACGATAAACTTTTCTTCGAATTTAATTTTTTAAAGTATTTGTGAATTAGTGACTAAATAGCGGAGAGCTTCCCCAGGAAACAAGCTAGAAAACGTTTAGAGAACATCAAAGGTTCTCTCTTCGGTTGTGGTAGCTTCTTTGGTAACCAATACTTTATACAAGAAGCTAAACATTACTTCTATTTCTTCTTGTCAGGGAACGAACATATATCGCCATTATCACGTTTGGACATTTCATGGGACATTCTTCATATTGTATTTTTATACAATCTTTATAATTAATCCTCCGCGGGGACAGCAGTAAGCCTATGGATTTACAACGCTAGAATTAGGGATTTGATTCCACTCGGTGGACACAGCAGATAGCCCGATGTGGCTTTGCTATAAGAAAAATGCATTATAATTAAATCTTTGTTTATCAAAGTTGTTTGTCTTTTACACTTGTACACGTTAGATGACATTCGATTACTAAAGCTCCGACCGTGATAGTTTTGTGATCTTACACAGATTATGATAACTTACATGGGGATTTGGGCTCAAGTTTGAAGCATCGTCATAGAATCAGTTAGATCTTCCTTAGCTAAATATATTAGTGTACTTTTGTACGTGTTACATTTCTGTCTTTTTGTATGTGGTTTAGAATTGTTTGATGTGGCAATTTTTGTTAGTGTGTATGTTAATGATACGCCAATGTGTTAGTTTTGATATAGAAAGTTTTCAAGGAAGCCCTAAAGTGTAATGCTGATGCAGCTAAAGCTCTTATTACCTACAGATATTTTGAACTTATTTTTATTTCCTTGTTATTAGAGGATATTGTGAAAAGTGAGGGTTACAACTGAGCACACTTGTATACGGTGTGCCAGCCGATAGAACCTGGACATCAGACAAGTGTTAACAGCAGAAAAAAAGAGGCAACGTTTTTGCTGGATATCAATAGGCATATTGATGGTTTTTGTTACTGTTCTACAAATTTTATTAACGAGAAATTGTTTATGTTATAAAAGTGAGGCTTAAACAATTTAATATCAAATGTGAAAAAGTAACTGTGCACTTATGTAATCACTCGCAGACTAGTTAGTTAGTTTTATTGAAAAATGTGTTAAAACTTCTCACGTTGCAGGACTGCTTGAAAAGATAAGAAGGAATAGCACATAAGAAACTAGTGAAAAAAAAAAAGTTTTGATTTGGTGGATAGCTGCAAGAGGACATCGAGTTATGATGACGTAAATCTTTAAGAAATACTCATTGATTTTGTATTGTACCTTTGATCAAACCAGTCAAAACCATAGTCGTGCATAAAATATATATCAATTAATTAAAATGTATTTATCTCGCCTGTTTAGCTAACCTTGTATAACTTGCACTTTTATAAAATCCTTTATATAATTGAAAGGTTTATCAAATTCTCATTGTTTCCTAATTATATGATTAACTTTGAGATGTTTTAAAAAGCTGTATTACATACTGAAGAATAAGAGGCTTTAATCGCACTTTGTACTGACGTTTTGCATATGATAAAACAGTAGCATGTCGCTGTATATGTGAGTCCTGGTGATGTGGATGACATACGTAGCATATTTAGCTCAAGTCGAATTCTTGACCATATAACTGTTTGTATTTTTGTAAGTGGGCAGGGTTTCTTATAAAATAAGTGTCTGTGACTTGTTCGCAATAAATGTAGACCATAAACAGACGACATATAATCCACTTGTTTTAAGATAATATATTCAAAACAAGTCAAACGTATGTACAAAAACTCGTTACACTATTGGTTTTCAACGTTGAATCCAAGACTCTAAATAATTCTCTTTTTCTTTTCAAAAGATTACACAGGCTGGCTCAGTTACTTTAAAACCCAATTAACTGCTTTTTCCTTAAACTTAGCTGTATCGGGATACATGATATTTGTGTAGTAGAAAAATATTTCTGTTATTCTATTTCTGAGGACGTTCACTTCTTTTGTTTATTTAAACGTGGTCTTGGAAGCTAAGATCCACTTACTGTGGGGAGTCCGTGAAACGTTTGCCAATATAAAGAGTCTAAGACTTATCTCGTTGTTCTTTACTACAGAAAATATGGTGTCTGAAAAGTATATAATTATATCCGTAAGAATGTGCATGATCGACAATGCTTCAATGGAACCATGGGACATAAAACATCGTTCTGACAAAGAAAGTATTCTGAGAAAAAAACAACAAAAAAACAACTTAATATGGAACCTGATTTCAGGAAAACATACTTTTCATTCCTGATATTTCCACTAAAAGATGTTTTTTACCAACATTTGTTTACGTATGCTCAGATGTTCAATTGGTTCTATAGGTTCACAGGAACATCGGAAAGAAAAATGTACATTTCTCAGGAGTACAGTATTATATAGTATAAAGTATATTATATATACAGTTGAGTATTACTTTTACTTTGGGATTTAGTTAATATTTTAAAGATTGTGAATGTCAACGTTGATTACACAGATCAGCAAATTTAATCTTCATAAAAGTTGTTTTGGTAACATAGTTTACATAATTCAGCTTCGCAGATTTCGAAAACAGTATTCGTTCTTTTTTGTATCACGTAAGGATTCTTTTTATAAACCGGGAAGAAAAAAAATTACTTAAATCAAAATATTACTTTGCTTACCACGATGAATATTTTTTTATTATTGTGTTTGGGTTCTGGAACGATCGATAAGACTCTCACATCGCGATTGGTATAAAGAAATCTATAGCCAGTGGTTATCAACACATTAAGCATGATAAGATGTGACTTCATTTCAATGAAAATTATTTACTTAGGTAAAAGTACAAATGATGTTTTGTAAAAAAATATTGTATATGATGGATAAAAATTAATATAATTTTCGGTTTCAAAGTACATGAATTACTGGAGAATATATAAAAAATTAAGACAGTAAAATCATCGCAGGCCTGTGTCACTTCTCTGAAATGAACAATTATTATGTTGCAGTAAGATAAAATAGGTAAAGTGTAATTTGCATTTGAAGTTTAAGCTGAAGTAGGTTATAAACAGTGAGATATTATTATTCTGTGAGAAGTAGGTTATAAACAGTGAGATATTATTATTCTGTGAGAAGTAGGTTATAAACAGTGAGATATTATTATTCTGTGAGAAGTAGGTTATAAACAGTGAGATATTATTATTCTGTGAGAAGTAGGTTAAGTTTATGTTTGTTTGTTTGTTTTGAATTTCGCGCAAAGCTACTCGAGGGCTATCTGTGCTAGCCGTCCCTAATTTAGCAGTGTAAGACTAGAGGGAAGGCAGCTAGTTATCACCACCCACCGCCAACTCTTGGGCTACTCTTTTACCAACGAATAATGGCATTGACCGTCACATTATAACGCCCCCACGGCTAAAAGGGCGATCATGTTTGGCGCGATCAGGATTCGATCCGCGACTCTCGGATTACGAGTCGAACGCCTTACCACGCTTAGCCATGCCGGGCCGTTAAGTTTTTGAGTTTGGAGTTTTCCCACAATATCACTAAGTTTAAGTAACAGAAACCTTCTGTTATGGTTTTAAAAATTTACGCTTAGGTATTTGTACTGAGATTTTAATGTTTTATAATTTATAACAGAGTAAAACGTCTCATATCTCAAAATATTGGACTACTCTAGTTGGAGTGGAGTAAGCCTGTATTAGATGGTTTAATATGCTAAATCATCTTCGCATTTATACGTTAAACATATACTAAATTTATCATAATATTATTTTAATTTATTCTTTATAACTAACTTTGATAGAAGAAACGTTTTATACACAAAATAAATTTGGGTAGAATGAGAAGGTTTTCAGAACAGTAATATGAAGGAGAAATTTATGTATCTTGGGTAGCATCGAAGTAAGCACCTTATTAAATTTCAATCTAAATGTATCGACTTATGACCATAAATATATGGAAAACGTTTCGAGCTGCTAGCGAAGGTCTTCAGGCTCAAGTAGCTTGAAACGTCTTGTGAAACTTTCTACACGGGTACACCCCATTAACAACGTCTTTCCACTGTATTCCTCTCTCGAGCAGTCAAGGCTTACTGTATCACAGCCTTCTACCTACTTCTCTGGTATTCTTGATTTTATCACGTAATAAGCTAGATAGATAACTGATGTCATTTAAAATAATAAAATGTGTCCCATGAGAAATTCCAAACAAATGTTGAAAATAGCGAATAAACAGATGGAAAACGTATGAAAGGAAAATAATTCCAAATTACTAGTAAATATGGTAGACATTAGACCTAAGTGCACCACAGAAATATACTGAATTTTACGAGTTATCATATAAACTTATGAGGTTACAAACACGCCATTATTCAGATATCATCAGTCATCAAAATGAGGTAATATTAATTGTGTAGAGCTATTTTGCTATCCATTGTAGCGTAAATTTGTCCTTAATGTTTGTAAATTCATTTAATATAACATCATTACTAAAACAAATGAACACTAGTGATAGGATTTTAGGGTTGGCTGCATTAGTTTTGTAGGACAAGAGCAATACTTTTAACAGTGAAGGAAATTGAACTTTAATATCTTTCATAGGTAGATACTGACCTCTTGCGTGTGCTTCTAAAGGTCTGATAAGGATGAGATCAAGAAAATGTGAGATGTCTGAGAAGTCTTCCCTATCTAATCCCATACAGACAGACTGTTCTTTTAGGAGGCCCAACTCGGGAAAAAAGATTTGCAGTGAGCTGCTTGAAAAATCCACACATGAATCAACTGCAGCTAATACAAACTTCCACCATTCTTTTTGCGTTATTCTTTGGAAAATAGATTTAGAAAATGGCTAAACTTAAAAAAAACCTGCACCTTTAAGATATTGCAATGAGCGCGAATGCAGAAAATGTCCGAGTTACTCTGAATTTTAAGTTTAGCTTAATATTTACATAGTTAGAGTTTTTGCTGTAAACCTGAAGTACACGTAAATGGAAAATAATGTAGTACGTGATAAAAAGCACTGGGCACTAACGACTATTAGATGTAGAAAAAAAATTGGTATGAACCTTAAATGTTTTACTTCGAGAGTACCACCTTTGATATTACTTCTCATAGCGTATTTCATGCGTGTCACTATGAAGTGAATAAGGCTATTTGATAAATAGTCTACGTTTACCAAACAAAGCCAGTGTGCTAGCAAACAGTATAGTTTGACAAATGTATACATTAACAATAAAAAATTTTCATACTGTATTTTATTTCTCTCCACAGATAAAATTACATCATTCAGTCCTGGTCTCTGTACATGTTGAAGATGGGGGAGACAACAACTTATCATGCTCGACTTGTTGTTTTTGGTGGGGGAAGAGTTGGAAAATCTGCAATTCTCAAGCGATTTCTTTTTAACACTTTCAGCGAAAAGCATTTCTCTACTGTAGAAGATTTACACTATCGTGAATTTGCAATAGGCGCTCTTACCTTGAAAGTGGACTTTTTGGATACTGCAGGAGATAACCAATTTCCCGCCATGCGGCGACTGTCTATCGCCACTGCTCAGGCTTTCCTTTTAGTCTACAGTGTTGATAGTAGCAGTTCCTTTGAAGATTTAAAGAAATGTTTCGACGAAATTCGTGAACAGCGAAGTGAAATTCAAGATATTCCAATTATCATTGTTGGAAATAAACTGGATCTGGCAGCTGAAAGAAGAGAAATCCTCAAGGAAGACGTTGCAGAATGGGTCTTCTGTGAAATGCCACAGCTCTGCGTCAAAGTGATGGAATGTTCTGCTCGAGATAATATCAATGTCCGAGAAATATTCAAAGCATTTCTACAACTTTCCAAAATTTCAATTCCCCCAGATACAACTGGTTTACATCGTCGTTCCAGCGCTCATGCTTCGGGAGGGAGCAAATCCCGATCCTCAGAAGAAACTTCAACTCAACGGCGTAGTCGCAGTCTGATTCGACGAGTCAGTAAGAAAATGACAAAATTTCGAGATGTTCCCCAAAGCGACACGGAAACAAACGAATGTGTTACTTCGTGAATTTTATAAAGTTGGTATTGAAGTTTAAATAACAATCGTAAATTAGTAAATTACATGTATTGAATCTTATTTAGTGTTCTAAATGACGTCTTGTTCTTAACCGCTTTTTGTTTTCGTGAAGTTTATTTTATATTTAACGGTTATCACATACTTAGCAGACTCATTTAAATTATTCGATTTATTTAAAGTTTTGTCATTATTCTCAGTCTAATGTTTCCTTAACTACTACGTTTACCTGTTATTTATACAATGGTAAATAATATCTGAGAATTGCTGTATGTAAGGAGACAAGTGTGCTTTCCGTTCGTTTTGCCTTTCGTGTGATTTGTAATGAATCAGGTTATTGATTATTTTTAACGTACAGTTTCGTGAATCATATTCTATACACTGTCAGTATATATAATTCACTGGTTAACTTTATAAAGATGAAAGTCGAAGTTAAACTATTTACAATAAAAAAAGAACAACAGACAATAATTTAATTCTAATAACGAATTTGACAAACAGATTAATATCATTCACAGCATTTCTTCCTTCTCTGATTGTACAATGGTGAATTTAGAATAACAAGTTCAACATAGACGAAGGTTTGAATTTTTCTCTTTTCAGCGTCACAAACATCATCATTCATTGAAAGATTAACAGCCTATATACGTATATATTTATCTATGCCTTCAGGAATACATCCATCCGTACAACCTCATCATAAGATTCTTTAACATTAAACAAACATCTTTGTTAAGCAACAATAACAAACTCTGTGTATAAAAGGATGTAGTGTGTTGTCATAACTTGACTGAAGCCAGATATTAAACTTCATTGCAGTTGGCTTATAACGATACCCAATGCATATTTTTCTAGTTTGTTAAGGAATTTAAATTGTTTTTCTCTTCCACAATTGTTAAGCTTCGACAGCGCGAGTTAATGTGAAATTGTTGATGACATAATTTCATTTCTTCCAAATTACCTCAGCAGAGAAGACAGGAAGTTTGATCATGTGTTGACTGAAATGAGTGAAATAACATTACATAATTGCATTTTTACATCTTTTCATTATCTGCGAGGTTTTTGTTTGTTGTGAGACACAATATTATACAATGGTTTATCTGTAAACTACACACCGCTGAGCATATCTGAAAAGGAAAAAACAACAACCTAATCTTGTTTGTCGATCTTTTAACATACTTCGTACAAAATGTAACCAATATTTCTAACCAAATATTTGACAGAATAATGTCAGTTTAATCAAAATGCCTACTATGATTTGTATAAGTGTTAAAGTCCAGTTTAGTGTCTATATGTTTGTTTTGGAATTTCGCGCAAAGTTACTCGAGGTCTACCAGCGCTAACCGTCCCTAATTTAGCAGTTTAAGACTAGAGGGAAGACAGCTAGTCATCACCACCCACCGCCAACTCTTAGGCTACTCTTTCACCAACGAATAGTGGGATTGGCCGTCACATTATAACGCCCCCACGGCTGAAAGGGCGATCATGTTTGGCGCGATCAGGATTCGAACCCCCCGCCCCTCGGATTACGAGTCGAACGCCTTACCACACTTGGCCATGCCAGACCCACGTGTCTATACGTAATAAACTTTCATTACCAATTGTCGTTATTTTTTTCCCACACTTTTCGTACGCGTACAAGAAATGTCGAAACGTATCTGATTCGTTTCTTATAGGACATTATAAATTTTGTAACATGTTCTCAAATGGGAAGAAGGGAACCCACAATAAACAACACTAACTTCGTATTTATTCATAATTGCATGCAATTTTTAGCTGAGGCATAGCGGCTCATAGAATGTCCTTGAGGTTTTTCAAGCACAAAGTTTTGGATTATAAATTTGTCATATCTTAACCGCTTTGAAATCTGATTATGTAAAGTTTGGATTCATGAGATCAAATCTTTTCGATTGATGTGTTTAACCACGCCCAAGATCTCATAGATTAGTTTTATCTAATTTTGCCTGAAACAATTTCAGTTTGAGGATAGACTGGTAAAAATTCCAATGAGTAATAACATCGAGTCCGGTAGATGTGCGCTCTACGCTTGGTATTGTTAGCGCACAAAAATATAGTTAATAAAAAGGGGAAAAGGACACCGCCTCATAGACTACTCTAATTCTGTCTAAAAGAATTTCAAGTGCTACGACTACTGAGGATTCCCTCTTGTTTGGTACAGAAATCCGTATTCGTAACTATTAAAATAAATAAGTATAGGATATAAATTATCATTGTGCTTGAAACCATAAGGAATAACCTCTTTCTTTATTACAGTATGTATTACATACGATCCTAAAAGTACTTGTGTTGCTGCTTTTTGGCACTGTTGCCTGCGATTGATGATGCATTTCTACAACATTCAAGGTAAATAATTCCTATAAAAGTTCCTTACACTGAGAAATAAAACTGATAACTGAATATTTAGAGGAACTGTGCTTATACCGTTTTCACTTTCTACCTGATGTTTGTAAGGGCTGAAAAAGTTTAGTCTTTTTTTTTTCCCGTTTTATTTGCACAATAATAACAATGGAATGAACGTCCTCTAAAAATTACGACTCGCAGTTCCGGTTTGAGATAATGTATGAAATAATTATTATTACTAATAGATCAAATCAGGAGTTTTATTTTTTCATTCAGACGGCAAGAACATGACTGGTTATGAACCTTGCTTATGGCAAGTCGTACACCTGAAGAAATAAACAACATAGTATTGTGTTCGTGTCATACTGACGCACTATTTGTTTATGGTTCACGATAGAAGTACTGTGCAAATCGTCTGCACTAAAGCAAGCTAGCACAGTTTGAATTATTCAAGTTTCAGAGCCGGTGACAGTAAGCAAGGAAAGGATATTGGTTTCCAAACGAATGCTTGCCATCTACTTCATACCCTCAAGATCTAAGATTAAGTTGTCAAGGGAGTTGATGCAGTTTCATAATAATCACGAATATGCAAATTTTGAAACGTGGAAAAAATTTAATTGGAATGTTGCATTGCTAAAAGCGCTTAGTTAGAAATTATTCGGAAGAGGAGAAAAAAACATATGCATAAACATCCATAAAGATATTTTTCTATTACAAATTACTAGAAAACGAGATTACTTTTTGTAATAGAATAATCACCGAATTAAAAACTTTAAAATTTCACTAGAAGTTGAGTAAAAGAATAGAGAAAAATAATTCAGGTAAATAGGTTTTTCGTCTTGAAACAATCAGTAGATTATTTGAGAGTAACAAACATTAGTCGAAAATTGTGTCATTGATAAAATATACAAAACCTAGCTTTTTTATTTAAGTGCCCGGCATGGCCAGGTGGTTAAGGCACTCGATTCGTAATCCGAGGGTCACGGGTTCGAATCCCCGTCACACCAAACATGCTCGCCCTTTCAGCCGTGGGGGCGTTATAATATGATGGTCCATCCCACTATTCGTTGGTAAAAGAATAGTACAAGAGTTGGCGATGGGTGGTGATGACTAGTTGCCTTCCCTCTAGTCTTACACTGCTAAATTAGGGAGGACTAGCACAGATAGCCCTCGTGTTGCTTTGCGCGAAATTCAAAACAAACAAAACCCTATTTAAGATAGTCCGTTGTGGCTTTGCTGTGAGAATACACCATCTTATTTAAGAAAATCGCCAAGTTAATATGAAAGACGAAATAATAACAAAAAATGAAGTTTTAGGTGCTGTGCAATGGGAAAAAATTGCTAGCCTCTGCCTGCATAGACATACAGAAAATGGTGATTACGTAATAAGTAAATATGGTTGTTGTTTTCGATATAATAATGAAATAATGATTACTATTATTTTTTCTTTTACAATAATACTGTGATTTTAATCATCTGTTGTTAAGAGTAACTTGGACAAACTTATAAACTGCACTAGTTTGTTGAATAGTGTTTTGGTGTTGTAAACGTAAACGTGTTTAACGGATAGTAACTAAATGCTAAAAAAATCAGAGCATAAGTATTTAGATGAAAAGAAGACAGCAACATTTTATTTCTATTCTATTTTTTGGTTACCTTAATAAAAAGGATAAATATTCTAATGAACGAACATGAATTCAAGATTGGACTCTGCCTTTATAGTTGTTACTTTGTTTCCTAACGTAAAGTCTTCCTTAATTGTAAAATGTAATAAACCAACCAGAGAGGAAGATACAATACTCGGCTGTCGCTGTCTTAAGAAAGGGGTCGTTAATTTATTATATTTCATTAATTGCTATTTAGATTGGAATACCTATTCCATACGTATTATGAATAAAAAAATGTTATATTTTGAATTGTTAATTATAGTCTTCCAAACATAATTTCAGAAAACCAACGAAACATCTAGATATTTGTGTTTGAACAATATTTATTAGAATTTTTATGAAATCATATTTAATTATTAATAATTTCAGCAACAAAATTGTATTTCACAAGAACGTCAGTGAAGATGTCAATAAAACTTGACTGAAATCCGTATTTGAATGAATAATGTTCATACTTATGTAAACATATCAAAATGTCCGTATGAATAAAGAAAAAGTTGACGTAATTTAATGTGTTGTCTTTTATTTAAAAAAGAAAACCGTTTATTTTCACCTCAAGAAACATTCAGGTTCAGAAAAGTAAATGACATTTAATAATATTTTTAATAATTGATTATAATAATATTTTATAATAATTATAATTTATAATATTATTTTATAATAACTATAATTTATAATATTATTATTTTAACAATTTAAGTTAGTAGTTTGTTTCTTTTTAAGCACGAAGTTACACAATCGACTTTCTGTGCTCTGCTCACTGTGGGTATCGAAACTCAATTCTGTAGCGTTAGAAGCTCTTAGACGTACCACTGAGTTATTAGGTGCTTTTAAGCCTTGTAGAGTAATGAAAATATTAAAGCATGTTTGTTTATTTTTTAAGAGGAAAATAGATTAAGGTTTTTATTGTTAGAAACAGAATGTTTCGATCGAAAATATATAAAAAATCCCTAAATTTCAATTTTCCCATAGTAAATAAAATATTTTCACGCATGAATAATTACATCAAAACGATGGTGGTTTCTGATTCATAAAGAAGCATTTTTAACCATTTAAGACAGAAACAAGTAACAAAGAAATTATAAAGGGTATTTTTCACTGCCTTTTAATATTATCTTGCTTTTGAGTCACGTAGTGAAAATTCACATCTTCTAGTGTTGGTGTTCATGGTGTTGTTAGTATTTCTTCTTTGAACAATGAATAGTAAAAAAGAATGAAAGAACCGAAAATAGTTATTTCAGATATAAAGCCGTTATCTTTCTCTATGGCAGTGTGATACTAAGATTTTTTATTTAATTGCATTACAAAGCGTATATGGTTCTGTTGAAACAGTCAATGCCCTGAAGGCCTGCGTTGAACGTAATTGATATTTGGTGCAGAACAAATCAAATGTAAGGCTTACTTTACTTTGAGATTTTCTAAGCTTGACCGGTTAGGAATTACGGAGAAATTCTTTCATAGTTTTGTGTGAAGAAAGATAAAAATCTACCGATCTCATGGTACATAGAGTAAACGAATATAGATTCTTGAAAATGAAAGTCTGCAGAAGGCGCGCCATGTTTCATACTTTCTTTCCGGTTGATTTCATTTGTTAAACCGGATGTTCCCTCGAGGGATGAGAGCACTCAAGATTTGAGCACGTGAGCATATGATACTGCAAAGAAGCACGTACTACAATTTGTATTGGTAGGACGAGTGAATGTGCTGTTGTGAGAAACGGTTGTGTTCTAGGTATTATCTAAACTGGGTTAAGATATATTCTGTAGGATACGATTTTGGTAAAAATTCCAGACCGTTTTCAGATAGTATTTAAAATGATGTAAACGATATGTAAAGAATTTTAGTTACGTATGAATCTATTTTAACTTGAATTTTATACATTGTAACGTGTACCTACACATTGTTCATACCTCACAAAAATAACCAATAATAATTGTACATTTGATCTATATAGAAGATTCAGTTATTTATGTAAAACATTTTTTTTTTCATTTTTATACTTTTATAACTATTATTACTTCCATTTATTTTTCTACAATATTTTATTTCACAGTCAAATTCACAATTTTCAGAAGCATCATCTTATTTCCCAACAATTTCCTATGCATTTTACTATTGTAATAATTTTCTATACCAAATTTAATTTTTATATAATTAGAACTTAGAATCAAATTACATTTAACGATAATTTTAACTCCTAATAAATTTTGTCTTTAACTAGCACAATGTCCTTGAGTTCTGAATTATCGTCCTCAAGTGAGTCAGCAGTACATTTACGGACTTACAATGGTAAAGGCCCCTCAGAAGCCCAGCGGTATGTCTGAGAATACAACGCTAAAATCCGGGTTTCAATACCCGTGATGGGCAGAGCACAGATAGCCCATTGTGTAGCTTTGTGTTTAATTCGAAACAACAACCACAATAGAAAAATCCGTGGTTCGATTCCATAGTATTTAGCTTTGAACTAAAACAAACAAATCACAAGTCTGAAGTTACAAACGTCGTCTAATCGCAGGTATGTACAATATAATTATATTTTACTTTTCACTTACACGCTTAAAAAAAGTAAACCATTAATAGAATAACAGTCTGAACATTAATAGAATAAGAGTATGAACAATAATTTTAACATGTTAATAATAAATTTACAATAGAGAGTAAACATATGTAATGCAATTAGTTCTACCATTAATCAGAAACATAATGAACATATTTTAATGTTAACTTTAATTTTAACTATAACATAGATGTTCCAGGTCCATTTTTATATTTCAAGTTTTTCTATGTTGTAACACATACTTTTGTATTCTTAAGAAGACAGGTGTTTAGAGAAATAACCAAACCAATCGAATCTTAATGTAAAGACTGGATATTCTAAAAGACATTATACTGTATTTTAGTCATAAATACTAATATAATATTAAAAAGAGATGTGATGATTTATTCTGAGCATTATGTCAATATTTCAAAACGAGTTGCTTTTGGTGTGTTGAAGCCTGGCATGACCAGGTGGGTAGGACGCTTGAATCGCAATCTAAGGGTTGGTGGTTCGAATCCCCGTCACATCACACATGCTCGCTCGTTTAGCCATGGGAATATTATAATGTGATGGTCGGTCCCACTATTCGTTGGTAAAAAGAGTAGCCCAAGAGTTGGCGGTGGGTGTTGATGCCCAGATGCCTTCTCTCTAATCTTACACTGCTATATTAGGAACGGCTAGTGCAGATAGTCGTCGTATAGCTTTGCGAAAAATTCATAACAAACGCACAGGCTAATGTCTTAGACAACGTTTAGCATAGTATGCATATATTAGAACAGAGACAAAGATTTATTGTCTGTTTATAGACAATTTTCTTTGCGCTTTTTGAAAGAAAGGCTTCTGACAATATACATATATATATACTTCATGAAAACAAATTACAAAACAGAAATAACGAAAAAGACTAACAGTTGTGCTGCTAGTGCCTCTAGTGAAAAAAAACGAGGAAACCGTACAAATATGTGTCGTTGAACTAGCACAATACGAAACGTTATATGAAAACGGTCAAAAATACATTTCATTAATTTTAAGTTTCTAGGATGTTATCGCTTTCGTAGCATCTTTATATTCGAGTTCTTTATGTTTTTGCTGTAATATAAAATTACAGCAACCTGTTGGGGAACAAAAATATTTTCCTGAAATGCTCCGATTAGGAATCTATGTGCATAAAGCATCACAGTTAGGAGTTGCTACAGTGGATTAAATCCCAGATGAATTAGATAAATTACTTCAAACGTTTAAATATATTTTGTTGTAGTTATTCAGTTTTAATTCCTAGAATTTTACTCTGGAAAGTCTGTTACATCAAATTAGGGACGGTTAATGCAAATTACCCTACTGTAGCTTTGCGTGAAATGCAACTAAGAGACAAAGAAACAATACTTTACACTCTATTTAAATATTTAAAACCAGTCTTTTATTTTGCTTAATGGTGAACAATACATAAAAGTTTATTATTTTATTTCTTTACATGTCAATGATAAAATTTTGTGGTCTTTGTGGGAGGAAATGCCCAGCAAGAGATTTCAGTAGTGAGTTGCACGGCCGTTATTGCGAACAACTGCAAATATTCGCTTTGGCACGGTAGATATAAGCGTTTGCAGAAGGCTGGCTGGAATGTCATTCCCAAGTAGTGAAGATGGCTTCACGAAAATCTTGCACTGTTTGGAATTGACGCCCATTTCTATAGACTTCCCTTGCCATCCACCCCAAACATTTTCAATGGGGTTCAGTTCGGGCGAACACGCTGGATGGTCCAAAAGAATCATGTTATTCGCTATAAAAAAGGCCTTTTTCCTGCGGGCATTGTGTATTGCAGCGTTGTCCTGCTGAAAGATTCAGTCATTTCCACACAAGCGAGGGCCTTCAGTCAATAAGGATGCTCTCTCCAACATGCCAAAGTAGCCAGCTGCTGTTTGACGCCCCTGTATAACCTGAAGCTCTATTGTTCCATGGAAGGAAAAAACACCCCAGATCATGATGAAACCTCCTCCACTGTGTCGTGTAGAAAATGTCTTCGGTGGGATATCTTTATCGTGCCAGTAACGTTGGAAGCCATCTGTACCATCCAGGTCAAATTTTTTCTCATCAGAGAACAAAACCTTCGTCCCATGTTTGGTGCTTCTCAGCAAAATTTAACCAAGCTGTTTCGTGGTGTGGAAGGAGGCGTGACCTTTAAAGACATTTACGGTTTTTAAAGCCTTTTTTATCGTTTATAACGTCTTATTGTTCTTGAGCTGCATTCTGCGTCCGTAAGGGCCTTAATCTGGTTCGACGATCGGCTGGTGTCTTGCCGGACAACCCGTCGAATCCTCCTGCTCAACACCGGCGAAACTTTCTTGGGCCGACCACTTAAAATTCTCGTTCCGTATTCCTCAGGGTCTTTTAAGAAATTTGCAATAACAGTTTTACTACTCCCAATCCCACCAGTGATTGCACGTTGAGAGAGACCTTGCTTTTGCAGCTCGACAATTATGCCACGTTCAAACTCTGTCAACTTTTTAGCCTTTGCCATGTTTTTACCGAACCAAATGTAACACAGGAGTACTCATTGGGAGATGTTGACAACGCTAATGCTCGAACACAAATGACTAAATTTCGTTACGTGTTTACTGATTAACTCTTCGTTTCAATATGGTCTTAAACTTTTGGCCAGGTAGTATTTAGGCTAATTTCATAGTGTTTACATTTTCCCTATTAAATGCTAAAAACATTTTTTTTTATTTTCCTTTTCTTATTTTTATCTTTCGAAGCTCTACTCAAATAAGTGGTTGAGTCTAACAATGCAAAATGCATATTTTTTATTTATGTTCATTGGACTTAAGATTTTGGCCAGCAGTGTATATAGATGAAGAAAATAGCAAAAAAGCTGGAGTTGAAAGTTATAAGAGACAAATTAAAATTATATAAGGATAATCTGAGAAAAGTAGTAATCAGAGTTTAAAATTAAAAAGTGGTTCTTATAATGTAAAATATTATATCAATTAAAGCAGAGAAACTTTAGAAAACAGTCATAACATTAAAGGTTTACGATCGGGTGTAAAGAAAACAAATGATCAGAAGAAACGAACAAAGCTTTAGTAACGCAGCGATAAGAACCAGTTTGTTAAATAGATGCTATAACCATCTTATCTTCATTAAATGAAAGTTTTAAACTAAGAAAAAAGAAAAAAAAACATGAAAAAGAAACTTCGAAATTACATCTAATAATAAATTTACTGTCTTGAAACCCATAACTATGTACGGTAATTCTCAACTGTTTTTTTAATCTTTAAACCTTTTGACTCAATGTCCTTTGCAAATTTTGATTAGATTTTCTTATTCCTCCAATAACACACAATTTTATGATGTACCAATTACCTTTTTAGATGACTTCAGGGATATGAAGTCTTACGACAGTAAGTTTCAAGCCGTCCTAGATGGCGCAGTAAGAACTTTTCCAGAGAAAACAACCCAAAATGAAAAAAAACAACAAAAGCATCATTACATAGAGTGAGAATAGAACGAGACACAAAAAAAGAAAATACCGCGGATAGAATGTACGTAGTAATCAATGTTACAGATAAAAAACTAATGTTACAGACAGGTTTGTGTTATTGGAAAGTGAAGGGAAAAATAAAAACAATAAATGGATAAGTGGTGTGTAACATAGAAAGGAAGGTAGCGAAAGGTTTCAGAAGTCACAAATACAGGAACTGGACAAAAACTAAAAATAGCCAATATCAAATCACTGTTATCACAAAGAAAGTGCTAATGATGGCTACTGAGAGAATGACAAACTAACCAAGAACCATACAACATAAACAAGTAAAGCGAGTATGATGACAGAGATGAAAAGCGAGGACTATTTAATAGCAAAAGATGAAAAGCGAGGACTATTTAATAGCAGAGGAAGGTGTCCAAATTAGCTAGACGGACAGAAGAAAACCCTTCAGTGAAAGTAATTGCTTCCGTACTTGTTCCATTTTCAATCCTATCTCGAAAGTTGCTAATAATTTGCGCATACTAACGAGCGAGGAATTCATTCAACGTTGCGACTCACACAGACACCTTAGTTTATCTTGTTATTATCTCGAGAACTTTAATTCGAAGAAAGGTTATCGCTATTTATCTTAAGCATCGTTCTATCTGTCACTTATACTTATGTAACCGATTAGATGGTTGCGTGTAACAGAAACAAACACATAGTTTCGGTTTTTGCACTCGATTTTGTCTTTGCAGTAACACCAAAGTTAACCATGTTGAGGGTTTTTGTTAAATTCAGTGTAACTGATAATCGTTAGTGAAAGATGAAACAATTCTTGCTGCGACAGTAAAGAAGTCTTGGGAAATCAATGTCACTGAAGGTTTTTTTATTTGTAACAAAAACTTTTCAATTGAAAAATACAGTTTTGGTTTGTCGTTATTAACACATTTATCTTTACGTTTTAAATTTGTCCTTAAGTTTTAGTTACTTACATAAAATCATATAAAACTGTTTCTTAAAAACTGAGATATCGTTTTCATTGAACTATTCCTAATGTTTTTTGTACAAAAGTGCATATTACAATTACTTTGAGCAATTTTCTGGTTTTATTAAAATTGTTATTTTAGTATTTTAGTGTACGTTATCCAATTTGATATCTACATAAATAATTATCTGTTTTGTTCGTTGTTTCATTTGAACCTATTAGTTTTGAAACTAATTTTATATTGTTATTTTATGCGCATCGTTTTTATGGTATGAAACGAAAAATATTGGGTTGTTTGTAATAACATTTTTGTATAGTGTTTTAACAAGGCCTTATAATCTAAATAACTCAGTAAATTGGTATGAATTATTTTATAACAAAAACGGTTGTTACCATGCAGATAATTTCATGTAATTAGAGACTGTTACCTATTTCTAAATAATCACTTTGTTTTCTTTGTAATTTATTTCAAAGCTCAAATATCCTTCTGCTTTTATCAACGTGTTAGTTACTGATCTACCGCCATGTTTGTTACCATGAATCAATAAATGTTTTCAAACTTAATTTAGTTTGAGTTTTGCAGTTTGATATATAATTTTTAAACAAGAATATATTGTGAAATTTCGAACTTCATATCATATCCTGTTTGTTCTTTCCAAATCTTCCAAAGACGAGCTGAGAGTCACATTTTCTGTTTAACGATTTTATTTTTTCAAACATCAGGACTCTCTCACAGTCTTTATTTGTAATTATCCTTATCAAATTATAGTCAGGCCTGGCATGGTTAGAAGGCTCGACTCACACTCTGAAGGTTGCGGGATCGAATCCCGGTTAGACCACACATTCTTCCTTTTAGCCGTGGCGGCGTCATAAAGTGAAGTTTAATCTTACTATTCGTTGGTCAAATAGTAGCCCAAGAGTTGGTGGTGGCTGATGATGAGTGGTTGCTTTCCCTTTAGGTTTACACTGTTAAATTAAGAATGGCTAACGCAGATAGCCCTGTGAAGCTTTGCGCGAACTTCAAAAACAACCATTACAGTTAATATTAGGTAGCTTATGTTTCAACTCCTCTGTTCTCTTGTTTATATAAGACCAGTTAGTGCTTTTCCTCATTCGAATTCTATATTCAATTTGTAAACATTTTATTATGTTTTTATTATAGTGTATATCTATATATATAAATATAGTTTCTAATGTATAAGTATATATACAAATACAATTTCTAGTGTAGACCTTTATATAAATATAGTTTATAGTGAATACCTATATATAAATGTAACTTTCGATCGAAACCTCACGATAAATATAATACAGTAAAACCTGTCTAAGCCAGAAACTGCATAGGGCGAAAATCTATACAAGCCATATATATCAAAAGAGTAAAAGAGTAGTCCAAGAGTTAGCGGTGGGTCGTGATGCCTAGCTGTCTTCACTTTAGTCTCACACTGCTAAATTACAGTTAGCGCAGATAGCTCTCGAGTAACTTTGCGCGAAATTCAAAAATAAACAAACTAAAAGGCCCTCTATATGGCGGAATCTGCGTATCGCGAACGGAAACCTATCTTTCACCTACCTCATCTATCAACAAGTAGGATTAGTTTGGTGTGGTTTGTTTTGAAGTTTGCGCAAACCTATACAAGGACTATCTGCGCTAGCCCTCCCTAATTTACCAGCGTAAGACTAGAGGGAAGGCAGCTAGTCATCACCACCCACCGCCAACCCTTCGACTACTCTTTTGCCAATGAATAGTGGGATTAACCGTCACTTTATAACGCCCCCACAGCTGAAAGGGTGAGCATGTTTGGTGCGACAGAAATTCAAACCCGCGACCCTCGGATTATGAGTCGAATGCCTTAACCATCTGTCCATGCCGGACCAGTAGGATTAGAACCTAAGTAAAATGGAAAAAAACGTTTTTGATTAAATATTACTTTCTTATTTAATTAATAAATTATTTGAATATTAGTAAATTCTTGTTTAATTAATAATTTGTTTAAATATTAATAAATTATCGCATACTTTGTTACTGTAAATAATGGTTAAATATATTCTGTTCTTTTTTCTGCCGTCATTATATTTTTGCAGTTAAATTAGATTCATGATTTGAAGAAATACACTTGTCTTCCAAATGCAAAATTATATTCATTAAATAATTCTCACGAAAAAATAAATTCCTATCTTCCCTAATTTTAAGATTTAGAGAAAATTTACTTAATACCCTAATTATAAAAAAAACTATTAAATACCCTCATTTTAAAAAAAAAACTTCTTTGTTATGACGATTCTAGTAAACTACAAACACTGGTTGAAAAGATTGATGTAGAAGATTCTGTGAACGCGGAAGGTTTTGTGAACGTTGACAAGAATGTTTTAACAGAAACTTGATTAAAAATCTATAAAAGAATCGCAAGATGGTAACAGTGTGAGAGATTCAGAAGATGAACAAAATGGAAAAGATAGTGAGGAAATAGAAATTCCTACTTCATCGCAAGTGTTAAGTTATATTAACGCTATCAAATTGTATGCAAAAGTGAAGGAGGAAAAATAAACTTCATAAAAAGGCCGTAGAATTGACGTTCTCTTTTAACCGCAAGAGAAAGCCCATCAAAAAACAGTTGAAATTGGACACATTCTTCAAATAAATTTGATGAGCATTTTGTGTACTTATGTATATCTTGAATCTCCATTTTTGTTCTTATTCTAAAAAATATAGCAATTTTATTCACAAACGTCTTACTTCCCTTGAGTCAAGCAAATATAACGTTCCTCTCAAAAAATATGTATAATTAAGGAAATGCACGTTCATTGTCTAAGCCGAGAAAGGCCCGGCATGGCTAGGTAGGTTAAGGCGTTCGACTCCTAATTCGAGGGACACGGGTTCGAAAGCCGGTCGCACCAAACATGCTTGCCCTTTCAGTCGTGGGGACGTTGTAATATGACGGTCAATCCCACTATTTGTTGGTAAAAGAGTAGCCCAAGAGTTGGCGGTGGGTGGTGGTGATCAGCTGCCTTCCCTCTAGTCTTACACTGCTAAACTGGGGACGGCTAGCGCAGATAACTCTCGTGTAGCTTTGCTCGAAATTCCAAAACAAACAAACAGACTAATTTAACTTGCATTTTAAGTAATCCATTAAAAATAAAGCATACAACTTTTACACAAGGCTTGAACAAGGCATAACTACAAGAACATCTTGATTAATTCCGAAAGTTTTGACTTCTAGAATTACTTAAATTATAAAATTTTACGCTGAATATTATATTTCATCAGACGAAGTTAGTTTTAAAATAAGAAACAGTCTTGTAGAAGCGGATTGCATGCATATCAAATTCAGCGTACTTAACTGGCTACATAGGTGAACACGTGCTGGAAATGAAGACAATTGTGTTACTGTATTGCTTTAGTTGTCTTGTATGTGATAATGTATGATGCAATGCAAAGACAAAGAACAATTTTCTTTTTCTGGTAACAACACAAATGAGATAATAAATATTCTTACGTAAGATTATCCCTCAGAGTAAAACGGCAGCTTTATTTCATGCCTGCAGATATGTCCTAACTTACATAAAAATAGGCAATCAGAAAGTATACATTTCAAATAAAACTTAATATAGATAATTATAAGGTAACACGAGGCCATACTAGAGTAACAGTTTATTTGTTTTGAATTTGGCGCAAAGCTACTCGAGGGATATCTGCGCTAGCCGTCCCTAATTTAGCAGTGTAAGACTAGAGGGAAGGCAGCTAGTCATCACCACCCACCCAGCCAACTCTTGGGTTACTCTTTTACCAACAAATAGTGGGATTGACCGTCACATTATATCAAACGCCCCCACGGCTGAAAGGGCGAGCATGTTTGGTGCGACCGGGATTCAAACCCGCGACCCTCGGATTACGAGTCGAACGCCTTAACACGTTTGGCCATGCCGGGCCATCTGGAGAAGTGTCGAAGCACCTACTCTACTTATGTAGAGTATAGTTGTTTGGTAAAATATGACTTTTATGCCATGAAATAGTATTTTTGAGAAAGAAAAAATTTAAAGAAAACGCTTTCATGACCCGTTAATTTATCATGTGTATAACCTCTAATAATCGCACAGTTGTTCTTTATTTGTTACAAGTTATTTTTAGTTCTCAAACAAATTATTGTATACCAGTCAAAGAACCTTTTTGAAATATTAATATTCGAAGTATCATTTCAACTTTTTAAAATGTTCTTTCTTCGTTCCTGAAACCGTCGCTCTGTCTACTGAGACTTGTTTAAAATAACAGCGTGTGTGTATGTAAACCACGATCTTCAATTTAATAAGTTTCATAAGTTTCGTATTTAATGAACCATGAACTAAATTATAAATCGCATCTCTCTCTCTCAGAATATTTCGTTGCATATTTTAAAAGTATTCGCTATACTTGAGTAATTTTTATTACATTTAATTGAGAAAACTGAGAGTTCAATTTATTTTTTTGAGTTACTTGAAGTTAAAGGTTGTTGTATCCCTGAAGAGTTTAGGATTTTCTGATAAGCTGCTAAATAATGCGCAAAATTGTTTGTAAGGCACATTTTCTTAGAAGTAAGCACAAAGATGTACAATAGGCTATCTGTGCGCTTCCAACCACAAGTATCGAAAACCGGTTTCTAGCGGTAAGAGACCGCAGATATAATGCTGTGCCACTGAGAGACAAGATATGTTTGAAAATGTATTTATTTATTTAAGTTTTTAGTAAATGCTTGTGAATTTAACATATTAAATTACGACTTAAACTGATTTGTAAATTAATTCATGTTTTGTGATGTGGATGGTGGTGTCTCACTATTTGTGATAATATGAATGGTATAAATCATCTCATGCAAAATCTGCACGAAATTGTGAAAATGCAAGTTAACTGACGCAAGAGGGCAGGAAAGCCTATTAAACTTTAAATATTATAAATAACCTCGTCGTCGAAAGCATGAAAAATGCCTGAACAACTACAGTATGTCCTCAATTCGTTTACCTTCACGAAAACGACAAAAATAACAATTTTTCAATCCTCTGAAAATTCTTGACAGAAGCCTCTGTGTAATAAACTCAATAAGCGACAGTCATTTGTCTTCTCCTGGTACTATCGAATGACACTAAAACTGTCCAGAATATATTGTTTTTATTCTAAACCTCAGTATCAGGCCAACACTCTAAGTATTAATAAGATACACAATACATCCATGACTTATTTATATAGAAAATAAAAATGTTCTTAAACATTTATACATATAATACATACAGTTTGTGGTGCTATATATACATAAGAGTTTTAGCCTTTAAACTCTTTTCAATATAGTACTAATTTATGAATTGTATTGTTGTTAAATAGTGTTAGTCAGAAAGCAGTTGATATGAAATCGCTTATTTGTCTCTGGCCTTCATTATTAACTCGTTGAGTTTGAAAATTACTTGCGACTGAACAACATTTTTGCCAACATTTGTTCGAAAAAAACCCACTAAATTACTAAAAGCCGACATTGCTTCACGGTGCTGAAAAAAACCCAATCTAAACCGTATTCAACAAGACTAGGTTAAATTACATTCCATTGAAATGTATAACTTTCATATTTCGTTCGCGAAGAAATCGGAAATCATAAAAAATGCCCCTAAATGGCTAGCTTTACCATGGGCATATCCACAAAAATACGAGTCCCTATAGCTCTAGCGCCCTCGAAAGGTGTCGTTTTTTTTCGTCAATTTGTCCCCTGTTCAGATCATTAATTAGATTATCCCTATGTTCTTAAGGTAGCAGAAAATGCGATCTGGTGTATATATCAGAACGTTACGTAGTAGAGTTTCTTACTTATGCTTCACTCTCACCACCAGTAACTTAAGTCTAGTTAAATATTTCAAGAATAAATAGCATTAAGGCTACTAGCTTACTCTTCAGTGGACAATCTGTTTAAGATAATGTTCGTTTTTTTTATTATTTACAAAACTGAGAATACTGAAAGGAAAGCTAGGTAAGACCTACTGTAGTCTATTCTTAGATTAACCTGTTTAATAGATATTTTATTAAACTCCATCTTTTATTCTTAATCCCGGACAAAAACAAATGGATGAGAAAGACTAAACTTCTTATAGTGGTAGATCGAAGTTTATGAATCTGGTTTTTCAGGTTTTCTTTACCCACAACAAGTAATTTACATTAATATGGGTGTTTGAAAAATACGTAACACTGATGTTAGTCTTTTAGTATCCTAAAGCCTCATACGGAGAAGATATTTATTTCTCGCTAAAATAATCAGTTTTTTGTTTTGAAAAATACAGTGTCGCCATATTTTGTTTTTCAGGATTTTGGGAGAGGATTAGTTTTGCACTTTAGTATCATGTATTTAAATTTCAGAAATTTCGTGTTTAATGTATCATATGCAAATAATAAGTCATTATGACTTTGTTCTTTTTTCATGGGCATCTTAAATACATTTCCAACGCATGGGATACAAGTTACAACATGAGATTATATTCTTGTATCGCAGGAGTTTTTTTTAGATGCAGTGTATTTTGTTTAATGTTAATGTGTTTTGGTTTTGGTTTTTAACATGTATGGTTATAATACAAATAATCAGAGGTTGGGATTTGCTGTTTTTAATGCAGTCCTTCCTCATTATTTTATTTGCTTATTTAAATTCATTTAAATATATTTATTTAATTTCACTAATATATATATATATATATATATGTATTTATTCAAAAATGGGCATCAAGTATTGCATGTTTATTTGTTTGTAAGTTATAGTTTACACTGAGGAAAAGAATAAAATTGGTATATTACATACAATTCTATATACACAAAGAAAATTGAACTAGAATATAGACAATGTTCCCAGTGACACAATGTTATGTCTGCGAACTTACAACGCTAAAAACCGGGTTTTGATACCCGTGGTAGGCGGAGCACAGATCGCCCTGTGTGCAGCTTTGTGCTTAATTACAAATAATAACAACGTATACAACCATTGAGTATATATTAAGAAACATCAAAATATATATTAGTTTGTCTAAATACTAATATAGGATCCAAGTGTAAGTTATAATTTTAGTCAACTAAACTAACCACGGTGAAAACTTCATGAATAAATTTATTTTATTTGTATTGTGTATGAAGCAACTCAATAAGTTTGTGACTACCAATAGTAATTTCATTTTATTTTATAATCGTAAATAGACAGGTAAACCTGTCAGCACATTTCTAAACGTTTTAAAGTAATATTAGTAACTTTATCAATAGCGTTGAGCGATATTGTTTAGGTGTTACACCAATGTGAGGATGTTGAGTTTAAGGAAATTTTGAATAATCTAACTTGGATGATAAGGAAGTACAAGGTTTAGTAGATCTAGAAGTATCACGTTTAGTAGGCGTGGAAGTACAAAGTTTAGTAGATCTAGAAATATCACGTATGGAAGTACCATGTGTAGTAGATTTAGAAGTACAATGTTTAGTAGACATGGAAGTACATCAGTATTTGATATATCTGGAAATATCGTGCTTATTAGATATGTAAGTACCATTTTTAGTAGATATGGAAGTACCATGTTTAAAAGATCTGAAAATATCACGTTTAGTATATCTGGAAATGTCACGTTTATTATATATGGAAATACTTATTAGTAGAACTGGAAAGATCGATTAAAGAGATTTTAAGAGAAATTGACTGATGACATATACCTTCAAGCACTGATTAGCAATTGTGAAAGTATTGTGTTTCTACTAGATATAGAAACAACATATTTGAGAATGCATTTGAATATTTAATAGTAAAAATATTACTACTCTATTTCACAAGTAGTTTAACCAACAAATTAACAATATAAAGCGGTTGTATTCGTAGCTATTAAATAATCACTATATTTTGAATTAATAAAATTACCAGCAGATTTATCAATCCCTAGAATCAAGGAAGAATAAAAAACAGTCATCGTCATTCATACAATTAACATCTAAAAGGACTGAAAGATTTTTTCTTCCAATCACTTAACTTCTACTATTCTGTTCTAGAAGGCCTGGAAGAATTTCTCTTCCAATCATTTAACTTCTACTATTCCGTTCTTGGCGAAGAAGAAAAATTAGTATGCAAAACAGACATTGATAATACTTATTTTTCACTATTTTTTACATGTGGTTTATCGTTGTATTTGTAAAGCTTCTAGATAAAACCGTGCATTTGTCGTAATTGGAGAATGACATTATTCAAGAGAAATTAGAAGAATGTTGAAAAATAAAACCAGACATTTTAATATATACATAAAATTTTATCTAGAGGTAGACTGTATTGACAGGAGCTTTCTATTTCTATCTTTTGCTTAAAAATAAACCAACATTCATAACAACGCTAAAATCAGGAGTTCTATTCTCGAAGGTGAACTCAGCAGATAGCACAATTTTGACTTACCTATAAGGAAAACACACACATATAAACATTCATAATTTCAAACCGCTTTCGCTGTATACCTTGTAAAGCAAGTACATTACTGTAGTACAGTTTGCGTCAATAAGTATTATTGTAATGCTATACTTGCTTTCATTTATTTTTGTAATAGTTTTTATACATTAGTCATAGGTACTGATATGAGCTGATGTGAAAATTTTATTTTTGGTACTGGTATACCTGTTGGAAAAAGTTTCTTTTGAGATTATTTTCTAGATAAAAGTTGGATTATATTTTCCTGAGTCCTTGTTTAAGGAAGATAGGCTATGTTGTTTTTGTTTGTTGAATTTGTTTTGCAGATAATGTATTATTTATATCTCAAGAGAACCACAAAACTGTTAAAGAATTATCATTAAATTTATATTCAAAAGTCAGTTTGAACTCAGAATAAATATCTAGTTTGGAATCATCTTACAGACACAAGACGTTACCTGATTATTATCATCGTATTTGTAAGAATCTAAAAATATCATGTTTAGGAGAAAATGGAAGTACCATGGGTGGAAGAACTTAAAAAAACATAGAATTATTTTGTGTGGAAGAACTTAAAAGTAATATTTTTGAAAATGTCTGGAAGTATCATCTTTGGGAGCTTTGAAAACATTGATTAGGAAAATTTCAGAAGAAACTGATAGAAGATAGTTACGTGAAATTACTGGTTTTAGAAGTTCTCAGAGTATCTTGTTTCTACATCCTCTAGAATCTAAATCAGAACATTTGGAGGTAACAAGCCGAAAGATCAAAGTAATGCCATTCATGATGACAAGGAAACCACTTGAAGTAAAAATGTGTTCTAAGGACGGCTGATATGGGAATTAAAACTTTAATTAAAATAAAGTACAGAACAACTTTTAGTTAAAGCTTTAATGCTCTTATCAGCTGTCTTTAGAATACAAAGTAATGCCATGTTTACAAGAGCTGAAAATACCATGATAGTGAAGCTCAAATATGTCAAGCTGAAAAGATCTGAAGGTAACAAAATGAAAAAACTCTAAAGCATCGAATTAAGAAATTTAGAGATAAGAAGCTGATAAGAGGCTGACATATTAAGCCAATAACAAAGTGAATTAATATAACTTTTTCTAAGATCTAAATTAGCAAATACTTGATATAGAGCCTTTGCATTTCGTAGTTATTAAATTATCATTGTACTCCAAATTAAAAAATGAAAAACTGATTTAGTAATTCTTAAGATCAACAAGGACTAAAGAGAAGTTTCCTTCATAACTTCTAGAATTTTGTTCGCGTTGAAGAGAAAAATTGGTTTGCAGAATATCATTAATAACATTTTTTACTTGTATTTTTATCTCTGTATGTGAGAAACTTCACGTTAAAAACCATGCATTTGTTGAATTTAAAATAAAATGTAGGACACTAAAAAACAAAACTAGACATTTCAGTATGTATATATAGATATTTATACTAACATATATTTATATATTAGTAAAAAAGCCAGTCAAAAATGACGGGAAACCATTGTTGAATAATTAAAGAAAATTACAGAATTTAACTAAAACGAAGTGGTTTGTTTGTTTTGTTTTTGAATTTCGCACAAAGCTACTCGAGGGCTATCTGTGCTAGCCGTCCCTAATTTAGCAGTGTAAGACTAGAGGGAAGGCAGCTAGTCATCACCACCCACCGCCAACTCTTGGGCTACTCTTTTACTAACGAATAGTGGGATTGACCGTACCATTATAACACCCTCACGTCTGATAGGGCGAGCATGTTTGGCGCGACGGGGATGCGAACCCGCGACCCTCAGATTACGAGTCGCACGCCTTAACACGCTTGGCCATGCCGGGCCCAAAACGAATTGGTCTGCACATTCAATATGCACCTACTCTTCACTTATTTCCTCAGTCTCGAAGTATTTTGTAATTACCACGTTTTAAGTAAAAACTAAGTAGAAAAATGAAATATTATCGTGACCAAAATTTCGTGTGAGCTCTGAAGGAGACTTGCATGGCACTCTTGAATCTTTTTAATGTATTCTAGGTCGGGAAGTGGAAAACAGGTGTAAACATTTCTATAGAAATTTTCAGCTCTTTACGACTGTACGAAGTATAAGAGATATTTGGTAATAAGAAAGTTATTTTTTGTTTTTTAAAGTCAAATAGATAAGATATGTGTCAAAATACCAAAATAATATTTATTAATTAACATTTATTCAACACTTGAGCTTTCGAAACTCCAACACAAATATTCAAATATTTTGACTGTAAAGAGAACAAAGGACATATAAGAGTAATAAATGTTTATTTCCTTTATGTTTCAAGGACAAGTAGGTAATGTTTGTATGAAAATACCAAAATAATATTTATTACTTAACATTTACCCATTACTTAGAACTTTTGTAAACATTGACTCTATTACGTTAGCATTAATAGTAGGTCTATTTGTAGTTTAATTTAAGCATTAGGCCTAATACACAAACACAACCTAAGACTTAGCTGAAACACTACTTGGTAAATCTTATTTTGCTTTTGGCTGCAACTCAGCGTCAAAAAACTGCTGAATTAAACAATGTTGAAGTTATATCAGCGAAATTTTAAAAAATAAATAACAAAAAATAAACCTTTTAAAAAATTAGCATGAACATTGATCATTCAACATAAACACCATAGTTGACCTAAGTCATAGCTTAGTTGCTAAACAACAATCCATATTGTTAAGTATTACCAAAAACAAAGAGCGAAAGCGTTCTCAACAGAAAGATAAAGGGATAACCCTTTTAATGTTAGTGATATATCTTTAGAATTAGAGTGTGTTAACAGGAGCTTCATATTTCTCACATCTGTTATAAAAATGAACTAACATTTGTGCTTTGAAACTGCTGAAGCAGTTTCAGTTTGTCTTCAATCTAAAGTAATTTTCTTTTCTTTTTATTGATTATTCTATAATAAGAAAATATAAATTTTTTACACTTATACTCAAAATCATTTAGATATATACATATTCTCAGTCCCAGAGTATGCAACTCATATTTTAGTTCCTTGTAATGCTGTTGTGTGGTGTGTTAGATTTGGATGTTGTGTTTGTACTGAAATATAACTTGTAAGTATGAACGATTTTTTTTATTTGGCTCTTTTTTAACATCAGTTTACACGTAAAATTTAATTTCAATAATAAGTTTTTTAGCAGAACAGGTAACACTCCATTTAATACTAACAATCTGCTTATAACGTTATAACATGGCTTGAATATTGATGTTCGAAACATTACAACTTTATTAGTGCATATGTGAAATGTATATTATACAAATAGTGTTTGAACTGTCTGTGACTCACATCACCACTATGAGAAGATTAGTTTTGTTTTTTTGATTTTCAGAGCAACCGATGAAGGATTAATTTTTTCTAAATCCGTATAACTCAGTGACATGTGATAAGCTGAATGATGGACTGGAAATTGTATTTATATTTAATAGACATAATGTTGTTTTTTCGTAATAAAAATGTTTTGATATTTATAGTTCATTTACTAATATATATGCCCCCTAGTGGCTCAGCGGTTTGTCTGCGGACTTCCCTCGTTAAAAACCGGGTTTCGATACCCGTGGTGGGCAGAGCACTGATAGCCCATTGTGCAGCTTTGTGCCTAATTCGAAACAACAACTAATATATATGGAAAATTAGTAACTATGCAAAGCATCGGAATAATAATACTTATTTAATAGTTAATTAGCAATTTTCTAAACTGTCTTTTCACTGGTATAATTACTACCTATTTCAAATTTACTTATATATGTGAAAAATGCTTAATATAAGGTCTGTGAACTACATATACAGTATAAACAATATCCAGACTGAGTGAGGGGGAGCACAGTAGATATCGTGTCTATCTTCTGTTTTCTAGATTCACAGTAAATAACCCTTACTTATATTTCCTCTCCTGAAGTAAACTCAATCTTTGATCTGATAAATTAATGGTAGGCTTAGTGAGAAAGAAAATGTGTTGACCGAAACGTCAGATAAAATTCAAGTAAAAATTACCTGATCAGCGTTTCAAGTTGACTTTGAATATTTTAAGAAATGTTTATTTTAAAATAGTTAAATAGTAGAAACTGTAATTATTTTCTCACGTCATTGAGCAAACGTTCAGCCGTGAAGTAATCTTCATCATTAAGTACATAAATCAGAAATTACGTCAAGATAAATCACATATTCTAAACACTTTCAAAGAATGTATACAAACTAATAATACCGATTAACGCAATAAAGGTACAAACTGAAAAACAAACACCTACATTCGGAACACCACACACACTGAGCTAATATGTTTAATGAAATAAATCACTAGTGAGATTTCTATTCACATTTGCGTTATAAACACACTAAATATTTCTAAAAAATAAGTAAAAAACAGCGGCCTCGAGAACTCAACATATAATATATCTCATACACAACACACACTCTTGCATTAACAAAAAAAAAAACAGGCACATTCGTGTCGCATCTTCAACTTCACTTGTTTGTTTTTGTTATTAAGCACAAAGATACATGAGGAGCTATCTGTGCCCTGCCCACTACAGGTATTGAAAAACACTCAGATATCGTATGAGCATCTAGCAGCTCTTTTTAACTTTTCGTTAAAAACGGAATATATACTAAATTGTTGGATTGGAAGCAAGCCAATGTCATCATGTTCCATAAAGAAAAAAAGCCAGTAAGTTACAGATGAATAAGACATACTAGTTGCCTAGCCACAACTCTTGAAAAAAACCGCTGATTTATTACTCACTTTTTGTGAACCTTCTACTCACTCAGTAGTAAGTATACAGGTTTATAACACTAAGAGTCGGTTTTGATTATCGAGATGAGCAAAGATGATCTATTGTGGTGTAACTTTGCGTTTAAAAACAAATAAAAAAGTCATTTCCGTAAACCTCGCTACTCTTAATATTAGTTGACAGTGTTAACAGTTCTGTTAGATGTTTAATAAATTTTGAAATGCACTTTTATTCTTCAAAATAATATTCGGACGAAATAATGGAAAACCTTAAAAAGAAGAACAGTGGTTCTAAACATCACCAGTTTTATTTTGAATACGTTATGGAAACTTGTGTGTTTTCCATCAAGAGCAGTTTAATTTTTCTCAGGTTTCTTACTTTCGTGCTCAAACATTGTTGAACGACACCGAGAAAGAGCGTCAAAGTTAATGGCGAGTGAAGCGTCCATCAGAAGAGATTAAAAGATCGTTGCTAGTGATTTAATGACTGCCATGCTTCGTTACATTCCTAGAGCTTAAAACAGCTGACTAAAAACTATTTTTTGTGCATTATATACCAAAATTCTCTATTAGACAGATAGATAGATAATTTTCCTTATAGTAACACCAGCACTTTTATATCCAAAATCTGATTAAACTGTCTTTCAATAATATTGTTACATAAATAAAGTGCTAGATATATAAAAGGAAAAATGAGGAAAGAATACATTTATAAAATATAATAACAACGTAACCACTGACAATAATTTAATGTTCAATTTATGAGGAAGCTAAGGTACATAACTATAACCGTTCTTTTTTCACTAAAACCTCCACAGTTTTTTTTATATGCAACAGACTGATTAACAAGCGTTCTTAACCTGAATTCAAACTTTCTTCTTCTACGGTCAACACGTTTCATTTAAATTATTCTAGAAAATTCAAAATCCTATAATGTATTAGAATTGTTGTTAGTACTTCTAATTTGTTGTTGTTGTTATGTTAACGAGATTTTTAATTTAACGTTTTCTGTTACAGTACGAAGAAGATTTTGAGAATTCGTTTATCAGAATTGTCTAGTTGTACAAAAAAAAAGAAACGTAACAAATATGTAATACTTACCAAATATTTTGTTAAAAATTTTTATGAAAACTAGGATAATTCGAAAAATAACTTTTCAAAGTTTTATCTCACAAAATCGCTTTTAAATCCTTTTCCAGTGCTCGCGAGCTTTACATACAATATTAACTGTTTCTTGAAAGGCGTTTTATTTAACGTTTCGTGGAACGTAATTGTTTTATTAAAATACACGGGAGAGCGCACGTACTTCAATATTCCAGTATTTCTTTTTACGACTGGCTCTTACATATGATAGTACTCATCCAACCTGCTAATTAGATTAATAATTACAGTCGAAGATAAAATTATATTTAAAAACAATCTTCCACTCACAACGAGAGAACTAGATAGTTCGTGTGTGAAACAACTACTCCTTTCAAAAAGTATCGTTTCTTGTTATGAGCAAAGTCACATAATGGGCTATATGTGCTTTGTCCATCGCGGGTATCTATACCTGACTTTTAGCGTTGTAAGGCTTTATAAAAATGTTTTACATCAGTCCCTTGTTCTTTTAGAGCTACTTTGTTCAGTCACTCGCAAAATATGGAAACATTTCTGCAATAATGACCTTAATTTTCATACCAATGTCTAAAAGATGTCATAAATAAAAGATAGTAAATTTAATACAATTATTCTGTCGCGTTAATTACCATAAATGTAATTATATTTCAAACTTTATATAAAAGTGGTTTGGCTTTTAGTTTATTTTGAATTTCGTGCAAAGCTATACCACGGCTATCTTTGATAAGGCAGTTAGTCGGAACAATCCACTGCCAGCTCTTGGGCTACTCTTTTACCAACGAACAGTGGATTTTATTTTGACATTATAACCCCTCTCACTGGTGAAAGGACGAGTATATATAGTGCTACGAGGATTTGAACCCACTACCTACAGATCACGAGTCAAACATCCTAATCACCAGTATATAATAAATAAAAGTGATTCGATATATTCTTTTTTTAATGTAACAATTAGATGATTCAGAGGATTCAGTATAACAATTCATAATTAATTGTCCTTATCATAAATGTTTTGGAATGTTTATGCGTGATTATAAGATAATACTTAGTAATGTGCAAGTGTTTATAAACTCTAGTGATAAGATACGGCATCTAAAATAGGAGTGTATTCTATCCAGTTAGCTTTGTTTTACTGTATGGGGGTTGAGATGGTATTGAAAGTGCATGGGCTTAGGAAGAAGTCATCTTACAGGGAAGTAATCGATATCGATATGATATTCTAAATGTCAGAAAGTAAAGTGTGTGGTGACAGCTTGTGTGTAGATATAACAAAAATCTCTCAGAGGATGAATGGGTTCCGAGGAGAGTCATCATTTAAAAGAACTGTGTTAGACGTTTCTATGATGTCCAAAGCTTAATGTCATTGGTAATGTATAAGTACAACCAAAGGTTTTGCATTTACTACTACGATCCCCTATGATAATACAGTGTTTGGTGTAATATATAATTTTAATTATAAAATCTATGTTAATTTGATTGCCTGGAGAAATACAGGCGCAGTAGTTTATAATTTATGGTATAAAGTAAAAGTTTTCTCTTCTTAAGGTTCTGAATCTAGAAAAAATAAAGGTATTATAGTGGTTTAACAGGGTTTAACTAGCACTGATAATACCTGAATCTATGTCTTTAGCTAAGGTTTCGAGTTCGTACCTCTCTTGAAACAAGCTTACACTGGATATTGCAGTGGAGGATAATTATATCTTGCTATAAATAACTCAATATCCTGAGTAGTTAACAATAGCTAGACTTCGGTATTTCTCACTTTCATCTTCATTGCAAATTATATCATTGCTACTGGTTGAGTCAGTATTTATTTTACCATCACAAAATTCACCAGCATCTTCACCATTGGTTGTTTTCTCAAATGAGTTAATTTTTTCATATAAGGCCTCGCGGTGTTCTAAAAAAAAAGGAAATTTCACCGCTCCATTTCTGTAGGTTTTTCTTTTAGTTTTTGTTCTTTTCATTTTTTCTGGTATACCTTTGTTGTTTTTCTTACTGCATGGTGTGATTTAAAGGATAAAACTTTCACTTAAAATATCACAAAATACCTATTTTTGCTGAATTTGTTTTTGTAAGGCGCTTGCAGATGCTTGGATGTTTTTTAACTAAATGTTACTTATCAGGACAGCCATAGGGTGTCAAAATTCATGTTGCAACTTATTATTGCAATATTGATGTATCTAGTGCCATTTCCGCGCATAACAACGCTGCTTATGTGTGTTGGATAGATTTACCAGCATTTTGAAATACAATTCTTGAAGGTGTGTATATATATTTATATATATATTTTGAAATAGTTAATATACATTGTTTAAAGACTGGAAGTAAATAAGGGCTAATAATGACAAAATAGTATTTTAAAAAAGTGAAACAAAAACATTAAATTGAACATTCAAATTCTTTATAAAATTCTGTGATTGTTCATTTACTTATGTCATGGTACATGAAAGTGTTTTGATTTATAAGTGAAATTGTTTTAAAGAATTCGAATATTTGACAAGCATTCCGAGATATTCCTGGTGAATCCGAGTGGATTGGCGAGCCTGGTATTTTACGATACATGAATTATTGAATTTTAAAAATAAGTTTTTAATTATTCAAGTAGTGGAAATGCAAAATTTTATTTTTTGAATATATTTAAGCTTTAAGATGCTCAAAGGGTAATGTTTAATTTGATATAGGGAATGTAAAATAAGATGTTTCAGTATACAACATGTTTCAATGCATGACAAATCATTTATCAGAAGTAAAAGGGTTAAGGTAAAATAACACGAACTGCATTTAGATAAAATATAAATCACATATTTTGCTGTGAATGTATATATTACTCATTGGGTAACAAGCGAAAAATAAGCAATAATAAAACCTCACAAAAATACAGTGGTGTAATTTATCATTTCGTGGAACAACAAAGGAATTAGGGTTTAGATACCCCACGACTCGGGATTTTTAGAGAGTGCTTTTAATGCCTGGTATTTGTTTGTTTTGTAAAGCTTCACAAGTGGATGTCTCTTATATGCCCACAACAGGTATCGAAACCCTGTATCTAGCGTTGTAAGTCTACAGACATATCGTCGTGCCAATGAGGGACTTATACCAAGTCTTAAAGTTGATGTTGTGTTTCTTTTTAAACAGTGAAAAGTAAGTTAAAAATGTGTGCAAGAAAATCATTGCACACGTTTTGATTTTGATTTACAGATAAAGAAAGTTCGTTTATAGGTTGTTCTCTAAAACCACAAAGTTTTATGCAAAAAATTCCTAACAAACAAGAAACAAATTTTGTGAAATTTTCCAACAAATCTAGTAAAAATACTATTTATACGTTAGTATTTGTAAACCTTAATTATTTATAGAGATCTTTTAAATCTAAACATTAATGGAACAAATACGCACATTAACTTATATTACATATAATATAAAATATTAATTATAGAAATAAACACTATGGAACAAATGAATTAGCTATATTAATAAGTGTTTTGCATATAAAATATTAGAAAATGCAAAAAGTATGTCACTCAAGTTAAATATGGAAACGAAGAACTATAGTGATGGATATTTATAAAAGTATGTACCGTAAATCATTGATATATTTATCTCATTTAAATAATCTATAAATCACGATGATATTTGTGATAAAAGTGAAATATGTATTACACTGTTTTATAATAGTTTTCCGTTAATATAATGATTTATTTGCAACTTTTTAGGACATATAATTGATTCGTTGCTTGGCTATTACACTATGTAACAAAAGTTTTACTTTTTCTTCTTCCTGGGCAGAAAGTGTTATTTCCCAATTGTTTATGCCTAAAGTTAATGCAAAAGACCTATTTTTCTCTTTAAATTTTGCTTTAGGGACCTGGATAATGAAATTTTCAAATTTATTCATTTTCCAGAATATTCCAGATCTAACAGTCAAATGCCGAGCTTTTGACATCTAGGCTCAAAGAGTGGGATTTATTAGATGAATGTGTGCAAGTCGCAAGTCAGAGGAAGCGTCACCGACATTTTTCAAGCTTCTTCACTCGTCAAGATGGGTTCTGCTTCTGCCACATGTATTCGGTCTGTGTGAGGCAATTGGAATTGCCTGTAACCTGAACGAGTGGCGTCTCTTCATTGATAGTTTATCCAGAAGCCTCGAAGCTGTGTTGTTCCATAACGGGAGTAAGCATCCGTCTCTTCCCCTGGCTCATTCGGTGCACCTCAAAGAGGAATACAACAGCGTCAAGACCTTGCTAGAAGCCTTGAAGTATGATGAGTATGGCTGGTAGATTATCGGAGACTTCAAAATGGTGTCATTGCTGATGGATCTTCAAGGAAGCTTTACTAAGTTTCCCTGTTATCTTTGCCTGTGGGACAGCAGGGACACCGCAGCGCACTACAACAGGAAGCACTGGCCACAACGGACCGAGTTCTCTGCGGTAAGATACAATGTCAAGTGTGAGCCACTAGTGGACCCCCAGAAGGTGTTATTCCCACCATTGCACATAAAATTGGGTCTTATGAAACAATTTCTCACAGCTCTTGATAAGGAGTCTGCAGCCTTCAAGTACCTTCTAGACTTCTTCCCTAAGCTGTCTGAGGGAAAGGTCAAAGCTGATATTTTCGTTGGACCACAAATAAAGAAGACCCTGGAGTGTACAAAATTCACCAAGAAGCTCAGTAGGAAGGAAACAAAAGCTTGGGACAGCTTTGTCGCAGTGGTTCTGAACTCCTTGGGTAATCACAAGGCCGAAAATTACGTAGAACTGGTTGAGGCTCTGGTAAAGAACTACGGGAAAATGAGCTACAGGATGTCCCTGAAAGTCCATATCCTTCACGCTCATTTTGATAAATTCAAGGAGAACATGGGAGCATACTCAGTGGAGCAAAGTGAGCGCTTCCACAAAGATATATTGGACTTTAAACGCCGCTACCAAGGAGTGTATAAGGAAAACATGATGGGAGACTATATTTAGGGGCTGATACGTGAAAGTGATTTACATTACAGTCGCAAATGTCGAAAAAATACTCACTTCAAAACATTTCTGTTCATTTTTTGTACAACTTCAGTAGAAATACATGTAAATTTTGATTCATATGTTGTTTTATTCAGATCTTATGTAAATGAAAATGTGTAAATTTGCCCGTTTTTACATGGAAAAGAGATTAATTTCTAAATTTCATTATCCAGCTTACGAAAGCAAAGTTTGAAGGGAATAATGGCCATTTTGTGTACTTTTACAATACAAGCAATTAAAAAATAACACATACTATCCATGAACAAAATTTGTGTTACACTGTGTTATTGGCGCAAAGCAACTATGTTATCTGTGTCAAACAACCAGTAAAAAATCGAAGTAAAATTATTAAAACATGAAAAAAAGAATCATGTTAAAAAACAATGGTCATATTTGGAACAAAAACTTAAATAGAATTTAAAAGACCAATAGTCCTTAAAAATTTAAAAATACAATTGAGATGGACAGCGTCACCATTGCTAATAACACTGCCAAACGTCAAGGGTGAACCCATGGTAAAAATATGTCTAAAATTGTTCCGTCTCTCACTGTTGAAAAGACGGCACGACAGTAAAACGTGGGCTATTGAGACTTCAGTGTCACAAAGGTCATACATTGGTGTATCAGTCCCAGATAAAAGAAAATGATGAGTTACAAAAGTGTAGACAATTATTACCTAGTCGAGACAACTTCCTCCTTTCGATCCTTCTGGAAACAAGAAAAAAGCAATAGGATTTGACCTGGAAAATTTTGTTATCATGTTGGTCATCACTCCAAGTCAAGTGATAACTAGCGCGGAGCCGAGCCTTTAATACAGGATCATAGTCATTATATGGGATATGCTCGGCAGTGATAGCACCAGAGCAGACAGACTTAGCTACAGTGTCAGCGAGCGCGTTTCCGCGAATACCAACGTGGTCTAGTATCCAAAAAACTGGATAGAAATGAATGATAAAGAGAAATGGGCCAGTGGATTTTGAATATTGACCAGAACAGGATGAGAACTAACGTGTAGCGATTCCAAGGTCAGTAGAAAGCTAAGAAAATCAGTATAGATATTACTACATATCTTATACGTGATCTAGAGAAAGAAAAATGGCGTACAATTTCGCAGTGAACACAGAAACTGTAGAGGGGATCCTGTGTGCAAGCATCAAACCATTGCAGAGCCCACAGAGTCACCTGATTTCGAACCATCCAAATAACTGGCATGGAAGAATGGTTTGAAAGGTGTTCAGCAAATAGAAGACAGTACTTCCAATCGGGAGCATCCCCTTCCTCACATGACTCAAAGAAAGGTTACATTTATGGATGACAATAAGTCATGGTGGGATAGGCTGACCAGTGGAAATAACAACATCATCCAAGGGCAAATCCAATTCAACCAACTACACCTGGATACGAAGGCCAAAAGGAACAATGGAAGACTGTCTATTCTGTAAAACATAGCCCACTAAGAAAGGAAGACACAACCTCAGGTGGGATGCTGTGGTAAGAATCGAGTAAAGAAAGTTCCAAGCAGCAGAGGTGAAGATGAGATTCGTGGGACTCGGTGTATAAATTCTGAACTGGAGAAATTCAGATAGCCCTATATGGTAAACGGGGTCCAAAATCTTTAAGGCCGATGTCCGTACAAGAACCATAGACCAGGGACCCATAGTTAAGTTTGTATCAAATCAGGAAACGAAAAATATTTATCGTAGAACATCGGTCCGCTTCCTAAGACACTTGACATGTAGCTGCTTGATATGTGGAATGAAGGTCAGTTTATTGTCAAAGATAAGCTGCAAGAACTTTGCTTTAAGAACCACGGGAAGAACAACTTTATTGGCAGCAAAAGTGCATACAAACGGTTTTAGAGAAAGAAAAGGGAAAACCGTTTGCTGTAGTCCACTTTATTAAACGATTGACAGCAATATGAAGTTGTTGCTCAACAAACAATAAACCTCATGCTCGATGACTGATACAAGATGTGGAAGTCATTGATTTACACTCCGTTTTCAACAATAGAAGGAAGTTGTGTAGTGATGGCATTAATCTTCACACTGAAACGTGTAACACTCAAGACACAGCCCTAAAGGACTCCAAATTTCTGTGAGAAAGAACGGACTTGGAATCGCAAGAAGAGGTTGTTTGATTGAAGGAACAAAACAAGACGACCATTAACTATCCTATCTAAGATCTTACAGAGACAGCTTGCCAAGTCAGTTGGACGATAGTTAGAAGGACTCTTGGGATCCTTCCAAGGCTGAGAAAAAGGAACGACACTAGTCTGGCGACAAGCATCAGGAAAAGTATTCTCCTGCCAGATACAGTTACAAACAACCAGAAGAATAGCAAGAGATGGTAGAGCATCTTGTAGTGAATATTATCAGGTTCGACTGATGCACTGCCACTCCAATGAAGAGAAAGATTGAGTTTCACCAGTGTAAATATACGATTATAGTCATGGAGATGATCAGCCAGAAAGGAAAGAGGTGATTGCTCTGCACGAATCTTAATGGCTAAGATGCATGAAAAAGCTCGTTGAGATGCTGGTTGTAAACTTAATCCAATATTCCTTCTGACTTTGATGTTTTGCTTACCGGGCATGTGCATGAGCTCACTGAAAAGCAATGTAGTTTGAAATGTGGTTTTGAGCCTTACATGCCACTTAGCAGGCTGGACTCTACTATGGACGAGGATACTGTAAAAAACGTGTCGACGTTTGGAAAATAGATTGAGCAGCTGTCTGGACGATGTAGTCAGTCACTGCTGTCATGCAGTCGTCTACAGATGGTTTATAGACGACAGCAGAATCAAGTTCAGAAAGAGCAGTGAAAGATAGCCATTTGGCCTGATCCAGCTCCACCAAGATACTCGGGTCAGGTGGCATCGACCACGGCCAGTTCCCTCAAAATGATAGGAAAGTGATCATTGCCCTATGGGACTCTATCAACTCTCAAGAAGAATGAAAAAAGAATGAAGTGGAATAAATAAAGAGATCAAGAACAGTAAAAGACTGACTATGTGCATAAAGATAAGTATGAAAACCAGTATTGAAAAGAGAAAGGTTGTGAAGAGCATATACTTTACAGAAAGACCCCTTCCATCAATATCAGTATCAACCCAGAGGGGATTAAGTCCATTAAAGTTCTCCAGGATTAAAAAACGAGACATCAACTGTTTAATGAGAGCATCAAGGTTTGAATGATGAAAGATCTCTGCATGAGACAGGTAGAGAGAAAAACAGCGATGGTACGATCCAAGGATACAAGGATGGCTATGGCCTCCAAGGGTGTATCGAATGGCAAAGGCAGAGTGGGCACAATGCCACCCCTCCATGCACTCGTCCATCAAACAACTTATAATTTCAGTACAGAGAAAACTGCTACAAGGTGACTGTATTGGCAGGTTTCAAAAATGATTTCTGTAAGAAAAAAAACACAAGATGATAAGAATCAATCAAATTCTTAATGTCATCTATATTAGAGTGGAAACTTTGACAGACAGTTCCACTGTACCAGTGTGACCATTTTTATCTGGATGGATAACTGGGTGGAAAACCATTCGGTTTATGATCATGTCATTTTCTCTTATTAGGTAAAGGGTGTTCGACTTTCATGGATCATGCTTTTGATCGTGTGGATGGATCAATATTGATGGAAGTAGATTCCAACGACCGCTAGCGTGAACAAATAATCGTTCTGCATCTTGGAGCTGAAAAAGAAGACGTGCCCAAGAAACCGCCAGAAGTCAGAGCCAAAGAAAGTGGATCCGTGGAGTCACTGGAAGGAGAGGTGGTAATAGAGATGGGAAAAACACACATTGATTTGTCAGCTTTATTAATCATGGAGAGCAAAGGACACTTCACATGGTTGGAGAACGACTCTGTCAGTGGCGCAGAGAGATGTGTTTGCTCTCCTACTGTAACAGCGGAATGGAGTGCAGTACCATATTTTAGAGATGGAGTGGGGAACAGTAACTTTAGAGCCTCGAGGAAAGAAAAAAATGTGAACTGTTTCTAAATGAAAGTAAGAGCAGTGAGATCCACTACAATGAACACACTGATAGTCCATTTTGCACTAAAGCATCATTGTTCTTGCCACAGCAACGAGCACAAGTCAGAGAACCAAGACATGATGTCTTTGAGTGATCAAACTGCTGACAATGGAAATATCTGAGAGGAATGGGAATATATGACAATACCTTACAGTTCAGACCACCTGCCCTGATGGTGGCAGGTAGATTTAGTGATGTACACGTCAAAATTAGAACATTGGTGGGCAGCAGTGTAAGACAAGAGGGAATACTGATACTCATCATTTGGGCTACTATTTTACCGACGAATAATAGGATTGACCGTCACATTATAACGTCTCCACGGCTGAAAGGGCAAGCACGTTTAGTGTGACAGGGAGTCGAACCTTCGACCCTCATATTACGACTGGAGCCCCTAACCATCTGGTAATACCGGGCCATTTTTCCTGAAAGTTATTTCTCCAAGAATAACAGAGGCAAACATGGTGGACAGGCACTGAAAAAAGTCAATAAATTTTGCACGCAACCAGCAGATATGATCTACTCCTCGTGATCTGTATTTATTAAATCTGGTGAACTATTCGTGTCTAAAGACACTCTAAGACAGGAGGATAAATCACGAAAGCAGGACACTTTCGCAGAATTTCATTGACATAAAAAAAGTTGACAGTCATATAAGTAAAGAACAATAGCATAAGAAATCACCTTCTGTGCATTATTACTAAAATAACACTTCTACACGATTTGAAAGTGACAAGAAATAAAAGAAACATTGATCTGAAAGCCAAAAGAAGTTATGGATAAACCAGAATCTTTCATCAATCATTCTTACTTGTAAGGATCGAGCAAACAAAAATGAGGATGTTGTTATTTTTGAAGTAATAATCACCAATTTCTGGTTTAACAATTCATCCTTGGCCCGGCATGGCCAAACGTTTTAAGGCGTTCGACTCGTAATCCGAGGGTCGCGAGTTCAAATCCCGATCGCACCAAACATGCTCGCCCTTTCAGCTGTGGGGGCGTTATAATGTTACGGTTAATCCCACTATTCGTCGGTAAAAGAGTAGCCCAAGAATTGGCGGTTGGTGGTGATGACTAGCTGCCTTCCCTCTAGTCTTACCCTGCTTAATTAGAGACGGCTAACGCAGATAGCCCTCGAGTAGCTTTGCGCGAAATTCAAAAACAAAAACAACAAACATTTCATCCCTTCAGAGGCACATCAGCATGTCTGCGGTCTCACACCACTATAATCCGGGTTTCGATACCCAAGATGAGCAGAGCACAGATAACCCATTGTGTAGCTTTGTGTTTAATTGCAAACAGACAAATTAACAAATTATCCTACTTTTCTTTTTCTCTTTGTCATGGAAAAGCGGATTTTTTATAGTAGAAAATCGATCTCGAGCACTATAATTTTAGTGTATTGCTGTGTAATTTATGTAATCCAATGAAAATATTAAGGATTTGTTAGTTCGCCAAATATGTCTAATGTGCTTAACCGTGTAATAATTACGTTATTGACTGGTGTCAAAAGGAATGGAGTTAAAATCCGGTAGACATTAAAAAAATAAGTGTAACGCATTTTACTGAATAAACAAGGATGTTCATTTCCATGGTTTCCACCAGTGCAATTTTAGCATGTCATTGTTTTAGTATGTTGCAATACAACTCTATAAGTAACGATAGTTTGTTCGTTAAATGATCGCTATTGGCAAATAATAAATGAGCTTTTCACAAATCAACATAACAGGGCTATAAATTTAAAATTTAACGAGAATATCGTAAATGTATTATCTATAAAAATATGCCCGATGAATATATCTATATTACGTAGAACAAAATATTTTCTTTACAGAGGAGAAATTAAAATTCTTCACTCATCATTAAAGAATAAAGTAATATTAAGACAGTTAAACATGTTATTGTTAGTCAGTGTTAACAGAAGTTTGACAGTCATGAAACCTATTTGTTCTTAAATGTGAAGACCTTAGAGAATATAATACATCATAGTATACTAGACGACAAGTATAACGTTATGCATTAGCAGGAAACATTTTGTCTTATAAAATCAAGTACGTTTCGTGACTAGTGTTAAGAATGAAGGTTGAATAAGATAGGCATTTCAAAGCACTGACAGTCATGCAATTTTGGGCATTGTTGCATAGAATATATTATTATAATTTTTTACAAAGAAAGATTTAGAAACAAGTACCGACATTTTATATACTGACACACCTTATTCTGTCTCAAGTTTAACGAACAATATAAATAATAAGTATGATCTGAAAGCTACAAGAATCAGTTATTTTAAAGCAGTAAAGTGTTTTTAAAGTGATACAGACTAAAACACAATGCTATTTATACTTCCGTTTACTTTAAGAACATATAAAAATGTAAATAGATTTTTTTGTTTTTATTTATGAACATCACCATTTACAATTTGATTGGACGACTCCTATTCCTCGGTGGGTTGAAAAGAAATCTAACTGGATGATTCCTAAGCCTTGATTTCCAACAGCACTTTCATGTGAGGTTGAGACGATCCATTTTGCCGATAACATTTTGTGCTTCGATGATTTACTGGCAATAAGGTAGCCTGAATGGTTCATTTACTAAGTAAAGACACAAATAAATTAACTTCTTGTCTAAATATAAACCTATTAATTTGACAACATTTCGGGCAGATCCTTCTCATCAGGATGTACATGACAGATAAAAAGATGAAATAATAATCAGTGATGTGGAGAAACCCACTTGTTGAGAAATTTATATGCGAAAACGGCTCGTTTGGGTTGAGAAAATATTTTACATCAGGTTCTTTGTGAACCTGACGATGACCGAAGAAGGTCGAAACGTTGTTCGCTCTTCTATGTAAAATATTTTCTCAACCCAAACGAGCCGTTTTTGCATATAAAGATACAAAGATGCTAATTATAGACTTTCTGCGTGAAGCGAGTTTGCAAAAATATTGCCGAACTACAGTTTGTTGTAAATATAATAAACATCGCCAAGTATTAATGAATTCTAGAAAATTTACAACTAGTTATGTGATTATTGATATTAAACAAATAATGTTTTGGAACAATATCTGAGATAATGAAATCTATATACATACATATGTGAAAAACAGCATAAATATAACTATAATTGTTGAGAAATTTTATTTTTACAAAATGGCACAATAGTTGACAAAATTGGAGGTAAGAAAATATAAAGGATCTGAAAATTATAGATACATAAAGTAAAACAAAAACAGAAATAAAAATCAAACTTTTCTCAAAGTACTTTTTTTCATTATTTCTTTGATTTGCCTTATGTTTAGTTGGAAGACAAGCATTGTTTGTTTGTTTGTTTCAATTTGGCGCATAGCTACACGAGACATTGAAGAGGGTTTTCATTTTAACTTGTTTTAAAGACAATAGACCAGTTAGTTAGGGCGCTTGACTCACAATCTGAGGCTCACGGTTTCGAATCTCTGTCCTACCAAACATGATAGCCCTTTCAGTTTGAAGACGTTTTATGGTGATGGTCAATCCAACCATTTGTTGGCAAAAGAGTACTCCAAGAGTTGACCTTGCGTAATGATAACTAGCTGCCTTCCATATAAGACTAACTGAGGACAGCTACCATAGATAACCCTCGTATAACTGTGCACGAAATTTAAACAAACTGAAGAAAATGTTTAACTAAAAAAAAAACTTTGATGTAAAAAACGCCATCTCTGATCGGAATATATATTTTCTTTGTAATTTTTATATTGATTTAATACAATCGAGAAAGATGAAATTTTTGACATAATAAGCCCGACAAAGACGTTTCTCTGTTCATATGACATCGAGATCGTTAAAGAGAAGAATGTAGCAAACAGTTGGGCAGTATCAACTTAACAAAATAGTTGTTAAAGACCTCATTCTTGAGTACCAGAAATGCATTTATTAAGCTATCAAATAGCATACCAGAACAAATAAGCTACCTCGTGAAGGCAAAAAGCTACTTCTAAAATGCTCGAGAGCGGAACTGATTTTTAATTACTACCCAAAATTCACAAACCAGATCACCCTAGATGTACTATTACTTTTCATATGTAAATATCTCATCGAACGACATTCCTGTTACCTAGAAACCCATGGTTATTTCCAACTCCTCCATATATTCCAGAGATGGTATACATTGTGTTAAAGACTTTCAACACACTAAATCTTGGGCTAATCACTTCAACATCGCATCGACGATGTGCTAACTCAAAAACACTTTCCGAATAAAAAAACATAAAAATACCCTATCACTGAGTCCGTTCTTACTAACGTGGCTAGTTCCTACAATCAAGAGCTTGGACTTTAATGACCAGTTGTATCAAGAACTTACTGGTGTTGTCATGGTCACAAAAGTGGGTCCTTTGTTCGCTAATCTGTTCATTGTCTTTATGATAATTTTGCTCGCTACATTTACGACAGCTTAGATGTTGCACTTGGGTTCAACTGGAACATTCCATGTCTGACGGTAAATGTTTCACTTTTGACATTAATATTGAAATATCTGGAGACTCAAATAACGTAACCGTATGCTACAAATACATTGAAAATAACATATGCTTAGACTATAATTCTTTTCACCGTCACGAAATATAGAAAAGGACATTTCTACGACTGCAAGTATATTAAAATAAAGTGAAACTGACAGAAGTTTCATTATATTGACATACCACCCTCTCAACAACATATTAACTAACCGAATAAAAAAAGAACCAAATTCAATACACTCATGACTGACTTCATAACAACTGACTTATTCACTATATGTTTCCTTAGGTTTCTAGTTATAGACATAACAGAAACCTTAAAAGTTGCTTAGTGATCTCTAAACTACAACAATTCAACTATTTTCTTAGTAGTGAAACTCACAACTGTAATAAAAACGTTTGTACATGAGCATACATCATTATAACAACACTACGTTTGCACATATTGTAGTACACATTTTTACACATGAGCATACATTACTAACAGAACTATAATGACAATACTCTTGCACATTGAAATGCCTCCTTTCTGCAGATGTCAAACCACATACAGAACTGAAAGAGCCAGACTGCTTTTGCAAACACAAAAGATCTTAGGTACTTAATTGTTTCGATCATAATGACGTTTTCCTATAAGCTAATCTTCGTTGTGAAACATATACTTCAGCACATGACAAAACAAAAGACTTTAAACACAGCCTCATCTGTCAGCTGAACAAAGAAAACAACTTTAAAACCTTTTTTATTACTTTTATATTTACTATTTTTTTACTATTTATAACTTTTCTTTTTATATTTTCAATTAAGAATTTATTTTCTTTATTTTTCGAGAAAAAATTAATTATTTAAAAGTTATTTATATGTTTAATTTTCCTTTTAAACAATGCTTTCAGAAAAAAAATCTTATTTTAATGAAAACCCGTCGTTTGTTATGTATTATGCAACTGTGTTATATATATATGTTATTTATTGACGATGTAGCGCTGCTGTTGGTTTAATTACTAAATAGAGTGTTCTGACTACTTGAGTGGTTAATTTAAGGATGATGGTATTCTGATTGGTTGATGTTCTGACGACAGCGTACCTTGAATGGTTGATTTTGTGACAAAACAGTACTTTTCCGTTAGAAAATCAATTAGTAAAAGTACTGTAACTGAGCGATTGACCAATAAGAGTACTATGACTGATTGATTTACCAAGACCGTGTTCTGAGTTGTTTATTCACTGACTAACTGATTTATATAAGGTAGATCTGATCTAGCTTACTTATAACAATGTCTTAATTTCGTGAAAATTTACTGAAAACAGAACGATCTCGACTGGTTGATTATTTTGCGTATTTTACATTACCTCCTGACTGACAAATGTACAACTCTTAGTGGCCTGGCATGGCCAAACGCGTAAGGCGTGCGACTCGTAATCCGAGGGTCGCGGGTTCGCGCCCGCGTCGCGCTAAACATGCTCGCCCTCCCAGCCATGGGGGCGTATAATGGGAAGGTCAATCCCACTATTCGTTGGTAAAAGAGTAGCCCAAGAGTTTGGTGGTGATGACTAGCTGCCTTCTCTCTAGTTTTACACTGCTAAATTAGGGACAGCTAGCGCAGATAGCCCTCGAGTAGCTTTGTGCGAAATTCCACAAACAAAAACAAAACAACTGTTAGCGCCCCCTCACCGCTTGAATTACTGATGATAGTGTGTGTGTGTGTCCTTCATATAGCAAAGCCACATCGGGCTATCTGCTCAGCCCACCGAGGGGAATCGAACCCCTGATTTTAGCGTTGTAAATCCCGAGACATACCGCTATACTAGCGGGGGGGGCGATGATAGTGTTTTGACTGTTTAATTTATTGATTACAGTGTTCTGACTATTAGATTTACTGACAACATACTGTTCTAAATGTTGGATTTACTAACGGCATAGTGTTCTGACTATTAGATTTACTGACAACATACTGTTCTAAATGTTGGATTTACTAACGGCATAGTGTTCTGACTATTTGATATACTGACTAGAGAGTATTGTAACTGCTAGATTTATTTACTAAAGAGTCTTCTAACTGTTACATTTACTGACAACAGTGTTTTAACTGTTAAAATTATTGAGTACAGGTTGTTATAACTATTATATATACTGACAACAAAGTGTTTTGACTATTAGAATTATTGACTACAGAGTGTTCTAACTGTTAGATTTACTGATGACAGAGTCTTCTGAGTAAGGAAAGATTTTCTGAGACAGAATTTTAAAATGTTTTATTGCTTTATGTTGCATATATATCACACTATTAAACGTTTAGTACTTCAAAAGCTATTTTTCTTTTATCTAATTATCACTATAAACATAGTTATCAACATTTTCACCTGGTGTATTCTAGCTTTTGACACACATTCTTTCCATGTTATGCTTAACAAAACGTCACTCAGTTTATGACGTTTTAAGCTTGGATAGAACATTTTCCAATACCCAATATATTTCTAGTTTTAAAAGGATTTTCTTTAACTTACGACATATTATTTAAAATCCTTGCCACTTAGGATTAAAAAGTTAAACTGTATTTTGTTGAATTAGTTTTAAACATATAAAGCTGAAAATCCCTTGTAAAAGAAAAAAAGAATTGTTAGCAGCTTGTGAGGCTATTTCTGTTAACCATATTCTAACAATTTTAAAAGTCTTACAGTTATAAAGATTAGAGACTGCAACTTAGTGACTAAGTAAATTGTAACTTCAAGTCACGAGTGAAACTCTTAGCCTTTATTACAGTTACTCCTCCTTTTCTTTAACCTCTCATTTACAGCAAAGAACATATATAGATGAAACAGTGCAGTAGTTCTTTGTTATAGTACAAACATACCGCAGAGAATAATAAAAAGACATTCAGTTACACATTCCTTCAATGAGCTCCCAGACGCCACCACCAGCTTCTAAGCGCAACTCAAATTAAATTAGATACCACATTTCTTGATTCTAATTCCTTTGTGAGCTGGGGTGCCTGGTATGCATATTTATGGATTATTTAGATATTAGTTTCATATGAAAAGAATTACCTTTTTATAATAATGAGTTAATCTTTTTGCTAAATACTCATTTCGGAAAATTAAAACTAAAGTATTTGAGCGCCATCTATTCACCTAGTACTAAAATACACTATTTTAAATTAGAATCTTTAAAACAAAAGGAGGTTTTATTTATTTCTGAGCTCTAAATAAGTATTATATTTATGATATGACGAACAAAGAAAGCAGTGATACACTACACAAAGATCATTATTAATATTCAACATATCTTACTTTAGATATATTGTAAAAAAGAGCCATTTAAGATTTATTTTAAAATACAGTGGATTAAATGCTGGACTCGCAGGTAAATTAAATGCAGTGGCTGCAGACGATGTTTTTCAGCATTTTGCACTTGAATTAAAATTTATTGTACTTTGCGATGCAAAAAATGAATTTAATCTAATAACTTGACTAAGGTCCACTGATAACAGCATTGGTGTCGACTGAGTTTTTATACTTCACTGTAGCGCCAACCATAGCGTTAATTTGACACTAGAAATATAACCAATTCCCGTTCCTGATTTCAGTCACGAATGATGCCATCCACATGGTTTTACATCAGAATCTAAAAACAACGTGTATAACACAACTAGTTTCCAATCAAAAGTAAAGAGAGAAATTCACAGTGTTACATTCACTTGATTCCTCCTGACTTTGTTGTAGATTACTTGAAAGCTTCAGTGAGGTTATCCAATTATCTATGAACATCCTGATATTACAAGTAAATAAAACATCGATATTGTGATTTATTTTAGTAATAAAAAATTGCAAAAAATTGTCACCTTGCAGCCAATAAAAAAAAGATTAACTTAGTAATGAAATATGAAATTTTGTTCATGGAAGTGCATGACTCTACATTTTATTTATAAATTAGTTTTCTTATAAATAAATAATGGTATATATTAAACGTGTGAATGAGTCTTATGCGATACAATGATTAAACGGCCAGGTCCATGATCCCCAGGTTCAGACAGAGTTGCCTTTAATTTTCAGTTCTTCACAAGAAAAGTTGTTTGTTTGTTTTCGTTTTTGATTTTCACATAAAGCTACACGAGGGCTATCTGCGCTAGCCGTCCCTAATTTAGAAGTGTAAGACTAGTCATCACCACCCTCCGCCACCTCTTGGGCTACTCTTTTACCAGCGAATAGTAGGATTGGTCGTGCCATTATAATGCTCGACCTTTCAGCCACGACCCTTAGATTAGTGTTGAGTGCTTTAATCACCTGGCCATGCCAGGCCTACAAAAAGAGAAGTAATTAAAATAGAATGAATTTAACTTGAAAACGGACTATAGCGAATAGCTTTTTCGTTTATGGAAATTCGTTGAAAGTTAATATAGAGCTATCCATCTGCGTTAGTCGTTCATATTTTTGAACAGATAAAACAGAGAAAAGTTTGTTAATCATAAACAACTTCAGGACACTCTGGCTTGCCGAATAGAGGGACTAGACTGTTACTTATAGAGAGCATCCACAACCATAGATGTAATTTTCAAGAAGATTTGGTTTTAGTTTGTTTTGAATTTCGCGCAAAGCTACACGAGGGCTATCTGCGCTAGCCCTCCCTAAATTAACAGTATAAGACCAGAGGGAAGGCAGCTAGTCATTACCACCAACCACCAAACTCTTGGGCTACTCTTTTAGCAACGAATAGGGGGACTAACCATCACATTATAATGACCCCACGGCTGAAAGGGCAAGTATGTTTGGTGCGACGGGGATTCGAACCCGCAACCCTCAGATTACGAGTTGAGTGCCTTAACCACCTGGCCATTTTGGACCAGAAAAGGATAAACCAGACAGCAGTAGTTGCTGTTCTTAAGTGGATTCATTTAACTACTTTCACTTTTAAAACATGCTCACAGCTTAAACTACAGACGTGTTCACCAGCATAGGAATGTCAAACCTTGGACCTTCCGATCGCCATTGGAACACCCGCCGCCCATAATTGGTGAAAGACGTTAGTAGATTCCACGAAGATGTATCATCGTGAAAAGAGAACGTAAAAAATATACACAGATTTTGTTGACTTTTGTTACCAAACTTTCCTTTTATTCGTTAAAGTATCAAATATAGTCAAAAGTCTCCTTGATAGGAAGTCGTTTTTTTGTAACAGAAAAACAGGGTCTCACAAAGACATTGATGAGATATGTTTTAATGATAATAAAAACATTGTCGAAAGTTTGCGAATCTTTACAATTTTCAATACGTACAAATTTGTACAATGCTTGTAACAACCTGAAGCGTCATGTATTTTGCATAACTATGTTACTTGTCTTTGAAATTATTATAACCTCTTCAACGATGACAACAGGCATAAATAGCAATTAATAAAGATATATTGCCCCAATGCTACTTTTACGGAATATTAAGTGAAATTACGTTTCATAGTCTCTTTCAAGAATTCTGCATATAAAAGAGAACATTATATTAATATTTATTAAAGGAGACTATTTAAATAAACACAATCTTGAATTTAAAAAAAATCCACGTTATTCACAAAATACTAAAACATGTATGTTTATATCATTATCAAATGTGTTACCATTAACGTTTTTATACAGAAGTGATTTATGCTTCTATTTTTTTTATCAAAAAACCTATTAATTATTGAGCAACAAAAATTCTGACAATAATATATTTTCGAATACGTATCTTCATCAACAGGCGCTACTAATTACGGATACGCCTGTGTGTATTTTTAGGAATGAATAGAAAAACGAGTTTAAATAAAATGAGATTGTATGTTACTTGGGAAGAATCAAAAGAAGATGGAACATTTTTTTTCCCTTGTAATACAATTTAAACATCACGCTCAAAGTAAGATACTTCATCACCCTCAGTTTTACTTTGTAAAAACATTTATTAGATTATAGTGTTGAGTATAAGTGTCAAGAAAATGTGATTAAAAGCCAGTTTTCAGTGAAAAGCGTGCTTTATTGACAAACAAAAGTGCTTAAAGTACATTTGAAACGCAAATACAACGGTTATTTTGTTTCTATTTCCATCTGGTTCTTTAGTTCATTTCTACTAAGAACAAATACTTTTATTATGATGTAAAGTTCATATTCTTTATAGATACAGTACAAAGTGAAAGGTTTTTTCCGCTGTAATTCTTTCATTATTGATCATCCTATAGCAAGAAAATAAAACTGGAAACATCGTAGAGTGAAATGAATCAAACGATTTAAATGAGAATTATTAACGTTCCTGGCTTTGATTCGCAGGAAGCCAAGAGTTACTAATGAGAACTGATACACCTTCAAACCCGTATGACTCACGGACGAAGAACGAGACAGTACATATATATATATAAACCCTTTTAACATTATCTTCTTCATCAGAACTAGATGAGATAAACTTGGTCAAAACAATAGTATATTCAATTGGAACTAATTGTTGTCATTAAACTAAAACGAGCTTACTTAAAGATAGTGAGTGACGAACCTAAAAGCAAAGTGTTGTTAGAGCAGCTTGTGGATAGAGCAAACAAGATTTATCAGATACTATTTACCGTGTTCATTATGTGTATTATTCTTATGAAACAAGTAGGACCAATCAGCAACATTTCGTGCTATTGTAATGTATCATGTCTACTAAGATTTTATTTGTACAGTATCAAGCTTTTAATACATTAAACAGAACTGGAGGGTTTTGTTTATATCTCATGGGTTCAGTAGCATATTAGGCCTGCGAATACTTGTAAGAGACAGGTGCTTTAAATAAAAGCCTTCGATGTTGTATAACATATTCCTAGAAATCCAGACAAAGCTATAAATAGCAAGACTTGCATGTAAACCAAGAGAGACAAATGGATAAAATAATAAATAATAGTCAAACAGGTTAGACATATTAGATAAATAACATTACACAAAAGTTTGAATTAATATTAATATAAATGGAAACCAATAAACGATGATTACTTATTTAGTAGCTGAAACTATTTGTTACTAAATGCCACTGGTTGACAAGTATTCATATGTTTAAAATAAAATACTGTATGAAAGGGGAAGGCGTTACTCACAGAAACCTTTTGAGTAATTTTCTGTTTTTCAGGTGTATACATAGATCACCCCTAATAACCGATCATTCTTAGTGTTACGTTTCTATAATTGTATGATTGATAAAGGTATTACATATTGCTGTTACATTCCAAACTTGTTAAGTTTTGAACAACACTTCGGATTAGGAAGAAAATGTCTTTCCTCTTAAGTTGCTTACGTAAAAATCGTGTTTCTTCACCATGAAGGAGATATTTTTCTTTTATTCATTGTTCGGGCCAAGTTATTACAATAGATGAAACTACTGCGGTGTTTACATTATTATTTACGCTTCATAAGTAACCTAATATATGTATATATAAGTAATGTATGAAGGAGAGAACAATTCAACAGTTAGTCATAGAAAAGTCTGGTCTTGTTCTTTGGTTTGCTGGTGTCCAAGGTTACTGTTTGTTTTGTTTTTTAATTTCGCGCAAAGCTACACGAGGTCTGCGAGCTGGCCGTCCCTAATATAGCAGTGTAAGACCAGAGGGAAGTTATCACCACCCACCGCCAACTCTTGAGCTACTCTTTTACCAACGAATAGTGAGACTGACCGTCACGTTATAACGCCCCCACGGCTGAAAGGGTGAGCATTTTTGTTGCGATGGGGATTCAAACCTGCGACCCTCAGATTACGAGTCGAACGCCTTAACTCATCTGGCCAAGTTACTGAAATACATCTAATCCAGTAACGTATGGCAAACGAAAGGATAGAATTGTCCTCACGCTTGTATTTTTGAAACAAATTTCATAATTTTGATGATAAGTAAATTTGCCTTTGCATATAAATAACATTTTTATGAATTATTTATTATAACAAAAAACGAAGGGTGCCAAGAGTGCCATTTTCTAAGATCATTTTCGTGATTTTCATTTCACTAACTTATTAATAAAGATTAGCTTGTTCTACACATTGATTAACATAAGAAATAAACTTTAATAAGTTGAAGAAAAATAAGCTGGGTATTTTCATTGTTGTTGTTTTTGTTATAGTATTAACCAGATCTGAACAAATAAAGTATTTCATACACCCTTACATCATTGTAATTCTTAATAGGCATGATCAACGCGAGCCAAAAAAGATACGTTTTGGAAAGCAATTAATAACAGGTTATAACACGTTTGTATTAGTACTGCGGTATCAGTTAAAGTGATAAATATTACACAAGTATACAATTTTACCATTACAACTACCCATTATATTAAGTTCTGACATATTGTTTTTAAACAGAAATTCTACTGTTAATCAATTATGAGCTCAAAACAATTGCTACAAGACAGAAATGGGAGTTTTACAATCATTGTGTTATCTCGCAGCAGTAACAATTCTTCAGAACAGTTGAATCTGTCAACAATACGAACACAAGGTTTTGTATAGAGTACAAAAATGAAGCAGATGAACAATCATGTAGTTGTTATTTCAGACTGGAGTGTAGTAACGTGTAGTTCCTGATCTACTGAGCTATGGTATTAAGTTTTGTTAACAGCAGCTTACTATAGAACCAAATTTAGTTGATAGGCAATTGCATACTGTCAGCCCTAATGGGCAAGTTAGGATAAAAAAGTAACTTAAAAGCAAGAGTAGTCTTACAATGGTGTTTTACCACAGTTGTTATCCTTATAAGGGTAATATATCATTAGTTTAGGCATTACACATCATAATTTCATTTTTCGTATGTAGCAGACATGGGTGGTGTTCCGACTAGTCGTTAAAGATTTGAACGCAAAGTCAATTCGTGCTACTCTTCTCGAATGATAACAAACAATAACATCACGTGGTGGTGATTTAAGTTAAAGTTTATTCCATTTTCCAATGGAGAATGAAATATAACCAGGGGTGGCCAGAAACATCAGTTTCTCTTCGCCCCACTACTTGATTGAAAGTTAAATGGGCGTCGAACTTGGAGTTAACATGAATTAGCGTGATGGAGACATGAACTTTTGTTAGTTGATTGGATATTACAAGAGGTCGGGAAAAGCCTAGAAGAACGAACAGAAGGAAGTGGAGGAAGGAGAACTCGTTGGGCGGTTACTTGGCTGGAGAGAAACTGTAGTCGGTCAAAATAATGCAATTTCATTTCCACTTTTATAACACATCCGCGACCCCAAAGTACCAAGCGCGATTTGTGTGTGTGTGGTAACAGAGCATCAACCATAGAGCTTCAGATTGATAGTCCAGCATGCTAATCAATGAGCCACGCTCGACCGATGGGGAAAACATGAATGATATACCCAAGACTAAGTGAGAAGACTCAAGTTTACCTGTATAATATCTTAAATCTAAAATTTCCTCTAAATTACTTAATGGATTTGTTAAAATTAGTCACACTTACTCCGGGTGTTTTTTTTTCTAAAAAAATTCTGAATAATATCAAGATAAGCCTATTATTAATTATGGGAAAATCGTAGGCATATGAGAAATAGCGAAACGTTAAGACATGTGTGAAGAGGTTATCGAATAAAATAATTCTATCCCTAGTTTAAAAGAATAGAATTTATACCATCACACTTCTTTTGGCTGTAACGAATAGCTTATGTTACGAGCACATAACGATATTATGTGTTACAAAGAAATAATGAGTTTTCAACCTGTTAGAAATAATATATGTTAAGCACTAGTTTACTAATAATGATCCAAACTTAAATAACAAACACGAACAGATAAGTATCTTGATTATTATTGTTTTGTTTCCATATCAAATAGAATTTTCATATTTTTTAAATCACTGTTTTAAAGGCTTATGAAGATATAGAATTACAATAATCACAGGATATTTTATATAAATGTAAAAGGTAACCACACAACATGCCTTGTTTTAAATTTTTGAAAATTATCTATCGTAAGAAGTTACTTTTTTTAAATAGAGAACATAACGTTTTCTAAAGTATCGGGTTCTGAATTGAAATACGTAAATGTTTCATCGAACTTTATTGAGCGATATATATTGATTTTGAGACTGTACGTCTTAGCATAAACATTACAGCTTTTTAAGATACTGTACAGTCATCAGGCTCACTAGAAGGGTTGTCTTTCAATTTTGAAGAAGTTTTCTTGCTAGAACGGCGTATCAGGCTACGACTGCGTGGCTTTGATCGCTGACCTTCAGCGCCCTCTGGCATTTCTACATGTGGACTAAGAGTATTCAATAGCTTCGACTTTCCTCCTGGAATATGAGCGCTGGAACGACGCCTCAGTCCAGTTTCTGTAAGAAGTGGGATTTTGGCCAAGTGAAGAAATCCTTTGAACAGTTCTTTGATATTTACGTTGTCTTTAGCGGAACACTCCATCAGTTTGGTTCTAAGTCGAGGAAGATCACAGAAGATCCATTCGGCAACGTCCTCTTTGGGAACTTCTCTTTTTTCTGATGACAGGTCAGATTTATTTCCTACAAATATCACAGGAATCTCTTGAAAGTCTGCCCGTTGCTCGCGAATCTCTTCGAAACATTGTTTCATAATGCCAACAGAAGATATATTATCGATACTGTAAACGATGAGGAATGCTTGGGCATTAGCGATGGATAACCGTCTCATTGCAGGAAACTGAAGATCTCCTGCCGTGTCCAGCAAGTCCACTTTCAAGGTCATAGTTCCAAAGTCGAACTCCTTGTAATGAAGGTCCTCAACTGTGGGTTTGTGTTTCTCAGAAAATGTGTTAGATAAAAATCTTTTAACAATAGCAGACTTACCAACCCCACCACCTCCTAGGACAACCAACCGAACTCGATATTCACTGTCGTCACTCATGATTATTCAAGTAACGTCACACATACGTCAGCTGCAACAGAGAAAAGCGCTCAAAATCATGGAAAATCCTAGTGTCTCCTACACAAAAAATAACATAAAACTCAAATCGTAATTTTAATGTCTTATAATTAAAATACAAATATCTTACACAAAACCATTTGATATTTTTCATAGTCGCTTTGTCTGGTTTCGACTCTTAGTTATATCTCTTTTTTGTTTTAATTAGCTTCAGAAATAATGTTTGTCTGAATTCCACGCAAAGCTATACGTGGGTTGCCTGCGCTAGCCATCTATAATCTAGCAGTATCATGCTAGAGGGAAGGTAGCTAGTCATCACCACTCACTGCCAACTCTTGTGCTGCTCTTTAACCAACATATAGTAGGATTGACCGTCACTTTATAACGCTCTTACGGCTGAAAGGGCGAGTATGTTTGGTGTAACGGGGAGTCGAGTACGCGATTCCCAAAGTACGAGCCAAGTGCCTTAACCACTTAGCCAAGCGGGACCTTCAAAAGGAAGAATCAATGAAGACATCAAATCAATTTAAAACAGAACAATACTAAGCAAAAGTTTGTATATATATATATTTGTAGTTAATTGAAATAAAAACTACTGAAACTTTAGCCATCAGAAAATGATTCATGTCTTTTATATTAAAACTGAAGAAAGCTGAGTAAGGTTAAATTATTTTAATGGAATGATAACCTTGCTGTACAAGATGTCAAGAGAGATACTTTTGATTCAAACTTCAAGAACACTAAAAATATTATTTCAGTTCTAATGAAATACACATAATAAATTCTCAAGCTCAAACTATTGACTCGACTTTCATGAATTATGATACCAGAATGAACATCTAAGTTAAGGGTAAACACTGTAATTTAAGAATGGCGTGGAAAATAAACGATCTGATCAACAAAAGCTATTCAAAATTAAAAACTTGGCAGTGCTAAAGAAATTGTTTTGAGGAGTCAGTGGTAATCTTATGACGCTAATATTTAGGGTTTCATTGCTGCTGTGGACAGAGCACTGATAGCATATTGTGCATCTTTATATTTATTTACGAACTCCAGGGGCTTTTGCACGATAAGTCCTTTTGTAAGAGCGCTAGGATTGGATAAGAACATTTAAATTCCATAAAAAAATATAAGTTTGTATTCGAAGTTTGTTTCTTGTACTGAAAGCGAGATTTGTATTATTGTCTTATTATGGCTGAGAAAATAAGGTATAAACTATAATGGATAGGGGGCATATCTTAGTAATCTTGTCTCCAAAGATGAACATAGCAGTTATGGTTCTCGGTGCTTTTTTGATGTTATCATGAATTCTAACATAGTATCGTAAAACGAGGTAAGTATAGCTATCAAATTCGACAAATCACACCAGATAATATTTCAAATCAATATAGCAGCGTATTCTCGAAATGCCTAAAAGTAAAGTTATGCGTCGAAAAACAATTTTAGTGATATTCGGTGAAAGGTGAACGTTCGGGTTTATCACAGAACATTCAATAAAAGATAAAACCTTTTACTTTCATTTTCTGTAGCTTTTTCCGGTTACATTCTATAAAAGACAGCCTTATTGATTTAATATCATTCTACACAAAATGGCTTTGTCCCTTGATTTTTATTAATCAAAAGACGACCCTACCAATTCAGTGATACTTAACAAAAATATCCTTATTATTTTAGTTGTAAAAAGAGAATCAATAAATCACGTGATAACCACCGCTAATATGAAATAGCAATGGTACTGTATGTACAAGAACTACAGTTGACATTGTAGACATTTAATAGTTAAAGTTATTCCAGTAAAAAGCGGTTGGCTTTGGGAATAATATGTAACAAACCTTTCTGAAGCATCATATCCTTAAACTTTGATCATAAGATGCGTTCAGGTAGGAGATTTTGAATGTCCATTGCGGATATGTCTCTTGTACAGTATTGGCTAAAATGTTTCCATGTTTTATAACAAAATAAATCATTATTATTAAGGTGGAATAAAATACATTTAGAGTTATGAAGCTGAAAATTGCATGTCGTATTAAATAACATGTCATTTGTATAATGAGACAGGTATGGACACCATGAATAATTTATTAGAACAGCAAACACTTTGATAAGACACCTGTAGAGAGATGAGTAATTCAGCATTTCACCTATCACAACAAACCTTACCAACGCGTATATAATAACAAAATATAACATCAAATTATTATAAGTAGTGTCTGTAACGTTATATCTGTTCAAATTAAATATTCAGTACCCGATTTGTTCTCATCGTATTCTAATAACCTCCACAAGACGACGTGGCATGTTGTCAGTGGGGTTATTGAGATAATCCATCATGATTTTCTCTGAACTTGTCACTAGAAGGCGCTGTAAGTCAGCTACAGTAGCTGGTTTAGGGTCGTGATTAACAATTTTCCGGCTCAGTTCTGCCCAGTAGTTCTCAATGGGATTACAATCTGAAGACGTTGCTGTACATGGTCGAGAAAAATCGCCTGAGCAGCGACATTTTTATCCTGGAATACAAAGTTATTGCCAAACTTTGAGTTGGCATATAATAGAAATGTTGTCTCTATGTGCCTGTAAGAGGCGCCATTAACATTTCCCTGGAGAATATACTGCACCACCTCCCGTGTATTTTTTGTGTGCATGTCTTCCCTTATATGTTCTCTAGGCAAACGACGAACACGAATCCTACCATCAGCTTCAACAAGTAATAAACAGAACTCATCTGAAAAATGTTGTAACTGTAAATTAACATGCTGTTTTACTTTCGTAACGGGTCATGTCAGGTTGATATCGGTTTGCTGATAGCTACTCTTGCAAAATTACCTTGACTGCTCACTCTTCTATTTACTGTTCTTCTGGATACCCTGGAGAGAAATGGTCATGTCATTCCTGTCATAAGGTGTTGCAATACTTCTCTCGTCCTTGATGTGTTAACCTGGCCCAAATACGATAATCTTGGACAATAGTTTACGACGTTTACAAGTAGACTTTTGAGGAACAACGTTTCTTGTGTTAAGATTACTTTTTAGGAACCTTGATACAGTACAATAGTGTTACTTTACTGTTCTGTCAATGTCCACTTGTTTCATACCATTTCCGGACAGTCGAACAATTTGATGCCCTGTAATTTCTGATACGTGACAAGGCATGATTAACCGGAAAAAGTGTCTGAAAAAGTGTTGATTTGTTTCGACAAAGAGTATATCAAGAACACACCGTGTGGTTTGACAAAGAAATGCTCAGAACACTTTATACAACAGAAATAACAACTCGCGCTTATTTGTCCGATCACACCTTACCTTCTCTGTTACTACCCAGGCACTTACTCGATAACTACTCCGTGAATATAAACAATAACATCAATCTAGAACAGTATACAAACATTTTGACCAAGACTGTGTTTAAATGACAAAAGAAAAAGAAATAGAGATACATTTGAGGTGCAAGAACCACCTGGAAAGAGACATAAAAAGTTATAGTCCAGTCGGGTATGCAATGTGAGAATCCACAAATGCAAAGGTCACTATCAAATGTCATCTACGTGCCCCAAATAACAGTACACAACATAGTCGAGAAGGATCTCCTTCTAGAAATGTGTCATCAATTCCTTCCACGACATATCATGTATTATGAGAAACAGGGAGAAGCGGTATGCTTTAAACATGAAGATCTTATGATAGAGCCCCCCGCTAGTACGGCGGTATGTCTCCGGATTTACAACGCTAAAATCAGGGGTTCGATTCCCCTCGGTGGGCTGAGCAGATAACCCTTTGTGGCTTTGCTATAAGAAAAACACACACACACACTTATGATAGAGAATGTGCAATAGAAACTACGCTGTAGCACTATTACCAAGATGGATGAAATGATCGAACGTGGCGATATGGACTGTAAGGTCGTGGTGAGGTTCTCTAAAATAATTTTAATATAGGGTTGGTTGGTTTGGTGTTTTATGGGGCAAAGCAACTAGGCTATCTGCGCCTTAATATAGGGTATTCAACGTCTGTATTTAACAAAGGAAGACTTTATTTATTCAATGATATTTAACAAAGAATGATGATGTTATTTCAAATACATTCTACAACGAATGACTTTGATAATTGATTATTATAAGTAATTTTTAAAAAATTAGTCATATATAAGTTTAAAAAAATTGTTTTATTAGTTCAGTTTGACTGTGTTAGTTATTTAAAGCAACAAACACTAATCATGTTATACTTCACTCAATAACGAATAAATATATTAGCTTTATTAATTTACTATACTTCTTGCTAGATTACTAATGTATAACGTTTTATATCGTTGCTGAGAGTCGAACGCCAAATGTTGGCTTATTTCTCATCAAAACAGGTCCCAAGTGGTGGACATGTGGTATTCTCTTTCTCAATGGGTGGTGTCCTAGTATTTCAGTAATACAGGACATGTATGGTTTTCTTGAAGGTAGTGACGTAGTTATTTCTTTTAATGCAAAGTCTATATGGTTTAGAAATTTATGTATAAACGTGTTGTAGAAATTAAATCCTCTCCATATTATTTATTTCTTTAATCAGTGATGTCGCTTTACAGGAGCCACGTGATGATTTTGAAATTAACTATCGAAAACAAAATATGCTAAGAACTATTATTCAGGCCTATTTATTTAAGATCGTGTTTCCTTCCCCCTCTCCCAATCATACATCTTAGACATGCCATTGATCTCATTAAGATTAATTCCTTATTTCTGAACTTGAAAATAGTATATACATCTAACGTCATCTGATATGAACTAGTTTTCAATCTTATAGAAACTGATTTATAGGTTCTGACTGTCTTAACTGTATCCAATTTTGAAATGCCATGATATTAATTCAGATTATTTCCTAAAGAAACCTAAAATAAAATAAAGTTGAAATCCATTTTCAGTATATTTCATTATATAATCAAAGTATCGATTCTATTTTGATATTTTTCTTCTTTGCTTTTTAGGATTTAAGTTCTTAATGAACGACGCCGCAGGTTGTAGAATGCTGAGTTTCGACAAAATGATACGCGACATTAAAAGGCATCACACAGACACACGTAAGTAACGAATCAATTTTCATCATGGCACGTGTCTATTACCAGCTTAATATTTTATGACGCAGTTCACTTTATGAAATCTTTTCAGCCAGACACTGTACAAGCAAACTGACTTTAGATATTTCAGGCTTACGAACCATAATTTATGTTTTGCTCTGTAGATGGCATTCAGAAAATAAACACGCGACAACAGAGTGTACTAACATTTAATTTATTCTAAACTATTGGTATGTTTGTTTTTTCCTACACTATAGGATTAAATTATAAATAAAAACAGTAATATCCAATAAAAGAATATTCTTTGACGATGTCTGTGTTAAAACAGATTTTCTTCAGCATGCTGCAACTTATTTCCATGATTTCATGATTTTGGAAATATCTCGAATAAATGCCTTTCGTCCTTTATCTCGCAGTAAAGGTACTTAGAGCTGGAAAGAAACAAATGCTCCCAATTTATTTTATAGAAGAGTATTGGGTTCATTCTATTTTTTTCAACAAGTGTTGTTTGCCACCGACATACGTTCGTCTAGTAATGTTTGTAAGCTTTGCTGTGTAGCTTATTAAAGGGGGTTTCCTGAAACATTGCGAAGAGAAAGTAATTCATACATTCACTTCTTTTGTCTGTATTTCTGTGTTAAAAACTGCCATTTCCAGATTGCAAAGGCAATCAATTGTCAAGGTTTAACGCAACCCCATCTTTACTCCATGATAAATTATTAAGAGTGAATAATTTAACCGAATGTGAACAATATTTCTTCCAATTTACCCCCCCCCCACACACACACACTTTTTTACTTTTCTAACATTGTTCCTATGTTCTATTCAGTTAATTTTACACTTGTATTACATAATTTTTATAACCAGCGATAATACTCTCTTCCTTCATCCTATCCTGCATGGCCAGGTGGTTAAGGCACTCGATTCGTAATCTGAGGGTCGCGGGTTCAAACCAAAGTCACACCAAACATGCTTGCCGTGAAGACGTTATAATGTGACGACCAATCCCACTATTCTTTGGTAAATAGCTAACCTGCCAGAGTTGGCGGTGGGTGGTGACGACTGGCTGCCTTCCCTCTAGTCTTACACTGATAAATTAGGGAAAGCTAGCGCAGATAGCCCTCGAGCAGCTTTGTGCGAAATTCAAAACAAACCAAATTCTCTATCCTACGTTGTCGTGACATGATTCCTGATATTATCTTTTCCAGTTAATTTCGGTATTTTCTTTCCGGAATTTATTCATTCTTCCAACTTAATGCACTCGATGTAAACGTTACTTGAAATCAGATAAAAGATAAGGATGTAATCTTGTCAGCCATCACTCATAATGATAACTTACGTTGTATTAGTACTCGAAATATGTTTTTTATGCGACATACACCTTGTTGTCGTCCAAAGCTACTTAATATGCTTTCTACAATTTGGCCACCACGGAGAATCGAACATTTTATTTCAGCGCTGTAAGTCCACATCTGTAAACTTACCTCTGATACACCGATAGATACACACACAAACAGAATATAGAACAGTTAAATACAATATGATTCATTAGTCCTATTATTCACAACGAAATCATAATTTTTATTTTGTTTTCATATTGCCAAAAAAGAAATATGACGAACTTGTTTGTTTGTTTTTTGCGACAGGCTACACGAGGGCTCTCTGTGCTAGCCGTCCCTAATTTAGCAGTGTAAGACTAGAGGGAAGGCAGCCAGTCGTCGCCACCCACCGCCAACTGTTGGGCTACTCTCTTACCAACAAATAGTGGGATTGACCGTCACATTATAACGCACCACCACTGAAAGGGCAAGCATGTTTTGTGTGAGGAGGATTCGAACCCGCGCCACTCGGATTACAAGTCGAGTGCCTTAACTACGTAGCTATGCCGGGCCGTATCACAACCTCATGAACTATTTGATTAATTTAGAAATAAGAAAGCTCAAAAATTAATTTTCCTGGTGCAATCCAGTACGTTTTTTTAAATTGCCGAAATAGTTGGCTAATCAATAAACCTAACAATTTTAACTAACTTAATTACCCTAATAATAACGATTGTATTTATATTTTTGTTTGAAATTTATGAATTAATATCATGTTGCAATATTTAATGAATTTTCTCCGCCAGGTGGATCAGCAACAAGTTTGAGGAATGCTAAAACCGTGGGTTCAGACAGATAGCTCGGTATGCAGCTTTGCACTTAACAGAAAACAAACAAAAGTAAAATTAAGATAATTTTTATTGACTTGTCTATTTTTGTCACTTTCTAAATTTTTTTTTACTTCGTACTGTTTCGGGTGTGGGCTGGTCCTGTGGTAGAGTTCTCGATTTCGTAGCTATTAAATTTGGGTCGAACCTGTGCAATATCACAAAATAGTTTCTATACTTTAAGCTGTAGATGTATTAAAAATGCGATAGTTAATCATTCAAGAGGGGTGAGATGGTGCTGTTGACTGGCTGGTTCCCCTCTGGTCACAAGTTCAAATTGTGGACAGCGGTATATAACTCTTGTAGTTCTGTCATAAATACGTTAGTATTGTTTCGTTACTTTCATCAAAATGTCCCCAGGTGGATTTACCATGATTTCTTGCAGTGAACACAGCAGATAGTCTGACGCGGCTTTTCATATCAAACAAATTTTTCAACAAAATCTTGGGAAGTTTAGGTAATTCAAATAGTTAACTGCAAATTTTAATGTTTTTCTGTATCATTCATTGTTTTGTAAATAATATATTTTGTTATATGTGATCTTTAAAAACTCTTTCTTCATTTGTTTTATTTTTCACAAAAACATAATATTTTTTTCAATTTAAGAAAAATATTTTTTATAACAATACAATTCTATTCGTTTTAATCCCGGCATGGTCTGGTGGTTAAGGCACTCGAATCGTAGTCCGGGGTTTGCAAATATGAATCCCCATCACACCAAACACGCTCGCCCTTTCAGCCGTGGAGGTGTTATATTGTGAAGGTCAATCCCACTATTATTTGGTAAAAGAGTAGCTCAAGAGCTGGTGGTGGGTGATGATGACTAGCTGCCTTCCCTCTAGTCTTACACTAAATTAGGGACGGCTAGTGCAGACAGCCCTCGTGTAGCTTTGCGCGAAATTCAAAAACAAACAATTTGTTTTATACTTCTGTTCTTTTGTTGCTAAAATGTTAGTTACGTTTACCAAGACGTACATTTTATTCTGTTATTTTTAGAAACAATTCTTCGCTATAATTTTGCTTTATTCTTACTACATTAATTTGGAAGATCTCTTTTGCAACGAAATTAAGAATATTTAAGAAATTATTTATTTACTGGTTAAATCTTATCTAAAACACAAAAATTAAAGCGAAAATTGATTCAAAAGTAGTTCAATAAATAAAACGTTTCGCACACGAAATTATAATTGATTAAAAAAGTGTTTTCTTTTAAACTTAGCTTACGCTAATCCACGTCTTGTAAAACGATTTTATGGCTCATAAAGGTTGTTGTACAAGTTTTTATGTAAAAGTTATTGATGTATTTGGGTACGTTAAGCCTCAAATTGACACGTGCGAAATGGGAAACAGGTGATGCATCCATCCAATCGTTATTTATCGTTAAAATATGACGTTAACGGTCATAACCCATAATACACTTGAGCACTCAAAGGACTTAACTATACTCAAGGATGTTACAGTAAAATAGAAACATGCTTTTTAAATACACATATTGTGAACTTAACTTGCCTGGAATTATTAAAAATTGCTCTCTCTCTCCTTATATACATATATATATAATAATTAGGAAGAAAATACATCTAATTTATTCTTAATTACGATTGTAAGTTTACAAGAAAGTGTGTAAATTTCGAAGAAAAGGTTCGTTGAAACTAAAAAACTAAAATTACAGATAGATTAAAATAAATTTCACGTCAGGAATTCCATCACATTTTTAATAACAGAGTTGTTAGTGTTTAATAGATAAATAAATCTTTGTACAAAATAAACAAAAAGATTTCGATAAAAAATAATTTGTAAAGCAAAATTTAGCACGAGTTGTGGATATTTTATAACAGACGTATCCTAGATTAGCTGTCACTCCTATAACGTACCTTTAGGGTAATGTTGTGGAATACTTTATAACAGATGTTCCCTAGCATTCACACTAAAACAATAACTGTCACTCTTATAACGTACCTATAGGCTAAAGTTATGAAATATTTTATCGAAGCGAAAAAATTGGAACCGAGTTCGCCAACTACAAAATCCAGAGCTCTATCATGGGGCTACTTGTGTTTCACCACATTTAAAGCGAAGGTAGATTTACTCTAAGTGTATTTTTTCTATTTTTCACATTATTTATTAACCACTTTCCATGTTTTTAGAATCACGCTTTCATTTCTTTTACCTGTTTTGCTGAATTTCGTGCAAAGCTGCAGGAGGGCTATCTGCGCTAGCCGTCCCTAATTTTGAATTGATAAACGAAAGGGAAGGTAGCCAGTCATTACAGTCTACCGCCAACTCTGGATTACTTTTTATCAACGAATAGTAGGATTAAATGTTTCCTTATAACGACTTCGTGACTGAAAGAGTTAACACATCCGGTAACAGATTTTGATCTCGTGACTCAAAGATTGCGAGAAAAGCACTCTAACCGTCAGGGCATTTTTATATACAGTTCTTATTAGTTAAAAAAACTATTTATGTAGGTTTGTTCTAGAGAAGAGCTGCATAATGAGCTACATGTGCTTGTCCACTATAAGGAATCTAACCTCGGAATTTAGCTTTCTAGTTCCATAAACTTATCGCTTTTCACTAGTGAACATTATTTAATAGAAATTTGTTATTTGTTAGCTTTGAAATTTTTGTCTGTTTCTTTCATTTGAATTTACCTTCTAATTAAAGTTGAATTGTCAATGTTATTTTTTAATTTTACAGTTGTTTCTGAAATGTGACCTGTATTATACGAAACCAAGAATAAAGGAGATGTGATCTATCATTAGATCACCTTTTGAAAATCATGTTGTTTTTGTATATACTATTTTTGGAAAAGGATCCTCTAATGAACAACGATAACTTTAGAGACTTATAACGTTAAAATTTGGAATTCGATTCTCTGAGGTGCACAGAACGTAGATGAATCAATGTGCAGCTTTGCGCTAAAACAAACAAGAAAGGAAGAACGTGTTAATAAATTCATTTGTCAAGCCGAGTTACGTTTGATCATTTGTAGGTTTTTTCAGTATACATATATAAGCATTTTGAAAAACATACGTGGTGAACGAATTAGGATTTCGTAGTAGGTAATTAAAGGACAACGATAAAACACTGGAATTAAACCAGAACTAATTATTTCATGAGGAAATCAAAATTTGTAATAATATTAAAAAACAATTTAATGCAATTGCCTTTTAAAGAGACTAATTAGTTTGGTTGGTATTTTTTAATATATGTAGGATAACAAAAGTAAATGAATCAAATATAAGACAAGAAACATTTGATTAATAAAGGGATGTGCATTACTTAATGAATTAGTTTAAACATTTGAAAGTGATGCGTAATATTTCACAGGATGTGCCTATCCAGCTTAGCCTTCTTGAAATTATCGAGTTGTAATAATTAATACATCTTATTCAACATATTCAGTATTAATGTTGATTAATAATGTTTTTTTAATTTTTAGTGAAACTTCTAAATGAACAGTTTCTTTTATATTTAGTTTTGTATTTTCTGTATGTAATTTATCGTTCACCATAAACAAAATTTTACCAAAACCGAAACACTTGTTACAAACAAAAACACAGTTAATACTTAAACTATTGTATTTTTTAATCAGTGATACTATTGTATTTTTTCTTAATGCCACAAACAAACGAAATACTAATTTTGCTTGATACCTAAAAAGTAAATGTTTCTCTGTTTGGTAAGAGAAAAAATACAGATTTTTAGCCATTAAGATAAACTGTAGGATTCCTTTCGATACTAGATCTATAGTGGTTTTCTCACGAAACGTTTATATTTCAAATAACGCGGGATTGATATAATGGCTCATTCATTACTCGTTTTACGTCAGATTAGTACTCAAAAGAAGTCAAGAAAATAGGCCGAGCAATGAATTGATAACATGAAAAAATTACGGACTTGGCAAATCAATGATCAAATATGCAAAGCTTCTCAAAGTCACTTAGACGACCTGAAGTAATACTTTGAAGCACGAGAAGCACTCAAAATTTCGAAAACTGGATAATATATGTTACTTCTAAATCATGGCTACCCGATAAAGTTGTTTTTTTCTTAGTACGTACATGAACTTTTAATATCGCTCTTAGGCTATGCGGTATAGTTAAAAGAATCACTTCCTTCTTTAAAACTTGTTACGCCCTCTAAGAATTAGGTTCTGAGACCGTCTATATTACAGTCATGATCACTTAACGTTTACGTTATAGTTTAGGTCCTCCTTATTTATGCCACTCACTAATACGATTGTGTCTCAGCAGGAATTCTTGTCGTTAATATCGGACGTTGTAAAGTTCTCTGTATGTGAAGCGTAAAACTGATGTACGTACGCTGTATTATTTTTTGTTAATACGTAGCACTTGGTTTTACCTCTGGATGTTCAAAAATGTTTTAAATTATCACATTTTTTTAACAAACATTTTAATTTTAAGAAACCTATTCTGTTGATGATATTGCTAAATCAATATTAAAGCAACCACTGTCTGCAGACAGACAGACCATAGGATTGTGTACAGACGACGAAAATAATCCTTCCACACCAAACATAAAACAAGAAGCTTATACGCAAAACAAAACGTCATGTGTAAGAGCAGTACAGTGATGTGTTATAAATAGTTATAAGTTATTTGTTCCATATCTTCCCATCTAAACTAAACGTAGGATATCAGCTTAAACTGTCACAAATAATCAAAACCACAGTTCTTGTGACGGTGCTAGACTGAGACTCATAAACCATTTTATTTTAAATATTACTAAGATATATGAAAATCATGCTTCAAGTTATTGCTAATACGGAGAGATATCAAACAAATATAAGACCTCTCTGTGGTATTCTCAGGTGCACTGACTTCCCCTAAAAGTGACTGGATATAATTCTTAGAATAACAGGAGGTTTGACCAGGAAATATGCCTTGAAGTAAATTTGAATGAATTTGAAGAACGAAAGAAACAAGGAATAAAGTAAAACTGAATGAAATAATCTTCATTTACACATAAAAAGAAACTTTGTGTATGTTACAGATGAAGGACGACGTTTTCATTGGCGAAAGATTTCTATATTCAAATAGAATAATATTTTTTAAAGGAAATAACAATACTTGTTCACTTAGGGTGCATCTATTATCAGTGTGAGTTTTGGTTATTTCAATTGAAACTTGAAGGAAAGTAAATCTTTAAAATATCACCTGACCAGTCAGTGAAAATGGTCGCTGTCTATTTTCACACATACTATGTTCAACTCTGCAGAAACTTTTTTCATAGGAAGACAAAGGTCATACGTTAAGTAAGTGACCAGGGACAATAGTTATAGTGAGAAAAACTTAGCAACTTGTGTGAATGATGTCTAATATTAATAAGACACATATCTGAATCAGTGAAATATATATTTTTAAAATCTCTACATTAAAACAAGAGATAGCAAATATATTATATGAGTTTACACTACACTTCCCTCACATTCTTATTATAAGGCTGTCCTTAACTTAAAAATTAAAACTAATCAAATTTATCCACGAATTGGTCAAAAAAGCGATGTAACTTATTTTACCAATGCATTCTTTGGATTATCTCCTACTTACTGATATATAGTCAATGCTAAGTTGTTCTTTCCAGTATATTAATATATTACCAGTAGTCAGTTTTTCTTTCGTTTCAACTTTAATTCAGTTTTAATTCATAAATTACATTTTAGACAGATATAATAGACCAGAAATATTACTTTTATTTAAGCATAAAAACAGTAATATATGATAAAACTACAGTATAAATCAGTAAAATGTCAGTCTAGTAGGAAGTTCGAGTAGATCATAGGAGTATACAAGAAACTGAGTACAACACTGGAAAGTAAAATAAATAAAATAAAATTATTAGCTATTAGAAGTTTTAACCATAGTTTGAAGAAAAACTGGACTTCAATGTAGTGCCAAAAATTGTAGCGATTATATTGTTTAAGAAAAACTGTAAATCAAATTCAAAATTGATAATAATAAAAGAAAACAGGAACTTATGACACTTTCCAGAGATGTTTTAACTAGCGTTTGAAAGAAAACTGGAAGTTTATGCCCAAGTAGTTCGAATCGTTTCACAAGTTTAGCGTAAAATCTGGTCGAGAAAAGAATATTGGAACAGTATTAGAAGCTTTTGTTGAAGCGACTTAAGCTGAGATATCGAAATTACATGAGGAATATGTATAAGCCTATTAGATATAAACTACTGTACACATAAGTCTATGTTAAAAAGTGGCAACAGCTGTTTATTTGTAAATGTTATGTTCTTCTCACTTTTCTGGTAACTAGTATTATAGGTTTATTTTCTAGCATTAGACAAAATTTTATTTATCATTCCACGTTAATCGTAGTTTTTTATAACACCAGCTGTTAAGAGCTCTTTAAATGCACAGGGCAACCAACCACCATATGTTTTAACATAAGGTTCACTCTAAGCCATGCACCTACCTGGATTAAGTCTAATCACTGAGCATGGTAGTGATCAGTATGTAGGCCCTGAAAAAAATGGCTGATGTATTCAATCTGCTTCTCTATCATGATTATAAATAACTGCTAAAGCTGACTTACAGTTGTTGTTTTTTTTGAGCATCTAACTGCTATTATCAAGTGATTCACCACTTGTGTGACTCCATATATCTCTGAAAAATGTAGTTAAAGCAAAGAACTAAAAATAGCTAGTGTTCACCTCTTTTTTTGTCTCTTTCAATCCACCCAAAAAGATATCTGAGGTTTTCGTAATGAATTTAGTGCGAGAGAAAAGTATTTAAAGAGCACTTGGGAAAAGGTTATCATCAAGCACTTAGAATGTAAGGATGAACCGAAAATAATGGCCACCAGACTCAGTCTATTACTCTATGATACTTACAAGTAACTGCTATAGTTGCGTTATAGTCTTATTTGAGCAGCTAATTTCTATTATCGAGTATTTCCACAACTTGTATAACAGTGTATTATTCTGTTCTTTCCCCATATATTTTCGCGGGTAAATAATAAAAAGGGAAAACTACTACTTAGAAGTGAGTTCGATTTATAAGTATAGATTATTTACATGTTTCACAAGTATATGTTTCATTTCTGAACATTAAACGGCAGCACAATTATTTGTATATAATGACCATTTGTGACTTTTCACTGCACAAACACGATATCTGCCAAAACAACTTCAGTGAAAATAAATGAAAAAAGAATAATCTCAATTAATATTCGAGGTATAAAATAGATTACGTGTTTATGCAACTGGTAGATCTGTATACATGTTATCGATGTTGAGATTAAATATACTAGTTTTTAAATCTCAGAATAATACATTAAATAGCTGTCTCATTTCTTTCAAATTTTCAGTGAGGCTAAGTCTGGCAGCTGTGTGTGTGTATATATATATGGTATCACACTACTTGGCCTGGGATCTGTATGATGTCTTTCCTGTTAATCAGCATAACACTAACATAGAGTGGAGTCGACTGTATGCATGTAGGAATGAAGTTGGCAGGTGTGGATTCGAAAATATTACTTTAAGAGGTCCAGTACTGTTAGAACTCTGAACTGTTCTGGAGGAACTATTCCAGCTTCACTGATTTCGAGTATAATTCAGAATTAAAGAAACTGACAAAATTGATATGATATTAACAATATATATTATCACTGAATTATGAAGACAAAAGATGTGTTAACTTATCAAGTGTAAAAGTGTTTAAAAGAGAGGGAACAAACAATAAAAACATCTTTTGGAAAAATTAAGTGTGATGTAGGGATGGCAAAGCTAAACATTAAAGAAACAAGGTATGAATACACAAAACGACATAAAAATCCCTACATATTTAGCTTATGGTTATTAGCCATTGTAAGATTATATAGAACTATTCACTTTAAATGTTTTTTATTTAAACCTGAAATCATGCAACTGACAGAAATCTAATAATTAGTTGTAGGTAAAAGTTATACTTGGAAAGATTTGGTTGTCCTTACGTAGTCATTTTTGTATAGTTTTGTGCATTCATTCTAACTTCTTTCTCTATATTTTTTGGCATCATACTTAATTTTTAAAATTTGTGTATTATTTGCATTAAAAAACTTTTATTGATTGTAATATTAGGTTGAAAAGGAAAGGTAATGTTGAACGAAAGTATCAAACAACTGGTACTATAGATAAGCATGTGTTTATGTTTTTGCTGTTGTTTTTTGGCAGAGATATTCTGTGGTAGAAGATAATATGACGGTTTTTTGTATATGTAAATACAATAATATTTAGGCCTGATATTTAACATTTCCGTATTAGTAAGTGTCTGTTTTGTCTTGATAACAAACATTAGATATTGGTAAAAAACAATTGGCTTTGAAACATATGTTGATAACAAAGTTAAATGACCACATACGAAGAGAAACGAACGTGCTGTGTGTTTTCTTATAGCAAAGCCACATAGGGCTATCTGCTGAACCCACCGAGGGGAATCGAACCCCTGATTTTAGTGTTGTAAATCCATCGACTTACCGCTGTACTAGCGGGTAGCATTAATGTGCTAATGGAAGAGTAGTAAGAAAATACTGGATGAATTATTTTGAAGCCCCTGTTAATTTGAAAAATTAGCAGACAGTTTCACAACCAAAAAACTATTAAAAATGCCATTATTAAGCACAAACTTGGATATGGATTATCTATATTGTGCCCGTCGAACCATGAATTTTAGCGTTATGGGCTCACAAACTTAGCACTGAGTACTAGTGGGCGTGTAGATTAAAACACAATGGTAAATGATATTAACCAGCCATAAAGAGTAACGAGATGAAACTCGGAAGATAACAGAAATCGTAAACAAACTCTTGTCATAAACATTTTCATCATATTCCAAATTCCTTTTCTAGGCGGTTAAGAGTCTATCCAATATTCAGCTGCTATGTATTATTATTACTTGATCATGTCTGATATTAGACAGGGAGAATAAAATGTATATACGCATCACAGAAAAATGTTGACAGATCCAAAACTATTCACTTTATCTCAACATCTTATGTTCTGTCTAGTAGTTTAATAATATTTTCATGGAAAAGTTTATTTCCCAGAAAGGTCGCTTTCCGCTTGTAAGTTAAAATATATATTGATAACTTTAACGTTATAGTTAAATTTATGTTTTTACTCTGGCAGAAAAAAACAAACTATAAACTTGCTGTGGCGTTGATAGATCAAAATATTTTGGCTGCTGCATTGTTTCGTCACTGTTGTTGTACTGCAAAGTTATTACGCAGTCAAACAGAACAGTTAGAAAATTATCTGGATATACATATATATATTTTGAATAAAGCAACCAAATTATTAATTTATTTCTTTAAATGAAACCCACATCATATTCTCATTTACCCTACTTATTCCAACACTGTACAGAAGGAAAATAACATTACATGGAAAGTAAAAATACTTCTCCTTATTTTACCATGAATACAAGAGTAACGTATAACCATAATATATTTGTGCAAATGCGCCTGGCTTGTTTTAGTTCACTTGTTTAGTGTTTCAAAATCAATTCCATAATACATTATATATATCAGCGTAGTTCGCATTATCGATCAAACTCATTGTTCTTTATATTATTTCGATCTCAGACTTTTGAGAAAGTAAATGAAGAAATCTGATACCATAAAGTTTCTAGGCTTAGCAGTTATAATGAAAACTAAGAATTCGAGCGCTTGATCTAGAATTTTTTTAAACACATACAAAAACTGCCTTCACACAGCTATCTCTAATTTTGTTTGTTTTTGTTTTTGTAATTTCGCGCAAAGCTACACGAGGGTTCTCTGCGCTAGTCGTCCCTAATTTAGGGGTGTGAGACTAGAGGGAAGGTAGCTAGTCATCACCACCAACTCTTGGGCTACTCTTTTACCAACAAATAGTGCGATTGATAGTCACATTATATCGCGCCCACGGGTGAAAGAGCCATGTCGGGTCATCTCTAATTTTAAAATGATAGTCTAGATATAAGACACATAGATAAGATCACCCATCGCCATCTTAAAGACTAGTACCCTTGTATAATTGAATAATCGGATCTAACCGTCATTTTTATAGAACACCAACAACTCGAATGAGCGTAGCGCATTTTCACGAGGAAGTTACAAGTAATGACCCTTAAGATTCACAATCTGCATACGATAACCCGGCCCTAGAACAAAGGATAACTTGTCCTTATGAAAATAAACGACAAAGTAAAAGTAACTGTTTCCTTGGTTAAACGAACAAAAAGTCTTTGTTTATAGATATTTATATTAGTTTATCAAAAGACAGAGAAAAATGTTGAAACAATAAAAAATATAAAGATTAAAACAATCATTGATATTTTAATATCTAAGCAAGTATATGATCTACCAAAAGAAAAAAAAAACTTTCAAATACTAATTGAATTTGAAAATGAACAAGGAAAAGAATCAAAATAAAGCTTAGACATTCATTAATACCTAACTACCTAACCCAAACCTTTCTCTCTGCTTCGAAATTGATACCTATTTACACTAAACACATACCCTTCTCTTCATGCTTAGAGATTCAATAGTCATTAATATTCCCCAAAAACCCTCCTCTATGCTTAGAGATTCAATAGTCATTAATATTCACCACAAACCCTCCTCTATGCTTAGACATTCAATAGTCATTAATATTCACCACAAACCCTCCTCCATGCTTAGACATTCAATAGTCATTAATATTCCCCAAAAACCCTCCTCTATGCTTAGAGATTCAATAGTCATTAATATTCACCACAAACCCTCCTCTATGCTTAGACATTCAATAGTCATTAATATTCACCACAAACCCTCCTCTATGCTTAGACATTCAATAGTCATTAATATTCACCACAAACCCTCCTCTATAGACATTCAATAGTCATTAATATTCCCAAAACCCTCCTCTATGCTTAGAGATTCAATAGTCATTAATATTCACCACAAACCCTCCTCTATGCTTAGACATTCAATAGTCATTAATATTCACCACAAACCCTCCTCTATGCTTAGACATTCAATAGTCATTGATATTCACCACAAACCCTCCTCTATGCTTAGACATTCAATAATAATTGATATTCACCCCAAACCCTCCTCTTCCTTTAGAGCCAATAATCATTAAACTACCCAACTTTTCTCTCCTCTCCACCTCAAAGTGTTGTTGTTTGTAAAACATGTCACAGCTGTTGTGGAGAAATTTTCTGTCAAATCCGAACCTCGTTGGTGTTGAGACTTTTCAAACTGCTTGCATTGTAGTTTCAAAACAAGTTTCACCGCCATGCGGTTCGTTGCCCTTTTAAATCAAATCTTTATTTATATACAATTTATATGTCTTTAAATTATATTCTGCTAATCATATTTGTATATTGCTGTCTTAAACTGAAATGTACCGTTTGGTAAATACCATAAATAATCATTTTTCTCTTTTGCTGATAAATTAAAAGTGCCCCCTAACAAATAAGCGTTCTTGACTTTCGTCGAATGACGAAACGACCACAGAACGGAATTATATTATACCTCCTATATCACTTACTTTAGTAATATTTTTTTTTATAATGGTTAACATTTTAGAAATGTTCTAAAGACGTGAAAGCTGGTACAGAGCAAGACTCGAAGCTAATTTAACAACTGAACGTAATTGTTTTAGGCTTTCATGAGTGTTATTTTGTGGAATGTAAAACAGCTGGACAACAGCGAATACTTCACCTCCAGAGAAACAATGCTGAAGTATTGCAAATAAGCTACTTTTAAAGACCGTAGGTAAATAGACATATGTAATTTAGTGGTATTCACATTATCTTGTAAATCTTAAGACGAACACAGAAAAATACTAATAAAAATATTGGTTTGTGTCAGCATATTATAAATCCCTGATCTTCGGCAGTTCGAGTTTACTGCATATTGATTTAGCAACCGTAGTACAAACTTCATATTTACCTTCTATATCGTTTACTTTATCAATTCAGGTTAATCTTTCAAACACTCTACGAAAATATGAGAGCTGAGACAGAACGAGATTCGAACACACGACGAATTCTGAAGCATAAGTTTTGTGTGAGCTTGGAGACTTCTATAAAATGTATATACAGTTTACACGATCAGGTCCGAAGTATGAAAGGTACCGTTTCCATTTCGTTCGCGAAGTTTTGTAATAGTTTTACGTTTTGGTAAGTGCAATAAACTAACTTGCTTCTACTTGCGTGTAATCTAACATTTCGATAATAAATAGAAAACTAACAGAAACAATTTAAAAGTAAAAACATTTGAACCATCAGAAAATTTCAGCAAAATTCTGGTGTAACCTCCTTCTCCTTTTATTTTTATGTTCTCTATTAACATAGCAAAGCTGAGAATTAAAACAACTTATTTTATATTGTACAAAAAACATAGCTATAATGTCTTAACCATTATGTTGCATTATACAATGCAAAGCTTGAAGTAACATCTGAAACAAATTATTTACAAAAAAAGCGACATCTCAAGATCTCTTTATATTCGAGGGCATGAAATATCTGAAAGTGTGCCGTTTAAGCTAAAAAATAATACAAATTTCGTTCATTTTTTAACATTTCTACATACTGAATAACCTATTACCTATGTAGTAGTCTATAGCTACATGAATAATGCTAAACCAAGAATGTGACTTACGTTAAAACTGACAATTGAAAGTTTAGGAGTCAACCCAGTACCCTCGCTGTATGCAGGGTTGGTACTTTACCTACAATGTCTCCTTTGCACGCAGTTCAAACCGTAACAGCCATTCCCGCTTCCTTCCGGTGTTCCCGATGCACTGCAATTACGTGAAGCAGACTCGTGAAGCGCGGGCGCGACTTTCGCGCATGTTCTGTTAAGCTCGCAATTTTACGTTGTTTCGTTCCATTTGCTGTTGTTAAATCGTAAAGTCAGGTGGAGGCCCTAAGTTCTAACTTATTATTATTAAGATAATAATATATCGTTTTAATACTTGTTAAAAACATTCCATCTTCTCACCAGATTTAGATTGTTCTTATAGCATTGTCAATTGATAACCAATATGACTTTAAAAAGTTTGTTTTTCAGTCGTAGTCTGTTACTTTCAGAGGGCGCTGTAAAACTACTTTCTCAAATAACCAGCGAGTGGAACTCTGAATGCTTGGCGTGGTTGCTTTAGAATCAAATTCGCTTATACTAGATGACATTTGAAGACAGTATATATATTAAGATATTATCTCATAAACAAGTCATTTTGCTGTTATAAGATAGGGCTATTTGTTTGTAATTAGGCACAAAGCGATACAATGGGTTATCTGGGCTCTGCCAACAATGGGTATCGAAACCCAGTTTCTATCGTTGTAAAGTTAGCAAACGTACTGCTGTGCTACTGGGATCAGATGGGATACAAAAGTACCACAGATTTCGGCTACTTTGTTAGAATATTTCATTCCATAAAAGGATATCACTTTAAAGGTATGAACATGAAGTCTAGAAAGATTCGGAGTTTTTGCAAAGTCATTAAGATGAAAAAATCATACTTACAATAATAACAAGGTAATCAGATTTCAAGTTATCGTTTTTAAAACTTTTTTTATTAAAATGCTTCTTTATGAAAAAGTTCACAATATAGAAGGGAATATATTTTTCAATAATCGAAATAAAACTTATTATTACGAAGTCAAACTCAACCTATAAAAGTATAAAACTTAACCCAGGGAAAGTATTCGTATTAACACAATATTGGTGAAGTTTTCTTTTTTATTTATATCAGTGAGACATACTACGTTACTTAAGCCGAAAGAAAACAAACATCGATGTAGAACAAAAAATAATTATAAGTTTACAGCTTGAAAGGAGTAGATAGAATTAGATAAGAACCTGGTTTAATTTGTCTCTTAGTGCCATTTCATAATCAGTATGAAGTTTAAATTATACTGTTCATACATTTTATATAATCTGTTTGATATAAGAAAGCAAAGAAAACAATTTAAATAGTTACGATGTTTTCGTTAGCCAAAGGTTTTTCACTAGTAATACTGACAGGTATCTATGGTAGATATTTGTCACAATAGCATGTTAGAACGGTGTAGTGATATATCAAAATGTGCCACAAGATGTCGCTTGAAATATATATTACCAACTCATTTGCTCTTCCTTCATAAAGTTTTAGTTTGTTTTGAATTTCGCTACTGGAGGGCTATCTGCGCTAACCGTCTCTAATTTAGCAGTGTAAGAGTAGAGGGAAGTCAGCTAGTCATCACCACCCACCGCCAACTTTTGGGCGACTCTTTTAACAACGAATAGTGGGATTGACCGTCATATAGTAACCACCCCACGGTTGAAAGAGCGAGCATGTTTGATGTGACGGAGATTCAAACCCGCGACCCTCAGATTACGAGTCGAGTGCCTTAACAACCTGGCCATGCCGAGCCCCTTCATAAAGTATTCACGTCAGAAAGTTTCAACAGTTTGTTTTGTTTCTTTATTGAACTTTGCGCAAATATGCTGGAGGACTCTGTACAAGCTGTCCCTAAAATTTAAGTGATAGACTACAGGGAAGACAGCTAGTCAGCTTTACCTACCGCGAACTCATCGAATAATGGGATTGACTGATACATGAAAACGCTTTACAGCTGAAACGGGGGCGAGCATGTTTGGTGAAGAGATTCGAACCTGCGACACGCAGATTGCAAACCAGCTCTCTAGCCACCAGGCCATACCATAAGCTTCACTAGAGGACGCTGAAGATAGATATTGTCAACTCATTGACTCTTACTTTATAAGTTATTTTAATGTGTTTCAAACGATTGCATATCATTAGAGAACATTCACAGAATGTATTAATTTTCACTGAATCTGCTTTCTTACTGAACTTCATCACTACGTCCAGTACAGATGTAACAAAATGATGTTGACTGAACGTTTTTAGATTAACTCGCACAACCAAAATGAGATATGTAAAGTAAGATAACCTCCGTATATCGGCAGGGTTAAAAAACAAATAGTTATGGATTTCCAAGGTTGATTATTGAAATGAGAACTCTTTGACTCAGAGCTATTTGAAAACAGGAACTCGTAAAACAATGCGTTTCACTCTTTCATTTATCCTTTGAAGATGTTTATCTTTTTTCTGTACTTTCCACGTGTTTTACTTTGTCGTTTTTGCTTTAAATGATTCTTCTTTACTTTTAACTTTTACGTACGAGAAACATCGAACTGTTGTTGTTGGTCGTATGCGACATTATTCTTTCATTCATTAACAGTGCCGATAACCTAAACAACTGATTTGCAAGATTCGATTAAATAACAAAACCATATGACAAGTAAAACCCTAACTCTAATAATAATCATGCAACACCTGCACTAAAATATAACTATAGGGACGAGTAGCTTTGTGCTTTAGACTCGTAGTCGCGTGGTTGCGAGTTTGAGGCTGTTCCGCGTCATTAAGTGAAACTTTTTTATCCCACTTCTGCTAGGCTACCCAGCTGTATGATGGATACTAGCTGTTAGTCGAGAGTAATCCTTCACAATTTGAAACCGGAGATGGAAAGCATCGGTCCTATACCAGCTAGGATTTAATTTGAACTAACTCAACTAACCTTAATTTGTGTGTGGTGTAACTACTGGCATGCCCAGACCCTAAACTAATAAGGTTGTTTTACATTATAAAACCACCACAATATTAAAACCTGTAAAACCAAAAGGACTTAGTACCATTTTTATATTACTATGATAAGTACATTGAAATACTATTGTAAGACAGATAAATAAATTTAGACTTTCTTCTTTAGGTCTATGAAAGAGATATGACAAAACGATATCGGAACACATGCTTTTTTCTTGTACAATAGTTTTAAATACTTCTCTCTATTTTCAGGTCTGATCACACTACAGCCACATTTCTTTGTTATTGTCTTACTAAAATACCTATGCAGTTGTTAACGTCATGTACTGTGGAGCATGTCTTCAGTCACTGATAAAGTTTCCAAAACATTATGCAATTACACCGTACAGAGCTGCATGTTGGTGTTTTTATCTTTGAATCCAAGTATCTTTGCTGTGTTTCCAATTTTATGTTAAATTGTTCTGGAAATGATAAAGGACACATGTTGAAAGTACACGTTTCACTGTGTTATGGAATTGTGAGATTTAGAGCACCTGTTTTATCTCACCATACTGTTGCCGAAAATAGATCGACATAGCCTAATCGATTAGAAAATCCGCAGTTACTGGTAGTTGTGATTCTTATTTTTTGCAACTCCTGATGGGAGTTAGGTCTAGCTAGAAGTTATGTAGGGAAAAGACAATTAAATCCTGACAGGTAGTTATTTCACACCATCATTTTAAAACTCCCGATGAATTGACCAGCAAAAAATGGTAATTGAACTTACTGTATTCAGTTTATAATGATGAATTTAGATTTATCTATTTTATAATAGACAAATTTACCGTTTCTATTTATAAACCTTCCAGGTTTTTGGCTTTTATCTGTCGTATAACAGACTACTCGTTTAATCACTTACTGATAAGATCCATATATTACTTCAAGTTGAATAATTTTATGTTTTGGGGTTGTATTTTTGTGCTTGTTACAATATTAAAACGGCCTGGCATGGACAAGCGTGTTAAGGCGTTCGACTCGTAATCCAAAGGTCGCGGGTTCGAATCCCGGTCGCACCAAACATGCTCGCCCTTTCAGCCGTGGGTGTGTTATAATGTGACGGTGAATTCCACTATTCGTTGGTAAAAGAGTATCCCAAGAGTTGGCGGTGGATGGTGATGACTAGTTGCCTTTCCTCTAGTCTTACACTGCTAATTTAGGGACGGCTAGCGCTGGTAGACCTCGAGTAGCTTTGCGCGAAATGCAAAAACCAAGCAAACAAACAAACAATATTAAAAGTCACTCATTTTAATGCAAAATACATAAAAACTTCATTACTAAGTAATATGAATACTTGCTGTATTGGTAATATTTTATTCGTATTTTTCTGATACTCAAGCGTTAAAAGGGCACTGAGGAACCAAAATCAGGAACCTACAAATGGTGCATAAACTGTTTTGAAAAATACTTGAAAAGTCAAATAATTGTAAGATTAAGGGTTTCAAATGAGAAAAAAGTATGAGTAAACCTTGAGTTAATTAATAAAACAACAAGAACCCAACTGGGTTTCAGCTATCTAGAAAGTCAAAACCGACAAATAGCCTAAACTGAGATTTCTTATTTTCTTTCACCAGCATCATTTTTCAACAGGCCTAACGCCTTCCTAGTTCTAGCAGTAACTATAGTTTTATTATTTGATGGAGCAAAACTGTCTTCACAATCTTTGTCTACCTATTTTATTATTATTATTTGCACAATTTACAACATTTTAAAATACTCGTACACCCTATAACTTAGTAACACAAGTACTTCATTTTATAAAGAAAATGAACCAACAAGTATAAAGAGAAAAATTACGCCTAAATAAAAACGTCATATAGATATGGTTATTGAACCTGAAAAAAAAAGGAGTGTGTGTTTTCTTATAATAAAACCACATCCAGCTCTCTGCAGAGTCACTGAGGGGAATCAAACCGGTGATTTTAATATTGCAAATTCATAGACTTACTGCTGTACCAGCGGTGGAATGTGAAAAAAAATGAACCAAACAAGATAGGAATAGAAGTGAATACATCACTTTATCCAGCTGATGATCACACAGTGAACTAGATAATATCGAATTTATATGGAGAATAAAATTTTTATATTACTGACTTCCTCACTGGAAAAACAAATAGAAATATAATTTCCAAACGTAAAATGTTACTTTAATATAAGTTATCAAAGTAATTTTCTAAAGTTAACTGAAGAAAAGATATACTTATGAAAGCTGTGATTCTATGTAAACACAAAGGTTTCTATAGATAAATTGGGGAAGCCAGTAATGTAGGAATTTTATTCTCCATGTAAACTTGTGTCAGCTTAGTCTGCTAAATGATCGTTAGCCGGATCAAGTGACATGACCACTTACATCCATATCTTGTTTGTTTTTTCAGGTTCAGTAGCCAGATCTATGAGGATTTTTTAATTGGGGATATTTTTTATACGTCTTATTCTTTCAAACGAACATAGTGAGCCCCAGGAAAGTTAAGCCTTCATATCTTGATTGACCCTTAGTTTGACCAAAAAAACATTTTCGAAACTGTCTTTAACGCTGTTGACGTTGACAAAATGTTGCGACTATTTCTTACACAGATTAAACGTGTTTTATCTACAGATAGATTTAACAATAATAGACATAACAGACGCATATTGTAGCAGTTTTGTTTTAAACATTCACATAACCGGAGGTGAAAAATGTAATGTAAATATTTTATTTGTCTGTTAGGGTTTCTGTGTATAAGAATGCTTGTTTCACTCATAATTCAATACAGTTCAACTTATATAAACATCTAGTGACTAATTTCTACAGGTGATCTACGTAATAAGACTGTATATGGAGAGCAATTATATTTTACAGAGAAATTGTAAAACAATATTTACAGGAAAATTCATCAAAGAAACCCCTCAAAATTAATTTTATCGACAACTATTAGATTCCTATCACAGTTTTCATGTGAGTGTAGATATATATATATATTTTATGTTTAGGAATAAATGAGAATAATACGAATAAATCTCGCATCTTGCTTGCCATCTGTTCACTGCTTAGCCATACAAATGAATATCAAAAGAGACTTGTGTGTTTATGAGTCTGGACGCGCACACGTTTGCACGGCAATCTTGAATTTATTGAATTTTGTTATCGCTTCTTATAATTCTGGAGTTTTACGATATCTTCTCATATATCAGCAAACTGTGACGTCAGACTTGTCAGTTTTTGTTCTATAAAACTAAAGATCATTCCAAGCAGTTGCATTAGCATACTTTTATCTTTAATTGTGGTTCCTATGAAAGTGAATTCCTGCCTGTTAGCTCAATATTAAATCTGAGAGCTTATGACGCTAAAAATCTGTTTTCGATATCCGTGTTTTGTATAGTACGGACAGCGCATTGTATACTTTTACGTTGAACAACAAACAAACTAAAAAAATAAAATAAGATTAAAGTTGCAATTGTAGAAACTGAAAATAATTTACATGATTTATTAACGTTCGTAGCTTAATTGGAAAAATGGGGAAAAGGACATTTGAATAAATCCTATAAAATATATTTAATATAGTTCAGTCTGTTAAGTTTTTCTTGTTTTGAACTGTTAACACTTTTAAGTTTACACAAATTATTCAGTTACTCATGGTTGGTATTATTAAACTCACTTATTGTATAATCTTTTGATCCATAAAGCTCATCACTATTCCTATTTTTTTATATATGCACTTCTAAGTTCCTTCTTTAAACTTCAGTCAGTACTCAATAAATTATACACAAGTGTTTGTTACCAATCAAATCTCCAAATCCTCGTGAAAACTCAGCTGTCTCAAGTAAAACGTAAAGATACGATATTTAATATTCTAATCAATATATTTTTCTCTTCATTGTATACTCCTAATAATTTTTGTTTTTAACTAACAAGCTTTCACTGGTTGTCAACAAAAAAGGATATAAAGAACATCAAGTTGTACACATTTTATCACCATATATTGTGATACAGCAATTTAGATACTCGTTGAAAGTTAGCTTGAATACAAATATTAATTTATATATTATATATAAGTCTATGTGTGTTAACGTATTATCAATACCGTCTACCACATGTTACCTTTGCCTTCGGCGAATAAGATTACTAGATGCATTAACCCTCTTATATTCCTAATCTTCACATGAAGTGTAGTTTGCTCCAACTAAATATAGTTATCGAGGTTATTAAAGGGTGTGTCTGTGCATATGTGCTCGCCACAACTTCAAAAGGAAAGAATGTCGAAATCTGAAACTGTTAACTAATACCAAGTGGACCCTGAGGGTGTGCAACTTGGTATTATTAATTATCCACGTGCGTACGCATCTTTTTATAAGACAAAGTAGTGACAAAAATCGCATAGAAAATAATACGTGACTACCATAGCTCCAAGAGGAAAAGAATCTAGAAACCTAAAATTTTGCATCCATACTAAATGGACCCTGAGGATCCGCATCTGAGTATTATTACTTATCTTATTTACATGAGTGGTTCCTTATATAACAACTTTTGATATATATGTATATATATATATAGAAAAGCCAGTGCATTTTGGTAACAATGCATTCCAAAAATGGCTTTCCTGTCATATTGTTTAGTGACAAAAGTGTATAGGTTTTACTTTAATGCTAAAATGGGCACAAAATACATACATTATCAACCTAATAACCCAAGCGAAGCCGGGTACTTCTGCTAGTAATATAAACATATGAATGTAATTCATGTGATAACAATACTTCTAAATATGTTTGCAATAATGTAATTGTTTATCGATTACTTAGATTTTACAGAATTTGTAATAAACTTGAGTATATAATTTATCTTGTAGATTTATTAGTAATAATTTAGAGTAACGGTTTTCAATTCTATGATTTACTAAAGTTTCTATTATAAAATTTCATCCAAAGCTTTATATAGAACTGTCTGTTTGTTTTTGAATTTCGCGCAAGAGTACTCGATGGCTATCTGCACTAGCCGTCCCTAATTTAGGGGTGTAAGACGAGAGGGAAGAAGACAGCTTGTCATCACTACCCACCTCGAACTGTTGGGCTAATCTTTTACCAACGAATAGTGGGATTGACCGTAACATTATAACGCCCCAATGATTGAAAGGGCGAGCATGTTTGGTGCGACAAGGATTCGAACCTGCGCCTCTCAGATTACGAGTCGAACGCCTTAACCCACCTGGCAATATGAAACTCTCAAAATTATTAGAGTTAAAACATAAAAGTATTTTTTTTAAATATAAATTACCTCGATTACTCGTCTGTGTCTGAGTTACTCTTAGTAACAAGCGTACCTGTGTTAACACTAATGTGAATAATATGTAAGCTTGTTAATTTGACTGACTGCGCTCTTAAATAACAACATTATTAGCCCAGATAACCGGGTAAGCTTTTATTACTATGTTGTAGGTACTTGTAAAGCAAATTATTATTTGTCACTCGTCTAATGGTAGTGATGTTTAACTCAAACCTTTCCTGTTTTTATTATACTGTCGACACAAGGATATGATCGTTTTGGGGTTTAGAATTCAACTTGAAGACATACGTTTCACTTATCACTCTCGAAGGTGCAACTGTAACGACTTCTTTTACTTTAATTTTGTAAATTTATGTTATAATAAGCAACTATGTTTCCCACAAGTGGTTGCAAACAGTGAATGGTAGATCAGATTTGGTATGTTGTGGATGAGGCACACGTAATAATAATAATAAATGTGATATCGCGTGTAGAAGTTACAAAAAAACCATAGTAATGGGAAAAAGCTGTTGGAAATCTTCATATTCGAGAAATATACTTGATTGTAATATACCTTTATTTAATTTTTGTTTCACATGTGGGACTTCTGAATATAGGTTAGATCTAATAGGCTGTGTATCTGTATTATTATCTGGATCTCAATCTACGGAGCGTCTCTGACTTAATGATTAGTAAATTAAATTCACGAGATCATTGTTCTGCTCCCTTTGCTTTTGAAACGAGCTCCGCACATTGGAGTTGTTGTGTCGTATAAGAGTGAGGGTCATATCTCACTATTCAGCCAGACAAGAGTAGCCCAAGAGTTAGCGATGGCTGCTGTTGACTAACTGTTTTTCCGTCAGTTTATCATTTCATAATCAGAGACAGCTATACACAAATAACCACCCCTGAGATTTGTGCAGGAGGTTCCGAAACAGTAAACTCTCTTTCTCAGACAATACTTATATTAAAGTACGTTTTCCCTTTGTACAATACTCTTATTCTCAGACAATACTTGTATTAAAGTTCGTTTTCCCTTTGTACAATATTGTTAGTAGTTTAGTTTATTTGCCTTTTAATGTTCGTTGCATTTCTCTTCTATAGCTTTTTTGTTTGAATTTTATTATATATATACATATATTTATATAATAAAAAGAGAGAGAAAGTTAAACAAATTGTGGAATATTTTGTTAACGTCACAAGACGGAATTGGACAAGACTAAAAATAAGAGTCAGGCTTCAAGAGGAGATTACAGTTTTTTATTAACTTAAGGTGTATTACCTTACAAAAACTGCACTATCTTTCTTTTGTAATTAATCATTCACGACAAAAGATGTCATTTAAAGTGGAACATATGGATTGGACTATTTGAACTATCTGATATTAGGTAATTAAGCATTAACTAAAGCTTAATATAAATCCATAAAGCAACACGCTGCATTATATAGCTTCTAGAATAGTAGTACAAATGAGGAACATAGTTTTGGAGTATTTTTGGTGTTGATGTGAGTTTTGCTTTTTCACCGTCATTAATCACACACGGCACAAGACAGACTAATGGTTTGTAGAGTGCTGAGTTCGATAGGATAACGTCTATCTCGCTTCAGAGAATGTTAGTCTTATAGATAAAAATTTAAAATGTCGATCTTGTATTTTCGAAGACTTTTAATCATGTTTTATTATGAGTTAGGTTTCCTTTCATGCTGCATTCGACAATTCTTAAAATAGTATGATTTGCATCCTATGTGACGATAAAAAACAGCTTAGTTTAAACCAACGTGAAAAATATTTAAGGGTAAGGATGAAATATAACAGGAAAAAATGATATAGTATAATCACTGTAAAATTATGAGGCAACAGTAACTTCAAAGGATATTCATTACTGCCTTACTTTAGTAATGAGTTATACTGCAATATGCAGTTCTACTGCACTCTGTAGCTTTATGTGAAATTAAAGAAAACCAAACCAAGTGAGGTTTAGCTATAAAGTGTATGTTTATTTTTTTGCAAAAAATAACTGGAGATAAGAATAGCTACAGCCCTAGATCTGCAATAATTTTAATAATTTTATTGGTCGCCAAAAAACTTTCCTACTCAGATGAAAATTATTTGAAGTGAAACTTTTGATATATGGTGTTCACGTGAGCTTCTCATAAATCAACCTACGATTTTACAAGATACCTTGAAAAATACTGTCGATGAGGACTCCCGAGATTTGATAAACTTTAAGGCAGATGAACGCAAATACGCACGCGTCTTTCGTGTGTTTTCATTCCAAAAACGAGGTTGAGGATTTTCAGCTGTTCCGCTTAACCTAGTGCTCAGTTTTCCTTTCCTTCACGTTGTTACTTATTGTGAGTTAATGTGTTTTAATTCATAACTCATCGAGTGGGCTGTGAAGAGTACCTGAGGGTTAAATTTAATTGGAAAGCTGCATATCTTCAAATGCCCATTCAAAATTAGCATAGGAAGTATGTACATATACAGGATACAGGAAGTCGTCTTCCTTATCAGAGGATAAAATTCCACTGGATGGTATTTTTTATTGTCGCTCTGATGAGAGCTAACAAGCTCCAACCTCAAGCTTTTAGGTTTGTTTAGAGAAAAGCTATCTCTATCCTGCACTTCCATCTATCTCTACAGAACCTGTCTTATTTATATTATTTTACATACGTACCTATGACTGTTCGGAGAATTATTTATTACAAATTAAAACCTATATTACCTAAAAACATTTACAACATAAAGCTGTTCAATTGTTATTTTTAACAACTAGGAAAAGAAATTTTCAATCTAATGTAAGATAAAATGAGTTTATCTTAAATCAATATTAGAAACATTATTATTTTAAGTAACGTACCCACAGTAAAACTGATTTCTTTCTGCATAATGTTCTTCATGAAGAAAACGAACGTGGAACATTTTTGTTGAAATTGTTAAATAAAATTACAAGAGCAGGGTAGCCTAATTTAACTGTTTGTAACTTGTAATGAATAGTTGGTCTGAAAACAGCCAGAAAGCATCTAGGCTAATCTTTGAAACATTTAATTACGTTAGTGAGAATAATAAAACAATGTAAAACTCATTAGCTTAATGATCTTATCGCGTGTTTACTTTTATCGTAGCTATTTTTGAAACATAGTGATGTTGCTTTACTTCAGACGTTGGCTTTGTATACTTATTATAAGCTGTTTAAAGCTACACTATATTCACTTTACGCATGTTTCTTAATGCATTCATGTATAAAGACAAAAAGCAATACTTTGACCCTTCCTGTTTATTATTATTTCAAATGGAATATCTGTGATTTGTTACTTTTATGTAACTACATATTGTGACACAAACATTACATAGTCACTAAAAGCAAAATTCTGCATACACTGATACGTTTTACCAGATGTTTTTCAGATCAAATCCTCTTGATTTGTTTTGAGTTTCGCGCAAAGCTACAAACATCTGCGCTAGTCGTCCCTAATTTAGCAGTGTAAGACTAGAGGGAAGGCAGCTAGTCATCACCACCTACCGCCAACTCTTGGGTTACTCTTTTACCAACGTATAGTAGGATTGACCGTCACATTATAACGCCCCCACGGCTGAAAGGTCGAGTATGTTTGGCGTGACGGAGATTCGAACCCGCGACCCTCGGATTACGAGTCGAGTGCCTTAACCACCTGGCCATGCCGGACTACAAATCCTCTTGACCCGTTAAAAAGAGCCAACTACTAAAATAGCATTAATTGCTATACTTACACTGGATGTCGCGAAATTCAACAAATAAATAAGAAAACTTCTACCTACCTATTCTGTAGAAAAACAAATCCTATGTTATATGAATTTCAATTTTTTTGTATTGGCTCTACACTAGACATTTTAGGACTATTGTGTAGATGTTTTATCATCTAGAGGTATGATACTCCTTTATATAAAGTGCAATTTTATGACACTTCCATATTACTACTTAATTTTATACTACGCACTTTCCTTTTTTCCATCAATTTTTTAATAATATTTATAACAGCAGGTTACAAATCAAGTCACTAAACCGTGTGCTCAGGGCAACTTGAACCAGCTTCTTAGCATCTGTTATGTTCTAGGGCTTATATTTACGATTAATTTTTAATTTTAAATCTACGTTGTTTTAATTATTTATCGTTTCCGGACTTTGTTGTCTGGAGTGAAATTTGTTATTTATGAATGTAATTTATTATTTCTTCACCTTGCTTTTAGTACAGATTACATAACAGCGGTTAATTATTTTCCTTAGTAAAACCTCGTCAGTGACATTTATATTTTATTTAACTTTCTTAAGATTTTAATTAGATTATTAATATTTCTCATATTTGTTGCATGGTTCATTATCGTGTGTGTTTTGATTTGTTTTAACGCAAAGCTACACAATGAACTACCTGCGCTATTTCCACAACAGGAAATCGAACCTCGGATTTTTGTATTATAACTCAGTTAACTTACTGCTAACTAACTGGAGGGGGACGGTCCTTGATCATGAGATGTTGTTAGATGGAAAAGTTTAGTTTTGTGTTTATTGGTGTCACACAAGGAAATGGTGATAGTGAACGATAACAACCACTAGTTTTATGTGTTTTGTAAGATTACTCAAGTATTTTTATATGTTAATTTTACAAACAGTATTAGTTTAAACGTGTTTATTAATCTGTATAATGTTTATTTTGACTAGTTTTTATTTTAATTATATACATGTATGTCATTTTTATTACTTTTTTTTAGTTTCTGGATTTAAGACTAACCTAAACCTCCTAAGCTGGCTAAATTTTATGAGAGTGTAGGGATAACATCCGAAAACATCGTTTAAAGTGAGGGTATCCAATAGACAAATCAATACAATCTAAAGACTATCAGTTTTTGTTTTATGACTTTGTATGGTCACAGTTAGATCAGTTTATTCAATTAGTTATATAATTTTTTTATTCTGACCTGTATAAATAGCTTGATGTGATCGGGATTTAATGAAATTTGAATTAATTGAAAGAAAACAACTGTTGTGTGCTCTTTCCCCTTTTCTTCTTCTTTTGTAATGATTTCAATTAGTATAGTATCTCTACACTTTCTCATGAAAAATCTCAAAATAATAAAAGTAAAGGGGGAAAATGTGTTCGAACATAAATTGTAGTATTTGTAAGGATTTTAAGCCTTTTGAACATACAGCGATAAAATAAATCATATTGAAACAGCTAAACACAGAAAGTAGTATTTAGAGTAATAAATTAAACCATGTTTAACGTCTTACTTTCCACTGAGGACATGAGTTCAATGGTCATACAGCAATGTTGCTATTAATCCAAAATATTGATGGTTTCTATCCTTTGAAGTACTGTTTTAATCTGCTTCTTACAAGAGCAGTAGGTTTGCTCTTATGTTGTATTCAGCATGCGATATAAGAAAAACTTTTATAATACACCATAACATGTGAACTTGGTCTTTATTTCAAAATATTGTCTGCAGCATTGAATACTGCGGATTGAAGGTTTACACCAAACAGAGCGGATATATTTCTTAAAGTGGTTCAAACTGATACAAATTTTCATCACGATTTCGAAAATACAACAAATACTCAACTTAGATTTACTTTACATTTGATAACAAACTATTCATAAGAAATCATTTACACAAATTCTATATATATTTAACATTAATATTTGTCTCTCGCAATCTTCATTGTAAAGAAATATCTGTATTGTCATCATGGTCTTTAGCATAGCTTTAGTTTTACTACCGTTCTAAACTCACACAAAACCGTTAAAGTCAGTTTAGCCACGTGCAACTGCACTTTTAAATATATAAGAATATTTGTTTGTTTTTGCTAACCACAAAACTACACACTAGGCTGTTTGTGCTATGCCCACCACGGCATTAAACCCCAGGTTTTAGTGATTTAAGCCTTCATACTTACAGCTTAGCCACTGTGAACTACATGAGACCAATATATCAGAAATATATTACAAAGCACTATATTTAATGACAAAACCAACTACAATAATCTTCAGTGGTAATATGCAAACATTTTTATTGATTTTTTATCACCTTATAATTACAAAATAACTTTTATGAATAAATATTAGTACAATTTAAGAAGTGTCCTTAAGGAGTCACAAATAGTAATTACATATTGATATTTTGTTGCTGTCCATATAATGTACGTGTTCCAAAGGCTTAAGAACGTGTACGTGTAAAGAAAGTGTTTCACAAAATTAAACAAAAACCTTAAGGGCCTGACTATTAATGGTGTTCAGGAGATAATTGCAGTTGTAGACTTTTTTGCTTAGTTTTTGGAATTCGTCAAAGTTATGTTCTGAACATTATCTAGTTTTCAAAGAATATACAAGTATGTGAATAATGAACATAAACTAAATTCGTAAATATATACTTACTTGAACAGGAAGTATCAACTAACGTCTGTTTCATAATTTGTTTTCATAGTATAATCAATAGATGATGGCATTTTTCTACAAACAGATTGTATTTTCAATTAAATATATTGTTTGTCCATAAAGATAGAGCTGTACAATGGAATATTTACACTTTACTCATTACAAATATCGAACCAGATTATTTGCTTTAACTTTGAATTTCACTGTTGATAAAAGCCAAAGCCAAAGAAACACAAATGTTTTCTATAAATCAAATGTATCACACTAAAACTTTTCATAAGCTCTAATTTGTCAAAACTGATTATTACATGCAGTTATATAGTAACCAAATTAAGAATACCGTAAGCCTTAAGAGTTTGTGAAAATTAAATGTATTCGCTGATGCGAAAAGAACTCTCAAGTTTCATCAAATGTCGCGAAGATACACGCATATTTTTAATATTAAATGTTTTAGTTTCGATTGTGAACTCAGTTTATCTATTAGATCTTTGACGGTTTGGATTCTTTACAAAAACAAGGAATAAAATAGATTTTACTAAAAAATTTACTCTTGTTGAGTCCATTTTTTTATAGCATCATTCCTGACATCAACGAAATAGCATTTAGATCCCCATAGGAAGACCGTACTGCGAAAAACGAATTACTTCTTTTTTTTTTACTTCTGCATTGATCTATTTTTGATATGTCTGTCACTAAGTTATCTTTAAAACAGTGTAAAATTCGTAAGTAAAGGCTGTTGCTAATGGTTAAAACAGGTTTTTTTTGGATAATCATTAGTCGAGATAATTGAATTTATTCCAGTAAAAATGAAAATGTTTAAGTAAAGACAAATATGGTAGTTGAAGTTAAAGAGTAAGGATAAATAATGTGGTACTTTCTTATATTTTGAATAGAAATACGTCCTTTGATAAGAAAATATTTAATAAAATGGCATAAATAAACTAAATCAGTAAAAATCTCAGTTGTGCATTGAAAAATTATTTTAATAGGCACAAAAATTAATGAGCATAATAACACACAAATCTATAGCTCAACTATTATATTTACTTATCTTAGTAAGTGTCAAATAAAAATTCTTAAATTTGAAGCACATGAAGCAATTTTAGTTTCTAAGATTACGGATCCTACGTATGAATTACCACGCCCCCAAGTGGTAGAGTGGTATGTTTGCGGACTTATAACGCTAGAAACCGGGTTTCGATACCTGTGGTTAACGGAGCACATACAGCCTGTTCATGCTTAACCAAAAAGAAATAAATGTATTAGTACTTTTTAAGTACATATTATCTCCGTTATTCTATAAATAAACTTTGTTTCATAACAACAAAGAATAGCATAATGTTAATAATAATTAACTCAGTGATTAAATTCGCCATTTAAACTTGATGTTCGCTCTTTTGACGCATCCGCAATAATATCGTGCGAAGCGCATTTTGGGGTAACAAACAGGATTAAATGTTTGTGCTCCATTGCTTGAAAAATTTAATCCCCAATTGAATTATGGGATGAGCCTTAAAAGAGACGGTCAAACATCACTACTGAGTCAAATAATAGTAGCTCAGTGTTTGTTGGGTTTTTTTTTTGTTTGAAGTGTACCACTGTAGGTGGAAGGCAGTCCAAGTGTTGTGGGAAGGGGCTGTTAATTAGCGGTCTCTTTTCTAGTCTGGGCTGGAAACTGTTGAAATTAGGGAGAATGTCTTATGGATATACTAAATAAAAGATATCTTTCATTATAGTTAAGCGCAAGGCTGTATACTGACCAAATGCAAGAATAAAGCCCCAACTTTAGTGATGTAAGCTCTCTCGCATACTGCTGAGACACTGAAGTGCGTCACTCAAAAAATGAAGAGAAACATTTTTCTCTGTTATTTTATTGTACCCTGTTTATTTAATAAAGACTGTTTGTAACTGTTAAAAGGGGGAGAAGACAACCAAATTAAGTCAAATAGATTTGGTTTGTTTGTTTTTGAAATTCGCGCAAAACTACACTAGTGCTATCTGCGCTAGCCGTCTCTAATTTAGCAGTGTGAGGCTAGAGGGAAGGCAACTAGTCATCACCATCCATTGCCAACTTTTGGTCTACTCTTTTGCCAACGAATAGTGGGATTGATCGTCACATTATAATGCCCTCGCTGAAAGGGTGAGCATGTTTAGTGTGACGGGGATTCGAACTCGCGACTCTCAGATTACGCGAGAAGCGCCCTAACTACCTGGCCTGCTCAGACAATAGGTTCGGTAAAACGTTGTTCAGTTAAAAGCATAAATTTTTAGCTTTTGAAATTACGTGCTTCACTATAATACTGTGTATTTTGTAATTTTGAACATGTAATTGTTCAGCTGTTTTAATATAAAAAAAGGTTTCACTCAAATAGTGTATTCACCCCTGATAGGAGGTATGTATTTGAAACAACTGATAGAACGTATGTCCTTTTATCTTCTCGTGTCTCGAAGAATACAAGTTTGCGAGTATAAACACAAAGATTTATGAACGATAAAGTACGGTGTGTTGTATACCTTTCCAAGCAGCAAGTTATGTGCATCATCACATATACCACTTTAAACGATGATAAGTTTCTTCGAAGCCATGCCGGAAAATAGCCTGCAACTTAATGACCTGGCTAAACAGCCCATTTCGTTCTTTCGGTTTCGTCGGGTTTCTAAGCCTTTTCCTCCATTGCAGCTTCAGTATCAATAAGATAAATTACTCTTGGTTGGTAACTAGACACGAAATAGCGTGCTTGGTAAAAGAAACGAAAGTCTAGACTCTGAAACAGCTTGATGCAAACTATGCCGATCATTCAACTCAGTGTAGTGGTAGGTAAGCTCTCATCTACCGCAAAGGTTCGACAGACACGCAGGCGTCATTGTGGGTCAATTGCCTAATGAAACTTACTTCTTGTCGGCTTTTCTGAAGTTTTCATGTAGCCAATGCACGATATATCCATGAAGAGATGAGACTTCATTGCAAACATTAAGGTACACGGGTAGATTTTAGGGCGTAGACGTGCAAACAGGATGTTCTGTAATATCTCAGAGCACGATATGCAAATTATATTGCTTTTAACTAATTTTATAAAGTGATTAATATTCTCTTCAAACTAATCTGTTTGTAATTCTTCGGAGATTCTTCTTGAGGGACTGATATTTTATTACAGTAACAATAAACAGCGGTAGTTAATATTCTTGTTCGGAGTCGAAGTTAGGTAGATAGATGTATAACATCTGGACAAAATCACCTCCTACAATGTCAACACTCAAAAAAATGTAGTAATAGAACTTTTTAACATTTTAGTAATTTCCATGTCAACATTAAGACATATAATTTTAAGTTAAAAGCTGGCAAGCGTATCACAAATTTATAAATTGCATTTGGTCTTCCCAGCTGTGTTTTGTTTGCTCATTTGTAGTTAAGCACAAAGCTGCAGAATGGGCTATCCATGCTATTCCCGCTGCGGCTATTTAAACCCTGTTTCTAGTGTTATAGGTCAACAGATATACCCCTGTGCCACTGGGGTTGCAACAAAGACAAAATAAAGTTCGTGTTTTACGTTAGAAACCATATCTGGTTTATGATATCTGGAAACTAAAATGTTAGGATACAGTCACTTCTGATATAAAATCTGAAGTTAAAATCGTGACAAGTGGGTTTAAAATTTATAAATGTTTTCTTTATCTGAGGTTTGGCTTGGATATACTCAAAATATTTGCTAAATTAAAACACCTCTTAGTTTTACCTTTGCTACGAAGAGGGAAAGAGATTATGTAGGATTTTAAATTACATACGAGGTCCCAGAAGAAATGTCTACAAAACAGGACCATGATGAAATCAGTGTTAGCCACAGACCTGGAGAATTACTGCCTTAAGATTTCATGAAACTATTTCCAGCTTTCCTGTCTGTGTGCTAAAAATAGCTTTAAGATCGGCCAGTAAAAGCAGTCGATCGATTCTATCGATAATTTATGTAGTTTGTTACCAAACTATTCTGTAAAAGGTGCAAATACCAGGAAGATTGCGTGAAAAATATTTGGACATAAACACCTATTTCAGGCCATGTAATGCTGAAAAAGTAAACCATCTAACGAAACTAAGACTTTTATTCTGGGAACGGAAATAATAAATAAACATGGAACACTAGTAAGATCCGCACGCCAATGTAGTTCACAGGAATAAAAATCATTCGCGAATATTCTTTAGATTTGTTTGTTTGTTTGTTTTGGAATTTCGCACAAAACTACTCGAGGGCTATCTGTGCTAGCCGTCCCTAATTTAGTAGTGTAAGACTAGAGGGAAGGCAGCTAGTCATCACCACCCACCGCCAACTCTTGGGCTACTCTTTTACCAACGAAAAGTGGGATTGACCGTCACATTATAACGCCCCCACGGCTGGGAGGGCGAGCATGTTCGGCACGACTCTGGCGCGAACCCGCGACCCTCAGATTACGGAGCGCACGCCTTAACGCGCTAGGCCATGCCAGGCCGAACACAGCTTCCTGTGACTATTGTGAAAAGTTTAATTTTTGTTAAGTTCAAAGTTAAACAATGATTTATTCGTGATGTGCAAACCGTGGATATCAAAACCTTGTTTTAGTGTCATAAATATTCAGAATTACCGCTGAGTCACTGGGGTCAGTATGAAAGGAGTTGGTTAGTAGGAAATATTTGGACATAATGCTGTCCATCAACATGTGTGTAAATAATTTATTACAAAATTGGCATACGTGTGAAATCCTGTGTATCGCTTGTAAAGTATTTTTAAAGTACTTATAAAGTGACGTTTGTGGAGTACATCGCTCATAACAGGAATATAACTAATTAAAAAGAAAACAAAGGTCTCATAGATTAATTTACTACAGTCCTGCATGAAAGAATTCTAAGTGACTCAGATATAATGAGGATTTTCTTTCTTTTATTTTTTGCTGTTAAAAGTTTACTATTTTTATTGCAATGATAATTTTGAAATGTCTACCAGGAGGAAAAAAATCAGCCAGCAGTGCCAACCGTCAACTTTTGGACCACTCTTTACCAATGAATGGTGCGGTTGATCATCATATTATAATGCCTCCATGGCTAAAAGAGATGAGTATATCTCTCCAGATGGTGTTCGATTCCCTTATTTTTATGTTACGAGAACATCCCTTTAATCATCTCTCCATGTCAGTGTCAACTGTAGAGGTAATAACAAAAAATTTGATATAACTTTTTTTCAATTTTCTTTTCTTTTACCCTATTTGTTTATTAATAAAAGTATTATACAGAATCATATTTTTTTCAGAGAAACCCGTTGGTAAAGGCTTTAATACGATGGAATGGTATATTAAGTTAACAGTTCAAACTCTTTGCTTTTTTTTCAAAAACTTAGGCATTTAAGAATAAAGTACAAGCTAAAACAAAGTGGTGAAATGAATTACTTGCTTTCTAGTAAGCATATCTTTTCGTCTGAAATAATAAATTTCATTTATAACATCGAGCATAATTTTTATTCAACAACCAATGTTTTTAGCTTAAGAAAAAACTCACTTATTAATAAATTGTAACTTATATTATTCATATTGAATACTACAGAATCATGTGATAAACGAAACAAGAATCTATTTGCTTTAGTATAAGATTAACTTTTCAAAATGTGGAATAAATGTCGTTAGTCAGCATTGCGAAATATAAGTTGCAGCCGATAGATCTAAGATAGAAATTTTTAATGTCTTGTATGTATGCATATGAATCATCTTGTCACTACAGTGTAATCCGAAGGTCGCGGGTTCAAATCCCCGTCACACCAAACATGCTTGCCCTTTCCGCCGTGGGGGTATTATAAAGTCACGGTCAATCCCACTATTCGTTGGTAAAAGAGTAGCCCAAGAGTTGGCGGTGGGTGGTGATGACTAGCTGCCTTTCCTTTACTCTTACACTGTTAAATTAAGGACGGCTAGTGCAGATAGCCCTCGTGTAGCTTTGCACGAAATTCAAAAACAAAACAACATTACAGCGCTCAATATGTTTCCTAAAAGTATATTTTTATTCCTCAAATCTTAAATTACAAAGTGTTGAAGAGAGATTTCACCTTAACCTTTTACTGAACAACTGGAGGGATTTCTGCTTCCAAATATACCTTAATATTTTCATTAAACTGATAAATATGAAATGTTTACAGCTTGAATGTTAGCGTCTTGGTATTAATTGTACATCAGTGAACTTCTTTCTTTATAAAAGTATAACACTATTTTCATGAAACACAAAGACGTGCTACCGGACTACATAAAAGAACTATATCTCGTAACAGTAACGTTAATTTAGATATTTAAAAATGCTTTAATTTGAGTTTTAGGATTTTCTTAATAAATTACTAATCTCTTTTAAAACTACTGAGGGTTAATTCATGTTCATAAGATGACTTTTCATGTACATCCTTTTCTCACCATTCTCTACATATGTGCAGTAACAGACTAGCTGTTGGAATCACGTGATACAACATACGCCACGTGTTTCACCTCGTGGACATTAACAGACTGTGTAAAATGAGTAATTTTGCGGTATCTAAGTCAGCCACAAGCTGCGTTTTGTCAGCTGGAGAAAACAGAAATGCAGGAACACCAAAGGACTCCAAGAGCAGGTTGGAAAAAGCACGAAGAGCAGAGTGTACATTGACTGCTCTAATGAGTTCCATGCACGCAAAGAAATATTCATAACGTGTTCGTCTACAGTATGCAACATCTTCCCGCAAAATCTTGCTTTGAAAACCCCTCACAAGTCCAAAGTTTACTATAAGCAACCTAAGAAAGATTTATTTGTTTGTGTTTAAAAGCAAAGTTACATAAAAGTCTATGCGTTATAAACTCTGAGCCAGTTGGGATTCATAGAAGAAGGCAAATATTTGATAGCTCTATAACTATCATCAAATGGGTAAATGATAAACATTTGTTGTAGTGTTAGAGGATGTAAGGGTCAACATATTTACGTTAATGATTATTACAAATTTACAATAATTTTCTTCTGAAAATTGATATAGAAGGTCGGCTAGAGGGAGTCAGACAATAGAAATAGCAAGGTAGAAGTGGCAAAACCACCAACATCTATGCCACTTATTACCAGATATAACCAGACGGCACATCGAAATTGTATGACATAAATCAAAATAAAAACAATGAATTCGTTAAGATAAGCTGTCCATTCACAACCTCAAGTTATCACTTACCTAAATGACTAAGATGGATAAGCAGTAGATTAGAATTTGTGTGGTAAGTTATTTGTCAAGTTCATAGATACATCACTGATAGACTTTTGTGGGTTCAGATTTCTTCTGTGGACATTGATTAACCCATAGAAAGGGAGAATTGAGCAATGATGCTGCTCACCATTAATATAGTTTTCTATTATAAAAACTTGTGTGTTGGAAGATAACCAAACAAATGGCTGTCACCGGTGGTGCTATGGTTACCAGAACTAGCAAAGCATGCAGGATCGACTTTATAAAAAAGAAACAGTCCTTTAAAACGTACATATTACTACAAATGTTTCTACGTTTTATAGTCACCAGTATGAAACATGTTGGCTTCGAATCTTCCTTTTATTGGGTGATTTTTTTTTTTACTTTGATATAATTTTAGGCTATCTAAACTACTATCAAATTAGGCCCGGCATGGCCAGGTGGGTTAAGGACTTCGACTCGTAATTTGAGGGTCGCGGGTTCGAATCCCCGTCACACTAAACATGCTTGTTCTTTCATCCGTGGAGGCGTTATAGCGTTACGGTCAATCCCACTATTCGTTGGTAGAAGAGTACCCCAAGAGTTGGCGGTGGGTGGTGATGACTAGCTACTTTCACCCTAGTCTTACACTGTTAAATTAGGGACGGCTAGTGCAGATAGCCCTCTTGTAGCTTTGCTTTATTAGAGACCGGTAGAAGATTTTTCAAACCCGATTTCAGTCTTCATTTTATCAAGAATTAGTTCTCTCTTTTTTTTTTTTTTTTTTGGAGTTGGCATGTTTAATTTATAGAATTACACTAATGCTACTGAGGGTTTGCAAGTTCATGCACAAATAATAGGTTTTTATGAAATTCTGCAAAGCAAAAGACTAGTTTGTTTGATTATGAAAGATGTTTACTCTTAAGAAAATTCTAAATTTGTGGTGTGTTTCTTTATTTAGGTTAAGGATAGCAGTTGTAGCCCCTGTACTAAACCCAAAGCACCGAACAGCTCAGACTGGAGCTTACCCAGGAACATTTTACCTGCACTCTTCAGCAACAGATCCCCGTACTGTTCATAGGTGAGAGCATGTTCTGTGTATATTCAAGTGACCAAAATGCGAAGATCTGGAGACATGACCAAGAGCAATATTTGGCCTTTAAAACTGTCCACCATGATGTATTTAGGATGGCTCAGTCAGGATTTGGGCTAGCGTCTGTCTGCAGGGACATACAAACCTCTATGAAGTAAACGGAGAATCCCTTACAGCAACACATTATGTGGATGAGATCCTGGTACCCACTGTCTGTTCTTTTACTGGTAGTCTCGAAGAATGATAAGTTCACGTATTAGCAAAATAACGCCTGTCCTCTCAACGCCACGATCACATAGTAATTTGTTTCAAAATAAATGAAAAGAGGAACTGGATTGCCAATGAAGTCACCTGTCCTACATACGATTGAGCATAGAAAGAGTAGATAGAGAAAGAAAACCTGCTAATAAGACTTTTAATAAGCTTAGACCGACGGTCATTTAAGTGTGGACTGTGATTTCTTAGCAAGACATCCGAAGTATCATCAGCAATCAGAAAATGATGCAGAAAAACCCTAAACAATAGAAAATAACCTAACAGTTATCAAATTGTAACTTTATTAAGTTTTTCCGTCTTTCTTTGATATTTTTACAACCAAATACCGGAATTTTTTATGATTTTGCTTTTTTTGTTTTTTATAAATGAATTTTTCGGCTTGTTTGATGTTGGTTACCTGTTATATTTGTAATACTGAACGTCTTTCTATTTTTTTTCTTCAAATTTTGAAAAAAATTAAAACCTCATTATCCTTGTCTCCCGAGATGGGAAGGAAGTAAGGGACACTTCTTCTCAACTTTGGTTCTCATCCAGATCTGGATTTTTGATTACTTTGAAGCATTTTTTATAATGGGAAGATTGGACATTTTCGCGGTTTTACGTTAATAATTTTGTAAAATGTGATCGGATTCGTACCACATTTTAAGAGCACATTAAAGTTGAGATCTCTCATCTCATTACACATTTTTGATCATTCTGAATCTGGAAATTTGACGTTGCTTTATAAAAATCCATGCAATATCGAAAAGGTCCGATGTGATGAAGGTATGCAATCTCTCTGATGACTCTTGTTCTTATGAGTAGTGTATTTCTTAGATAAAAGTAAGTTGTACTATTTGAAGTTTTTAAATTAATAAAACCTATTTAATATTCTGTGTTAACCACATAAAATGTTTTCATTTTATAATTTTGATCTATTAAATTAGATTTTAAAGTATTTCTTATGGTAACAAAAGGGATGTAAATTGAATGTTCAAGTTGTCATATTAACTTAACGAAGTTTTAAAGCCATGTTTTAACCTAGAAAAAACAGCCCAATGTGCTACCTTAACCCCGATAAAAGGCATGCAACTTGAAGTTAAAGTGTGAATAGCTTTGACGTATTGTTCTTTTTTGGTGATTAGCTTCCTGGACAGTAAATGCAGTCAAAGTGTTTGAATTTCCCGCAAAGCTATACGAGGACTATTTGCGTTAGCTGTCCCTAACTTACCAGTGAAGGAGCAGAGGAAAGATAGTTAGTTATCGTCTCCAACCGCCAACTATTGGGCTACTGTTTTACCAACAAATAGTAGAATTGACAGTCACAATATAACGTCCCCACGGTTGAAACGAGCATGATTGTTGGGAGGGAGATTTGAGTCTGCGACCCTCAGAATGCGAGTCGAACGCCTTAACCCACTTGGCCATGCCGAGCCGTCATTCACCATGCAAAATAGATACAAGTTACCTATAAACGTTACACAATCGTTTCTACTGTCAATTTTAATGGGATTTTTTTTTTGAAGAGGATTATTTATTTTAAGAGTTCTCACAAGCACCAATGCTACGTAGGTTATTTTTCGTTCGTGTTCATTGACAGTTACCATATATTTAATATTCAAACAATTTCATCTACAACGGATTGACTGGTGTTGGATCTCTCATTAAGAATTTGGAGCATATTCTTTGGCCATTCGAGTATGAACCGCTTTCCAATGGTGGTAGTAGAACAGGCTTAAATGTCAGAAAGCGTTTTAACACAAAGATATAGTAATTTGCATAAGTAACATGCAAAGCTAGGGTATCTTTTATGAGAGATAAATTTTCAATGGATATTTTCCATCTTCTGAACATCAAGTATTTCAAATTGTTTACTAATGTTTTAGTAGTTGCTGGATCATAGATTTCATATATAAATGTCTTCAATGCAGAAACAAAGCCGTTACTGAATGGATGAAAGATACCAACACCACGTAGAAGGTTTGAATAATTTAAGGATATTTTTCATTCTAACTTTATCTCCTATGCTAGAATACTGTGTGGTGCTATCACACCCTGTGATAATGTGAAGTGAAAGGAGATCAATTACCAACTACGGGTATAGAAACCTCATCAAACCTGTTTCTAGCGATGTGAGTCTGCAGACATATCGCTGTGGCACTAGAGGGCGTTGGTGGAAATCATTATTTCAACTTTCACGTCCTGACTCATAAAGTGGAAATAAAAGTGGAGTACAGAACAGATTAAAGTATGAAAATTGTAGGGATGGTTCATGACAAGATTTAAAACAGTGTGTTTAAGGTTTTTCTCTGTTCTTGAATTTTCCGTATACTTTAGCTTATACTATACAATACTTTATGTTATTTTACTTCAATGGTAAGTTCAATTTGCTTTTAAGGTTTGTCCTTGAAGCATTTGTATGTTTTAGTTTGGCTTTGTTTGTATGTTTTATTCCTTTTTAAATTGTTTAAAACTTTGAATGTTTTCTCATTATTTCTTGATTTAGATGAAATTTGTTCTAGAGAAAATATGTGTATTTTCTACTTTGACTTTGGGCCTGTTTATTTCGAACACACAAAATACAGTTCTTGTTCCTCACTTTCATCTAGCTCACGTGGCAGAACACTATAATTATTTGAAGCCCATTTTTAACTTCAGGTATTGTTCTAAGGTGTTTTTTATCAATAAGAAGTCTAGGTTATGTGTAATCTTAAGATAGCAGAACTTATAATCTCACCACACTTTACATGCCCTATTAGAAATGGAGTGATCGCAAACCTTTATAGGTTATCGAAGTCTTACAAAGCAACTAAGAAATTTTTATTAAAATATTTTTAGATTTCTAGACGGATTAAATTTCTTATTGTAACATTTCTCTCTAATCAATACCTGGTGTACGAACTATTGTATACGTAGTGTAATGAATATTGTATTACAAACTGACGTTGGTGAGTGTGATGTTGGTATTTGGAATGCGAGAAATGATTTAACAATCTCATTTTTTTTCAAAATCCAAATAAAACAAAATGTCCACTTCTAGTTTTACATATTACATTAACATTTTTCTTTATTATATTCACTCAAACCGATTTGCACGAATTCATTATAGAGATTAAATTACTAAAGTGAGTTATATATAAACACGTGGTTTGGTTAATTATTTATCTCTAAGTAGTTGAAATTTAATAACCAAATAACATTGGTGTCTGACGATAAGACATCTGTTTCAATGTTTTTAAAACGTAGTTCAGTATATTAAAGCAGTGCTACTTTTATTCCTTAAGTAAATATTGACATGGAAGTTTTTACTAAAGAACAGAAGTGGATCTTGCTTTAGCAATAGCTAGTTCTTAACATGTTTTATTTTTTATCCACTCTTTCAATAAAAGATAAGCCATATTTCCTTAAGCATCCAGATCCAGACATGTTACATTTATCAAAGCCCGCTTTTTTATTGTTCTTTATAACTTTAAGGTACTTTTTGTTTCTCCTGAAAGAGTTATAGTTTGAGCTAGCAACACATATGTACAAAATTATTTCTTATGTATCCACTATTACCTATCTATTAATCTGTCTGTTATTTTCTTTTTCTATGCAACTAGCGCCCTCTGTAGGTTTATCTGCAGTCTGATATCGACCTTTCTCTTGCTATATTTTAGTTTGTTTATCTAAGTGAACGATTTCTTTTATTATGTGAAAACTTTTTTTTAGTTAAGTATTCATAATTTTCAACTTGTAAATAAAATTATATTTTAAATCATCAGCTATTTAAATGTATTTAAAGTACGAGATGCTAATGTCTTTTACTATTTATGTGACTGACAAAATTACATAAATAATTTTATGGTAGTGATTTACTACTGGGTGTCCCAAAAATGTATACACACTTTGAAAGATTACAAATACAATGTTTATTAAGATATATCTAGGTTTCATAATCCACGTTTAAGAAGACAAGTGTAGACTCTTTTGAGTTATCGCAGGTGTTCGAACTGATGACCGTACTGATCCAGGCACTGCTGATAACGCGGACAGACGGAATTGCAAACTTCACGAATCATTTAATTTGCTACTTGGGTGCATTCTCTTTTAATTGCTGCTATTAGCTCATTGATTGTTGCAGGTTTTGTGCTATAAACCTTGTATCCAACGTATCCCTGCACAAAAAAAACAACAAAACAGATCAGAGATGTGACGTATGATGAACGTGGGGGAAATTCATTGCTACCTCTTCGTCCAATTCATCTGTTCGGCACATTTTCGTTAAGATAGGTCTTCACATTACGATGGTAGTGGGGAGATGCTCCATCTTTCTGGAAATAAAACTCTTCATCTCCAAATTTTTCTCGAATTCGTGGCACGACAGATTCTTGCAGCAAGTTCAGATAAACGAGAGCAGTGACTGTGCTTTCAAAAAAGAACGGCCCAGTTACGCCCAACGCTGATAATTCACACCACACTGTAACTTCTGGTACGTTTACGTGGTGTTCAACCGTAACATGCGGGTTGTGAAGTACCCAGTAGGTGAAATTGTGGCGATTAACTGAGCCATTTAACTTAACTTAGCCTCATCGCTCCAGACAATCTTGTTTGGAAACTGTGCATTCCCTGCAGATTTTGCCAGGTACCACTCAACTATCTAGTCAGGATCATCTTCATTGAGGGCGTGGACTAATGTCGGAATAAAACTTTTCCAATGAACACGCTGTTTGCCAAACAGATTTTCTTGGAGATCGGTGGAAACTTTCTAACAGCTCTGCTTCTTGTGTAGGACTGGTGGACGACCGTGGTCTTCCAGAACGCCCTTTATGGACGTCTTGAAAAGTTCCATTTGTTTCAAACTTATCTCTGATGCGAATAATGGTGAGTCGCGTTGGTGGATCCGTCTGAAACTCTCTTCTAAACCGTCTTTGTACTTCAGCTACGTTCTTGCACTTCCAGTAGCACTTTAAGATAAATTTCCTTTTCTTAAAGCTTAGTCTTGCTTCTGCAATTACTTCAAATCTGTTGCATCTGAAAAAAAAAGAAAGTTTGACTGAGTCATAATCATTCAAAGTGTGTATTCATGTTTTTGGGACACCCTGTATATGTAAAGAATTATACACAGATTTCTTTCTCTCTCTCTCTCTCTCTATATATATATATATATATATATACACACATATATAATATTCAATTCATCAACTAAACAGCTTATTGACAGGTTTCAAGATAATAATCAGTATATTCTATTATCAGTAATTGTATTTTGTAGCTGCATAATTGGACATCTTTCGTCCTAAGACACTGGGAACTAACCTACAGAGATAATCTATATAATCTTTTCGATAATCTATAAGTTAGCTACAGTGAGGCAGAAAAATCTATTGTTTAGTAGTTTTTGTTTATTTAATGCTGTTATTCGAGAACAAATATTGGAGCAATTCAAAATTGTTTGCGCTTAAATCACATTTAACAGTATTTATGTTTGAAATAACTTAAATAACAACTATAAGCGCACATGTCACAATATTTAAATAATAATTTATCAATTTCTAAAAAAAAAAAAGTGATGTATTTTCTGATGTTCAATCGCCCACCTGATTCGTATATTGTGAGGTTTATTGAATAAATTGTTTTCTAAAACCAGATTTCTATAGAAATTCGATAGAAGCTGGTGTTGTGAAACTGTTCTTGAGTGAAGGAAATGTGGGTGGCGTTTCTCATGTCCCTGTAAGGGACAAACAGTGAAGTCACTTCCATGAATCTCCTGTAGATATTTCAAATTGACGATGAACCAGCCTGCTTCTATAGTAAGGACGGTTTTTACTGCTGTTACAGAAATCTCCTGACATCATACTCATTCTCTCTGTTCCTGTCCATACACGGTGTAAAATCTATATCCTGCAGGGAAAAAGCAAAATTAAAAATAATACTGAAATTGTAAGAACACCTTACATAACACAAGTCACTCACAGAGCCTTGTCCCCAGTGGTGATAGTGGGAAGGATTAGGATGGTGGTGGAAGCACCATGCAGAGCATCATGTTGAATTCATCGCACTTTTTTTATTATTCTAGTGAGTGGAATTTTCATTCTGAGAGCCAGTTTTATGTTAGCTAGCACGTGACTCAATTTTTATTTAAAATAGTTAAAGTAGTTCACTGGAGAAGAAAGTTCTAATAAAATCAAATAAAATATCAAAACCAGACTTGTTACTCACAATATATTTCAAACGATATATTTATCGTTTAATAAAATGAAGCACTTTCATTTCCTTAGTTTTACCATTTTTAAAAAAATATAAGTTTGTTAAAAAGTGTATTACTTTCTTAAGTATTTGGAAGCTAAGCGTAAAAGGTATCCTATACGCACATCAACTAAAACCTTTAGCTATATAATTTATAGATTTACAGATAAATAACTCTCAAATAATGCAAGAAAAGGAGAAGAATCAAAGATAGTTATAGAAATATATCAGGTACAATTTTTATATCTAATCTTATTATTCATACGTTACACAAGGAAGTGGAAGGAAGTTAAAATATCTCACACGTGTAGTATGTATATAGTATTGATTTAGTTATTTAATGCAAACTAACATGTCTATTTTTATTACCATTTTAGCCCTACCTTGTTAACTAATTACCAAAAGTGTACGAACTGTGTCCTTTTCGTCCTTAAAATACACTATAGAATTTTCGATGAGCATTTTGTGTGTTAGATTTGTTTTCACAAATAAATTATTTATACAGCTTGTTTCATTAAAATTCATTTCCAGTTTTAAATACTACTCTTAATAGGCTTACTGTTCTACCAAATGTATTGTGCAATGAAAAATAATCAACAACATGTGCTTGTAAGCAATAAGCTACACAATGATAAATTTGTACTCTGCTAACCCCAGTATCGAAACTCGGTTTCTTGTGTTGTAAGTCCTCAGACATACCGCTGTATCACTGAGTGCAACTAGAAACAAACATAGTAACTATAAAAGTTAAAATTTTATACCGAGAAAAAGGATAAATCGTCTAATTTGTAAAAGAAGACCCAAAATTCATTTCTTTTATATACTTACTGTCTGTTTTCATTTCACATAGAATATCGCTAGAAACATTTAGAATAACAACTTTAATTCCACCCTAGATAAAATCTTGAAGTTTTAATCTTTTTAATACGGTTGAATAATTAGATGCCATAAATTGGATTACAAAAGAAAAATCTCTCTCATGAACACTACTTGTAAAGTATAAGGTATTAAGAAACAATGAAGAATCAACTCAACCGAAATCTGCTGTGGTAAACGCAATCATGTATAACTATCTAGTTCTTACAATCACCGTTGTTCTTTGAATATCCAAGATCGAATAGCATTGTAGAAGCGAAAACTAAAGACATTATTAATATGTGAATTAGTGGCATATATGTATAAGAAAGAAAATATTCCCGCAGTAAACTTAAAGTGTTGCTTAAACAATATACAAATCAATGTCTACATTCACCCTTTCATACTGGTGGGACAGTGGTAAGTCTTCGAACTTAAAATGCTAAAATCAGGCGTTTGATCAGTGGACACAGCTAATAGCCCCATGTGGCTTTGCTATAAGAAACACATATACTTCTGAAGCTTTATTCATGTGAAATTTACCTTAATTTCCAGAGATTTTCTTTGAAAGTTATTGATTTAATTGTACAATGATTTCATTAAAGGTTTATTTCATAGAAATTATTATTATCACTTTAAGGTATAAGTTAATTATTCAAATATGGGCTTCCAAATCCCTACTGACATCTTAAAAACTATGAAGTTATATCTAAACTTTAAATATCTTAAAACAATCCTTTAGCTTCTGTATTCCATATTATCATATCGATTTGCTTAAATTCATAGTATTATTTTTAAAGGTTTTTATTCAATAACATTGCCTTACACTGTTTAACCATTGTTTAAATAGCTTGCTCATCCAATAGCAATATTTAAAACGTTTTCATCCAATAGTACTAAATTACACTTTTTGTCCCTTGAAGAATGTTGTTTCAAAGAGTTTGTTCATCCAGTAACAATACTTAGGGGATTTTTCATACAATATTATTGTGCTATGGTGTTTTTCTCTTCTAAAAGCGTTACGTTACTTCATTTACATCCATTTAAAAAATATTTTGTTTTTGTCTTTTTCTTATAGCTTGTTTAGTCAGAATTACTTTAATTTTTTTTTCCATTTCAGTAGATATTGACACTTGTTTATTGAATGAAATTTCCGTTTTTTACCCATTTTAGGCATAATCAGTTGACCATAACTTGAGATGTAGTTGCGTAGCTAATTGATTGTTTAGCTTAGGCTGTAGGTTACGAAATAGAAGTGCTTCCTTTTTCCTTAGCGACCATTCATCTTTCGCTGAACCTATTATTCTGATTCGTTTGTTTCTTTGAATTTCGCGCAAAGCTACAAGAGCGCAAGCTGTCTTACCCAATAGAGAAAAAATAAACTTTAAAGATTCTTATTAAAACCAAAGTACGAGAATGCCATTTCTGATGAAGTATACAACCAGATTAGATCCGTTGGATCACATAGTGAGATTATGTGTGGTCTGCCTAAATTACATAAAGCAGATACACAGATCAAACACATCGTATTTAACATAGAAACACAGAGTTATAAACTAACTGTACAGTGGAACCCCTCTAAAACAGCTATCTTCGGGACTGAGACAAACTGACCTGATTAGAGGGGTTTCACTGTACATAATTAGGGATTATGTAAACAAAAAAGGGACTGTAATTGGATGACCGCTTTCGAGAGGTGACCGAATCTGAGGAATGGCCGCTTAGAGGGGTTCCACTGTATTTTTAAGCAAGTTCTTTCTTTCGTTTACTAAGAATAACATTACTGGCAAAGACTCCTTTGATTTCTCTAATTTTGTCAAATCATTGGAATTTGATTCGTCTGAATACATAACATATTTTGATATTTGGTCATTATACACTAACATTCCGCTTGATGAAGCAATCAAATTATGATTTAATATTTCCTGATAACACTAAAGTCAATGTTTCAAATGAAAATCAATTTACTAAAATATTTGAAATTACGACCAAAGAATGTCGTTTTGTGTCTAATAGTACGACATACGATTAAATTGATGGTGTAGCCACGAGCTCACCATTTGCTCCCATACTAGCTAATTTGTTCTTGTCTTATCATGAAACCAATTGGTTACAGTCATGTCCGTCCGAATTTAAATCTCTAGCTTGTAACAAATACGTTGATGTACAATTTTATTGTATTCAGAAAACAAAACCACCGTATCATAAGGTTTCAAGATAATTTATTTTCAAAACATAGAGTTCACGGTTGAAGAGCATAAATAATCTAAGCTTCCCGTTTAAGATATAGAACTCATCAACCTGAACAAAAGGTTCGAAACTAAGTACTGCCACAAACCAACATTTCCTAGTTTTCCTTACTATTTTAACACATTTATACCTGACTGTTAAACTTACCAGAACTTAAGGTTACTTTCATGATGAACTTATCAATATTAAAAATAATTGAATAAAAATATCTTCCTTCTTGCACTCATCAACAACATCAATAAGGTTTATAACACCAACTTTCCTGATCTCAACGTTCCTAAATGTTCTATCACCTTGTTGTTATCTTTCACTGGTTTCCACGGCATCAAACTAAAACGTAAAATCATTCTATAATCAACTTATCCCCACGTTAGTCTAATAATTTTAAAACAGATCAAATGGATACATATTTTTTCCTGTTTCAAGACAAAATATCTCTTTCAAAACATTCGCTGATAGTATACAAATATTTGTGTCCTTGCTGTAAGCAAGTCTATGTTAGGTCAACGACTCGAACCTTAGCTACCAGAATAAAGGAGCATGCGTATAACATTTCCTCAATAACTCTGGGATTCACAACCACCTAAGCAAATACTGTAGTCAGAAACCAAACAGTGAACACTTCAGAATAATAGACTCAGCGAAAGATGAATGGACGCTAATGAAAAAGGAAGCACTCCTAATTCGTAACCTACAACCGAAACTTTGAACACTCGAATATCTACGTAACTGCATCTCAACTATGATCAACACGTCGTGCCTGAAATGGGCAAAAAGTAAAAATTTCACTCACCAAAGAGAGTTGCTAGATAGTCATTTCTATCCAATAATGTTATACTAAAGTTTGTTCGTATAGCAGTATTATCTAAGTTGATTTGTTTGCTCTATAATATTGTGTCATGTGGCTTTTTGTATTTCATGTTATAATATAGTTTTTCACATAAAGCAATGTTTAAAGCAGTTTATCCTATAATATTGTGTTTTAATTTCTTCTATTAGTGCTATTATATTGAAGCTTGTTCACAAAATGAAATATAATGTTGTGGGGTCATTCTTGTAATTAAAAATTATTTGACAGTTTTTAATATAATAATATTGTGTGTACGTCCGTTTCGCCAAGAAATAAAACCTAGTATTAAATGCTAGATGAAAATCTATCAACACCCTGCTGTACGAAGAAACATTTTCAGAAAATTATATTTTCAACCTGCATAAAGTCTTCAAGTCCAAAGTTGAAGAAATATATGGAGTTGAACAAGAAACACACCTCAACACTGTCAATCAACATCAGAACAAAAACAAAGTTAATTAAAACTACTACCTCTAATACAAGAGCTCGTTTTCAGATTATTAATTCTCATAACGACGTGTTCGTTGTGTGAGCTGAATATAAAAATAGAAGTTATTCTTCAAGATTAAAACTTTCCTAATTTTTTAAATATTGCAGTTTTTTATTGTCATTTTAATTACATTACTGTGGGATATTTACAGTTTTATTCTAAAAAGATTTTCACATATACTTGAACATAAATTAAGAAAATATATGAAATAACTTTATCTATAAAGTAATACACACTAATTACAACAATGTAATGCTATAGATCGTTTGAAGGTAAAACTGCTAAACTGTAAGAATTAGGAACCTTTCGGTTTTTAAAGGCTTTCCAATTTATGTTGTTTTTTTATCATTTTAAATGCATCAAGTTAAAACAAGTCACAAATGCAATTGTTTGAGACTCACCTAAACTTAAATCTGAAGTGTGTAAAATTTCTTTTCATATAAGAAAACTTGCACATCATGTATTTCTTTATATCAACCATAGAATTACCAAAACGATCCATATGTACCGGCCCGGCATGACCAGATGGTTAGGGCGCTCGACTCGTAATCCGTCACACAAAACATGCTTTACCTTTCATCCATGGGGGCGTTATAATGTGAGTTGTCAATCCAACTATTCGTTGGTAAAGGGTAGCCCAAGAGTTGGCAGTGGGTGGTGATGACTGCCTTCCCTATAATGTTACACTGTTAAATTAAGGATGGCTAGCGAAGATAAACCTCGTGTAGCTTTGTACGAAATTAAAAACAAACAAACAAACCATATGTACCTCGTCAGGTTTATAATGCTTGACACTAGTAATAAACACTGCACATATATCCATTGTGTACCTTTTGCTTAACAATAAACAAAGAGTATTTTTAAACACTTTTTTTCTAAACTGTTTTTCCACACAAACTCCTTGTACGTCTATGACATTGTTCGTTACCACTCAGTTAAAAAAAATAATACCTTCACTGCAGTTAATGCCATTAAATAATGACACGGTCCCTACATAATTTTGAGCAAAATAGGTGAGTTAGTCCAACCCCACCCGCTAGTACAGCGGTACGTCTACGGATTTACAACCCTAATATTAGGAGTTCGATTCACCTCGATGGGCTCAGCAGATATCCCGATGTGGCTTTGCTATAAAAAAAACTAACACATTGTTTAGTCCAATTTATATTTCCTCGGTCATGCCTCTACTCAAAGTGTTTTAGCAAACATAAACATAAAATCGCTCAATGTGGGAAACATTATTAGCAAGTAGCATAAAAACGATAGTTCTAAATGGTAAAAAAATCTGCTTATTGTTCTTAGGTGATAGGTGACATTTATCAGCTAAACTAATGGCAATATTCAACATGAGATATTTATAAAGAACAGTTACTCACAGATAAATTACAGCTCTAAAAACAAGAAAAACGTCCGAATTTAGCTAATTGGTAAGTAGTTGGAGAATAATATTCTCGAAAGACATATTATTTCTGTTTTGATTTTAAACTCAATCGTAAGTAGAACATAGATCAGCTTATTAGTTAATATTTTTAACAGTTGGTGCACAATAAACGTGAATCTTGTTTCGTTTTTTTGTTGTTTTTATTTCGCGTAAAACAACCCGAGGGATATGTGAAAAAGTCGTATTTAACTTAGCAGTGATAAACTAGAGGGAAGGCAGCTAGTCAACACCACACACCATCAATTGGACTACTCTTTCAACAATGTTCCCCTGTGAGATAGATGTAAGTCTTCAGATTTATAACGCTAAAATCAGGGGTTTCATCCCCCGCGGCTGACCCAGCAGATAGCCCGAAGTGATTTTCCTATGAAAAAACACTTTTGCCAACAAAAAGAATCTAATGTCACATTATAATACCCCACGGCTGAAAGGTCGAGCATGTTCAGTGAAAGATATTCGAACCCTATCCATAGATTTCGAGTCGAGTACCCTACTGAGAGTCAGTTATGATATTTGTTCAATGACCCCTTGTTATAGCAGATGTTACTGGTTGGAAGCTTTTCTTTTGATAAGTAATTTGAAATTAGGAACGATTATACCTGAAGCTAAGAAGTCTCTGGCTTAGTCTTTTAGCCTATTTACGTAAATACGCCGTTAAAGGTGAAAAATTACGTTTTAAGTTGCAAACTTTTTTCTAGTTCTAAGTTAGACTAAATTGATAAATTATGGCTTATGATAACAATGTAATAATGAAAGGGTATTATCGTGATGAATACCTTAGTGTAGTGGAAATGTATAAACAATAATTCTTTTTTTCTGCTTGTAATGCCATTTCTCAAAATTTCTTGAATATTATTTGTAAATGGCACACTCAGCTTTTCAGCCACTTTCCAACAGAGCATTGATTCTTATAACAGTACTTGGTAAATACAAACAGCTTTGTATCATATTCGCAAGAACAAGTTAATTGCCGAACGTGTTTTCATTGAGACATTGTCTCTTATATGTAAAACTTTTATATGGATCTGTAGGCACTGTAGTAACTCCATCGAATTTAGAAGGTAGAATTAAAGTAACGCTACTGTGTCTTTATATACGGAACCGAAGCCAGAACTGTTACAGATGTTGGAATGTTGGAATTTTTATGTTTCTAAACAGATCCAAACACTTTTAAGAGCAAAAATATCATATCTGCTTTACACTAAAATAAATAATATCATATCTATTTTAGGTTAAAAAACAGCAACATCATATTTGCTTTAGGGTAAACTAAACAATATCATGGGCTATCTATACTCTGCTCACCACGGGAATCGAAACCCGGTGTCTAGCGTTGTAAATCCATAGATATGCTGCTGTGCTACAGGGAGGATGTCCAAAATCAACTTAAGGATACTTAAAATGAATAACTCGGTGTATTTAGACCTTCATCAAGAGAGGAATGAAACCATTTTTTATTACCGAAAATTTTTTTTTGTTAAATAACCAAGATATATAACAAAAACCTGACCACTTGGTGTGAAAAACATTATTAAAGCTTACCTAATAGGAAACTCATAGATGGACAAAAACTTTAGTTTCCATGGGCAAGAAATCTAAAGACAATGAAAAGAGCAGAGTAATTCTTAGGAGGAAGTGTCTACAGTAACACCAGTGGTGTTGCATACAGAAGGACAGGTTTTTGGAAAAATCCAGGATGTTACCACAGCAGTGCTGATATCATTGTAATTCTGGACATATATAAACACTATTACGCAACATTAAAGGCAGAACATTCATATTTATTTTACACTATAGAAATGAACCGTCAACAAGTGACACAATTACTGTTCCTTCTTCAGTTATTTTTCATGGATAGTGCGTCCCGCAGTCAATAGGGGCATAAATGCGATCTGAATTAAAACTGAGAATAACTTTAGCTATTTTTGAAATTGATGTAAAAGCTAAAGTCAAAGGGAATTTAAATATAAAATTAAAAATTAATAAACTAAACTTATGTAAATAATGTATTTGTTAAAATAAATCGAAACAACAAAGTGCCTATCAAAAATGATATAGTATATTTCAAATCTAACAGGTTTTCTTTGCTTCTGGCCATCCATTAACAAGATAATTATCAGGTGAATTCTGCATAAAGATTTTTGAGGGCTATATGTGCTAGCCGTCCCTAATTTTAAAGTGAGAGAGTGGGAGAAGGAAAGGAAACAAGATAAGGATGAATTCATAATGAAATTAAACGTGTTAGTTTGTGTTAAATATTTAACTCAGTTCCTATCTACATACTACAACCTCGAGTTATTTTAATTCTCACTGGCTTCCCTTTGTAACGTAATTAAAATATTTATTACAAGATGTGGTATAAAAATTACACTATGTATATATATATTCCTTTCTCTAGCTTTGATACTGTAATAAATTGATAATTTTCTTCCAGCAGGCTTTCTCTCCAATTATTTGAAGTTTATTTTTACTGTGAACCTCTAAAATCTACAGTCAAAACCTTTTATTTATTGGGTGTTCATAATAACTTGTACGCTTATTCTGCAAAAACAGTCAAACTCGGGTTAGCGGTACGATGGAAATTTATATTTCTTAAGAATAGGAAATTAAAATATTTAGCTTTATTTAACAATCAGAAAGTATATATATATAAGTTAAAATCTGTTGTATTAAGTCTATACTGAGTGTTTTATTTGGATTATTAGTTTTCTTCTACATTTAAATATATTAAATTTATTTCACATAAAAACGTCACGTGTTGGCTTATGTCAACTGGATGTTAGAATGAAAATACCATTTTTTAGATAGTAATATTAGAAAATGTTGCTCACTGGAAAATTACAAGTGCGCGGTATGTTCAACACGACATTCCTGCATGGTACTGCAACTATATTTCTCCTGCTTCTAACTATCACCATTTGACAGAATTCTTTGTGAATTACTCACATTATGTATGTTACTTATTGTTTACTTCGGATGAGTCTCGGATTTATGTAAAAGTTAAGTATATTACGTATGTTAACATATTACTATTTCAAATACCTGAAATTTTGAATTTGAGCTTAGTAGTTAATATGTATTAAATTTACGTTATTTGCCAACAAGATTGATACACACAATTTCCTTTTTTAATATAAATATATTTCAATATACAAACATAAAAACAATAGAATTTATAACAACGATATTACTAATAGCTAGTACAAATGATAGTTTATATACAGTAGTTTTACAAACTTACAGTTGAGTGTTATATTCGGTCTAGAACTAAATATTTTATCGACGATCCGGGTTCGCGACGAATAAGTTAATTCTGTGTTGATGTTCTTGCCCCACGCCCAAGCTAACGACGTCTTACTTGACGTAAGTGGAAAAATATTCCTTATGATAAAACCAGGTTGTTTCATCCTTAAATAGAAATACCTTTGCTACGGGAGATTCATTTCAGTGACTTCGTATATTGAACAATGTTATCTACTACAGAAATATAAGAAAGCTCAACTCTACTAAGCTAACTCAAGAACAGTTTCATAACGCCAGTTTCATAGTTTCTCTAGCAGCCATAACGCATAGCAGTTATAAGATAACGCAGGATTAGATGAGTGGTTTAACATCGAGAAATCATCCCATTTTTAAAAGTAATAAGTGATTAATTATATTGTGCCAAATCCGTGTATGATTGTTATTCAAGCTATTTCTGTCATAAATACTGTAATACGATTCAAGCACAAACAATTTTGAATTGTTCTGATATTTATTCTTAAACAAACAGCATCAATCAAAAACATCTTAACGATACTACATTTATCATTCTTTTAAAAAATGAATGTTATTTAATATTTGTATAACTTTACACATTTTATATTATTTTGAGTATTTCATTTATTATTTGTTTGTAATCCTATACATAACGTAACAATATTAAACTGTCAGACACTTTGTTCTTCACAGTCTACAGTTTATAATAGCATAAAATGCATTACACATTGATAAATAAACGGAGAACAGTATTCCCAATATTCTCTGACACGTTAGGAAATTTACATCTACAAGATCTATTCTGGACCTTCTGGGCTGGAGTTTAGTCTTTGTAAGTACTCAGCATAACTTAATCAGTTGGTTCTAGCGATAAGGACACATGAAACTTAACAGACTTGATTGACAAGGCTGTGGACATTTTCGAAATAAGTTTGGCTGGCAAGTCTACAGCCGGAAGGTTTCTGGCAGTATAGTTGAAGTTTTTTCTCAGAAATTCAACAAACTGTTTTATATTTATGGTCCAGTTATATCTCATCGTTTATTCAAGAACTTAAACATAATGCTTACAAAATGGAATTTCAAGATAGCCAACCCATAGTAGCATCAGAATTGGAAATACATGAGCTACTCTGCCTTTGATATGTCAAACGCTTTTCAATTGACATAGGAATAAGATATGTAATCAGCTCAGTCACAAATGAATCTGCTAGGAAAAATAATCTGTAACGGGATGACGGTAATAAAAAACAGAACATATACACACTAATATAAAACCCGTCCAAAATGACGGGAAACCATTGTTGAATAATTGACAAAAATTATAGAATTTAACTAAGGTGATTTGTCTATACCTCCAAAATGCACCTACTCTTCACTTATTTCATAGTACCTGTTTAATCACCACATTTTTAATAAAAACTACGCAGTAAAATGAAATGTTATCGTGAACAAAAGTACGTGTGCACTCTGAGAGATTGGTTTGGTTTATGTTTCGCGCAAAGCTACTCGAGGGCTATCTGCACTAGCTGTCCCTAATTTAGCAGTGTTATACTAGAGATTGTTCATTTTCTTCTTATAGCAAAGCCACAGCGGGCTCTCTGCTGAGCACACCAAGGGAAATCGAACCCCTGATTTTAGCGTTGTAAATCCGTGGACATACCGCTGTACTAGCGGGGGCCTAGACTAGAAAGAAGGCAGCTAGTCATCACCACCCACTGCCAACTCTTGGGCTACTCTTTTACCAACGAATGGTGGGATTGACCGTCACATTATAGCTCCCTCCACGGATGAAAGAGCGAGCATGTTTGGTGTGACGGGAACTCGAACCCGTGACCCTCAGGTTATGAGTCGAGTTCCTTAACCACTTGGCCGTGCCGGGCTACACTCTGAAAGAGACTTAAATAACACTCTTTACCTTTTCACTGTA